>NW_028318241.1:8520000-9149383 GCF_062004578.1 Staurois parvus | reverse complement strand
CCCCCGCGTCGCCCGCTCCCCTCTCTGCCCTCCCTCCCCCTCTCTCCCCTCTCCTCTCCCCTCCCCCCTCTCTCCCCTCCCCCCTCTCTCCCCTCCCCCCTCTCTCCCCTCTCCCCCCTCTCTCCCCCCTCCCCCCTCTCCCCCCCTTCCCCCTCTCTCCCCCCTTCCCCCCTCTCTCCCCCCTTCCCCCCTCTCTCCCCCCTTCCCCCCTCTCTCCCCTCTCTCCCCTCTCTCCCCTCTCTCCCCCCTCCCCCCTCTCTCCCCTCCCTCTCCTCCCTCCCCTCCCTCTCCTCCCTCCCTCTCCTCCCTCCCTCTCCTCCCTCCCTCCCTCTCCCCCCTCCCTCCCTCTCCCCCCCTCTCTCTCCTCCCCCCTCTCTCCTCCCCCCCTCTCTCCTCCCCCCTCTCTCCTCCCCCTCTCTCCCCCACCTCTCTCCTCCCTCTCTCTTCCCTCTCTCCTCCCTCTCTCTCCTCCCTCTCCCTCCCCCTCTCTCTCCTCCCTCTCCCCTCCCCCTCTCTCCCCCCCTCTCCCCTCCCCCTCTCTCCCCCCCTCTCCCCTCCCCCCTCTCTCCCCCTCCCCCCTCTCTCCCCCTCTCCCCTCCCCCTCTCTCTCCCCTCCCCTCTCTCTCCCCTCCCCCCTCTCTCTCCCCTCCCCCCTCTCTCTCCCCTCCCCCCTCTCTCTCCCCTCCCCCCTCTCTCTCCCCTCCCCCCTCTCTCTCCCCTCCCCCCTCTCTCTCCCCTCCCCCCTCTCTCTCCCCTCCCTCTCTCTCTCTCTCCTCCCTCTCTCTCTCTCTCCTCCCTCTCTCATCCCCTCGCCCCCCTCTCTCTCCCTCCCCCTCTCTCTCCCTCCCCCCCTCTCTCCCCCCCTCTCTCCCCTCCCCCTCTCCCCCCCTCCCCCTCTCCCCCCCTTCCCCTCTCTCCCCCTCTCCCTCCCCTCTCCCCTCCCTCCCCTCTCCCCTCTCTCCCCTCTCTCTCCCCCCCTCTCTCTCCCCCCCTCTCTCTCCCCCCCTCTCTCTCCCCCCCTCTCTCTCCCCCCCTCTCTCTACCCCCCTCTCTCTACCCCCCTCTCCCTTTCTCTCTCTCCCTCTCTCTCTCTCCCAGCTGCGTTGTCGGATGGCTGTGGAGGGAGGTGGGGCGCTGTGTTGAACCTCATAACTAGCCTTGGACATCTTATTGGATGATTGATCAAAGCTCTGCATGTACTTAGCCCACAGGGGAACAGAACTCATTAATACAAATGGAAGTGAGACTTCTCCTGTAACCACTTGACGCCAAAGCACGTACATGTATGTAGTTAGCTTCAGGTGGTTATATCAGGGTTATGGCTGCAGCTGCATGTTCTTGTTTTTTTCAGCTGGCGATGCTCTTTCATCTAAAAGCAGTCCTCCCTTAAACCCCCCCCCCCCGCTCACCGGCTGCTTCTCCAGGCTCTTCTGAGCGATCATGGAGCCCGGTATCTGATCCAGCGGTACCACCAAGTGATCACAGAGCCGGCCTGGCACCCCTTCTGGTCCTGTCTTTATGGTCTAGGAGTCCGGCAGCTACATGGTGTCACTTTTTTTTCCAGGCAGATGTAAACATTGCCTTTTTTCTTTTCTTTTTTTTTTTTTAAATTCATGAGATCAGTGTTTTTTTGATCTCATGCTATCCAAGGTAGAGGAGACATCTGGGATCTTATAGATTCCAAATGTCCCCATAAAGTAGAACTGTCATCCCTTATTTCTATCACAAAGGATGTTTACACTTCTAATGAAAGGAATAAAATTAATGAAATAAACAAATATACAAAATTAAAGGGACAGTGTATGTATATATGTATGTGTGTGTATATGTATATATGTGTGTGTGTGTATGTATGTGTGTGTGTGTGTGTGTATATATATACAGTTGTGGCCAAAATTATTCAACCCCCAATGCTGTAAAGGGGTTTAGGGACTATAGTGTACATTTGGAATTGTATTCAGAATCAAATCCTACAAGGACGTTGTAACTACCCAAATGCAACTAAAATGACATCAATTGTTTATGTAATACAGTAGTAAATGGTTCTTATGTGGTTTCTTCATTGCCACAATTATTCAACCCCTTAAAGACTACCACTCTGAAGAACAGAGGTTCATACAGGTGCTTTCCATCAGGTATTGAAAACACCTGTGGATGTCACCGAGCAGCAATCAAGCATAATAAGCACCAATTAGGCAGCTTTAAAATGACTGTGATACTCAGCTCCTTCTAGACATTTACTGGTGTGGTTACAAACATGGTGAAGGCAAGAGAATGGTCCAGGAAGACAAGAGAAGAGGTGATTTCTCTTCACAGGAAGGGCAATGGCTATAAGAAGATTGCAAAGATGTTAAACATACCAAGAGACACCTTAGGAAGCATCATTCGCAAATTCAAGGCAAAGGGCACTGTTGAAACGCTACCTGGTCGTGGCAGAAAGAAGATGCTGACTTCGACTGCTGTGCGCTACCTGAAGCGTAGAGTGGAGAGAAGTCCCCGTGTGACTGCTGAGGAACTGAGAAAAGATTTGTCAGATGTGGGTACAGAAGTTTCAGCCCAGACAATAAGACGCACACTGCGTAATGAAGGCCTCCGTGCCAGAACTCCCAGGCGTACCCCCTTGCTGTCTCCAAAGAATAAGAAGAGTCGACTGCAGTATGCCAAAAGCCATGTGGACAAACCACAAAAGTTGTGGGATAGTGTTCTGTGGACTGATGAAACAAAATTAGAACTGTTTGGGCCCATGGATCAACGCTATGTTTGGAGGAGGAAGAACAAGGCCTATGATGAAAAGAACACCTTGCCTACTGTGAAGCATGGTGGAGGGTCAATCATGCTTTGGGGCTGTTTTGCTTCTGCAGGTACAGGGAAGCTTCAGCGTGTGCAAGGTACCATGAATTCTCTTCAGTACCAGGAGATATTGGATGGAAACGTGATGCAGTCCGTCACACACCTGAGGCTTGGGAGACGTTGGACCTTTCAACAGGACAATGATCCCAAGCATACCTCCAAGTCCACTAGAGCATGGTTGCAGAGGAAAGGCTGGAACATTTTGGAGTGGCCATCGCAGTCACCAGACTTAAATCCGATTGAGAACCTCTGGTGGGACTTAAAGAAAGCAGTTGCAGTGCGCAAGCCTAAGAATGTGACTGAACTGGAGGCCTTTGCCCATGAAGAATGGGCGAAGATACCCGTAGATCGCTGCAAGACACTTGTGTCAAGCTATGCTTCACGTTTAAAAGCTGTTATAACTGTAAAAGGATGCTGTACTAAGTACTAAGATTGAATGTCACTTGGGGGTTGAATAAAACTGATAATGCTGTGAGCACAGAAAAGACATTTGTGGTTATTTCATTATAACTGTTATGTTATATTTGTCTGACCTACAAGTGCCTCTTTAATGTAAATGTAAGCAAGATGACTGAATGATCAAAAGCAATGTCAAACTGGCCAAAACACTCAATTTCAGTGGGGGTTGAATAATTTTGGCCACAACTGTATATATATATATTTTAGTGTTTTTTTTTAGTGCCCGCATCCCTCTGTACTGACATGCAGAATCAAACTGTAGGTCGTGCACGCATATGTAAATGCTGTTCGCACCACACATATGAAGTATTGGTGCGAACGTTATTGCAAGAGCAAGCTAGTGCTAGACCTCTTCTGTTACTCTGAACTCTTATGTAAAAATGTTTAAAGCGCCACCTATGACTTTTAAGTATCGTAGTTTTTCCCCATTCTACTACCGTGTGAAGTTGTACTACCGTGTGTAGCACCATCTTTTATATTGTATCAAACAACTCGGTTACATATTGTGGTTTTTTTTTTGCATTAAAATTCATTAAAGCGTATAAAAATAATTGCGTTTTGAAAAGCCGTACATGCAGTATGATATATATTAAAAAAAAATGCAATGACTATTTTATTCTCTAGGGCCTTTGCTAAAAAATATATTTAATGTTTGGGGGTTCTAAGTAATTTTCTAGCAAAAAAAAAATGCTGATTTTTACTCGTAAAGAAAAAGCTTCAGAATAGACCTGGTCCTCAAGTGGTTAATCTACAAGAACTGATGTAAAAGTCTTCACCGGTAAATTTGGGAGCCCCCAGTCTGTAGTATTCTACACATCTGTGAATATCGGTTTAATATCTGCTGTGGATACATGAAGAGACTTTTCAATACGAGGTTGCTCCCAACAAGAGCATTGGAACGTATTCAGAGATCTTCCAATGTGTGGTGTTATAGTTTAAGTGTAACATGCTTTATACTATAGATTTTTATTATAAACGCATGTTGATGGGAATAATTTTTTGAACTGGGTTTGTATGGTTTGAGGTTTAAAGAAAAAAAATAAAAATAACCCCTGAGGTCTTGCTAAGGAAGAGTGAGAATTTCCGCTCAGTTTTAGCAATGCAGAGAATATGTATTTCTCATTGCTGCTACAAATCCTAAAAATAAAGAGCTCATCCCTCATTTAGATTAGTGATGGAAGCCATGCAGATCATTTCTCTGTGCCTCTGGGGCAAATGTGCATCCAGGCCCAGCACAGGTACATGGTAATGACATCAACTCCTCTATGTGACAGTGTGTCTTGTTGCATCAGTTACCCAGTTTCCTTCATTATCCCGGGGAAGTTTTGTCCTTTTCTTGTCTTAGCTGTAGACCAGTGTGACGTTGGTTCCAGTTACTGTATTACTAACATATAACATTGATGTCATGGTGGTTTTGTTTTTAAACTAGAGCTCTATGTGGTATTTGTTTGTAAAGAGTGGCATATAACCCAACTGAACTTTCAGTTTAAATCAGTAAAATAAAAAAGCAGAAGCTGTAACGTCTTAGTTTCTTTTCTTTAGAAAGCCTGTCCCCGTCAGCATGCTGCTGAGAAATACTGTATCTTTTCTCTCTGTATGGAAGCAGTGGTCTCTATGCAGAGGTCCAGAACATCTGCTGAGCTCTTCTAGTCAACAGGGATTATGCCCTTTACCTATTGGAGAGCTCTAGCTCTGATTTAGTTGGAGGCATGTTGGACCTCTGTAGAGAGACCATTGCTTCCATACAGAGAGCAGTGGTCACTTTGTCTTTCTTTTTTTTTTCTATGGACACACGGTGCTTCCCTACTTTTGCCTGGCCTTTCAGAAACAGACTACCATGTAGATATCATGTTCATACTTACAGTGGTTATGAAGGCTGATGGTTTTTTTTTTTTTACCTCAATACATTCTCTGCATTACAGTGTTACGAAGCCCAGGACCTTACATCCACTATATCTGGTCTCCTGCAGTTCACAGAACATGGAAATGCAATTATTTTAGTAAATATAAACTGCTAAATACCTTTTCTCATCAGCAGTTAGAGCAGTCTTGTGATTTCTATCCGTGTTCAGCAGAGCACTGGTTAAAGCTTGTAGGGGGAGTTTTCAATCTCCCTTGATTGTCCTATGAGGCTCCATAACCCCGACCCTCTGGACAGTGCTGATTGGCCCTGTGCTGATCACATGCACTCTCCCAAGAAAAAGAAAAAAAAAAACTCTAACAATGCACACCAAACTGAGCATGGGCAGCTTGCCCACAAGACTCCGTTCTATCAGCAGATGGATTGGGGACCGTAGTAGAAGGGGAGGATCAGAGGAGACAGGATCAAACATCCTTTTTATACAATGCAGAGGATTACCCCTTGGGTTCCTCGGTGAGTTTACCAAGCATGCTCTACTGCATATACAGACTTATTTTGCTGTTGTGGGTTTGGTAACACTTTTTAAGGTGATAACCTTCTATTATCAGCTCTCCCCTCCCCCTCCCTCCAGCCCTCCAAAATGCATTCCTGAGCCTGATCTTGTTGCAGAGCTGTGTCCGAGAGCAGCAGTGCTACTTTCTCTTCCTCCTCACTGGACTTAGTTCGAAAAGTGGAGGTCATTGGCTCTTGCTGCTGTCCATCAGATCCAGTGAGGTGGGAGCAGAGGGTGGGTTTGAGCCTGTATGTGTGCCACTATAGGAAGCGGATTCTTTATGGTGGTGCATGGCAAAGACCAGGAGCCCAGAGCGCTGGCGGAGGATCGAGGCTGCTCTGTGCTATACCATTGCACAGAGCAGGTAAGTATAACATGTTTGTTATTTTAAAAAAAAAAATACAATCACTCTAAGTTTCAGAATGGCTTGGTACATTTCCTTTTTTTCTTCTTTTTATTAAAGCAAAGGAATTGGTGGGGTTGTTCGTATGACATTGTGCCATGTATCTCCCCCAAATATGGATTTCTTGTGGCTCTTTAGTGACGGAGTGAATGGCATTCTTTATAGCTTTACAGCTAGTATAGGAATTGTCCACATCCCAGCTTGGCCATTGGAAGGGGACACTTCTGAACAGTGAAAACTGACTACTGGAAAACGTAGGTTTAAAAAACGTCTGTTTATGAGCGTTTGCATTTAGAAGCGTTTTTTAAAGATAACCTCAGGAGACCTTCCAAAATGCCCAGAATGCACTGAAAAACAGTAAAATTAACTATTTCAGACATTTTGAGAGAAATAGAGAGAGCAGAAGCAGAGAGAGCAGTATGTGTTGAGATGACCTGTCTTTTTTTTTTTTTTTTTTTTTTTCTTTTTTTGTGGTGTTTGGATGTGTTCCAGCTCATTTCTGTGCAGAAATTATTGCAGCAGTGTCTAACATATTTTCTTTCATGCGAAACCTCAAAGTATGGTGTACCATGTCCATTTGGGTACCGGGAAAACGCTTTGCATGCATTTTTCATGATGAAAAAAAGGCTGTGGACAGCATCTGGAAATGTAGGAGTTAAAAATTTTTTTCCAAACGCTTATGAACATGGTTAGCCGCGTTTACAAACGTTTGGCGTTTGAAACGCTGATAAAATCTACTGCTGAACGCAAGTTTGGTGCGTTCAAAAAAAAATGTAAACTCAACTGCCTGTAAACGATGATGTGTACATGGACACATAGGAAAACATTAGGGTGAGTTGAAAAAAACGCAGAAAAGCTCCTAAATGTCATTTTATACGCTGCAGTGTACATGGAGCCTTAGAGATCTTTGAATTCTGTGCAATGCTGCATAAAGGGGAATGGTGAGTGTTCTTCATTACACGGCACCCCTCCCTTCTTAGCTATGTATGCTGAGGCTGAAGATAAAGGGACATACCACACTCCTCTCCCACTCCGCTGTACACGTATATTGTACTGTGGCCGAGTAGAGAAGGTGAAGAACGAATGCTGCGGCCTCACTGTCTTCCTCAAAGAGAAGAACTACAACAGCCGTTATCTGACATAATGCAAGCTGCTAGGATGGTGGCACTTGACAGCCAAGAATGGTAAAAATAAAATATTCATATGTAAGAATAATATAGAATTAAATGAAGTGCCACCAGTCATCCCAAAAAATTGAGACTGTTGTACAGACACTACATTTGTCATGTTAAAAGCTGGAAAGCTGCCCATTTCCAGATAGCTGGAGCCAGGAAGTTCAATGGAATCCTATTTAGAGATTTTAACGACACAATATATAGAGTGTATTAAAAAGGAACTGTAAGTATTAAAAAAAATGCAGTTTGCAAAAGACACATGCAGTGTCTCTTCTGCAATATAATATACTTACCGGCCTGTTTGCAATCCTCTGCATAATGTACACAAAACTGCTCCCCTTACATTTATGGCACAGTGCCGGTGTTCGGGGATGAATGACTCCCACACCAGCCAATCAAGACAGCCGAAGACCAGCACCCGGAGGAGCTGGGGAGAAGATGCTGACATCAGCAAGGGACCTCATGGGCTTCAGAGCATTGAATAGGTGAATATTCTGGGCTTTAGTTAGACTTTAAATACTGTATATGAATATACTTTTTAGTATCTATGCTGTAATATATGCGGTACATTATGCAGACTCCCCTATATTTTATATACTGCGATACATGATGTAGACACTCCTCTGTTTTATATACTTCTGTACATTATATAGACTCCCCTATATATTATATACTACTGTACATTATGTAGACTCCCCCAGTATTTTAAATGCTATTGTACATTATGTAGACCTTCCCCTATATATTATATACTGCCGTACATTATGTAGACCCTCCTATATATTATATACTGCCGTACATTATGTAGACCCTCCTATATATTATATACTGCTGTACATTATGTAGACCCTCCCGTATATATTATATACTGCTGTACATTATGTAGACCCTCCTATATATTATATACTGCCGTACATTATGTAGACCCTCCTATATATTATATACTGCTGTACATTATGTAGACCCTCCCGTATATATTATATACTGCCGTACATTATGTAGACTCCCCCAGTATTTTAAATACTATTGTACATTATGTAGACCCTCTCCTATATATTATATACTGCCGTACATTATGTAGACCCTCCTATATATTATATACTGCTGTACATTATGTAGACCCTCCCGTATATATTATATACTGCTGTACATTATGTAGACCCTCCCGTATATATTATATACTGCCGTACATTATGTAGACTCCCCCAGTATTTTAAATACTATTGTACATTATGTAGACCCTCTCCTATATATTATATACTGCCGTACATTATGTAGACCCTCTCATATATATTATATACTGCTGTACATTATGTAGACCCTCCCCTATATATTATATACTGCCGTACATTATGTAGACCCTCTCTTATATATTATATACTTCTGTACATTATGTAGACCCTCCCCTATATATTATATACTGCTGTACATTATGTAGACTCCCCTATATATTATATACTGCTGTACATTATGTAGACCCTCCCGTATATATTATATACTGCCGTACATTATGTAGACCCTCCCCTATATATTATATACTGCCGTACATTATGTAGACCCTCCCCTATTAATTATATACTGCCGTACATTATGTAGACCCTCCACTATATATTATATACTACCGTACATTATGTAGACTCCCCTATATATTATATACTGCTGTACATTATGTAGACCCTCCCCTATATATTATATACTGCCGTACATTATGTAGACCCTCCCCTATATATTATATACTGCCGTACATTATGTAGACCCTCCCCTATATATTATATACTGCCGTACATTATGTAGACCCTCCCCTATATATTATATACTGCTGTACATTATGTAGACCCTCCCCTATATATTATATACTGCCGTACATTATGTAGACTCCCCTATATATTATATACTGCTGTACATTATGTAGACCCTCCCCTATATATTATATACTGCCGTACATTATGTAGACCCTCTCATATATATTATATACTGCTGTACATTATGTAGACCCTCCCCTATATATTATATACTGCCGTACATTATGTAGACCCTCTCCTATATATTATATACTGCTGTACATTATGTAGACCCTCCCCTATATATTATATACTGCCGTACATTATGTAGACCCTCCCCTATATATTATATACTGCTGTACATTATGTAGACCCCCCCCTATATATTATATACTGCTGTACATTATGTAGACCCTCCCCTATATATTATATACTGCTGTACATTATGTAGACCCTCCCCTATATATTATATACTGCCGTACATTATGTAGACCCTCCCCTATATATTATATACTGCCGTACATTATGTAGACCCTCTCCTATATATTATATACTGCTGTACATTATGTAGACCCTCCCCTATATATTATATACTGCCGTACATTATGTAGACCCTCCCCTATATATTATATACTGCTGTACATTATGTAGACCCCCCCCCTTATATATTATATACTGCTGTACATTATGTAGACCCTCCCCTATATATTATATACTGCTGTACATTATGTAGATCCTCCCCTATATATTATATACTGCCGTACATTATGTAGACCCTCCCCTATATATTATATACTGCTGTACATTATGTAGACCCTCCCCTATATATTATATACTGCCGTACATTATGTAGACCCTCCCCTATATATTATATACTGCCGTACATTATGTAGACCCCCCCTATATATTATATACTGCTGTACATTATGTAGACCCTCCCCTATATATTATATACTGCCGTACATTATGTAGACCCTCCCCTATATATTATATACTGCTGTACATTATGTAGACCCTCCCCTATATATTATATACTGCTGTACATTATGTAGACCCTCCCCTATATATTATATACTGCCGTACATTATGTAGACCCTCCCCTATATATTATATACTGCCGTACATTATGTAGACCCTCCCCTATATATTATATACTGCCGTACATTATGTAGACCCTCCCCTATATATTATATACTGCCGTACATTATGTAGACCCCCCCTATATATTATATACTGCTGTACATTATGTAGACCCTCTCCTATATATTATATACTGCTGTACATTATGTAGACCCCCCCCCCCTATATATTATATACTGCTGTACATTATGTAGACCCTCCCCTATATTTTACATTCTCTCTATTCTGTATACATGTTGTTCTTGCCCTCATCCTTTCTATCCCCATTATGGACACTTTGGCCAGCCTTGTGCCTTCCTGTTTCCTCAAGGACACCAGGAATTCCCAGCTCTATAAATCCCATTCACACGACCTTACACCTTTAAACATCCTGGTGAAATATGACATCTTACTAACTGTTATGGTTTTCCCAGTCATCTATCCTTCAGCAGTCTAACATACGTTAATTTAATGCTTTCTGCCACATGTATGTCAAAAAGCCCTTCCTGGGACTGCTGTTTGTCCAGACCTACAGTGTGTATCCCAGAAGGTCTTTTTTTTCGGCTGAGCTCTCCGAGTTTGTGATTTCACAGAAAGTAAGTCTCCTTTTTCACATAATCTGGTTAAAGCTTCACTGGATGCCTGTGTTTGCTCCGTAAACCTGGGATCTAGTGAGGTTTGAAGTGCCCTGAGCTGCACTGATCCTACAGATTTTCATAGCAAGTATGAAGTCATTGGCCTCTCCCATGGTCTGACCTCAGCAGTGAAACTCTAGATGTTGGTCCTACAACTCTTCATCACGTGACTGCTCTTTGTGTGCTGAAAATCCATTTTTCCTTGAACTGTCTGCAATGATTAAATTCCAGTTAGGATAATATACTGAACTGGTACTCAGCCAGGAGCTTTGACTATTTTTCAGAAGTTAATTTTTCTGACAAGTTCGGTCATGTAAGGCCAACCATAGGTGGGTTGAGCTAGACTGGTATCTACGGTAATTCCAGATTCTTTTGCATCGTAATACATTGTGGATAGCGTTGCTTAATTTTTCTGCAGGAAAGAAAATTTATTGGTTGTCTGTCTGTTATTGGTTTCACGCAAGAGAATCTCCACAACGTAGATGTCACAACTTCAAGAGTAACTCAACTCTTGTTGAGAAAAAAAAATAATCCCCACTGGATGATCTATGTACATTGCAGGGATTTTAATATACTTTGTTGCTGAGTCCTACCTTTTTGTTGCACTGCAGAAATGTCCTTTATTATTATTATTATTATTATTATTACACAGCATGTCCTTTATTATTTTTATTATTATTATTACACAGCATTTCTATAGCGCCAACAGTTTGCTCAGCTCTGTACATTACAATGGGAGACAATACATGAGACAGTACAGTAACAATACAATAAAATACACGAGGGGTTCTAGGGCCCTGCTCCTTGGAGCTTACAATCTATGTCCTTTTGTATACAGATTCTGAATAAGAGAGTCTGGTTCATTGAAATCAGCTGATGCACCCTCTGTGTTTTGAGAAAAGCTATGGGGTCTTCATCCCTTTAGAAGGATTTAACCCTTGGGAAGTATCTCAGCAAAATTTAAATTCCAATTACAGGGGATGCCTAAAATGTTACTTCATTTAGACTAGGAAAACGAGAAATTACATTTCTGGGATGCTGTGTGTGCCAGCTGTATACAGATTACTGCATTCTGTTCTAATTCATAATTATACAGATATTACAGCTGCTGCAGTATATAGCAGTCTTGTGGCTTCTGTCCGTGTCCAGCTGAGCACTGGTTAATGCTTGTAGCAGGAGTTTTCATTCTCTCCTGACTGTCCCATGAGGCGGCATGACCCCCTGACCCTCTGTCTGGACAGTGCTGATTGGCCCTGTGCTGATCACATTCACCCTCTCCAGCAAAATCACCAAGCTGAGCAAGTGCAGAGTGCCTCCTAGGGCTCTGTACTATCAGCAGATGGATTGGGGACAGTAGAGGAAGGGGAGGATCTGAGAAGACAGGATCAAATAGCCTTGTCACACAATGCAAAGGATTAACCCCTTAGCTTCTACAGTGAGTATAACAAGCATTCTTTACTGCATATTCAGACTGATTTTACCTTTTGTGTGTGAGAGAATATAATTTATTTTATTTTTTTTCCCCCCACAAAAGTAAAGTTGAAAAATAAAAATCAAACAGTGTGCTGCAATGACCCATGAGCACTGCTCCCTTCACAGCGTACATCAGCAGCCACTGTAGAACGCATAAACAGACCCCCCAGAGCATGTATAAATTTTATTTTCCAAGCAATGCTAACAACACTGCCCCAGGTCAACTCTGTAAAATCTGTGAGCTACAGAACACCTTCTTTTACTACGGAGATAAAAGGGGGGTTGGGGATGGTGTTTTGTAGTCCCTTTTCCTGTCCTAGGGTGACAGCACTGCTGCTCCAGAGGTACAGTACAGTGAGCATTGTCACCCTAGAGCATCTTTCACGTAGACCTACCTGCTGACTTGCAATCTGCGATAAGTTGGTGATCGGGAGACTATATGCCTACTTCCTGTACATCTATTTGAAGAGGGATTCAATACTGAAATTTCTGTTCACTGTGCAACAACGATGTTGCAGTGTGGTCCTATCCACCCCTATGGGGCACGGTTGCAAGTGGTATTGCCTTCCGAACAATACATGCCCCCTAGCTGAGTTGCATTAATAATGCTCCTTGACTGCTGGTTTTAGCCACCTGACAGTGCCCATGTGGAAGGGACCTAAGACTGGAAGTGTTACTGGCAGGATCAACAATTGAAAATAAAAAAACTTAAACAAATGCAGCCATCATGTCTAAAGTCAGGCCAGCTGCAATATATTCATATTTTTTTTTTTCTTGGGTTTAGATATCCTTTAAGGTTTAAATTGTGATGTTGCCTGTTTTGTTGTTCATGTACTGCATCAGCCGGGCCAAGACAGGTAACTTTGCTATCGCTCCTTTTGTTGTACCATACAGTCCATGGAATTTTTTTTATTGGTATGTTTTAATTACAGAAAGTAATATTGTATTTTTTTTTTTTTCAAAATTTCCGGCCTTTTTTCTTTTATATAATAAAATGTAAAAAAACCCAGTTGTGATCAAATACCACTAAAAGAGAGCTCTATTTTGTATGAAGAAAATTATATAAACTTAAGCTGTTGCATGACAGTGCAATTGTCGGGTTAAAATAATGCAATGCCCCTTTATGAGAGCCACAGGACAATACTATGCAGGTGCTTAACCTAATCCATGCCGATAAGACCAGTAAACGCCGTTGATTTTACTTTCTACGGATGCCGAAAAAGCGTTCGATGGGGTTCGATGGAGTTTCATGTAAGTGACACTTGAACATATTGGACTTTGGGCCCCTATGCGTAGGTGGATCTCTGCCCTTTACTCTTCCCCTTCAGCGTCAGTGAAGGTTATTGAGACACGGTCGGATTTTTTTCCCCATTTCGAACGTGACACGACAGGGCTGCCCTCTCCCTTCAATTTTATTTTAACATTGGAACCATTTTTGTGCACAATTTGTTCAGACCGTAGTATTGCCGGTTACTGTAAACCACAAAGTTGCTGCCTTCACGGATGACCTCATCTTTTTTGTCACGAACCCACTTATATCTTTTCCAAACATCTTGTAGGCCTTACAGACTTATGGCTCCTTGTCTAACTCCAAGGTCAATTTGTCTAAATGCTCTGCTCTTAACATATCTGCTGACGTTACCATTGTAAGAAGACTTAGACCCTCTTTTCCATTCAAGTGTGCAATGGAAGCTATTAGGTATTTGGGTACGAACATTACTCCTGATCTCTCTCGTTTTGTATGGGGCAATCTTTGAGATGCTTCTTCTGAAACTGAAGGATGACTTCCTCCATGGGCATTCCTTGACATTGACGTGATTTGGGCGCTATGCCGCTCTCAAGATAACGGTGCTCCCGAGAGTTCTATATCTCTTACAACCTCTCTAGATCTGCCTCCCTCAGGTGTTTTTCTGCAGGCTCAGTTCCCTTTTTCGGAACTTTGTCTGGGTAAACGGGAAATCTCGCTTGACTTTTCATCGCCTGAACTTACCTAAGCTGTCTGGGGGTGTCGAAATTCCTGGTGCCAGGGCATACTACCTAGCTGCTCATCTGGAGTTTGGTCCCGGTTTGTGTCATCCCCAATTCCTTCGCTTTCAAGCCTCCGGACACAAGCATCTGTCTGATTTTTTTTTTTTTTTTTTTACTTCAGAAGGTACTCTCATTTTCACAGACCTCTGTCAGCTCGTTGACCCTACCTTGGACTTTTGGGGGGGGTCTTCAATTGCGATTCTTTCTCCATTCTCGTTTGCCCGGCATCTCTAGACCGCTTACACTTTTTGAAGCGCTCTGTCATAAGAGGGAACAATTCCCTCTCTGAGATATATGCTTCCCTGACCCACCTGGGTGCTGACTACGTTGTGCCGTTTCTGGCTAAGTGGGAGGCGGACCTGGACCTTTGACTTACGTCGCAGCAGAGGGAGAACATTCTATATATCTCCCATAAATCCTTTTGCCTCTAGGGTTCAGGAAACTGGCTATAAAATTCTCACCAGGTGGTATAGGGTCCCCACCACACTCCATCTTATTTCCCCCCAGATTCCTGGCTCCTGCTGGCGAATCAGGATGGGGGGAGGGGTCCATGCTCCACATTTTTGGCATAGCCCATTGATTCAACCTTTTTGGCAGGGAGTGCTTGGCGTCATTAAACAACTTACTGATGTTGACATGCATGGCGACCCGGCGGCCTGCCTGTTGCACCTGTCGGAGAGACCTATCAAAAAATACAAGCGCTCCCTCACTATACAACTCCTGAATGCCACTAAAGCCTGTATGCCGCTCCAGTGCAAAGATGTTAACTGCCGACGATGGCTCTTTGGTATGCTAAAGTTAATGAACTTAGGGACTTAGTAGATCTTTTGGCCATGTTACATAATATGGAAGAAGCCTTTACTGAAACTTGTCGGCCATGGCATTATTTTATATATACTGATTCATACTTACGGGAGATGGCTGTAATTTGGTGATGTCATCTCTCTGGCTCTGTGGTTCCTGCCTGGGGGGAGGGGACCATTTCACTCCACTTCCCTATATTTTTGACATTGCACTGGTACCGTCCGCGGCTCTGACTGCGATATCTTGTTGCTTATTTGGCTTGTTTTACACAGGATTACCTGGGCTAATGCTGTTCTGTATCTGACATTGATTTCTATGTAATACCCAGTTATGATACACTATGTGTTTTTATACTCTATATCTATACTGTGCTGAAACTATCTCCAAAAGAAAAGAATTATAAAATAATGCAGTGCCAAATAGCACAAAATGGCCTGAGCATGAAGGAGGGCAAGTGGTTAAACTGTCCCTCTTACATTACATATTGATTGTATAGTCTCCTTGAGAGTTAGCCTCCATAGATAATTTGATTTTCTTTTCTGCGACCACAGGTGGCAGGAAAGAAAATCGCACAGTCGGTGTTGATGGGGGAATCTCTTCCGTGGAGCTATTGCGTTCTTCTGGTGTGTGTGGGGAGAGTGCAGGGAGCCTTCCTGGCTGGCAGAATACAATGATTACTGCTGATGGCTATAGCCGCCGACAGTACTCTCATGCTAAAAATTTGACAGGCTGGTTGTACCCAAGTCGATCGATGGATCGACTTGAGTAAAATCAGCCTGCGCATAGACAGGTCGCTATGCGGCCAGTCCCTGCTGGCCATACACTTGTTGGGCAAAAATTTAAACCATGGGCCTGTCAGCACCACATGGCCTGACAAAAGTCAATTTAAAAATCAAAGGTTCATGGTAAAAAGAACATGGTCAGCTTATTTCACACCGGGATCAGTGATGTACAGTGGATATAAAAAGTCTACACACCCCTGTTAAAATGTCAGGTTTCTGTGGTGTAAAAAAAATGAGACAAAGATAAAAAATTTCAGAACTTTTTCAACATTTTAATGCGACCTATAAACTGTGCAACTCAATTGAAAAACAAACTGAAATCTCTTAAGGGGGGGGAGAGTAGACATAAAAAACTAAAATAATGTGGTTGCATAAGTCTGAACAGCGCTACATCCCCATTTTCTTAGTCGCATCCTACAGCAAAAGCCATGGTCCACAGAGAGCTTCCAAAGCATCAGAGGGATCTCATTACAAAAGAATTTCCAAGGCATTAGATATACCATGGAACACAGTGAAGACAGTCATCATCGAGTGGAGAATAGTGACATTGCCAAGAATTGAACGTCCCTCCAAAATTGATGAAAAGACAAGAATAAAACTGGTCTGGGAGGCTGTCAAGAGGACTACAGCAACATTAAAGGAGTTGCAAGAATATCTGGCAAGTATTGGCTGTGTGATATATGTGATAACAATCTTACGAACAAAAACATCCAAGCCCGGCTAAAGTTTGCAAAAACACATCTGAAGTCTCCCAAAAGCAAGTGGGAAAATGTGTTCTGGACTGATGAAACCAAGGTTGAACTTTTTGGCCATAATTCCAAAAGATATGTTTGGTGCAAAAACAACACTGCACATCACCAAAAGAACACCATACCCACAGTGAAACATAATGGTGGCAGCATCATGCTTTGGGACTGTTTTGTTCAGCTGGAACTGGGGCCTTAGTCAAGGTAGAGGGAATTATGAACAGTTCCAAATACCAGTCAATATTGGCACAAAACCTTCAGGCTTCTGCTAGAAAGCTGAACATGAAGAGGAACCTCATCTTTCAGCATGACAACGACCCAACACATACATCCATATCAACAAAGGAATGGCTTCACCAGAAGAAGATTAAAGTCTAGGAAAGGCCCAGCCAGAGCCCAGACCTGAATCCGATCGAAAATCTGTGGGGTGATCTGAAGGGAGCTGTGCACAGGAGATTCCCTCGCAATCTGACAGATTTGGAGTATTTTTGTAAGGAAGAGTGGGCAAATATTGCCAAGTCAAGATGTGCCATGCTGATAGACTCATACCTAAAAAAGACTGAGTGCTGGAATAAAATCAAAAGGTGTGGTTCAACAAAATATTAGTTTAAGGGGGTGCACACTTATGCAACCATATTATTTTAGTTTTTTATTTTTACTTCCCTCCACCTAAAAGATTTCAGTTTGTTGTTCAACTGAGTTGTACAGTTTATAGGTTACATTAAAGGTGGAAAAAGTTCTGAAATGACTTATCTTTGTCATTTTTTTACATCACAGAAATCTGACATTTTAACAGGGGTGTGTAGACTTTTTATATCCACTGTACATGTTTCAGCAGCCCAGGACTTTTTCATCTGGATATGTGAATACTACTCATCAATCCAGACTTTGGGAAAGCCAAAGGTGTCAGGCAGGCCCATGGTCTTGTGCATTAAGTATCTGCTCTCCAGCTGGAAGAGCTAAAAAAAGCTAATGTACAGGTAGCTGATTCTTTTTTTATATTGACCAGCATGCTGGAGGTAATCGCTGGCACCCACAATGCCTGATAGCCACCTGAATCAGGTCGATCATTTATAGCTAGACCATTTATTTTAACTCTGCTTTTTATATATTTTTATTCCAAGCAAGATATTTTATTTATTTTTACTTTGATAGCCCCTTTAGACTCAGGATATATGGCTGAGGTCTCACAATTGTTGCATGCCCTGTGAACACTGACATAACAATACTGTGTGTAAATACCAGCGCTGTGGGACATTTCACATTGTTTTGTAGAAATCCTTCAGTGCTGGGTAGATGTGGAAAGGATAAATAACTATTGATTTAGGATCTCCACTTTCTTGGATAAAATAGCCTAGAATAATCCCCAGTGTATTTGTGTGTGTGTGTGTGTGTGTGTGTGTGTGTGTGTGTGTGTGTGTGTGTGTGTGTGTGTGTGGTGTATAACATGAAAATTAGAAGTAGTTTGGAATTATGTGTATTTGTGAACAGGGGCGGACTGACCATTTGGAAACTTGGGCACTGCCCGAGGGCCCAGGGTCAGTAGGGGGCCCCATGAGATGCCCCTGGTACCTTATTCATAGGCTTTTTTGAGTTTGCAGCTGAGTTTGAGGATGCAGGGGCCCCATGATCCCCTATTGCCCGGGGACCCATGAGTTGTCAGTCCGCCCCTGTTTGTGAAGTCTAGGTTTGCTTTTTATAATGGTTATAGATCTGTATTACTTAAATGTTGAACAAGGACCTTTGTCTGTTCCTGACTGGGTGTTTTTAGTTTCAGTTTTTGAAGTGACAGCAATAAAAACCCGACAGACATTCTAAGACCTCTTGCCCATGGAAGCAATCATTTGCTGACATTTATACATAGGATCTTGCTAGTGTTTCACTTTATGGGTATAAGATTATTATTGTTATTCAGGATTTACACAGCGCTAACAGTTTGCGCAGCACTTTACTGTATACAGAGACAGTTACAGTACAATAAAATACAAGAGGGTTAAGAGGGCCCTGCTCATAAGAGCTTGCAATCTAATTGTTATTATACAGTCTTTATATAGCGCCAACGGTTTGCTCAGCTCTGTACATTATAATGGGAGACCGTACATGAGACAGTACACGTAACAATACAATACACGAGGGATTCGAGGGCCCTGCTCCTTGGAGCTTACAATCTAGGATCTAATAGGGTGGTACCAAAGGTTATAACTGTGGGGGATTGTCTTGGAAATTCGCTTTAACGAATTTCTCCTTACCGTGAGTACTCGCAGTTGGATGCGCAGAAATCCCCCATAAAGCTGTGCGAATCTCGCTTACCACGACTGCAGCTAAACTACACGATTCCTGCCCATCCAAATGGGTTAGCTTCTGTTGAAATGTGGGTGATTGGAGCTCCCTATACCTGGAAATGATCACACGACACTTTCAGGTTGATGGTTGAATTCACATAAAGGCAATTTTCATTCTCCCCTTTGGTTTTATTACAAATGCACACACGCCCCCCACATGAATAAGGTCAAACCCCTCCCACAGAACAATGCAATGGGGAGTGCCTATACACAGGATGTACATTCCGATTGGAGCATAGCCTTTTCTATTATCTGTCACTGGTCCTCCCCCATGAGCCTTCTGAGGTCAGCATATCTCCTCCCCTTCCCCCCATGAGCCCTCTGTGGAGAGCATATCTCCTCCCCTTCCTCCCATGAGCCCTCTATGGAGAGCATATCTCCTCCCCTTCCCCCCATGAGCCCTCTGTGGAGAGCATATCTCCTCCCCTTCCCCCCATGAGCCCTCTGTGGAGAGCATATCTCCTCCCCTTCCTCCCATGAGCCCTCTGTGGAGAGCATATCTCCTCCCCTTCCCCCCATGAGCCCTCTATGGAGAGCATATCTCTTGTTCCAGCTCCTAGTAGTATGTTCATTCTCTGTACAAGCATTCCCTAGAAATATCAGTTTGTACCTGGATGGGCCCGATACGATCTTTATTAAAACACATCCATCCGGATACAGTTCAGATTGGTAATGGGTTGTAAGCTATGCATAAGCCTACACGCGGAGATCGTACCGCTTGGCGCCTTGCGGCACGGAGTCCATGTGGTACTATGCTGCTGATATGTGGATACAGGCCCGCGGTCTACTGCCAGCGGCATTCGCATCGAATGCCGTGGTGGTATACACGCCGGTCTATAAGCACAGATCTGCCATCTCATCCATTACCGAGCTGAGTACTGTAATACATACATTGTACATGCGCATGGCCCAATTGCAGCCTTCAGAGCTTTAATTAAGCCACACGAGAGACATATGAATAACACTCATATATGACACATTTAAAGTTCGACCAACAATACAAAATTTCCATGACAGGGATGAGCTGATGGAAGAGTTAAAAGTCCAGTTGTTAGTTGGAGGCGTGATAAGCTTCCCTAAAGAGATGATTTTTCAGGGATCTCCTAAAGATGGTGAGAGTAGGAGATAGAGTGTTCCTGAGGATTGGAGAGGCTCTGGAGAAGTCCTGGAGACGAGCATGTGAGGAGGAGACGAGCGCTTGGGAGTAGCAGAGGACGGTTTAGGTGATATTTTGAGACATAATTTGTGATGTAGCTTTAGGCAGTGCTTTGGATGGCTTTGTTTGTTGTTAGTATTTTTAATTTAATTCACCAGGCAATTGAAAGCTAGTGGAGGAATTGGCAGAGAGGAGTAGCAGACACTGAGTGGTTGGTAAGGTAGAGTCTGGCAGCAGCATTCATGGTAGACTGAAGAGCTGATAGCCTATGGAAAGGTAGACCTTTGTGAAGGAAGTTGCAATAGTCAGCTTGTGTGTACTTTCATATATGTGTAAATTATGGCCAGCTGTTAATATACAATTGCTGCACTGGGAGATCCGTTTGCGATATAGTGTGGTTGGGGGAATCTGTCAGGTATTGTGTTTTTTTTTTTTTTTTTTTTTACCTTCAGCCTGCTGGCTAAACAAAATTAAAATACTATGAGTATATGGCCAGCTTTAGAATGATAATATACTAAAGTCCTGCACCTTCATGAATAGCTTGGCCTCTGGCCTTTTTCCCACCAACTCCTAAATATGTAGGGGCCAGTTGATGGAACCACAGTGGGCCAGTTGATGGAACCACAGTGGGCAGCAGAGGACCAATCATCCAACACACAAGGAAGTGTTGGGTGCAGAAGGTTTTTCAGGCAGCAGTATCTCTTGAACAAACAAGAACGATGGTGGGAGCAGTAGGACATGCATGTATTATTTCTTGTTAGGTGATGACAGAGCCACTTTAATGGTTGTTACAAAAGCAGCATGTTCATAACATTCTAGATCTAATCCAGCCTCAGGAATGCGACTACTTAAATGATCTAGTTACCAAGTTTTCTTCGTAGACCTTTTATAATGGAAGGAATGACGTAGCGTATCAGAAGATATTGTTCTGCCTTTTCTGTTAAATGGGGTTTTCCCAGCAACGTGTTGAAATGTGAGCCTGTGTTTAGAGGGCCGTTCCCTGTATCCCCTGCATTGATGTCTAGTAATATCTCTTCCATGACATCACAGTTAATGCCTTTTTGCTGAGTTCCCAGTGCCGGCTGTTTTTGTAGCTGAAAAGCTCTTTTATACTGCGGTGATTGGAGCCAGAAATGTCTAGCATTACATTGAGGACAATTCATATGACCACAGATTGCTGTGCTTTGATTTCCACCAGCTTGGACCAAACCGACCTAGACAGCAGTTTTGTCAAAATATTTTAAAGATATAGGGTTCATATAGCGTCAACAGTTTACACAACGCTTTACAACATGAGGGCAGACCGTACAGTTACAATTCAATACAGTAGGAATCAGAGGGCCCTGCTCATTAGAGCTTACAATCTAGGAGGGGGAGGGTCAAGAAATACAAGAGGTAAATGTGCCTTGGACTTTCAGTGCACCCATATACTGTAGATATTCTGCCGAAGGTTGTATGTTTGTACCCTCTGATAGAAATCGAAAAGTGTTTGCATCAGAAATAGATTTTGACGTTTTATAATTATTTATGCAGTCATACTCTGAATTTAATCTGCTTATATTCCTCCCTCTCGCCCTTGATCAACCTAATCTATAATACTAATTTAAATTTTCAAATAAAACTTTTGTTTCCGTTACATACCTTATTTTACATATTACCATTACACAAATTCCTGGGCGAGGTGTAAAGAAAGGACAACTGCCGGCAGGTCGACTGATATCGGCATAGATAAGAATGTGTCACCAGAACACCGTGGACAAAAGTGGATTATCCAATATATTGTGTGCTGTATGTCCGCATCCTTAAAATTTAACATATACAAATTAACAGTGGTAGTAGCCAAGGAGGCTACTACCACTGGCTTTTAGAGGAACATATAGGTATAAAAAGAACACTGTGTGTATAAAAAAAACCATGAATTTTATTTATAACTTTCAATAAAAGACAAAACGTAAAACAGACAATAAAATAATTAATATAGGGTTTAAGTAATTTTTACTTACAATGCACTTCACATGTAGACTTGACGTGCTTCAATAGATCTTTTTCAGGAGTACATGTGAACAGTAAGCATGTTGAAACCCATAATTCTCAAACTATTTAAACCATAGATTCACTGGGATCTTACAGGTGTGAGTTGTCTCTCTCCCTTGAGTGGGAAAGGGCAGGGGGTTCACGTGAAATAGGGGTATACAAAAGGAGTTAGCCCTCAATGGTCATCTATGGTTTAATTAGAAGGTCACATCAATCAGAAGATAAAGGCATACTGCCATCCTTATTTCAAACAAAGCAAAGAGGGCTAGGGACTTGTCCATATCCTATTGTCACACCATTCTACGTGTTTGGAAGATGGGAAACAAAAATTGACAAAGGTCAGATGGTGGACGGAATCATTTCCAAAATATCCACCCAGAGCTCCAGCGTCGAGTTTACATATTGAGTGTATTGGATTGAAACAATTATTTGAACCCTATATTCAATATTTTATGGTCTGTTTCAGTTTTGTGTTTTGGCTTTTATTGAAAGTTATAATAAAATTCATGGTTTTTATATATGCAGTGTTCCCTTTGTATCAATATGTTCATCTAAAACTCCTTGGCTACTATCACTGTTATACATAACAGCGCCATCGATCTCTTATTGATAATCCAAATGTTCATTTAAAGTAATCACAATTTTGTGCAGTGTTTTGTGGCCATGCAGCATGTCTTTGCAAGGCGTATAGGTTCAGGGTGGAATAAAGCTGGCCACACATGGATCGAAATTCAACTGGTTCAGCAGGGGCTGGCCAAATTTCAATCCATGCATAGGTGCTTTGATTGTAGAGAAGTCCGTTTACCAATCAACATCTGTACAACCACCCTGACTGGTTTTCCCTATTTGATCTGCGCTACAGGCCATAGCCAGCAGCCCTAATCGGTTTATTCTGACAAAGGGAATTCCCTCCACTCTCAATAGAAAGGCTCAAGATTTTTCTTTAAATTTTTGCCCAACCCTACGATGAGCGTCCTAATAATGTGATCCTCACCAGGGTAGCCCTGCCATGGGTATTGTAGGGGTCCTAATACAGTGCTGAAACATTTGGTAGTGACAGATGTCAATGGTAAAGATATTGCTTTTTTTCTTGCTGTAATTACATTCCACACTGGATCCTGTGTCTTCTGTTGTCTTCAGTGCAGAGGAGTATTTGGTCCTTCTGCAGGTGTCCACTTCCCTGCCTGGGTGACATGGACACTTCAGTTGGCTGTCCATTTGCTGGGTACTCTCAGGATCTGAAAGACTTCAACGTTCTGATGATGTCAGGAACTGGCAGCTGGACATAAACTGAAGTGCTAGATTCAACGATTGGCATACGTGGACATGGCACTGCCAAGAGACATGGATGGCTGACGTGGTTGAACTCAAAGCAACCTTTGAATTATTAAAATGGAGTTCCAGCCATTTTTTGTGTTTAAAAACTGTAGCTGCTGACCTTTTTAATAAACACACACCTGTCCCAGGGTCCAGCTATGTGCTTACCCTTGCTGTCCCTTCTCTTCTTCTCTCCACGGCTCTAAACTGTGGGCAACAGGCTGTGACAGCTTGTGGCTTCACAGCTGGTTGCCCACTGCGCATGCGCTAGTCACGTTGCTCCTCTTAATTGGTCCAGCAGTCTTCTGAGACCTGTGAAGGGAGGAAGGAGGGGGCCAGCAGCAAACTGAGCTAGAAGTGGGAGCGGGTACCTATCAAAACCAGGTACCTGCTCCCCCCTTCCCCCAAAAGATGCAAATATGGCAGTGGAGGGGGGGTGGAGGCAAACAAGCAAAGCTTCCGCTTTTGGGTGGAACTCTGCTTTAAAAAAAAAAACAAAAAAACTTTTAAACGGGTGGGATGGTGTAGTGTAGGGGTCCCATACATTTTTGCAATTATATGCACTTAAAACATTTTTTGTTTTTGTGTACTGAGATCATCTGTAAGCTGCCATTGGTAAGCCTTTGAATGCACCGATTGCTGAGCAGTTGCCTGATCTAATTTGATATACAAGCAAGCCAGAAAGTCACAGGTGTCCCATATGCAGATTTTTTTCTAAGCAAGTTAGGACTGAAAAATGTGCCAAAAAATGAGGCCATATATAGTCAGCTGATTGTGTTATGGGGAATGTGAACCCTTTCCTGTTCAGGAATAGCTGCCTGAGTGAACAGTGCTCTGCATTTGTCCATTACTAATCCAGCTGTTACATTGTGAAGGCAGCATTAGGTAAAATGGAAAAATGTAATTCGCTTATTTTATGTATCTAGATAGCAACGCCTTTTAACAATCCAGTGCTAAGTGGGAAGTGTAGTTCTGTTATATAATAATGTGAGGGCCATTGTGTGCTTTTTCATGCACTCGCTGGAATCATTTGTGAGCACAGCGTCATTTCTACTAGAACGCTCTATCCCTCCAGCGTAATACGGGTATGAGGTTCACCATGTGGAATGCTTGGGACCTGGCAAATTCTCTAAAAGGATTATTACTGATTGTATATGTCTGCTTGTCTATCTCTGTCTTTCTGTACCCTTGTCTGTCTACAATTATGTAACCTAAACAAAAACGTCAACATTGGGGGGGGGGGGGGAATATATATATATATATATATATATATATATATATATACACACACAGTCAGGTCCATAAATATTGGGACATCGACACAATTCTAACATTTTTGGCTCTATACACCACCACAATGGATTTGAAGTGAAACGAACAAGATGTGCTTTAACTGCAGACTGTCAGCTTTAATTTGAGGGTATTTACATCCAAATCAGGTGAACGGTGTAGGAATTACAACAGTTTGCATATGTGCCTCCCACTTGTTAAGGGACCAAAAGTAATGGGACAGAACAATAATCATAAATCAAACTTTCACTTTTTAATACTTGGTTGCAAATCCTTTGCAGTCAATTACAGCCGGAAGTCTGGAACACATAGACATCACCAGACGCTGGGCTTCATCCCTGGTGATGCTCTGCCAGGCCTCAACTGCAACTGTCTTCAGTTCCTGCTTGTTCTTGGGGCATTTTCCCTTCAGTTTTGCCTTCAGCAAGTGAAATGCATGCTCAATCGGATTCAGGTCAGGTGATTGACTTGGCCATTGCATAACATTCCACTTCTTTCCCTTAAAAAACTCTTTGGTTGCTTTTGCAGTATGCTTTGGGTCATTGTCCATCTGCACTGTGAAGCGTCCAATGAGTTCTGAAGCATTTGTCTGAATATGAGCAGATAATATTGCCCGAAACACTTCAGAATTCATCCTGCTGCTTTTGTCAGCAGTCACATCATCAATAAATACAAGAGAACCAGTTCCATTGGCAGCCATACATGCCCACGCCATGACACTACCACCACCATGCTTCACTGATGAGGTGGTATGCTTAAGATCATGAGCAGTTCCTTTCCTTCTCCATACTCTTCTCTTCCCATCACTCTGGTACAAGTTGATCTTGGTCTCATCTGTCCATAGGATGTTGTTCCAGAACTGTGAAGGCTTTTTTAGATGTCGTTTGGCAAACTCTAATCTGGCCTTTCTGTTTTTGAGGCTCACCAATGGTTTCCATCTTGTGGTGAACCCTCTGTATTTACTCTGGTGAAGTCTTCTCTTGATTGTTGACTTTGACACACATACACCTACCTCCTGGAGAGTGTTCTTGATCTGGCCAACTGTTGTGAAGGGTGTTTTCTTCACCAGGGAAAGAATTCTTCGGTCATCCACCACAGTTGTTTTCCGTGGTCTTCCGGGTCTTTTGGTGTTGCTGAGCTCACCGGTGCGTTCCTTCTTTTTAAGAATGTTCCAAACAGTTGTTTTGGCCACGCCTAATGTTTTTGCTATCTCTCTGATGGGTTTGTTTTGTTTTTTCAGCCTAATGATGGCTTGCTTCACTGATAGTGACAGCTCTTTGGATCTCATCTTGAGAGTTGACAGCAACAGATTCCAAATGCAAATAGCACACTTGAAATGAACTCTGGACCTTTTATCTGCTCATTGTAATTGGGATAACGAGGGGATAACACACACCTGGCCATGGAACAGCTGAGAAGCCAATTGTCCCATTACTTTTGGTCCCTTAACAAATGGGAGGCACATATGCAAACTGTTGTAATTCCTACACCGTTCACCTGATTTGGATGTAAATACCCTCAAATTAAAGCTGACGGTCTGCAGTTAAAGCACATCTTGTTCGTTTCATTTCAAATCCATTGTGGTGGTGTATGGAGCCAGAAATGTTAGAATTGTGTCGATGTCCCAATATTTATGAACCTGACTGTACATACTCACACGCAACAACTTTATGACCATTGTCAAGTTAAAGTGATTTGTAAAGCCTAGATTTATTTGTAATTAAAATAACAAACATGTTATACCAACCTGCCCAATGCAGTGGTTTTGCACAGAGCAGCCCCAATCCTCTTCTGGGGTCCCGCTTCAGCACCCTGGCCTCCATTCTGCTGCTGAGTGCCTCCTGCTGCTGTATCTGAGCCAATGAGGAGCGAGGGAGCCGAGAAAGCCTTGGCTGTCTTGCACATTGGCCTCGGGTATGTATTGGGGGGGGGGGGGGGGTTAAAAAAAAAAAAAAAAAAGGAATTGTGGTTTGCTGTGTATGGGACTATATAACGGCAACCTAGTCAGGGTGTCCATGCCTCCAGCACTACAGAGGAAAAGGATTTGGGGGTACTTATTTCTGAAGATTGGAAAACCAACCGTGTTGCCAGAAAGTGGGGAAAACAAATAGAATCCTAGGATGCATCACTAGAGGGGTCACCTGCAGGAGGAAGGAGGTCCTGATTCCTCTAAATAGATGTTTAGTTATCACTAGAGGGGTCACCTGCAGGAGGAAGGAGGTCCTGATTCCTCTATATAGATCTTTAGTTATCACTAGAGGGGCCACCAGCAGGAGGAAAGAGGTCCCGATTCCTCTATGTAGATCTTTAGTTAGACCTCATTCAGAATACTGTGTCCAGTTCTGGAGACCTCACTTACAAAAAGATATTGATGAGATAGAATGAGTCCAGAGACGGGGAATAAAAATGGTGAAAGGTCTGGGGGATAAAACCTATCAAGAGAGACTTCAGGAACTTAACATGTACAGTCTAGAGCAGGGGTGGGCAAACTTTTTGACTTGAGGGCCGCAATGGGTTCATATATTGGACCCGGGGGCCGGACCAAGAGTAGATGAATGATGTGTATGTGTCATCCATAGTAAGTATAGTAATATTCCCCCATAGTAAGCATAGTAATTCATCCTCCATATAGTAATTCATCCTCCATATAGTAATTCATCCTCCATATAGTAATTCATCCCCCATATAGTAATTCATCCCCCATATAGTAATTCATCCCCCATAGTAATTCATCCCCCATATAGTAATTCATCCCCCATATAGTAATTCATCCCCCATAGTAATTCACCCCCCATAGTAATTCACCCCCCATAGTAATTCATCCCCCATAGTAATTCATCCCCCATAGTAATTCATCCCCCATATAGTAATTCATCCCCCATATAGTAATTCACCCCCCCTATAGTAATTCACCCCCCCTATAGTAATTCATCCCCTATAGTAATTCATCCCCCATATAGTAATTCATCCCCCCTATAGTAATTCATCCCCCATATAGTAATTCATCCCCCATATAGTAATTCATCCCCCCTATAGTAATTCAATCCCCCATATAGTAATTCATCCCCCATAGTAATTCATCCCCCATATTAATTCATCCCCCATATTAAGTCCCCAAGTCCCCCCTGTGTCAAATCACTTACCTTTGCTCCGCGCGTTCCTCTCGCCGTGTTCCCACGCCGTTCCGGTGTAGCATGAAAATCGGTCTCCTATGAGGATCTGTCCCCCTCGACGTATCTGCGCATGTGCCAGTTTCAGGCATTAGCAGCCGATCGGCGATCTCCGGCACATGCGCAGATACGTCGAGGGGGACAGATCCTCATAGGAGACAGATTTTCATGCTACACCGGTCTTCAGGGCGGACTGCGAGAGGAGCCTAGCTCCCCTCACGTTCGTCACGCTGCCCCGCCTACACACATCCTGACAGCCACCCTGACAGTATCACGCTCCGCGGGCCGGATTAAAAGGTCCGCCGGGCCGTATACGGCCCGCGGGCCGTAGTTTGCCCATTGCTGGTCTAGAGGAAAGAAGGGAAAGGGGAGACATTATTGAAACCTTTAAATACATCAAGGGGGTAAATAAGGTTCAGGAGGGCAGGATTTTCAACAGGAAGCCAAAAAATCAAAAATCAAGAACACGGGGACATGACCTTAAACTAGCTGGAGGAAAGTTCAAAACCAATCTCAGAAAGTACTCTTTTACTGAAAGAGTAGTTGATGCTTGGAATAATCTTCCAGCAGAGGTTGTGAGCCAGTCAAATAGACAAATAGACGGACAAAAAAGTTAACCACAAAAAACAACTGGTAGACTCGATGGACCACTCAGTCTTTTTGTGCCGTCACTTTTCTATATTTTTAAACATTGCTGACCAAGTACACCTCTTTGTGGAAATGGTATTCCCTGATGGCAGTGGCCTCTTTCAGCAGGGTAATGCTTTTTTAGAGAATGCTTTGTATTTTCTGAATTAATGCAAAGTCTCATTCAATCAGAGAACACTGCATTCATTCAGAAAATGTAAAGCATTCTCTGAATGGTGTTGAGCATCCGACCTCCTGTGTTCAGAATGCAGCAGGACAGCCATTCTACATGGGACACGGAAGCAAGTGGAAATCACCAAAGTAGCCGTGCCTACTTCAGTGACATCCAGGGGAATTGGCCAGGTATGGTATATACATAGTTACATTGGGCCAAGTTGGACTGATGTAACTATTTATAAAATGTCCATACCTGGAACTGTATGTTTTTTAATGAAAGTCCTTCAATATGGTGCATAAGGTCTCCCTTAGGTAGATACAATCTTGTAGAGTTATTCAATAATGCATTTATTATATACACCATGAACGTTGCTGAAGCACTCATAATTGACATTTTATACCTGCTTTACTGTCATACTTCACACCAAACCCCGAAGTCCTTATCAACCATTCAAATAGTATCGTCTTCTTTAGTGTTTGTTATAGATTGAAGGATGTGGTCAGAAGCTTGTTTCACATTTGGGTAATGGTTGATTTAGCAGTTCTAGAATTCATTCATATTCACATAGATATTCATGGATATTCATCAGGATTCATGGTTAATGGTATTCAAGTCCAAGGGGAGGCTCAGGATGTCTGCACCAGGTATCAATTTGAGTGTATTTAGCACCGTCCAGTCAACCTCCTTATTGTACTGTGTTGGTATCTGCTATGATGGATATAAGGCTGAAAACTTTGGGGGTTTTTTTGGTGGGGGGGTTGAGGATTTTGGTGTGCTGGCAACAATACCTACTATCTGGAGCTCAGTTGCAGAGATTTTCCAGCTTCTGGAAATTTCCATATGCTCTAACAAGCGCTTTCAGCACTGGTGCAAACCAATAATTACTGTGATGTTATCCCTAAATAGTCTGATTTTTGTAGGCAGCCTTCAAGGCTCCTTACCTGCTTTTATTGTGCCATCCAAAAAACATGGTTTTAAACTGTTGCTAAACCCACAACCGCAAAATCTGTATATGCAGTAAAGCATGCTTGTTTTACTCACTGTGGAACCTGAGGGGTTAACCCTCCACATTGTATTAAAAGGCTGTTTGATCCTGTCTTCTCTGATCCTCCCCTTCTTCTGCTGACCCCAGTACTTCTGCTGATAGTACAGAGCTCTAGGAGTTACTCTGCACATGCTCAGTTTAGTGTGTATTGCGAGAGTTTTTCCTTTGGGAGATTGCATGTGATCAGCACAGGGCCAATCAGTGCTGTTCAGACAGAGGGTCAGGGGTTATGCAGCCTCATAGGACAGTCAGAGGAGAATGAATACCCCTCTTACAAGATTAACCAGTGCTTGGTTGGACACTGTTAGGTATTTAGTAGTTTATATTTACTAACATAATTGCATGTCCATGTTCTGTGCACTGTGGGAGACCAGATATAGTGAATGCAGAGTTCTGGATTTAGTAACACTTTTATGAATACCATTTTATTAATATGAATTAGCTAGCATGGATATCTGTTATATTTATATGGAAACAAAATGATTAAAATTCTTTTGTTTATAGGTCCATCTTGTGTGAATCATGGTGAGCTAATGAAAACGACCCTAAAAACTACCTTCTGTAGTTTCTGCTGTGCCAGCTGCAATCATATGCTACTGATTCAGGCAGGACATTAGGTCACATTTACATTCTAGACTTCACCTTATCCAATCAGAGAAGCCTTGTGGTTATTGAAATAAACACAAGCCATTCTCTGATTGGTGGCAGTGCTGAGCCAGCGACCACGCTGTGTTCAGTGTGCAGAAGGAAAGCCACTCGACTGGAACATGGATAATCATGGCTATCACTGTAGTATGGGCGACTTCAGTGATTTTCAGCATCACCGACCCTCAGAATATCAGATATGGTTACATTTTGCCAAACTGGACCAATGTCCACAGCAAAATGGGCAATGGGCATGTGAGCATCAGAACTGGACCATGGAGCAACAGAAGAAGGTGGCCTGGTCTGATGAATCCTGTTTTACATCATGTGGATGGCTGGGTGTATGAGCATCACCTACATGGCAAAGATATGGCATCAGGATGTAGTTTGGGAAGAAAGAAAGCAATTGGAAATAGTGTGATGCTTTGGGCAATGTTCTGCTGAAAACCTTGGCCTACTGCCATTCATTAGATGTTACTTTGACACGTACCACCTACCTAAACATTGTTGCTGACCATGTACACACCTTCTTGGATTGGTATTCCCTAATGACAGTACACCCTGCCACACTGCAAAAATGGTTCAAGAATGTTTTGAGGTGTTGACATCTCCAGATCTCAGTTCAATTGAGCATCTGTGGGATGTGCTGAAAAAACAAGTCTGATCCATGGAGGCCCCACCTCACAACTTACAGGACTTAAAGGATCTGCTGTTGATGCCAGATACCACAGCTTACCTTCAGAGGTCTAGTGGAGTCTGTGCCTCAACGGGTCAGGGCTATTTTGGCAGCAAAAGGGGAACCTATTAAATATTAGGTGGGTAGTCATAAAGTTATGGCTGATCGGTGTATGATTAGGGCCAAATAGTAGTGGCAGGAATCTGATTCCTGTTGTGGCTCTCAGCGGCTAGGTGTGGCTGGCAGTCCCGTTCTCTATGAACGTTCACTGGAGGCCGCAGCTATTTGTGGCTTTCTGTACCTTGTGTGCGTCCAGCAGCGCGCACGCCAGGTAATTGGCTGTGCAGAGAGCTGCGAATAGCTGCCGCTGTCAGTGACCTGTCATAGTGAACCTGTCAGTGGCTGCAGAGCTGCAGCAGGAACTGCCGCTACATTTCGCATTGGCCTTAATCGCTGGTGTGAATGCAGCCTAAGGCACAGTGAAATTCCTCTTTAAGAATTATGTACATGGTTGTTCAATTGCTGTATTGTGAAATCCATCTTTTCATTGGAGTGACAAGATAATTGCAGCACATTCTATTACTGTGCAATACAAACAGTTTTGAGTATTTGAAGGACACACGTCTCTGTTATGACTTCCAGGTAGTCCGTGGTCTTCCCAGCCAATTGCAATAAAGGACTTGCTGGATGGTCAGAGAAAGGGTACATCATATTAATAGGAATGATTTTGTATATGTGCAGCACACCCTACATACAGTATGTTTGGTAATACAACAGTGAGTGACCCATATATTTGTGTGGTTTTCATCGTCGAGGAAATCCAGGGCTGATGTTGTCAGAGCTAAAGAAATCCTATATCTAGTAACAACATCATGTACACATCATAAAAAGTGATGTTTTGGGACCAGTTCAGGCAAAAGTTTGAGACCGCAAAATGTAGCCTCATTCACACGTGCATTTAGGGGTATGCTACGGTTTCCTGCAGGGGACCCAGCAGGGTATCTGGGAACAGCTGCGGATAGGAAGCCGCATACGAAGCAAAGAGATGCATACAGCACCTGCACCTATTCATCAATTTTCACACATTGAATATGCAGCAGTTACCTGTGCCTGATCATCCACAAGTAATCTCTGCACCTTCATGTGAAGGGTCATGAATGGCTGTGGGAGCTGTCATCCTTTCATTTCTTTGTTTGGGGCTTCCTGTCCACAGCTGTTCATAGAAACCCTCCTGGGTCTGTCGCAGGAAATTGTAGTCTGCCCCAAACACGTGAATGAGACCTTGCTGTGTAGTTGGAGCAACCTGCTTTAAATTGATTCTAAAGGTTGTCATTTTTTAAAATAACAAATATGCTATACTTACCTGCTCTGAGCAATGGCTTTGCACAGACGCCCCGATCCTGCTGGCTTTCCTGGCTCCTCCTCCCTGCTGAGTGGCTTCAATAGCAAGCCCCTTGCTATGGGGGAACTCGAAAAAGCTCACTCTTTTTAGCTGCACTCCTGTGAATAGACATTGTCCATTCACACAGTGCAGTTCACCCCCTCCTGATCTCTCCTCATTGGCTTACTGATTGTGATTGACAGCAGCAATGGCTCCCACTTCTGTGTGAGCCAATGAGGAGAGAGAGACCCATGAGAGATGCTGCTCTCATGCACATCACTGGATCATGATCAGGCTCAGGTACGTATAAGGGGGTGGGGGAGCTGCACCCAGAAGGTTTTTACCTTCATGCATAGAATGCATGAAGGTAAAAAAAAAAAAACCTGCCTTTAGAACTATTTAATGCTCCCAAGCTCTGTGCACAGTCAGCAGATCACCTGGCCATACTAGGAGGATTTAGAACCCTTTCAGACTTTCTAACAGCTCAGCTATACTTAGGGCTGTACAGTAGGTGCCAAAAGGCTGCAGGTTGGTCACCAGGGTCCACAGGAGAACTCTGAAGATACCAAGTTCTCAGCAGCTGTGATACTCTTTGTATCTGGAGATGGCATGCAATAAATTGCATATCAGAACATGCTTCTTTTCTTTCAACTGTAGAAGATTCCCAGTATGTGCCACGGACTCTTCTTTTAATCTGTTCACAATTTAGGGCAAGGCTGGCCATAGGTTGCCTTTAAAAATTTACTTGGCCAAGTGGAAAATTATTGGCCAGACATCAGATGCAGTCATTGTTCTGGTATTCAGGCAGCCATGGCAGTAGTCATCAGTGGACTTTTCCCCAGCCATGCTGTTAGCAAGAGTGGGGGAACCAGTTGACTTTCATCCTATTTAGCTCAAGGGCTGAGTAAGAGAACATGGAGCCTTGTATGGCTATCTTGAATATTCTTGAAAAGACATTTAGTCAATATTCTGGTATATGTGACAAGGGCTTAGATTTAATCTTGGTGAGCAGACTCATGGCCTGTGTCAATGTTTAATTGAAGGACACGGAATCTTGTATTATTGACATTAAACAATGATAATAATTATGTACCAAGGATTTCCTCCTACAGCAAAACTACCACTTTATATTGTGGGTGGATATTGTTTGCTGACGAATACACAAAGATAAAACTAGCTGACTTGAATGAACTGGCTTACAATGGTAGTTTATGAGAATGGAAGTCCACATGTCCTGATCCCTGCGTAGAGTAACATGGGGTTCCCAACACTTTCCCTGAATTTGTTTTGTGAAATTATCTCTATATTACCTGCAATCAAGCATTTTGGCATCACCATATTTGCATATAAGATGACATTCTATGTAGTTATTCATCATGCAGTACTGTAAAGCCTTATCCCCTTTTGGATGTGTTTTAGAAGGGCTATAGAGGACATCATGTGAGAGATGTGTACTAACAGATCTTCTTATTAGTGGAAAATTGGAATTTCAATTTGTTCTTGTTCCTCTAATAGTCTAAATTGGTATTTCTTCTGTATCTCTATATGGAGGCCTGGAAGACTGGTATACATTGGAAGACGTGGGTTTCTTCACGTCAAAGACACATCTTTGTTCCTGGTTGTAACCAATACTTCACACTTGGCAGCTCCATCAATCTCTATGTTGAACATATTTGCTGCACTTGCAGTAAAGGTCAAGTGGTGCATTGCAGACCTTCACAGTATGCAATGAGTGCTTATCGTTGAGCAGTACCAGGCACAATACCTTGCGTGTGTGAGAGTTATGTAGTTGCTTATGTTCATTAAATATTGGGTAAATTTAGAACAAAGGGTGGATACAGCTTTCCATACAAAGTGCGGTGTGTAGTCTGTAATCTTTCATACCGCTGCAGAGTACACTCCATGATAGAAGCCACGCTCAATCACATGACTTTGACTGATCCTGTGATAGGTCTCCTCTTGGCCAGTTTTTATCCCCATTCATTCATTTGAACAAATTTCGCTTACTTCAGAGTTTGGAAGCAAACAAATTGTAAAGCACACCACTGTTTTTATAAAAAAGTCCTAAAAGGTTTTATCCATGAAAAAAGTAGTATGTTTGGGTACCACTGCTTTATAAATCACCATAGTCTAGCACAGTGGTCTCCAAACTGCGGCCCCTTGCTTACATTTATTTGGCCCTTGAGGCATCATTCCTGCCACTAACATCAACAATGGGGCATCATTCCTGCCACTAACATCAACAATGGGGCATAATTCATTTCACTAACAAAATAGGGGTACTATTTCTCCCACTGACACCCAACAATTTCTCCCCCTAATACCAAAGACTGGCCATTGTTTATTCCCACTGGGCACAGTCTGCCCCCCCCCCCCCAAAGTCTGAAGGACAGTAAGTTGGCATTTTCTTTAGAAAGGTTGGAGACCCCTGGTCTAGCACAGCCTTTCTCAATCTTTTCAACATGGAGGAACCCTTGAAATAACGTCCCATTTTCAGGGAACCCCTGTTAATAACTACTATTTCTACAGCCATGGTACATTAGAGTGATGATCACTGGGAATAATGCTCCCTACAGTTGAAGCCATTGGGAAAAATCCCACCCTTACAGATGGCTTAAAAGATCTTTGGTGTCAGTGGTTACTTATCTGAGAAGCAGAAATTGCTTATTGCACAGCAAATCCCTAGCAACCTCTGGAGGAACCCTGGTTGAGAGAGGCTGGTGTAGAAGATGCAGGGCTAAATCAGAATTTTAATGTTGTATTATCCGGTCAGCCACCTACCTTCTCATATTGGTTCTACACCATTGATTATTTATAGAAGTAAAGTAACCTTTCATTGTATCCATATATTTATAAAGCCACCCATATCGGGCAGGACCCATATCTATATTCGCTTTCTGGTTTGTTGGCAAGTTCAGTACAAATAAGAATTCATAAATCCACACTTGAGTAATTCTCATGTGGTCACCCAGTAAATCTTCACTTTTCCATGTCAGGCAGATAAAGGACCTATAAATAGCTGTCTGGCTTTATAAACTCTACTTCCTCATTCCATACTTTTCTTGTGACTGTATTGATTGGAGGAGATGGTGTGCACAGATATTTTATGGGTAAATACACTTTATTATCTTTCATTGGTGCAATAAAACTCTTATATGCAGTGGCTTTTTTTATAAGATACGTTAAGGATTTCTTCATTGTGCTGCAGACATGGTTCTCAGAATATGCAAAGGGAACAGGTGTATCTTTACTCTTTGCCACTCTGCTTCTAAATTGTAAGGGAAGGTATAAATTTCCACACTTTAGATAATTGTGAAAACTTGAACCTGTTTCAAGAGATGTGTTGGCAAACCTCTACTTCTTGACCACGCTATAGTCGAAAGACAAGGCGTGGTTCTACAGTTCTGGGAGGATGTCCAAGGGCGTCCTCCCAGAATGAAGGCCCCTTGACCCCTCTCCCTTCTTCTAGGGAAAAGGAGCCTTGACTGCTAGAAGCTTGGCAGCTACGTGGGAGTAAACCTAAAACAAGGATGTTAAGTGGCTCCTACAGGATTGGCCACCAAGACGTGAGGTGACTGGGTGGAGCCTGAACTATATAAAAAGGCTACGCAGGGGCACATCCCACTACTTTGAGGAGATTCAGATGTCACAAGAGTTGCCCACCCTCCCACCCATTGTGCGTTATGTCACAGCTTTGTTGGTGGTTTTACCTTGCCAGCGGTTGATATTGCTTTGTGGGCTATGCCCTCAAGTATAATACTGGGGTCAGTTTAATGCCTGTATGGCACTGATGGTGAAGACAGGTCTCTTAGACTATCTATGTTTTTGTTACGGATGCTCACTGTATAACCATGACTGGCATTGTTATATGGTTTCTTTGAATGTTGTTACATTTTGGAAAGTTTAATAAAGCTGTGGCCTTGCTCTAGTTCCAACTTAATCAGCCTCTGTGTCTTTTTGGGGGGCAAGGTTTTTTGTTACATTAGTGGTCAAAATGAACCTAGGCTTCTCAGCAGTCATGCTCCTTCCCGCTTGCCTCCTGGAGCACGCTCTGTGACCACCGTGTCCTTTGAACATAGCTGATCACATGGTAAAGGCCGTTGTGATTAGCCCTTTACTGCGATCAGCTGTGTCCAAACACAGCTGGTCACATTTAAACAGACTTGCTAGTTATCGGAAGTCCTTTCTTCACACACTGCCTCTGTGTGAGGAAAGGAGTGCCAATAACCGTCAAGGCTGACAGTACATTGCTTACAATGATTATCAGTGCCTCCTCATTAGTGCTCATCAGTGCACTGTATCCGTGCAACCTATCAGCGCAATTTTATAACAGAAACTAAAATAAAGTTTGTGTTTTTTTTATTTTCAGTCTTTTTTTCGTTTGTTTAGCAAAAAAATAAAAACCCCAGTGGTGATTAAATACCACCAAAAGAAAGTTCTGTCTAAAAAAAGAAAAAAATGATAAAAATTTCTTATGGGTACAGTGTTGCATGGCTGCACAATTGTCATTCCAAGTCCAAAAGCACTGAAAGCTGAAAAATGGCCTGTGCAGGAAGGGGATAAAAGTGCACGGTATTGAAGCAGTTAAAGTTGCCTGAATGTGACATTGGCCACTCAGGGAAACTCACTTTTACTTTACCTTTGTTGCCCTCCCCTGCTATTCAGCCGCTCTGTTTAGGCCACATCATAATATCCAGAGCTTCCTGGTGTGGGGGAGCATGTGACCTCCTCCCATGATAAAGGGTTCAGGTCTGAGCAGCCATGGACAGGCCCATGTATAGAAGGAGTTGTGACATCAACTCTGTAAACTCTGACACCCTCAGATTACTGTTGGGTGGCATATCAAGTTATTATTTTTTTGCACTGCAGTCATAAAGAATGGATTGTAGACATGACATCCTAGAATTTGATAAAACAATAAAAATAACCAGTGAAATGTGTTTTAAGGGCTCATGTACACAGGGCGTTTGGGAAACTCTTCTGAACGATGAAAACTGATTGCTGGAAAACGTAGGATAAAAAACGTCCGTTTAGCTGCGTTTGCATACCGAGTTAATGTGCACTTGCGTTTAGAAGCGTTTTTAAAAGATAATCTCAGGAGATCTTTCCAAATGCCCAGAATGCACTGAAAAATAGTAAAAAATTAATTATTTCAGACATTTTGAGAAGAATAGAGCGCAGAAGCAGAGAGAGCAGTATGTGTTGAGATTACCTGTCTTTTCTGGTTGTATTCACTATGGATCCCATCATGAGCATAATGCGGCACGCTCTACCATTTTTTCCTTCACGCCAAACTTGGAACTGACTGCGCTGGTGTACCAGGTCCATTTGAATACATGGAAAACGCTTTGCATGCATTTCTGGTGATGAAAAAAGGCTGTGGCCAGCATCTGGACATGGAACAGTTAAAATGGTTAACCACATTTACAAGCATTTGGCGTTTGACACGTCGGTAAAATCTACTCCTGAACACAAGTTTGGTGCGTTCAAAAAAATGACTCTAAATTCAACTGCCTGTGAACGACTGTAAATGACTATGTGTACATGGACAGATAGGAAAACATTAGGGAGAGTTCAGGGGCTGCTGAAAAAAAAAACCCACTGAACAGCTCCTGAACATCAGTTTAGCAGCTGCAGTGTTCATGAGCCCTAAAGGAGAAGTACACCTTTGGGAACATGTTACATGTTTCACCTGTTTTTAGGGTGGTACATATAACATGTTCCCTCCCATAGCAGCAGCAGATCGCTGGTGCAATGCTTTCCAGGCTCCTGCAGACAAAAATAATAAATGCACTTTTTTACCTGCAACAAAATGTGCGTTTATTATTTTTGTCAAAAAGGTGAACTTGCCCTTTAAGAGTAGTATGGCCAAAGCTTTTTTTGGCCATACTTCTCTTGTCGTTGACAAGGATATTTTATTTTTGCTCTCCTGGAAAGATCCTGATCCCATCCAGCTGCCTAATTGATCTCTGTGCCCACCCCCCTCTCTTGTCTGGCACTCCAGTGAGCTCTGGAGGGGCAGAGAGCGGTGACTGACAGTCATTGCTCTCCTCTCTGAGTGGACAGAGAGCTGAGCAGTCAGCTGTTATGTGGTCACTCAGTTCTCGATCTTGGAGCTGGCTTGGACAGCTGCAGCATAGAGGCAAATATGAATGTTTGGGGGGGGTTTTATGAGCTCCAAAACTATTAAATTTTTTAAAATATTTTTTTTCCCTGGTATAGATTGTACAAATAAATGTCATTACAGAAGACAAGGGGACACTTTGTTTCTAGAGGAAAAGTAGTTCAATCTATGCATAGGGAAAGACCTCTTTACAGTAGGAGTTGCAAAAATGTGAAATAGATTTCTACAGGAGCTGGATTTAAACCAACTCGGATTATTTTAAAATGGAGGATGTATTTTGAAATGCACATATTTAGGCCTTGTGTAAACGGAGAGCTTGCTCAGCTCCCCTGAATACCTTCTCTCGTGATAGGAGAAAAGCTGTTTGACGACTTGCGGACCACCTACTGTAGTTTTACTGCGGCAGAGTGGCCCCACTCTGCCAAATGACATACATGTACGTGATCTGGCATTTCTGGGTAAAGGGTGAGTGCCCACCGCCCCTTGTGTGTTGTCATTCGCTACAGCACAAGCAGATCAGCAGGTCCCAGTCAATGATATATGGCCAAGACCTGCTGATCGGCTTCACAAATGACAGTTCAGAGCCGTGTGTTGACGAAAAACTCTGAGCTCCAAACGGAGAGCAGCTATGTGGCTGTTTTCTTCTCCCTGCAAATCAGTAGTCTAGTATCTAGTAGTAAAATCAGCACATATTCTACACAGTTAACCCTTTGTTTGTCCTTTGTGACATTTAGTCAGTTCCCACCCAGCATCGATGTTAGATTGTCCCCCTATAAGTCACTGATCTCTGCCATTACTAGTGTATAAAAATGTTAATAAATAAATTCCAGTGTGTGTATGTATATGTTATTTATATATATATATATATATATATATATATATATATATATACACACACAGTATCTCCCAGAAGTGAGTCCACCCCTCACATTTTTGTAAGTATTTTATTCTATCTTTTCATGTGACAACACTGAAGAAATGACACTTTGCTACAATGTAAAGTAGTGAGTGTACAGCTTGTATAACAGTGTAAATTTGCTGTCCCCTCAAAATAACTCAACACACAGACATTAATGTCTAAACCGCTGGCAACAAAAGTGAGTACACCTCTAAGAGACAATGTCCAAATTGGGCCCAGAGTGTCAATAATATGTGTGGTCCCCATTATTTTCCAGCACTGCCTTTACCCTCTTGGGCATGGAGTTCACCAGAGCTTCACAGGTTGAAAAGATATAATAAAATATTTACAAAAATGTGAGGGGTGTACTCACGTCTGTGAGATACTGTGTGTGTGTGTGTGTGTGTGTGTGTGTGTGTATATATATATATATATATATATATATATATATATATATATAGAGAGAGAGAGAGATCATAGTTTGTAGAAGTTATAACTTTTGCACACATAATATACACAATACATGTTTTATAACAGAAAATAGATAGGTTTGTGTTTTGTTTGGTTTTTTTTTCTAAATTTTCAGTCTTTTTTTCATTTATATAACCTAAAACAAAAACCCAGTGGTGATCAAATACCACCAAAAGATAACTGATATGAATTTCTTTTGGGTACAGTGTTGCATGACTGCGTAATTGCCAATTAAAATAGCGCAGTGCTAAATAGCAAAAAATGCCCTAGTCATGAAGGGGGTAAATATTCTGGAGCTGAAGAGGTTAAAAAACCATGTTTTGCACATGCGTTTAGGTGCATCAAGCGTTTGAGCATTTATGGATTCCATTGGCTAGAATAGTTATTCTGGCTATTGGAATAAATGAGCGATCAAGCCGTAAATGCACCTAGCCTAGTGTTTAGGTGAGTTTTTAGATGTATTTCTGTGTGTCAGGTAATTTTACTGCTCAAAAGCTCCTCTCCTGAACATGCTGGGGATGGGGTGTTTTTTTTTGGCTGTAAAACATTCCATTTTCTAATATGCCTATAAATGCATATGTGTGCTTGGTCAGATGGGTTAACATAGAGGTACATTTTACAGGCAGATAAAAAAAGTCAAACGCCTTTAAAAGAGACTTTTTTTTTTTTAAGCCCAGTGTGCATGTTCCTAAAACTGTCTATTATAATTTACAAAAATGTCTGCGAGGTTCTCTTGGACTGGACTTGTTCTGTAATGTTGAAGTTGTTTTATAGCTTGTCTTAGCCCTTAAAACTGAAGAAGCGGCTTAGATAAAATACGAAACATCTTCAACATTACATTTTTACTAGTAGTTATGAAAAAGTAATACCGCTGTAAATTGTTGATCCTTGGAATATCCTATTGCCTTGGGGGATCAGGAAGCGTTGTTTTCCCTATTAGAACAAATTAGACCAGGCTTTAGAAGGATTTTCTGTGGGTTTAGGGTTCTGTGGATGCAGGTTTTCAATGTATTTTTCTATTAGATAACCTTGATGGACATGTGTCGTCTTTTCAGCCTGCCTAATTAATGCTGGTCATACACATCTTGAACTTCAGACGATTCCTGCAAAATTGGCTGAAAATTTGGTGGCCATATCGGCATTATTATTATTATACAGGATTTATATAGCACCAACAGTTTGCACAGTGCTTTACAATGTGAGGGCGAACAATACAGTACAATTGAATACAGGAGGAATTGGAGGGCCCTACTCGTTAGAGTTTACAATCAAAGATGGGGGTCAAGTGATACAAAAGGTAAAAACTGTGGGGGATGAGCTGATGGAGAAAATACATGTACAGTTGTTTGGTGGAGGCAGGATAGGCTTCTCTGAAAAGAAAAGTTTTCAGGGATTGCCTAAAAGTAGAGTAGGAGGTAGTCAGACAGATTGAGGTAGGGAATTCCATAAGATGGGAGAGGCCTGGGAGAAGTCCTGCAGGTGAGCATGGGAGAAGGTGACAAGGGAACTAGAGCGCATGAGGTCTTGGGAGGAACGAAGAGTGCGATTTGGTTGGTATTTTGAGAATAGGTTAATGGTGTAGCTGGGGGCCGAGTTGAGGATGGCTTTGTAAGTTGTTAGTATTTTGAATTTAATTCATTGAGTGAGTGAGTGGCAGCCAATGGAGGGAATGGCAGAGAGGGATGGAAGACACTGAATGGTTGGTAAGGTTGATGAGTCTGGCAGCAGCATTCGTAATGGACTGGAGGGGGTATAGCCTATGTAAAGGTGAGCTAATAAGGAGGAAGTTGCAGTAGGCGAAGTGAGAGAGAACCTGGGAGTGAATTGGAAGCTTTGTGTTGTCATTGGTTAGGAAGAGGCATATTTTGGAGATGTTGCAGAGTTTGAGACAGCAAGCTTTGGAAAGTGATTAATGTGGGGCCGAAAGAGGAGCTCAGAGTCCAGGATTACACCTAGCACCCTGGCATGCGGGAACAGGTTAATGGTTGTGCCATTGATCTTGACAGAGAAGTCAGGGGAAGGGGAACGTGGGGGAGGAAATATTAGGAGCTCGGATTTGGATAGATTGAGTTTGAGGACGTCATGTGACATTCAGGCTGATATGTCATCAGTAAGTTAGTGATACGTGGGGAAACTGTTGTGTGTTGAGGGGTAGAGAGATTTGGGTGTCGTCAGCGTAGAAATGATATTGAAAGCCATGGGAGGCTTTCAGCTGACCCAGGGTGGAGGTGTAGATTGGGAATAGGAGAGGTCCAAGAACAGAACCTTGGGGTCCCCCAATGGAAAAAGGAAGAGGAGAGCAGGAAGTAAAATTGTAAGTGACACTGAAGGTGCGGTGGGATAGGTAGGATGGAGAACCAACGAAGAGCACAGTCACGAATACCAAGGGAGTAAAGTTTTTTGAGGAAGAGGGGGTGGTCAACTGTATTGAAGGCAGCTGAGAGGTCCTTAGAAGTAGAAGCACAGAATAGTGTACATTGTTTTTTTTCTGTTAGTAAATAGTTTGTGAGCTTTAGGAGAGCAGTTTCTGTGGAGTGTTAAGGGCAAAATACAGACTGAAGGGGATTAAGAAGGTTGTTATCGATGAGGTGGTCTCTCAGTTGAATATAGACCCAGGCGTTCAAGGACTTTGGTGGAAAAGGGGAGCAAGGAGATTGGCGGAGGGGGTAGGTTGGTAGGATTGGTTTGATCCAAGGAAGGTTTTTTTTAAGTATGGAGGTGACTAGTGCATGTTTTAGAGTGTTGGGAAAGGTGCCAGAAGAGAGGGAAAGATTGAAGATGTGAGTTAGAGAGTGTAGGATAGAGCCAGAAGGTGACCTCAGTATTTGAGAGGGAACAGGGTCCAGGGGACAGATGGTTAGGTGGGTGTTAGAAAGAAGTTTAGCAATCTCATCTGTAGTAGCAGGGTTGAATAAGGGTGGTGTTGAGTGTACTTGTGGACATGGGGTGTTAAGTGGGGAAGTTATCTGTAGAGTGGAGATTTCTTTAGGAATTGCATCTATCTTATTTGTTATGTGATTTGACGATCTCTTGGGTATTGAGTGAGTTAGCTGGTGGAGATAGTGGAGGATGAAGAGGAGAGTTAAAGGTAAAGAAGAGTTGACTTAGACTTGATGAGAAGGTGTTAATGAGAGTGATAAAATAGGTCTGCTTGGCAGTGTGGAGGCAAGATTTGTATTTTTGGAGGGCAGTTTTATGTTGGTTGGTCAGGCCAGGTTGACAGCAAGTAGATGAAAAGGGTTATTGACAAAGAGGTCATGAACAGAGGTGAGTTTGTTGCAGACAGAGCATGCATTCCAGAGGGCGCAGGATAAACTGGTTTTAGGAAGAGGAGGAATGGAGACTAAATTTTGTGGATTGCGGCTGCTGCCAGAGGGCACAGGGTGATGGGTGCCTTGGTTGCAGTTAAATAAAGGAGGCCCAGGGTATTGGGATATGTCTCCAGAGGTTAAGAGAAGCAGAAGGGTGAGAGGTAATATGAGAGTGGCATCACCCAGCTCAACGCAGATTCAATTTCAAAATGTACTGAGCTGAGTGTAAAATTACTGGCTAAGTAGTGGCTGCATCCTATCAGGTACAGCCATCGTTTGAGTATTCCAACATGGGTCCTGTGACTGTCTAAATACAATAACCATCGGTTCGGATTGCAAAACAGCATGGATCGAGTAATCTATAGATTTTCTCTTGTTCAAGAGACATCTACACATACATGGCTAGCCTAAAGCGAATAGTTAATGTGAAATTTACTACATGTGTGGCCCCTCTGGCCTCCTCTCACCTGTCGTCCTTCAATTGAAATCTGTTGTATCTGTTTAGATGCAGTGGCTGTTTAAGTATACTGACAGCTGCCTGCAGCCACTGTCAAAATTCAATAAGCATAGCAGGAGATTCGTACATCCACGTAATACCGCATGGATGGGGGGATCTGTACAATAACAATCTAACCATGTATGGTCAGCTTAAAGTCATGCGTCTGGTATTTTTGCTTGTGTCAGATTACTTTGAATTTCATTACAAGCCACAAGTGAAAAGCTAAACCTACTTTAAAACGTGTCTACTGCGGGTCAAGTGCACCTGTCTATGAATTCTAGGGGCTCATGCACACTAGACATTTTTCTTTTTCAGCTGCTACTAGGCGGTTTTTGTTTTTTTGTTTTTTTTCTTTTTTTGCATGTGTGTGTTTTTTTTTCTTGCCTCTAAACATCATTGCATGTTAGCCTATGAACAAGCATTAGTGCATGAAACATTAATTAATGTCAATGGCCAGAACAAATGATTATTCTGGCCATTGAAATTAATTAATGGCCAAAAGCTTGACAAGCCAAATACGCCTAAACCCATTTACAAGCATCAAACGCTTTTTTTATCCCAAAGTGCTGCTGCCAAGAGGAAAAATGTCTAATGCATAAAGCCTAAATGATCTCAGAAGAGTCTTAAACAGATGTCATGCCCATCGATGGCCCAGAACCGAACAACACAGGTCCTGCCTATGTCTCCTGGAAGGCTAACATTTTTTTTAACCACTTCCCGTTCGGCTTATGTACATAAATTGACGGACGGGAGCGGTGCAGCAGCGGGTTGCCGTTTATAAATGGTGCCCGGAATCACAGCCTGTGCGCGCTCCCTGGGATTGCTGATTGCTGTACAAAGACCTGTGTGAGGTTCCGATAATGCGATCACTGATTGGCCAATCAGTGATCACATGAATAGTAGTAAGCAAAATGTCACTTCTGACATCATTGCTTACTACTAGTGAAATCTGTGAATGATCACAGAGGTCACATGGTACAAGGCTATTCACAACAGCCTTGTACCATGTGATAAGCTGTGTCCAATCACAGCTCTCACAGTATTTCTCAATGGCTGCAAGAATGCATCCAGAGAGGAGAAATGGCTTTTCCAGCCTTTATTAGTGTAAAAAAAAAAAATCTTCACCCCCCACAAGTAGAACAGTGTCACCATGGTGACACTGTACTGCTATGGCGACAGCATGTAAAAAAAAAACAAAAAAAAAACCTAAATAATATAAAAATGTAAAAAAAAATTTATAATTTTTGGTTATAAACTAATTTGGGTTTTTTTTTTTTTTACTAAAAACATAACTGAATAAATGTGGACAAGATTTATGAAGAAAGATTATTTATTTGCAAAATTTTATAAGAAAAACACTTTTTTTTCAAAGTTTTTTTACTTTTATATTTATATAGCAAAAAAAAAAAAAAAAATCCCAGTGGTGAATAAATACCACCAAAATAAAGTTTTATCTGTCCCAAAAAAAATGCTCAAAAATTCATATGGGTACAGTGTTGCATGACCGCGCAATTTGTCATTCAAAGTGTGATAGCGCTGAAAGCTGGCCTGGACAGGAAGTGGTTAATTAAACCAAAATCACATTGGTGTAACTCTATGGGGTCTGTTTATTCATAAATGATCTCAGGTTTACCCAGGATTCACTCAGATTTCCAACAGAATTTAATTAGAATAAAGTGTGAATAGTTTGGTGACAACATTTAGTTCCCTATATGTGGCATCAGCTGCTCTTCATACTGTACTGTTCGTTAATGATTTGCAGAATGTGAACAGGACAGATTATAATGAATGGCTTACATCTCTGGAAAAATGATTATCTAATGATATTGGCCTGGTTGAATATTTGTTCTGTATTCCGGAACTGAGGCAGGGTTTTATTGCTCAGGTGATCTCTGTGCTGAGTAATGTCTATTTAGTATTTCCTTGCACTTTCCTCTTTGTAAGGACTTGGATACCCGGCTGGCTGCAGCATTTCCGATTCTGCTGAAATGTGAATTCCACATCTTGCAGTGGAGTCTTGTCAACGTCATCCTGATCATGCTGGATGCTTCTGCTGCTGACTCATACGGAACCAAACTCCATCTGGCAGCCAGATCTGAGGCAGGCTGGTCAGAGGAGCTGTGCTGGTCCTGTGTTTTATATCACATCTTTTCTGGTAATAGGGGGCAGGGAAATGTAGCGGTAAAGTGTATCTAAACCAAAAACACAACAATTCAGTTTACCAGTCCTTCGGTGACGTGGATGCATTTGTTTTACTATTCCTAATTTTTTTTATTATAACTATTGATTCTACTAAAAACACATTTCCTGTCTGGAGGTGACAACAGTAAATGTGCTGTGTCTTTGGAGTAGCAGCGTTGTCACCCCAGGCGGCTGTTCTGATTTGAACTACAAACATATCCCTCTATCCTCATTTTCATTGTATAGAGAGGCACTGCTTTGTAGTTCACAGAAAATAGTTAAGCTGGTAACATTGTTAGGGTTTACCCTAAGCCTTTGAAGTAGTGGTAAATGTTCAATATTTTTAACCCCTTAGTGACTAAGAGTAAAACAAATGTTATTGGCTGAGCACAATTTTTGCAAAATTGACATGTGTTAGTAAAACTGTACATTTCATTGCAAATACTTTGTGTATCCTGGTGGTCTGTGCCTTTTTGTTTCAGGACAGATTGGGCTTTCTTTAGATGGTAAATGGTTATCTCTTATGGGCAGCACAGTGGCTAAATGGTTAGCACTTCCGCCTGGCAGTACTAGGGTCGCTGCTTCTAATCCCAACCACGGCACCACCTGCCTGGAGTTTGCATGCTCTCCCTGTGACTGTGTGGGTTTCCTCTGGGTATTTCGGTTTCCTCCCACTCTCCAAAGACATGCTGGTAGGTTAATTGGCTCCTGTCTAAATTGGCCCTAGTGTGTGTATATATGAATGTGAGTTAGGGACCTTAGATTGTACGCCCCTTGAGGGTTAGGGACTGATGTGAATGTACAATATATATATGTAAAGCGCTGCGTAAATTGACGGTGCTATATAAGTACCTGAAATAAATAATCTCTTTGATTTTATTTTTTTTTAATATTGAAAAGAAAAAGGACCGAACTGCTAAGTACGGTAAGGGATTGGATTCCTTGAGCACAGTAAGAGACCACACAATAAAATACATATAACCATTCATTGACATAAAAGAATCATATGTCCATAATAGGACCCATATTACAAAAGATAATCTTCAAAAGAGAAGATAAGAACAAAGCACATCAAGTTGAGCACAAAGCCCCCCATGTATAGTAAAGGATAGCCACTCAGCACATGGTGGCAACATGCATATACTTAGTAGTTCGGTCCTTTTTCTTTTTAATATTTACAGGATTTGGCTCTAGGAAGCTTGTTTTGATAGGTTTTTTAATTTTTTTTTTATATTATCAAAGGAAAACTGGCCCAAATTAGTAAAAGTCAACAACAGAAGAACACATTCTGCTGAACATAATACTACACAAACATTAGATGTTGCCATGGTTTAATTGCACATAACATGTAAGCATTCACAGTGCAGGGAGGAAAAAGTATGTGAACCTTTGGACTTAATAACTGGTTGACCCTCCTTTGGCAGCAATAACCTCAACCAAACATTTCCTGTAGTTGCAGATCAGACCTGCACAACGATCTGGAGTAATTTTGGACCACTCCTCTTCACAAAACTGTTTCAGTGTAGCAATATTCTTGGGATATCTGGTGTGAATCGCTCTCTTAAGGTCATGCCACGGCATTTCAATCGGATTGAGGTCAGGACTCTGACTGGGCCACTCCAGAAGGCGTATTCTGTGCTGTTGCAGCCATTGTTTTGTTGAATTACTTGTATGCTTTGGGTCATTGTCCTGTTGCATCACCCATCCTCTGCGGAGCTTCAGTTGGCAGACAGATGGTCGTATGTTTTCCTGCAAAATGTCTTGATAAACTCTGGAATTCATTTTCCCATCAATGACAACAATCCGTCCAGGCCCTGAGGCAGCAAAGCAGCCCCAAACCATGATGCTCCCTCCGCCATGTTTTACAGTGGGGATGAGGTTTTGATGTTGGTGTGCTGTGCCTTTTTTTCTCCACACATAGTGTTGTGTGTTCTTCCCAAACAACTCAATCTTGGTTTCATCTGTCCACAGTATATTTTGCCAGTAGTGCTGTGGAACATCCAGTTGCTCTTTTGCAAAGTTCAAACGTGCTGCAATATTCTTTTTGGACAGCAATGGCTTCCTCCGTGGTGTCCTCCCATGTACTCCATTCTTGTTTAATGTTTTCCTTATTGTAGATGTGTCAACAAAAATGTTAGCATGTGCCAGAGATTTCTGTAGGTCTTTAGCTGACACTCTGGGATTCTTCTTTACCTCATGCAGCATTCTGCACTGTGCTCTTGCAGTCATTTTTACAGGACGACCACGCCTAGGGAGAGTAGCAACAGTGCTAAACTTTCTCCATTTGTAGACAGTCTGTCTTACCGTGGACACATGAACATCAAGGCTTTTGGAGATACTTTTGTAACCCTTTCCAGCTTCATGCAAGTCAACAATTCTTGATCGTAGGTCTTCTGAGAGCTCTTTTCTGCGAGGCATGGTTCACATCAGACAGTGCTTCTTGAAACCAGTAAACCCAAAACAGGTGTGTGTTTTTTAAGGGCAGGACAGCTGTCAGCAACACATCCAATATCATCACACTGATTGGAGTCAAGGTTGGCTCACTCTTGGCTCCAATTAGCTCTGGGAGAAGTCATTAAGCTAGGGCCTCACATACTTTTTCCTCCCTGCACTGTGAATGTTTACATGTTATGTGCAATGAAACCATGGCAACATCTAATGTTTGTGTAGTATTATGTTCAGCAGACTGTGTTCTTCTATTGTTGTGACTTAGATGACGTTCAGAGCACATTTTATTCCCAATTCATGCAAAACTCCACGTAATCCCAAGGGGTTCACATACTTTTTCTTGCAACTGTATGTCTTGCTATTACCATAATTAACCACCTAAGAACAACCCAAAATAAATTCTACTGCTCTTGACAATCGCATCAATGTCACATATGTGTATGTTATTTGTTTTTTGTACCTACAGTAGCATTTTGGTTTTTTTTTTTTGCCTACCTAAAACACACTGACAGTAACTGACACTGATGAAAATTGTAAAAAGTTTTTTTTTTTTATCCTACCAAAAATATACTGAACCTGACTTTTCACCCTTACCTTGACCTTTGATCCTAACCCTGGCACTGACCTAGATCAAATCTTAATCTACTTATTTTTTTTTTCTTTATTTTGAATTTTTATTTATTTTTACACAGTTTTGCTTGTTTGCTGCAAGGAGAGAAAGATACAATACATTGTTCTCTTCATTCAGAAAAGGAAGTAAACACATGGGCAGGCTGCAAAGTGACTGATCACTGTGATGGCCAATCAGAGGCTGTCGCAACGATCAGATGACCTGGAACCGGGGGTCCTGTGTCCAGATCATTAGTACAAGACCCGGGACTTTCAGGGAGAGCCCTGTGTGTGTGCTGGGAGCGCGCTGTGCAGAACGCTTCCGGCACAAAGAGAGGTACGTATATATGCAGCCCCACAGATAAACGTTCACTTCCGTCTAGCCCGCATATATGTGTACAGTTGCTGGAAGGATTTAAATTAATATGTACATAACATTCTTTTAGGTCCGGTTCACACTATAGAAACGCATTCCTGTGGCGTTTCCACATGCGCGTTTTTGATGCATTCCGGTGTTTTGATGCGTTCCAGTGCGTTTTTTATGTATTGCAGTTCATTTTTTCCCCTCCCTCTTTCTTCAATTCATATAGGGACATGTGCGTTTTTGGTGCATTTTTCCGTGTTCCAGTACAGTTCTGTGCAGAAACAAATGTAGCATGTTCTACTTTTTTTTTTTTCCAGCAACCGGAACGCACTGGAACTGCAAGCACTGATGTGAACTATGACAACCATATAACCTACTTTCTGTGCATTTTGGATGCAGAAAAAAAGCAACTGAAATGTAGTGTGAAGTGGTCCTTAAACATTTCCCTGTACATACCTATCTCGTTATGTGTACAAACACATCTGCACACTGCATCACAGAGGACAAGGGGGCACTCTTTACGTCTGGAGGAAAAGAAATATAATCTCCAAACACGGAAAGGTTTCTTCACAGTAAGAGCTGTGAAAATGTAGAATAGACTCCCTCAAGATTTGGTTCTGGCCAGCTCAGAGGATTGCTTCAAAAAAGGCCTGAATTCTTTCCTAGATACACAGAATATAACTGGATACTAACATTTATAGGTAAAGTTGATCCAGGGAATTTCCCATTACCTCTCGAGGGATCAGGAAGGAATTTTTTCCCCTGCAGGAGCAAATTGGATCGTGCTTTGCTGGGTTTTTTGCCTTCCTCTGGGTCAACTGTGGGTATAGGATTATAACTTTTTTTTTTTTTCTATGGCTGAACTGGATGGACTTTTGTCTTTTTTCAGCCAGACTAACTATGTAACTGCCACTGGTTCCAGGTCCCAGAATTTCCCCGTAGGGGAGCAGGTGCCCTGATTATCTCACATGCTCTGTTCAGAAGTGACAGGACAGAGAGGAGGGCAGCAGCTTGTCATCTAGCTATCTTTTTATGAACGCATGTAGCGTCTGCAGGTGCCGGCTGGGAGCATGCATGTAAAGGTGGCTCCTTTGGACTCGACAAGGAAAAGGAGCTACCCTCAGTCTGAATATTGTGGCCAGCTCTGAGGGGACCATCTAATACAAATAAAAAGAAAAAATTTGGCAATATCAAGGATCAGTACACCCTATATCAGCATAGCTCATTCAGCGTTACCTATAATGCTACCACCTCCCCCTCACTCCCCCTCTCTGTTGGGGTCCCTCAAGGCTCTGTCCTCGGGCCCCTTCTCTTCTCCATTTACACCTCCTCCCTTGTCCAACTCATACACTCTCACGGCTTCAACTACCACCTCTATGCCAACGACACACAAATCTATCTCTCAACCCCCCACCTCACCCCCTCGGTCTCCGCCCGAATCACACACCTACTGAGTGACATATCAGACTGGATGTCGCTCCACTTCCTTAAACTGAACCTCTCCAAAACCGAGTTTGTTGTCTTCCCCCCAGCCCGGACACCACCCCCCATTGACTTCTCTGTCACATCCAACAACGCCACCATCAAACCCGCCCCGCAGACCAGAGTACTTTGGTGTCATTCTGGACTCCAACCTATCCTTTCAACCCCAAGTCCAATCTTTAACAAACTCGTGCAGACTCCACCTCCGCAACATCGCCAAAATCCGCACGTTCCTAACCCCAGAAACCACTAAACAGCTCATCCACTCCCTCATCATATCATGACTCGACTACTGCAACTCCCTCCTCACTGGCCTGCCTTGCCGCTGGCTATCCCCGCTTCAGTCGATCCTGAATACGGCTGCCAGACTCATTCACCTTTCCAACCGCTCTGTCTCCGCCACCCCCCTCTGCCAATCCCTCCACTGGCTTCCGATTGCCCAACGGATCAAATTCAAAATCCTAACACTGACGTACAAAGCCGTCCACCATACTGCCCCGAACTACATCACTGACCTAATATCCAAGTACCGCCCAGCACGCACACTCCGCTCCTCACAAGACCTCCTTCTCTCTAGTTCCCTTGTCTCCTCCTCCCATGCCCACCTCCAGGACTTCTCCAGGGTGTCACCCATCCTCTGGAACTCCCTGCCCCAACCCATCAGATTATCACCTACTCTCCTCTCCTTTAGGCGCACCCTGAAAACCCATCTCTTCAGGGAAGCCCACCCCCTGCTAACTTGCCAACCTCCTCCACTCTTCCTACCACTCCATCCCCCACAGCTATCTCCTCCTGTGCCACCATCCCCTCCCTCCTAGATTGTAAGCTCGAAAGAGCAGGGCCCGCGATCCCCTCGTGTATCACATTGTATTGTTATTGTTCTGTCACATGTTCTGTCCCCCTTTGTAATGTACAGCGCTGAGCGAACTATTGGCGCTTTATAAATACTGTATAATAATAATTTAAAAAAAAAAGAGAAAATATTTTCTCTTTTAATATCACTTTACACATCTTTGTATGGATGCATGCTTTCATGGGTGACAGCACTGTGGACATTAACTACAACGTTGTATTGGCTTCCATAATGAAGTGCTGTAATTGCAGATCTGGATGAAGCAGTATTTGGCTGTGATTACAGGAAAGAATGTCAGGCTTTGCCTACAAATACTACACTGTATGCAGGATGCTTCGAGGTTGTGACCTACATAAACTTCAAAGGCCTCACTAACCTCCCACACGCCCAACATCTCATTACAATGGGATTGCAAATAGGGCTCATACTGATAGATCTTGCTCAACCAGTCAGTAAAAATGCCATTCGGATGGCTTTGAAGCATGTATGTATCAAACCTTTCTTAGCCTGAAGATACATTTCTAAAACAGAGCTCAGTCATGTTATATTGTTTAAACTACAGCATTTTATTCCAAATCTGTTACTGACATAAGATAATGGAAGTTTATGTTCCAACCGGATGGCAGGCAACAAAAGGGGCTTTATAGTAAAGCTGTCACAAGCAGGGCATAAGAGGAAAAAATACATAAAAGTCTTATCAGTATGTCCAGAGACTGAGGCGATGCCATGCATATGCCATTCACAATCTTACAAATATAGGTTCAACTTAGCCCCGCTTCCTGCCGCTTCTCATGGTTTCCTTCTGGTCAGCAGAGGCGGTTGCAGAAGCTGACCAAATGGTAGACATTGCATCTTTGAGGTGTTGGGGTGGGGGGTGCACACAGTACATCAATATCAATGCAAAAATTTTCATGGGGGAAGGGGGGCATGCTAATATATCCATAATGCCTCATACATTCTGTGTTACTTCTGAACTCTGCATTACATACTGTACAAAACTTCTGAACTGTGCATTACTTACTCCTGACCCTTGCACTTTGCATTATATACTACTTTTGTTACATACTTCTGCCCCCTGTAGACTCTGCATTACTTAATGACACATGTATAACCTACTCTTGACCCCTGCACTTTATTTTACGTACTACTTTGTTACATATGCTTGTCCCCTGTACACTCTGCATTATTTGACACGTGCATTGCTTACTCCTGACCCTTGCACTTTGCATTATATACTACTTTGTTACATACTCCTGCCCCCTGTACACTCTGCATTACTTATTAATGACACATGTATTACCTACTCTTGACCCCTGCACTTTATTTTACATACTACTTTGTTACATATGCTTGTCCCCTGTACACTCTGCATTATTTGACACTGCATTGCTTACTTCTGACCCTTGCACTTTGCATTATATACTACTTTGTTACATACTCCTGCCCCCTGTATACTCTGCATTACTTATCTTATTGTAAGCTCCAAGGAGCAGGCCCTCCTATCCCTCTTATATTGAACTGTATTGCTGCTGTATTGTCGCCCGTTATATTGTAAAGCGCTGATCAAACTGTTGGTAAATCCTGTATAATAATAATACTTCTTATTGACACATGCATTACCTACTCCTGACCCCTGCACTTTGTTTTACATACTACTTTGTTACATACTCGCCCCCTGTACACTCTGAATTACTTATTATTGACACGTGCATTGCCTACTCCTGACCCCTGCACTTTGTTTTATATACTACTTTGTATTACTACTGACCCTTGTACTCTGCATTGCTTATTACTGACCTTTGCATTACTTACTCCTGACTCCTGCACTTTGTTTTATATACTACTTTGTATTACATACTACTGACCCCTTTACACTCTGTATTACTTATTGACATATGCATTACTTACTCCTGACCCCCTGCGCTTTGTTTTATATTCTACTTTGTATTACATACTACTGACCCCTGTACACTCTGCATTACTTATTATTGTCACATGCATTACCTACTCCTGACCCTTGCACTTTTTTTTATATACTACTTTGTATTACATACTACTGACCCCTGTACACTCTGCATTACTTATTGACACGTGCATTACCTACTCCTGACCCTTGCACTTTGTTTTATATACTACTTTGTATTACATACTACTGACCCCTGTACACTCTGCATTACTTATTGACACGTGCATTACCTACTCCTGACCCTTGCACTTTGTTTTATATACTACTTTGTATTACATACTACTGACCCCTGTACACTCTGCATTACTTATTGACACGTGCATTACCTACTCCTGACCCTTGCACTTTGTTTTATATACTACTTTGTATTACATACTACTGACCCCTGTACACTCTGCATTACTTATTGACACGTGCATTACCTACTCCTGACCCTTGCACTTTTTTTATATACTACTTTGTATTACATACTACTGACCCCTGTACACTCTGAATTACTTATTGACACGTGCATTACCTACTCTTGACCCTTGCACTTTGTTTTATATACTACTTTGTATTACATACTACTGACCCCTGTAATCTGCATTGCTTATTATTGACCTTTGCATTACCTACTCCTGTCCTTTTCACTCTGCAGTACATGCTACTGTGCTCTAAACATTGCATTATATATGTACTACTGCTTTGTGTTACTACTAACCCCTACACTCTGCATTACTACTGACACCTGCGCTGTGCATTTTACACTACGGAGCTGTGGACATTGCACCACTTATCTATTGTACCCTAGTGAACTTTGATCTCTTCCACGTTGTTTTGACTAGCTCTCCACCTCCAAGGTTGCCCACCCCTACTCTTATGTATTAAGAGTTACCTGACGTGATGTAATAGAGGTCTTTGTGTGTTTGTGAATCCTCATTTTGTATACAGCATATGTATATACAGGTGTTTGGTAGTTTAAAATAACTTTTATAATTCTAATTTTATAATTTGTGCTTTCTTAATTTTCTTTTTTTTTTGTTTACCTGTATTACTGTCACAAATAGACCTCTGATGTTCCTTCTGTGTACTGTAGGTAGATTTGGGGAACATAGTCTATGATCTTCTTCCAATTGGATGCAGTCTCTGTTTGGCTGATATTCCACCCAGATTAGTCAACTTTTAGATTGCCTTTTGGCGAGGGGTTCTTTTAGGTCCACCTAAAGTTCAAATTTTGGATGTAAGAATTTAATAACATTTATTGAACACTTGGGTGGATGAGGTAAATTGATGGATTTTTTAGTTACACTTTAAAGTGGTTCTAAGCCCTTACATGCAGTATATCCAGTGAAGTGACTGGCCTTAGGTGATACACAGAGAGAAAACCAATCCTTCTACATAAATTGTACCTGTTTATCTGCAGTCTTCTCTTCTCTACATCCAAAGTGCAGAATTTATAAAGCTTGTCTGAGAGTTCAGAAAGCAGGGGGAGGAGAGCTGAAATGACACACTGCAGAGTTCAGTGAGGGGAGTTCTGAGAGCTGATTGAAGGGAAGAGACACACCCACCTCCACACAGCTCACAGGAAAAGAGCTACGGCTGTCAATTTGCTGGAGGTCCCTTCTCCGTTACCATTTTTCTCTTGGTGTCAGGAAAACTGGTCAGCAGTGACTCCTGCTGGTAGCAGAGGAATGGGGCAGCAGAGAGAGGGCCAGTTCACACTACATGTGTTTCAATTGCTTTTTTCTGCATCCGAAACGCACAGAAAGTAGGTTATATGGTTTTCCATGTCATAGTTCACATCAGTGCTTGCAGTTCCAGTGCGTTCCTCTTGCAGAAAAAAAAAGTAGAACAGGCTGCATTTTTTCCTGCACAGACCTGAACTGGAATTCAGTAAAACGCATCAGAAATGCACCGGAACACACCAAAATGCACTGTAACGCACATGTCCCTAGCAGGGGCGGACTGACAACTCATTGGGCCCCCGGGCATTAGGGGATCATGGGGTCCCCGAGTCTTCACCCACACCCAAAAAAGTCTATAAAAAGGTACCAGGGGCATCTCATGGGGCCCCCTACTGACCCTGGGCTCTCGGGCAGTGCCCAAATGCTCAAATGGTCAGTCCGCCCCTGGTCCCTAGTTAAATTGAAGAAAAAGAGGAGGAAAGATGAACCGGTACACATTAAAAATGCACTGAAATGCGGCAAAAACACACTTGCAGGAACACACTTGGAATGCATCTGGACTGATTTTGTATGGTGTGAACAGGCCCTTAGTGTTCTTAACCGAGACAAGTACACACTATAAATGGATATGCTTTGTTCATATTTCATGTCCGAGGTTTACAACCACTTTAACGTGAAAGACATAGACTGTAATTATTCTCTTTTCTTTTGCAGGTGCACTAACCAAAGTCCGTGAGAGCAAGAAGCACGTGGAAGAGGGCAAGATGGAGCTACAGAAAGCGAGTGACATCCAAGACCGCTGCAACATTATCTCCTACGCTACCCTGGCAGAAATCCAGCACTTTCACAAAATCCGCGTGCGGGACTTCAAATCACAAATGCAGCATTTCCTACAGCAACAGATAACTTTCTTTCAAAAAGTGACGCTAAAGTTGGAGGAGGCACTACAGAAATACGACACAGCCTAGTGGTCATTTCAGAGACTCTGAACTTTTTCTCCTCGTTTGTCGGGGAAGTATAAATCCGGGGTTGTAGTTGCCCCCCAACACAAGATACAACCTGTTGCCAATAATTGGCGGTGGTACACGAATGGTCGTACATTTATTTTTAGTATACTGTGATGCAGAAAACAACATTGGAACCTTGATATAACAGTTCCACATAGATCCAGCATAGCACATTTATATTTAAATTATATTATCTAAGCTTACACTACCATTGTACCTATGTTGTGGGGTATGAAGTATGCAGATTTGCCTTACCGTTTCTTGGGAGTATGATTTTCACTGTGCATACTTTGGGTGGACTAATTAACACACGAATTGTCATCAGTTGCCTTTTTTATTACATTTTGGATTTAACAAATCCTCTGTTTACAGAATTTCTACTTGAGCAACTTTTCTTGTGCCTTCCTAAACATCCTTTTTTTTTTTCTAGTAATAAATTCATATTTTATCACAGGAGAATGATGCATCTGATGTAGACCTTCTATATTGTCTTCTGTTCTGATCTGTTAGGCGGTGGACACAGGAGAACCACTTGTGTTTAGGAGGTCGGAAAGTCAAAGTGAAATTTCAGACTGTTGCTGGGTTTCTTGGTTACATGATATGTACTAAGTTGTGCTTAACTCTACTAGTGAATTGTGGGAAGCACTGAGGGAGACAGTTATTAATTTTTTATATTCTTAAAGGATTATGGTGGGGCTGTCAGTGGGCGGTAAGAGCTCAGAGCTTAAAGTGAAGGGAAGACACGTTCATCTTTCCATAGGTCTTCCCATGCTTTAGTGAGCACATGGCTCAAGGGAAATATGCAGGAAAGGGTTAGTTACCTGGTCATGCTGATCAGTGGCCTCGGCTCTTTTCGAGTCATTGACCCAGGAGTTCTGATTTCACTTGTTGCATGCCTCTGAGCGCAGGGGCAGCTAGCATCTTCAGTTCAGCAATGGCAGCCATCGGTTTTCCCCACAACACAATTTTCATTGAAACACTAAATGATGCAGGGGTAGGATATACAGGTGCCTGGAGCACAGTACAATTACATGCTTATGTATGTAAAGCCATAAAGCTCAATTGAACTTTCAGTTTAAATCTCCTGAAAACATCAAAACAGAAGGTGTGCAGTTTTTTTTTTTTTTTTTACAGTTTTTCTTCCTAAAATAGCCAAAGCCTGTGTAAACAGTGCCTGTCCCCTGGCAGCAGAGAAGGACACTTACACTGCTTGTCCTTGAGGTCTCGCTTGCCCCCCCGCCAAGTCAGAACTAAAATTCTGCAATCAGCAAGACTCATAGTGATTGGAGAGTTCTAGCTCAGACTCTGCAGGGGACATGTGAGATGTCTGCAGAGAAACCACTGCTTTCACACACAGGATTCATCTCTTCAGCATGCTGTCATATAAACACATGGGGCAATTGTGGTTGAAATGAATGGTCTGGGAACAGGATCTCTTCATGTCCTGCTCAGCTTTGTGGATGAGGTTGTTACTCAATAACGCATGTGCAACATGGCACAGGGTAGTACTATTGCCTCCTATATTATACAAGGATCTACTTTCACATTGTCACTGTGTGAATCGGCCTGTTCCCCATCCTTCCCCAGTGACATCACACCTCCGCCTCAAACATTTCCCCAGTACCCCCAGACTCCTTAAACTTACAAAGTGTTTTTTTTTGTTCAGCTGAAAGAAAAAAAGACTGATTCCTTCATACCCACCACACTTCTCTCCTGCACGTATTGCAGTCGACAATCCTCTTCTGTATATACTCATTGTCATACCATCTTTCTCTTCTACACAAACTCTGCAGGTATACACTCCACATACCTCCTGTACATACTGCCTCCTGTCATACATTCCCTGTTCCTCTCCTACACATACTGTCCCCTATCCTAACCACTGCACTCCTCTGTTGCATATTTTGCTGGCACACTCCTCTCCTGCTCACACTGCCCGCTGTTACATCTCTACACTCTTGTCCTGCCCATACTGCTTTTTGTCTTACCCTCCACACTCCTCTCCTGCTCATTCTGTTCTGTCATGCCCTCTACACTCCTCTCCTGCACGCACTGTCCACTGTTACACCCCTACACTCCTTACCTGCAAACACTGTCCACTGTTACACTCCTTACTTGCAAACACTGTCCACTGTTACACCCCTACACTCCTCTCCTGCATGCACTGTCCACTGTTACACCCCTACACTCCTCTCCTGCACGCACTGTCCACTGGTATATCCCTACACTCCGCTCCTGCTCATACTGTTCTGTCATACCCTCTACACTCCTCTCCTGCACACACTGTCCACTGTTACACCCCTACACCTCTCCTGCATGCACTGTCCACTGTTACAACCCTACACTCCTTACCTGCAAACACTGTCCACTGTTACACTCCTTACTTGCAAACACTGTCCACTGTTACACCCCTACACTCCTCTCCTGCATGCACTGTCCACTGTTACACCCCTACACTCCTCTCCTGCACGCACTGTCCGCTGTTACACCCCTACACTCCTTACCTGCAAGCACTGTCCACTGTTACACCCCTACACTCCTCTCCTGCACGCACTGTCCGCTGTTACACCCCCTACACTCCTCTCCTGCACGCACTGTCCGCTGTTACACCCCTACACTCCTCTCCTGCACGCACTGTCCGCTGTTACACCCCTACACTCCTCTCCTGCACGCACTGTCCGCTGTTACACCCCTACACTCCTCTCGTGCACGCACTGTCTGCTGTTACACCCCTACACTCCTCTCCTGCACACACTGTCCACTGTTACACCCCTACACTCCTCTTCTGCATGCACTGTCCACTGTTACACCCCCTACACTCCTCTCCTGCACGCACTGTCCGCTGTTACACCCCTACACTCCTCTCCTGCACGCACTGTCCGCTGTTACACCCCTACACTCCTCTCCTGCACGCACTGTCCGCTGTTACACCCCTACACTCCTTACCTGCAAGCACTGTCCACTGTTACACCCCTACACTCCTCTCCTGCACGCACTGTCCGCTGTTACACCCCCTACACTCCTCTCCTGCACGCACTGTCCGCTGTTACACCCCTACACTCCTCTCCTGCACGCACTGTCCGCTGTTACACCCCTACACTCCTCTCCTGCACGCACTGTCCGCTGTTACACCCCTACACTCCTCTCCTGCACGCACTGTCCGCTGTTACACCCCTACACTCCTCTCCTGCACGCACTGTCCGCTGTTACACTCCTCTCCTGCACGCACTGTCCGCTGTTACACCCCTACACTCCTCTCCTGCACGCACTGTCCGCTGTTACACCTCTACACTCCTCTCCTGCACGCACTGTCCGCTGTTACAGCCCTACACTCCTCTCCTGCACGCACCGTCCGCTGTTACGCCCCTACACTCCTCTCCTGCACGCACTGTCCGCTGTTACACCCCTACACTCCTCTTCTGCATGCACTGTCCACTGTTACACCCCCTACACTCCTCTCCTGCACGCACTGTCCGCTGTTACACCCCTACACTCCTCTCCTGCACGCACTGTCCGCTGTTACACTCCTCTCCTGCACGCACTGTCCGCTGTTACACCCCTACACTCCTCTCCTGCACGCACTGTCCGCTGTTACACCCCTACACTCCTCTCCTGCACGCACTGTCCGCTGTTACACCCCTACTCTTCTCTGCTGCTCATTCTGCCCTGTGTCTCACCCTCAAAGCTCCCCTGATGAATATTCTGCTCTCTGTCGAACTCCATGCACTCCTGCTCAGTGTTCTTTTTGTCAGTTCCTCTGCACATGCTGCCCTCTGTCATACACTTGGCACTTAGCCGCAGAGGTTTCGGCTGAACACATGATGTGGCCACAGTCATACCCCATCACTTTTGCAGGTGTAGTGCCTGCCAAGTGTGACCTATTTAAGTGAATAGGGACTCTGCAAGCGCCCTGCTACTGTAGGGTTCAAGAGGTTAAAGCAGACAGTGAGGAGGTGATACAAGCCCTCTTCACCGCCTGTCAGAAGCTGTCTGAAAAGCAATACAAGCATGGATTGCTCTTCAGAAACCAAACGAAGTGTGAACAAGCCCTTAGTAACTGGAAGAAAAACCTGTTTATATGATGAGCAAATTATACTATAACATATTACCACACTTTAATCAGATGATTTACATTCAGCGGATGTTTTTGATGTGTACATCTGAAAAATGGTAGCAAGGCTGTAGGTTCCCCTGTATGGCTTAGGCTGTATTTGTCCTCTCTCTCCCCCACACTTGATAGAAATCGCACAGGATGTGTTATCTTCACATCTTCCAGTTTATTGCAGTGTCATTTTCCCCACAGGAGAGGAAAACTGGAGGCGGCGGGTTCATGAAGATGTGCCAAGTGAGGAATGATGTCACTGACTGTTCACACAAAACTGGGAAATGAGATTCGGGGAGTTCTCTGTTTCAGCACACAGTAGTATGTCAGGCCATCATGGTAAATGTCCCGGCTCCACTTTAGTGGATTCCTCAGTACTTGTCTATACACTATGGGGGTTATTTACTAAAACTGCATGGTGCTGGTGCAGCTCTGCATTGTAACCAATCAGCTTCCAGGTTTTATTATGAACGCTTGATTGAACAAGCTGAAGTTAGAAGCTGATTGGTTACCATGTACAGATGCACCAGTTTTATTAAACCTCCCCCTCTATATGTCTAAAATGATCATCTATCTAGTCCTGGTTTAAAGTGACACTAAACTCTGGTTTAAAAAAAAGAAAACATTGTGTTCAAGCATGTGTTCTTAATTCAAAAAAGTGCCTTAAATTGCACTCATCCTCCTTCAAATTCCCTTTTTCCCCCTTTACTGCTGTGGTCTGATTTCCTGTTAGAGGCTGTCTATATTTGTTCTCCATGGTCTCATTGTATGTAGGAACAAAGCCACTTCCTACTCCTGAGATGGACTATACAGCACACACATGACCGCAACTAACATTCACCTCTCCTTCTAAACATGGAAGTGAGAGGGAAAAGGAGAGGTTTGGGAACTCAGAGGATGTTACAAGAAACAAGGAGGCAGACAGACATAGTAAACAATTTCATAAAAATCTTAAAGCCCTGGTCTACACCGAATGTGATTTCAGAGTGGTACGATTTGGTCTCGTTTAATGCGTGACTTCAAAGTAGATGCGATTTCATTGTCATATACCTTACAGACTATGAGAGTTAAATTGCACTGAAGTGGTGAAAAAGTAATGCAGGAACTATTTTTCAAATTGCGCTACATAAATTTGCACCTATTATTCTATAGAAATACATTAGATGTGATGTCAGATGCAACTTGTAAATCACATGTCGCACCTGAAGTCGCAGCGGTGTAAACCAGGGCTTAGTGTCACAAGTGTATTTCCACCTTTGCAGCCAAATTTGAGAAATTGTATTTATTTATTACAGGTACTTATATAGAGCCATCAATTTACGCAGCGCTTTACATATATATTATACATTCACATCAGTCCCTAACCCTCAAGGGGTGTACAATCTAAGGTCCGTAACTCACATTTATACACATACTAGGGCCAATTTAGACAGGAACCAATTAACCTACCAGCATGTCTTTGGAGTGTGAGAGGAAACTGGAGTACCTGGAAACCCACACAGGCACAGGGAGAACATGCAAACTCCAGGCAGGTGGTGCCATGATTGGGATTTGAACCAACGACCCGAGTACTGCCAGGCGGAAGTGCTAACCATTTAGCCACTGTGCTGTCGTTTGTGCTCCATTCATACAGCATACCTAAAAATATTTCTCACCTTTCTGGTTGTTTCTTTGGAGCAGGGTTATACGCAGGACTCCACAGGCAGCTTGTATTATTCAAAATAACTTGCAATGAATTTGATATTTGGGGACAGATTGCACTAAAAGTGCATTGAGGTGGACCTTATCCCTGATCTTAAAAAATTGCAAACTGAAGGATTTTTCTTAGAAGAGGCTTGGGGCTTATTTACTAAAACTGCAGAGTGCAAAATCTGGTGCAGCTGTGCAGAGAAACCAATCAGCACCCAGGATTCATCGTCAAAGCTTAACTGAACAAGCTGAAGTTAGAAGCTGATTGGATGCCATGCACAGCTGCACCAGATTCTGAGCGCTCCAGTTTTAGTAAATCTCCACCTATATAACATGAAAAGAGACTTTTTTTTTCCCCTAGACACTTTAAGGTCCATGCACTAGACAGTGGAAAAAAGCAGTATAAAAAATGCTCCTTTGTAGGCATATTGTACGTGTTTATGCGTGTTTGCATTTATAAATGTGTTTCCCAAAAACACTAGAAACAACTCACACTTAACACTTGATGTGCCTTTGTACGCAAATTCACCTCTCAAAAACACTTTTTTTTTTTGGCAAAGAAAAAAATAAAAATGTCCAAATGTGCATGGACATATAGGCTATTATAGAGTTGCTTCTACAGGCTAAAGAAAAAATACCAAATGCCTATATAAGCAGCATTTTTATGTCCAGTGTGAATGAGGCCTAAGATGCTTTCTGAGGACACCCTGGTAAAAAGGCGAATGAACTCCTACATTGACCCAGCCAATCGGCACTGGTGAGACACCACATTTGTTATATCTTCCCATTTACATAGCATTACTTAATATTATTTAAATATTCCTGCTTACATTTTTAGATGCTCTTTTCTGACAACAACAGCACTGAATATACTTGATTCTCTTTGTTTATGAGGGGCTTGGGGAGCTATGTTTACAGTGATTTACTCTAAGAGATCTGTCAGCACACTACAGGGTATAAACAGTTGTAAACTAGATTTGAACACTGTCTGTCCTAACAAAGGTTTAACAATTTAGAATCTAGGCTTTTGCATTGTATTATAACCACTTTACCCCTACCCAATAGCAGTTTTACTGCTACGGGGCAGCTCTCCTGTGCAGAATCACATATATATATGTGTGTATGTGTGCTTTCACACTTCTGTTTCACGGGGCAAGCGTGTGCTGCTGGCGTATCGCTTCTGCTGTGAATTGTCATAGCAGAAGCCTATCTGCGAGTCCCAGCGAACAAAGGTTTGCTGGCACCCACAGATTGCCCACAGATTGAAAGGAGGGAGTGATCAATCATGTGTCTGCAGAGCTGTGAACAGGATCCATCACTTCCTCTTGTACAAGCACCATCTAGTGTACACCAAGCACATAGCTAGGCACATACTTAACCCTTTGATCACCCTAGATGTTAACCCCTTTCCCACCAGTGTCAGTACTGTAATCCAGTGTATATTTTTAGCACTGATCATTGTATTAGTGTCACTGATTCCCAGAAAGTGTCAGTGTAAAAATGTGTGCCGCAATATCGCAGTCCCACGATAAGTCGCTGATCACTGCCATTACTAGTAAACAATTCCACTATATGTCCCATTGTTTGTAGATGCTATAATTTTTACGCAAATTAATATACTTTTTTTTTTTTACCAAAAATATGTAGCAGAATATATTTATGAACAAATTAGATTTTTTAGATTTTTTTTATTGGATATGTTTTATAGTAGAAAATAAATACTGTTTTTTTTTTTTCAAAATTGTCGCTTTTTTTTGTTTATAACAAAAAGTAAAAACTGCAGAAGTGCTCAAATACCACCAAAAAAAAGCGCTTTATGGGGGAAAAAAGGATATTAACTTCATTTGGGAGCAGCGGCGCAAGACCGCGTAATTGTCAGTTAAAGTAATGCATCGCTGTATCGCAAAAAATAGCCTGGTCAGGAGGGGGGGGGGGGGGAATATTTTGGAAGTGGTTATAGAAAGGAGCTGAGCCTGCCTTTAACCTTTTTATTGGGACAGACTTGCTCTGATATTGTTCATAAATGCTTGTAGTCTGCCATTATACTCTCAACTAAGAAACCGGTAAAAAAAAAACAGGAAAGAATATTTTATTTGAGGTATTCTGTGTGAATGGGGACACATACTGTACTTACTTGGTGCAACTTAACACATCCAAGTGAAAGATGTAACACCAACATGTCAGAAAAAAATAAAAGAATTCAAAAACAGAATCACGGAGTTGGAAAAAGGATCACCCTCCTCCTAAAAATGACTTGCAAACTCAATCAGGTGTAGCTAATCACCTTCTCAATGGCACACAAAGCCATTTGACTTTCAACTGTGATAAGCTGTTGTCATTTTGATTACTTCAGCATGAAAAGAGCTTTTCTTGAGCATTTCAGTCCCTGCTAGTGCAGCTGAAGCAAACAATCAACTATGGGTGGCAAGGCACTGTCAGACGATCTCTGTTATAAAGTTACAGACAGGCCCAAGCCAGGAGATGAATACAAACAAAAAAATCAAAGGCTTTATCAATGTTTAGAACAGCTGTTCTCAACCTTTTCGCAGGATCCCTTGAAATATCCAGTCTCAGGGAACCCCTGCTAAAAATTACTATGTACTATGATACATGAGTGCGATGGTCAGTGGGAAGAATGCTCTTTATAATTGCATTCACTGGGAAGAATTCCCTTTAAAAATCGCTAAAAAGATCAGTGGTGTCAGTGGGAAAATATCTGAGAAGCAGAAATTGCTCATTGCTCAAGGAACCCCTAGCAACCTCTGGAGGAACCCTGATTGAGAAACCCTGGCATAGTACAGTGAAGTCTATTATTAAGAAGTGGAAGGTATATTATACAACACAGACCCTCTCTGGATTAGGACATTGCTCCAAACTGGATGAAAGAGCCAGGAGGAAACTGGTCAGAGAGGCTACCAAGATGCAGCTCTGAAGGAGTTGCGGGAATTTATGACAAAGAGTGATTGTGTGCATGTGATAACAATATCACAAATTCTCCATAAATGTGACTTGTATGGGAGGGTTGCAAGAAAAAAAACACTCTTCGAATAATATGTCTGATGGAAATCCAATCCAGCTCACCATCCAAAGAACACCATTCCTACAGTAAAGCATGGAGGTGGTAATATCCTGTTATGGGGGGTTTCTCTGCAGCAGGGACTGGAGCACTTGTCAGGATAGAAGGAAAAAATGGATGGGGCACAATACCACCAAATTCTTGAGGAAAATCTGTTGTCCTCTGCCAGAAAGTTTTCAGTGGGAAGAAGGTTTACCTTTCAACATGACAATGACCCAAAGCTCACAGCAAATATGAGCACACAGTGGTTGAAGGAGAAAAATGTGAATGTCCTTGCATGGCCTAGTCATACCTCAGACCTAAACCCCACTGAAAATCTGTGGAATGATTTGAAGGCTGCAGTCCACAGATGGTCACCATCACATTTAGCTGAACTTTGGCAGCTCTGCAAAGAAGAGTGGGCTAAGTGGGGAAATACCAGTTTAATTTAATCTTTAGGTACGGTTGTGCTCAAAAGTTTGTATACCCTGGCAGAAATCACGAAATGGTGCATTGATATTGAAAATATGACTGATCATGCCAAATAATGGTCCTTTTATTTGATAGTGATCATATGAAACCATGTATTATTACATAGTTGTTTGACTCCTTTTTAAATCATAATGATAACAGAAATTGCCCAAATGACCCTGATCAAAAGTGTACATACCTTGGAATGTTTGGCCTTGGTAAAGACATACGGTGACACACTCGGTTTAAAATGGCATTTAAAGTTTAATTTCCCACATCTGTGGCTTTCTGAATTGCAATTAGTTTCTGTATATAAATAGTCAATGAGTTTGTTAGCTCTCATGTGGATACACTAAGTAAGCTAGATACTGAGCCATGGGGAGCAGAAAAGAATGATCAAAAAACTTGCGTAACAAGGTAATGGAACTTTATAAAGATGAAAAGGATATAAAAAGATATCCAAAGCCTTGAATATGCCATTCAAGACTGTTCAATCACTTATTAAGAAGTGGAAAATTTGGGGATCTCTTGATACCAAGCCAATGTCAGGTAGACCGAGAAAGATTGCAGCCACAACTGCCAGAAGAATTGTTCAGGACACAAAAAAACTTAGGTAACCTCAGGAGAAATACAGGCTGCTCTGGAAAAAGACAATGCTGTTGTTTCGAGCACAATACAATACTTTAGCAAAAAATGAACTACATCGTCGCATTGCCAAAAAGAAGCTTTTACTGCACCAATGTCACAAAAAAAAGCCCAATTATAATATACCCAACAACGCCTTGACACACCTCATAGCTGGCACACTGTAATCTGGAGTGACGAGACAAAAATAGAGATTTATTGTCATAACCATAGCCGCTATGTTTGGAGAGGGGTCAACAAAGCCTATAGCAACAAGAATACCATCCCCACTGTGAAGCATGGTGGTGGCACACTGACATTTTGGAAGTGTGTGAGCTCTAAAGGCACAAGAAATCTTGTAAAAAAAAATTGATGGCAAGGTGAATGCAGCATGCCATCAGAAAATACTGGCAGACAATTTGCATTCTTCTGAAGGAAAGCTGCGCATGGGACTCTCTTGTCATTGAGCCACTCTGGGGAGATCTTAAACATGCTCTTCATGCAAGATGACCAAAGATTTGCATGACCTGAAGGCATTTTTCCAAGGCAAATGGGCAGCTTTACCACCTGCAAGAATTCGAGACCTCACAGACAACTATTTCAAAAGACTGCACGCTGCCATTGATGCAAAAGGGGGCAATACACAGTATTAAGATCTACGGGGATGCAGACTTTTGGAAAGGGGTCATTTCATTTGTTTACTTGTTGCCATGTTTTGTTTTATGATTGTGCCATTCTGTTATGAATATGAATCCCATGAGAAATAAAAGAAATGTGTTTTGCCTGCTCACTCATCTTTTCTGTAAAAATGGTCCATACTATTTATTTCAGGTACTTATATACTTTCAGTTTACACAGCGCTTTACATATATTGTACATTCACATCAGTCCCTAACCCTCAAGGAGTGTACAATCTAAGGGCCCTAACTCACATTCATACATTCACATACTAGGGCCAATTTAGACAGGATCCAATTAACCTACCAGCATGTCTTTGGAGTGTGGGAGGAAACTAGAGTACCTGGAGGAAACCCTTGCAGTCACAGGAAGAACATGCAAACTCCAGGCAGGTTGTGCCATGGTTGGGATTTGAACCAGTGACCCTAGTACTGCCAGGTGGAAGTGCTAACCAGTAAGCCACTGTGCTGCCCACTATTACCAGTTCTCCAAGGATATGCAAACTTTTGAGCACAACTGTACACATACAGATCAGCCATAACATTATGACCACTGATAGGTAAAGTGAAGAAGATTATCTTGTTACATTGGCATCTGAAAGTGGGTGGGGATTTTCAGCAACAAGTGAAAATGCTGTCCCTACAGTTGACGAGTTGAAAGTAGAAAAAAATGGGCAAGCGTAAGGATTGAGTGACCTTGACAAGGGCCATATTGTAATGGCTAGATGACTGGGTCAGAGCATCTCCAAAACTGCAGCTCTTGTGGGATGTTCCCGATCTGCAGGACTGACCAAAAGTGGGCCAAGGAAGGAAAATCAGCGTCAGGGTCCCGGATGGCTATAGCTCATTTACCGCCTCCTGCCCACTATGTAAGGAAATGTCGGACAGGCAGTGGTTCTCTCGTTCTGGGAGGACATCATATGATGTCCTCCCACTCTAACCGTGTGTGCACCCGCCCAGGGGTGCGCAGCATGGCGATTGGTGGTGCGCTTTGTCCCTTGGACACAGCGGATCACCGATCGGCAGAAAGAGCCAATGACGTCGGCTCTGTCATGTGATCAGCTGTGTCCAATCACAGCTGATCGCATGAAAATAAGGAAATGCTGGCAGCTCGTGAGGAGAGGAGAGCCGGTAATCAGCATTCCTCAGAGGGGACATCTATACACTGATGATCAGTGTAGCCCCATCAGTGCCACCTGTCAAGTGTCCATCAGTGCACATCAATGCCACATATCAGTGCCCATCTCAGCTGCCTTTCAGTGCCAACTATCAGTGCCAGTCAGTGCCACCTATCAGTGCCATATATGAGTACTGCCTTTCAATGCCCACCAGTGATGCCTGTCAATGCCCATCAGTGCAGCCTATCAGTGCCCATCACTGCAGCCTCATTAGCGCACATCAGTGAAGGACAAAAATTACTAATTTACAAAATTTTATAACAGGATCTAAGAAAAAATTTTCAGTTTTTGGTTTGTTTAGCAAAAAATAAAAAACCCAGTGTTGATTAAATACCACCAAAAGAAAGCTCTATCTGTCTCAAAAAAATTATAAAAAAGTCATATGAGTGCAATGTTGCATGACCACACAATTGTCATTCAAAGTGCAACAGTGCAGAAAGCTGAAACTTGGCCTGGGCAGGAAGGGGGAGAAAGTGCCCTGTAGGCAAGTGGTCAATGCTTGTGATGAGCAAAGGCTGGTCTGTGTAGTCCAGTCCAACAGAAGACCTATTGTAACTCAAATTGCTGAAAAGTTCAAGAGTAAATAAAGGCAAAACATTTTTTTTTTTTAGTTTTGGATAGAGTGGAAAGGGATTAGAACACCTGTTGGGTCTGCAGTGCTGCTTGTGCCCCCGTTAGGGAGATTTACCCTCTCTATTTGTCCTGTTTAAAGTAACCATCAAAAGTGAAAATAGTTGTAAAAGAAGTTCCCAATTTTGTGTTGACCCCAGAACAGTAATAAAGGGGAATTCTTCGAGTAGGGACACTGGATATGGTGACACCCTATGATTCCTTCACTTTTGAAGGATTTCCTCTTACTTCCTGTTTTGGCTTTGGGACAGGAAGTGAAGGAAATCTCTTCTATGGGACACAGGTGTTATTGCCCTCCCTTTACTCTCTCCAAAATGACAAACCCCCCACTTGCTGTTGTGTGTATGGAACAGGAAGTGAAGAGAAATCTCCCTAAAAGGATATAGATGGTTATTACCCCTCCTTACTGTATCCACAATGGAAAAAAAAAAGAGTTTTGCCTTTAGTTCTACTTTAATAATAGTGACTATACTCTACATTAATACTACATTACTCTAGACCAGGGGTGTCAAACCGGCTGCCCTCCAGCTGTTGTGAAAATACAAGTCCCATCATGCCACTGCCTTTGGGAGTCATGCTTGTAACTGTCAATCTTGCAATGCCTCATGGGACTTGTAGTTTGGCAACAGCTGGAGGGCCACCAGTTTGACACCCGTGCTCTGGACTAAAATGTATGTTCCATATGGGGAGCGAACGAGTGAGAACCATAATAAGTGAGCTGACCAGGCAAACATCTAGAATTACCTCTCCATACCCATTCAGTCAATTTTACATGCATTAGCTCTTCCCACTGAAGTCAGCTGCTATATATATTAACCACTTCTCGACCGCTGTATAGCAGATATACTACTACAAGGCAGCATGGGTGCGCAAAATCACGTATATATATATATGTGATTTTTAATTTCCTGTTATGGGGCGCTGCCATTCACGCTACCCACGTCACCATTCGCTTCCGCGGCTGTCAGTCCCCGGATCCTGGCTGGTGATTACTCGCTGGCGCCCAGGGATTGCCAAGCATCTCCGTCGGGGAGGAGAACTGTTTGTAAACAAAACAGTTCACCGTGTCAGCTCGTGCACACTGCTTTGAATGGCTGTGCCATGCAAAGAAATGTGCTTACAGTGAATCACATGGACACAGCACTATGTAAAAAAGCACTATGTAAAACAGCACACAGTTAACCCTTTGATTGCCCCTCATGTTAACCCCTTCCTGCCCAGTGCCATTAATACAGTGTCAGTGCTTTTTTTAGCACTGATCACCGTATTGGTGTCACCGGGGATGTCAGTGACACCAAGTCAGTTCCTCCCGAGTGTCAGAATGCCTGCCACAGTCCTACTAAAAGTCATTGATTGCCACCATTACTAGTAATGATGAAAAAAAAAATCCAAGTATCTATACCGTCATTTGTAAATGCTATAACTTTCACACAAACCAATAATTTACACAGATTGGGATTTTTTGTTAGCAAAGACATGTAACAGAATACAATTTGGTCTAAATTTTTGATGAACTTAGATTTTTTTTATTTTTTTTTTTACTGGATATGTTTAATAGCAAAAAGTCAAAAATATTTTTTTTTCTTAAAATTGTCAGTCTTTTTTTTAATATAGTGCAAACAATTAAAAATGCACAGGCGATCAAATACCACCGAAAGAAAGCTCAGAAAGAAAGGACATAAATGTAATTTGGGTGCAGCGTTGCATGACCGTGCAATTGTCAGTTAAAGTAACGCAGCACTGCAACACAAAAAATGGCCTGATCAGGAAGGGGGGGAGGAATCTTCAGGAGTGCAAGTGGTTAAAGGATAAGTTCACCTTTTGGACAAAAATAATAAATGCACATTTTTTGCAGGTATAAAATGTGCATTTATTATTTTTTTCTACAGGAAAGCATTGCACCAAGGATCAGTAGATGGCTGATGCCATGCAGGTCTCCTGCAGACCTGTCAGAATATCTGCTTGCCATACGAGATGTACAGTCAAGCAGATATACTGACAGGAAGCTTCCATGAACTACCACGGCGCTCCACAGCACTGTTGTAGTTCATTGAAATTTACAAGCCGACAGCCACTAAGACTTGTAGACACTCATTCACAGAACACTGCGAATGAGTGACGTGGCCATGTAGGCGGAGTCCACATGGCCGCGCTGTTTTCAAATATGACAAATAGCACAGGGAAACCTCTCCCCATACTATCTGTTAGAGAGAGGGGTGTGGCAGGCGCTGCTGCGGCTATGGGAACATGTTACATGTTCCACCCTAAAAACGGGTGGAACATGTAACATGTTCCAAAGGTGAACGTATCCTTTATGGTTGCTGGTTGCAGAGGGATAACATAAAACAGGAAATTTCTTAAAGATTAAGGAGTGCTAAAGATGAAATGGAATTAGCTTTGTCTTCCATTTTAGAAAACATCTACTCAAAGGTCAATGAAATTAGTACCAGTACATCATATTGTCAATACAAAGAAGAAACAGACAACCCATCAGTCATCCATAAAGGAGGAAGGAACCTCAATGATAGATGAATCCCATGGTCTAATGTTTCCTTTGCGGTGCCCAGACCCACACTTCATACACAGTCCTTCCTTCAAAGATGGATGACCCACATCTGTTGCCCATTCAAGCAGCTTTATTTGCCACAAGAAATTATCCCGTGAAAGCTGACAACTCGCAGATCCCAGCAGTCATTCAAAGAACTTGAAGGAACTGAGACATTCACCCAGGAAAGCTTCCCCTATTAAGGGAAAAGAAAATATAGTTTACCTTTAAGGACATCTCCTTCCAAAAGTGCTAGTTAGATGGCTACCATGCTGATCCAGGTTCTTCAATACGTCCTGTGAAACAGACCAGGAACAAGTATGCAAATCAAGAGTGTGGTATTTTCTGAATCTGTGATCTGGAACAAGCATGCAGAATGAAAAGTCTGATTTTCTAAGCCAGTGGTCTCCAAACTGTGGCCCCGGGGCCGGATGTGGCCCTTTGCACACCTTTATCTGGCCCTCGAGGCACTTTTCCTCCTACTGATATAAGACACTATTCCTTTGCTCCCACCAGCAATGGGGCATAATTACTGCTACTGATATCAACAATGAGGTACTATTTCTCTCACTGACACCAGCAATGGGGCACTATTCCTCTCACTGACACCAACAATAGGACACTATTCCTGCCACTGACACCGATAATGGGGCACTATTCCCGCCATTGACACCAATGATGGGGCACTATTCCCCCCACTGACACCAATGATGGCACACTATTCCTGCCACCGACACAAACGATTTGGCACTATTTCCGTTAATGACACCAACAATAGGACACTATTCCTCAAACTGACACCAATGACGTGGTACTGTTCCTCCCACTGACACAACTGGGCACTGTTCCTCCCGCTGACACCGACAATTGGGCACTATTCCTCCACCTTACACCAATGAAGGGGCACTATTTTTCCCTGTAATACCAATGATGTGTTGTTTACTCCCACTGATTTCTACTCCCAATGGCCACAGTCCGGCCCCCCGAAGTCTTATGAACAGTAAACTGGCACTATGTTTACAAAGTTTGGAGACCCCTGTTCTACTCTAATGTTTCTTGGGAGGGGGGCATTAACCACTTGCTTAGCGCCCTATAGCAGATATACTGATACAGGGTGGCCACTCTACAAAAAATCACATATACAGGTGAAACTCCAAAAATTAGAATATCGTGCAAAAGTTCATTTATTTCAGTAATGCAACTTAAAAGGTGAAACTAATATATGAGAGACTCATTACATGCAAAGCAAGATAATTCAAGCCGTGATTTGTCATAAGTGTGATGATTATGGCTTACAGCTCATGAAAACCCCAAATCCACAATCTCAGAAAATTAGAATATTGTGAAAAGATGCAATATTCTAGGCCAGTGGTGGGCAACCTTTTTATTCAACTGAGCCAAATCTCGCCAAAACCACGATTGAAATTTATTTTGAGAGCCACATTTTTAAAACTGAAAATACATAGGATGGTACACTGTTTTTAGTTTCAATAAGTTTTTATAGTAATTCACCCCCCATAGTAATTCATCCCCCATATAGTAATTCATCCCCCATAGTAATTCATCCCCCATATAGTAATTCATCCCCCATAGTAATTCATCCCCCATATAGTAATTCATTCCCCATATAGTAATTCATCCCCCATAGTAATTCATCCCCCATATAGTAATTCATCCCCCATAGTAATTCATCCCCCATATAGTAATTCATCCCCCATAGTAATTCATCCCCCATAGTAATTCATCCCCCATATAGTAATTCATCCCCCATAGTAATTCATCCCCCATATAGTAATTCATTCCCCATATAGTAATTCACCCCCCATAGTAATTAATCCCCCATATAGTAATTCATCCCCCATAGTAATTCATCCCCCATATAGTAATTCATTCCCCATATAGTAATTCACCCCCCATAGTAATTCATCCCCCATATAGTAATTCATCCCCCATAGTAATTCATTCCCCATATAGTAATTCATCCCCCATAGTAATTAATCCCCCATATAGTAATTCATCCCCCATAGTAATTCATCCCCCATAGTAATTCATCCCCCATAGTAATTCATCCCCCCTATAGTAATTCATCCCCCATATAGTAATTCATCCCCCATATTAATTCATCCCTCATATAGTAGTAGTAAGTAAGTAGTAAGCCAAGTCCCCCCTGTGTCAATTCACTTACCTTTGCTCCGCGCAATCTTCTCGCCGTGTTCCCGCGCCGTTCCGGTCTTCAGGGCGGACTGTGAGAGGAGCCTAGCTCCTCTCACGTTCGTCACGCTGCCCCGCCTACACACATCCTGACAGCCAATCACTGGCTATCAGGATGTGAGTGGCAGCGAGACTGGCCAATCATTGCATTTGAGCGCGCTGCCCTGGCTGTTTTTTTTTGGAGCACGCTCCGCGGGCCGGATTAAAAGGTCCGCCGGGCCGTAGTTTGCCCATTGCTGGGCTAGCTGCAGAGTCCTGACATTTGGGGTGACCGCCCGAGAGGAGGGAGGGGAGCGGGTGCCCGGCACACAGAAGAGCCGCATTAAAGTGTGTAAAGAGCCGCATGTGGCTCGCGAGCCGCAGCTTGCCGACCACTGTTCTAGGCTCAAAGTGTCCCACTCTAATCAGCTAATTAAGCCATAACACCTGCAAAGGGTTCCTGAGCCTTTAATTGGTCTCTCAGTCTGGTTCAGTAGGAATCACAATCATGGGAAAGACTGCTGACCTGACAGTTGTGCAGAAAACCATCATTGACACCCTCCATAAGGAGGGAAAGACTCAAAAGGTAATTGCAAAAGAAGTTGGGTGTTCCCAAAGTGCTGTATCAAAGCACATTAATAGAAAGTTATGTGGAAGGGAAAAGTGTGGAAAAAAAAGGTGCACAAGCAGCAGGGATAACCAGGGCCTGGAGAGGATTGTCAGGAAAAGACCATTCAAAAGTGTTGGGGACTTTCACAAGGAGTGGACTGAGGCTGGAGTCAGTGCATCAAGAGCCACCACACACAGACGGATCCTGGACATGGGCTTCAAATGTTGTACTCCTCTTGACAAGCCTCTCCTGAACAACAAACAACGTCAGATGTGTCTTACCTGGGCTAAAGAAAAACAGACCTGGTGGTCCAAAGTCCTCTTTTCTGATGAGAGCAACTTTTGCATCTCATTTGGAAACCAAGGACCCAGAGTATGGAGGAAGAATGGAGAGGCACACACTGCAAGATGCTTGAAGTCCAGTGTGAAGTTTCAACAGTCTGTGTTGATTTGGGGAGCCATGTCATCTGCTAGTGTTGGTCCACTGTGCTTCATTAAGTTCAGGGTCAACGCAGCCATCTACCAGGAGATTTTGGAGCACTTCATGCTTCCTTCCACAGACGAGCTTTATGGGGATGCTGACTTCATTTTCCAGCAGGACTTGGCACCTGCCCACACTTCCAAAAGCACCAAAACCTGGTTCAATGACCGTGAGATTACTGTGCTTGATTGGCCGGCAAACTCACCTGACCTGAACCCCATAGAGAATCTATGGGGCATTGCCAAGAGAATGATGAGAGACATGAGACCGAACAATGCAGAAGAGCTGAAGGCTGCTATTGAAGCATCCTGGTTTTCATAACACCTCAGCAGTGCCACAGGCTGATAGCTTCCATGCCACGCCACATTGAGGCAGTAATTGCTGCAAAAGGGGCCCAAACCAAGTACTGAGTACATATGCATGCTTAGACTTTTCAGAGGTTCGATATTGTTCTATGTACAATCCTTGTTTTATTGATTGCATGTAATATTCTAATTTTCTGAGATTGTGAATTTGGGGTTTTCATGAGCTGTAAACCATAATCATCACAATTACACAATTATGACAAATCACGGCTTGAACTATCTTGCTTTGCATGTAATGAGTCTATCTCATATATTAGTTTCACCTTTTAAGTTGCATTACTGAAATAAATGAACTATTGCACGATATTCTAATTTTTCAAGTTTCACCTGTATACATGATTTTGCAGTTCCAGTGGTAGCAGCAGATGCCAATCACCGGGTCTCAGCCGAAGATTCTCAGCCTGCATTTGATGATCGCTGTTAAAGCTGAGAGGGGAGAGAGCTGTATGTAAACAACACAAATCTCTCTCCTGTCAGCATGGACATTCTGCTTTCTCTCTCTCTCCTGTCAGCATGGACATTCTGCTTTCTCTCTCTCTCCTGTCAGCATGGACATTCTGCTTTCTCTCTCTGTGCACAGCATGTCTCCCTGGTAAAACAGCACACAGTGTAAGCACAACACAGCACACAGTTAACGCTTTGATCGCCTCAGATGTTACCCCCTTCCTGCCCAGTGTCATTAGTACAGTGTCAGTGCTTTTTATTAGCACTGATCACTGTATTGGTGTCACTGGAGATGTCAGTGGCTGTTAGTTCCCACCCAGTGTCAGAATGCCCGCCGCAGTCCCACTATTACTAGTATAAAAAAATAAAACTTCCAGTATATATACCGCCATTTGTAGACACTATGACTTTCACGTAAACCAATTATTTTACATATATTGGGATTTTGTTTAGTAAAGACATGGAGCAGAATACATTTTGTCCTAAATTTATTAAGAAATGTGATTTTTGAAATTTTTTTATTGGATGTTTTATAGCAAAAAGTCAAAAATATAGGTTTTTTTTTTTCAAAATTGACGGTCTTTTTTTGTTTATAGCGCAAAAAATAAAAAACACAAAGATGATCAAATACCATCAAAAGAAAGCTCTGTTTATGTGGGAAAAAATGACACAAATTTCATTGATGTACAGCGTTGCATAACCGCGCAATTGTCAGATAAAGTAATGGCAGTGCCATATCGTAAAAAATGGCCTGGTCAGGAAGAGGGGTAAATCCTCCACAGGGTAATGTGTACCTGTTGCTTTGTCTTGCATGTGTATAAAAGGGTATGTAAACCTGAACAGTGACCTTTTTATATTTGCTCCATTTTTGTCTAATAAATTTACCATTGAAAGTATTTTGTTATTTACTGTATGTTTGATGAGTGCAAAAAATATCTGTTGATCTTACTAGAAATCCAGTGAGTTCCTATTTTCCTGTACACTCTTCCCTTGTTGTTTTGAAATTTCAAGTTGTGTTATCAGCCCTTCCCAGTTCACCTTTGTGCACTACAGAACACCGTATCCATTATGTTATAGACAGGGGAGGTGTTCAGTAGTTCTAATACATGTCCTGATCCAGGGTTACAGGAAGTTTGCTTCTCTGCTGCTATTTTGTTCTTGGTCACTGTGTCATATTTTCATCAAATAATGAATTGTGGTAATTCTGCCATTTTGAGTCCTCCCAGGTTTATACAATATCTGAGCCCAAAGGAAGGAGAATACCTTTGAACCCCTGGAACACGTGTGTAGCCAGATTGCCTACAGAAGTCAGCTAGTATGGCTGCCCTAGTGGGAGGGAAGGGGTTAATTCTTTTTACCGCTGCTCTTGGTGGATTTTTTGGGTCCAACCCACTGATCCTATGGCTTTATAAAGGGACAAGGGTCTGGATTCTGGGTTGCTGTGTGCCTGGGGCTTACATATTCTCTGCCTTGGCCAAGTCAGCTGCTGAAGACATTAGCATCCGGATTCCACCGCTATGGATTCTGCCTGTGCTGGGGCAGTTGTAGGTTAAGTTAGGAAAAACTGTTTGCTCTCTGGAACTGTATTTGTGTTCAGATGTTTTACTGCCTGGTCTGAAATTATTCATAGGAGTATATGAAAGTAACTGGCACTGCAAGAGTTACCATGGTGCGTATTAAAAGCAAATAGTTGCCACAAATAACAGACGTCTAATAACCAATAACCAATACAAGCAGCCTGTCATGAAGCCTGGTACTGGTGATAGGTGGGGTGTCCTCTAGTAGAGAGGGGGTTGCTTCTGGGGCTTGCTCCCTGAGCAGTCCATCTCCTATAGCAATGGGAGCCGATCAGCGCTGCAGAGGGCCTGGTCTCTAGGAATGGAAGAGGAAGAGATTTAAAATGCATGCATGAGGTCTCTGCTATGTACTCGAAGGGACCCTATTCTTTTACTGGGAGTGAGGTGAGATACGCTGGATGATGGGAGTGGGCATAGGCTTACCATGTCCCTCCTAAATGCAGACGTTACAGTCAAAGTGTGCACTGACATGGGACCAGAGAGTTACCTGGAGTTCAATTTATTTGATCAGTGTAGACAGTGTACAACCATCTCTAAGTTGGAGGACCACCTTAAGGTTGAATCTCCCTGAAAGCAGTCTCTGCCTTGTCCTGGGGCATTGATGAGCATGATACAGTAAGGTACCCCATGTGCAGGGTGAGTGACCCCATCCACAGTGCCTAGCTTAGCCCACCAGACCCCACCCCCAGGATAGATCTCTTAGTGTTATCCTACATCTTGGTGTCCAGTGGAGGCATGCTGAGAGGCCCTCTTACATCGACCCTTTTATATTATCTTGTGGAACAAACTCCCAACATTAAGAATTTTTGGACACTCTCAGTTCATTGGTCTGAAGCTCTTTTTTGTATATATAGCCTCCAGAATTCAGACCCCCTATTTATTGGAGCACCTTGTTTGTGCTTAAGCACAGCCCCACTGGAGCTGTTGCTCCCATGTGAATTTGTTAGATCTTCTCCAATCATGATCCATTGATGAGTCGAACCCATCACCTCAGTTAAACAAATTTCAGGAAGTGTGTTACTGGCAGGATTACCAAGAGAAAATAAAGGGGAAAAAAGCCTGAAAAAAAGAAAAATAAAACAGCCATCACATGTATGGACTGGTAAACAGCACTATAATACATTTTTTTTTTAGTTTTTTAGCCCAGTGTCACAGCCGGGTGCCCACACTGAAGATGCCGGCACCAGGGAGAGAAGATGGACGGTGAAACCAGCCGTGGTGAGGACACCGCTGGACTGAGGGACAGGTAAGTGGCTGTATTTTAAAAGTCAGCAGCTACAGTTTTTGTAGCTGCTGACTTTTATTTTATTTTTTTCAGGTGGAACTCCACTTTAAGCATAACCTGCGTTGTTTTATGTGAAAGAGTCGGCTCATCTTGTCCTGGAAGATGGCTTCATGCTTACTGAGCTTTGAAACTTGCTGATTTTGTAGCTTGCTGATTTTGATTTTACTCCATCCTCCCACTAACAATTATTCTTGTTCTTTCACATTCCAGGAAAACCCATGTTCTCACTGTACCCTTTCCAGTTCTTTCCTCATGTATAAAGAGTGCTGTACTGTCTGGAATGAAAATATAATTCAGCATTCTGTAGATATGGGTTATTAGTAACATTCGTGTTGACATTTCTCTCTTCTTTATTGTGTATATATTGGATTCAATTTTTGTATTATTCATCTGTAGAGCTAAAGTAAGAATGTAGGGTTGAGTTTGTCACATCAAACAGTTCATTTTTTCCCTGTGACCAGACTGCAGATGTATGTCTGAACCCAACGAACGCTCCACGCCCGATCTCTTGATGTCATTAGGCTTTACTCCTTGGCCATGCCTCCATTCTGTGTAGACTGTCATAACTCATGAAGACTTCTAGCAAGGCTTTGGAAGGAGAGTATCGTCTTTTTCACTTATCCGAGAAACAGCAAGATCAGACTCATGCCACCAATGAAAGGCGATTCACTGAAGCTAACCATAGATAAGAGGGCAGTGGCCTGTCTTCAGCAATTTCAGAGTCAACAATATAGGAAAAGCATTACCGGAGAAGGAGGTTTATATATACTTTTCGATCAGCTTGTTTGCTAACACTTTGCTCTGTGACAGAGATTCTGGCTCTGATCCTATTCTACACTTTCAGGTGTGTGGAATACTATGTCCCCCACTGGCCACTGTGGTTCTTCCCACCAACATCTACTTCCTTGGTGTGTCCTACAATGACTGGGAGTCAGCAGGAGGAACTACAGCAACCAGCAGGGGGACTGCTATTTGACCAACCCGAGGTGTTTAATAAGATCAATATCTGGAGTCCTGAAAGCAGTATTAACCCCTTGGCATAGGCACCTCCCGGCCCTTTAAGGGTTCCAGATGCCGGGAGGCGGGGCAGGGTTTTAGGGTCATGTGACCGCCGTGATTCGCTGTCACAGCGGTTACATGATCAGGAAAGGTCCCGATCGAAAGAGGAGATTGGGACCTTTCCGTGAGTACCGAACGTGTGTGCTGGGAAGCACGAAGGGCACGCGCTCTCAACATGTGTTTTTTAATAGAACGCAAATGTGCAGCCTCTCGGCGTCTAGACCCAGACACCAGGAGGCTGCACATTTGTGTTCGGCCGGCACCAAGAGATTAAACTCAAAACCAAAAATGTCATTTATTGCAGTTTACTAACCATTAGATGTGGTGGCTGCATTATGTTCTTTTTTATGCTTTTTTTTAACTTTTGTTTTACCTGGAGATCTGGCCAGTAACACGCCTCCTGTATTAGAGTGTTCCCACTCTGGATGAAGGAGCACAGGAGGCACCTTTGGACAGCAGCATTGTCAGTCTTGGGGGAAGGGAGTGATAGATGTACTAACAGATTTAAATTAATTAAAAGCTGACCATTGTAAGCACCCCTGCAAGTGTTAAATAGTTTGCCTCATCTCTGTAACTGATACATTCTGCTGAAGAGCTTGTTCTTTAAAAAAAACAACAGATTTACTGGCCAGATGAAAATTAAAGAAAGAAAGGCTAAATAAGAAAACTAATGCAGCCATCACAAATAGGATATGGTAAGCTGTAATATAATAAATGTTTGCTTTTGGGTTTTTTGCCACTTGAGGTTTTAGCAAATGGACCCACAGACAGGTATGTAGAAAGTTGATTTTTTTTTCTCAGGACAATGCTTTTCTATTTTTTTTTTTGCCTAAATATCCATTTTTGGAAGCTCCCCCTCCACTCTGATAGTATCCAATGTTCATTTAGTCTAGGGACTGGAATAGAGAGAGTTATCTTATTCCTCATGCAGGCTTTCTACCCATCACACACGTGGTCCTATGAAGCTGCTCTTCTTTGCTGGTCATACAGCCACCTCTTTGCTATCCTCACATCACATAGTGAAGGATCATGTGGGCCCATTGGGGTTGGTGGCTGGTGAGAAGACCGCTGGTGGGAGAAAGGAATAAAGTAAAGATTTCTCTGCTTATACCTTAAACATTTTAAGTACCCAAACAGCAGAGCTCAGACAGGGAGAGCGAGAACCATCACAAGGACCCAGTCAGTGGTGCTGCAGTGCTCATGTGCTAAAAAGGAGCATGCTGATAGGACTTGAGAGCACAGTGACTGAGAGATGAGCTTAGCAGTCTTCTCCTTTTTATTTTACTGCTCAGTCATGGACTAGACCTATAGACTAGACAGGAACTACACACTTAGTATAAAAAAAATATATGTTAATCAGTAGAGAGCTGCATTTATTTGTGTCTTTTATTTATATATTATACTGTGTGTATATACACTTTATTAGGTACACTTGTTCAATTGCTTGGTAGCATAAATTGCTAATCAGCCAATCACATGGTAGGAACTCAATACATTTAGACTTCTAGACGTGGTGAAGATTACTCGCTGAAGTTCAAACCGAGTATCAGAATGGGGAAGAAAGGGGATTTAAGTGACTTTGAACAAGGCATGGTTGTTGGTGCCAGACGGTAGTATTGAGTATTTAAAAAACTGCTGATCTACTGGGATTTTCATACACAACCATCTCTAGGGTTTACAGAGAGTGGTCTGAAAAAGAGAAAATATCCAGTGAGTGGCAGTTGTGTGAACGAAAATGCCTTGTTGATGTCAGAGTTGAGACGAGAATGGGCTGAGATGATAGAAAGGCAACAGTAACACAAATAACCACTCGTTACAACCAAGGTATGCAGAATACTATCTTTAAACGAAAAACACTTCGAACCTTGAAGCAGATGGGCTACAGCAGCAGAAGACCATTCTGGGTGCCTCTCCTGCCAGCTAAAAACAGGAAACGAAGGCTACAATTTGCACAGGCCCACCAAAATTGGACAATAGAAGATTGGAAAAACATTGGTCTGATAAGTCTTGATTTCAGCTGCGACATTCAGATGGTAGGGTCACAATTTGGCATGAACAACATGAAAGCATGGATCCATCCTACCTTGTATCAACAGTTCAGGCTGGTGGTGTAATGGTGTGGGGGATATTTTCTTGGCACACTTTGGGCCTCTTAGTACCAATTGAGCATTGTTTAAACGCCATGGCCTACCTGAGTATTGTTGCTGACCATGTCCATCCCTTTATGACTACGGTGTACCCATCTTCTGATCCAGCATGATAATGCACCATGTCACAAAGCTCAAATCATCTCAAATGGGTTTCTTGAACAGGACAATGAGTTCACTGTACTCCAATGGCCTCCACAGTCACCAGATCTCAATCCAATAGAGCACCTTTGGGATGTGGTGGAATGGGAGATTCGCATCATGGATGTGTAGCTGACAAATCTGCAGCAACTGTGTGGATGCTATCATGTCAATATGGACCAAAATCTCTGAGGAATTTTTCCAACACCTTGTTGAATCTATGCCATGAAGAATTAATGCAGTTCTGAAGGCTAAAGGAGGTCCAACCCGGTACTAGCAAGGTGTACCTAATAAAGTGGCCAGTGTATATATATACAGTGGGGATCGAAAGTTTGGGCACCCCAGCTAAAAATTTGTATTAATGTGCAGAAAGAAGCCAAGAAAAGATGGAAAAATCTCCAAAAGGCATCAAATTACAGATTAGACATTCTTATAATATGTCAACAAAAGTTAGATTTTATTTCTATCATTTACACTTTCAAAATAACCGAAAACAAAAAAATGGCGTCTGCAAAAGTTTGGGCACCCTGCAGAGTTAATATCTTGTACTGCCCCCTTTGGCAAGTATCACAGCTTGTAAATGCTTTTTGTAGCCAGCCAAGAGTCTTTCAATTCTTGTTTGAGGTATCTTTGCCCATTCTTCCTTACAAAAGTCTTCCAGTTCTTTGAGATTTCTGGGCTGTCTGTCACGCACTGCTCTTTTAAGGTCTATCCATAGATTTTCAATTATGTTGAGGTCAGGAGATTGTGAAGGCCATGGCAAAACCTTCAGTTTACGCCTCTTGATGTAATCCCCCGTGGATTTCGAGGTGTGTTTAGGATCATTATCCATTTGTAGAAGCCATCCTCTCTTTAACTTCAGCTTTTTCACAGATGGCATCAAGTTACCATCCAAAATTTGCTGAAATTTTATTGAATCCATTTTTCCTTCTACTCGTGAGATGTTCCCTGTGCCACTGGCTGCAACACAACCCCAAAGCATGATTGATCCAACCCCATGCTTAACAGTTGGACAGAGGTTCTTTTCATTAAATTCTGTGCCCCTTCTTCTCCAAACGTACCTTTGCTCATTCCGGCCAAAAAGTTCAATTTTAACCTCATCGGTCCACAGAACTTGTTTCCAAAATGCATCAGGCTTGTCTATATGTTCATTTGCAAAGTTCAAACGATGATTTTTGTGGTGAGGACGTAGAAGAGGTTTTCTTCTGATGACTCTCCCATGAAGACCATATTTGTACAAGTATCTCTTTATAGTGGAATAGTGTACCACAACTCCAGTGTCTGCCAGATCTTTCTGGAGGGATCGTGCAGTCAAACGTGGGTTTTGAATTGTTTTTTCTCACAAACCTGCGAGCTGTTCTGTCTGATATTTTTCTTGGTCTTCCAGATCTTGCTTTAACTTCCACTGTTCCTGATGACTGCCATTTCTTAATTACATTCCGAACAGAGGATATTGATATCTGAAAACGCTTTGCTATCTTCTTATAGCCTTCTCCAGCTTTGTGAGCGTCAACTATTTTCAGTTTCAGTTTTCTAGACAACTGCTTAGAAGAACCCATGGTGCTGATTGTTGGGGCAAGGTCAGATGAGTCTGGGCATTTAAAACCTTTGAGATTGACATCACCTGGTCTTCCCAGACGATGATTGAGAACAATCCATGACACTGGCAGGTCTCAGCTTGGCAAAGGGGGCAGTGCATGCTATAAATTCTGCAGGGTGCCCAAACTTTTGCAGACGCCATTTTCTTGTTTTCTGTTATTTTGAAAGTGTAAATGATGGAAATAAAATCTAACTTTTGTTGACATATTATAAGAATGTCTAATCTGTAATTTGATGCCTTTTGGAGATTTTTCCATCTTTCCTTGGCTTCTTTATGCACATTAATACAAATTTTTAGCTGGGGTGCCCAAACTTTCGATCCCCACTGTATATATATATATATATATATATATATATATATATATATATAAATATAAATAAAATAAAGTTCATCTTTAAAAAAGTTGACACTTATAGAAATATGGAGGCAGCCCTTGCTGATCTCCTTTTGAAAATGGCCTGGCTGTTACATTAATGTAATGGTTACATTCCTTTCAGTAGGAAATCAAACACTGTAGCCATTGCATTTGCATTTAGTAGCCAAGCAAATATGTATTGTCAGCCTTAACCCAAGTGGAGGCCACACAGAAAAAATGAGAGGGCAACTTGAGGTTCACAGCATGGCCACTATACTACTAGTCCAGTATTGTGTTGTTTATCACACCTAAGGAAAGTCCCCATGGTGGAATGGAGTTTTGGACAATGGTGCTTCTATGTGAACCAAATCTTATCTGTGCTTCTGTAGCTGAGGTGACTCTTTCATACCTCCCAACTGAGATTTCTGAGATGGGAACGAGGGACACCTATCAGCAAAAGTATGTAGGCATAGGACACACACCCTGTCACGCCCCCTTAACCCCTTGCTAACGGCGCCTCCCAGCCCTTTAAGGGTTTCAGATGTCAGGAGGTGGGGCAGGGTTTAGGGTCACATGATTGGGAAAGGTCCCAATCGAAAGAGGAGATCGGGACCTTTCCGTGAGTACTAGACATGTGTGCTTTGAGTGCGCAAAGCGCGCGCTCTCAGCGCGTATGTTTTCTTTAATTGCACGCAAATGTGCGGCTGCTCGGCGTTAAGGCCCAGACGCCAGGAGGCCGCACATTTGCGTGCGACCGGCGCCAAGAGTTTAAAGGAGAATTATAAAAAAAATTATTAGTTAAACCCACAAGTGCTTTTTTTTTTTACCACTAAATTTGGCTTTTGAAACTTACAAATGCAGCAATTTAGAAATTGGATGAAAGATTTAAAGTGCATTTTATATACAACTATTTAGGTCAAACCAAAATGAGGGACAAATGAGGAGGAAAGAGGGATAAAGGATTTGTTCCAAATGAGGGACAGTCCCTCGAAATCAGGGACAGTTGGGAGCTATGCTCTTTCCATTCCCCAAGCATATAAACATGTTAGTATCCTTGCAATCTGCTCCATCAGTTATTTGAACACACTCCTCCATGTAAAATGGGCAACCAAAACAGTGCTTAGTCAAAAGTCAGCAGCCAAGCCTCCTTCATCTGTAGCCCCTTTGCTGGGCACTGACATACTGTATGTAGAATGCAGTGACACATGACTGATGGCTTTGATGTATGGGCTGAGACTTTACCAAACTTGAGCCAAGATGGCGATAACCAAAGGGGGATTACTGGGCCTTTGGGACAGAATGGAGCAGAGTGTTTGCTCGTTATGCAATTGGGGGGGGGGTTATTTCTAAGTTCAATATGCATACATTGACAAAGAAAACAGTTGCTGCAAAGTGAACATTACTTGCTGCACTAAATTCTCGAACTCTACAAAATGATGAATAACGTGGATTTTTTACCAAATTATTAATAATTTATAGCAGGTTAGAGTCCTTTCCACTTCCTGCACAGTCTGTGATCAATTACAGAGTGTAATGGTACACTTCACAAACACCCTCATAGAGCTGTAACATGAGCAGAAAAATGCCAGAAAAAGAATATAGTTATGTTTTTATATCAATACCAAGCTAAAGAAAAACACAAGGTTAGCCCATTTGTAGTATATATTTAGGTCTCCTTATCAGCCAATCAGCGATAGCCACTAATAGACACTTGTAAGAATCACATTTATGTTCTCTACAGATTGCCAGTACTGATAATTCTTAAAGAGGAATTTCACTCTCTCAATCAACATTGATTATTTTTAATCCTTATGCTGCTAGCATTAGTAAATAGATAGGAAAGAAGATCATATTTATTTGTTTTAAACTTTTTTTTTTACATTTCTTCAGTTACAGTCAGGTCCATAAATATTGGGACATCGACACAATTCTAACATTTTTGGCTCTATACACCACCACAATGGATTTGAAATTAAACAAACAAGATGTGCTTTAACTGCAGACTGTCAGCTTTAATTTGAGGGAATTTACATCCAAATCAGGTGAACAGTGTAGGAATGACAACACTTTGCATATGTGCCTCCCACTTGACAAGGGACCAAAAGTAATGGGACAGAATAATAATCATAAATCAAACTTTCACTTTTTAATACTTGGTTGCAAATCCTTTGCAATCAATTACAGCCTGAAATCTGGAACGCATAGACATCACCAGATGCTGGGTTTCATCCCTGGTGATGCTCTGCCAGGCCTCTACTGCAACTGTCTTCAGTTCTTGCTTGTTCTTGGGGCATTTTCCCTTCAGTTTTGTCTTCAGCAAGTGAAATGCATGCTCAATCGGATTCAGGTCAGGTGACTGACTTGGCCATTGCATAACATTTCACTTCTTTCCCTTAAACAACTCTTTGGTTGCTTTTGCAGTCTGCTTTGGGTCATTGTCCATCTGCACTGTGAAGCGGCGTCCAATGAGTTGTGAAGCATTTGGCTGAATATGAGTAGATAATATTGCCCGATACACTTCAGAATTCATCCTGCTGCTTTTGTCAGCAGTCACATCATCAATAAATACAAGAGAACCAGTTCCATTGGCAGCCATACATGCCCACGCCATGACACTACCACCACCATGCGTCACTGATGAGGTGGTATGCTTAGGATCATGAGCAGTTCCTTTCCTTCTCCATACTCTTCTCTTCCCATCACTCTGGTACAAGTTGATCTTGGTCTCATCTGTCCATAGGATGTTGTTCCAGAACTGTGAAGGCTTTTTTACATGTCGTTTGGCAAACTCTAATCTGGCTTTCCTGTTTTTGAGGCTCACCAATGGTTTCCATCTTGTGGTGAACCCTCTGTATTCACTCTGGTGAAGTCTTCTCTTGATTGTTGACTTTGACACATATACACCTACCTCCTGGAGAGTGTTCTTGATCTGGCCAACTGTTGTGAAGGGTGTTTTCTTCACCAGGGAAAGAATTCTTTGGTCATCCACCACAGTTGTTTTCTGTGGTCTTCCAGGTTTTTTGGTGTTGCTGAGCTCACCGGGGCGTTCCTTCTTTTTAAGAATGTTCCAAACAGTTGTTTTGGCCACGCCTAATGTTTTTGCTATCTCTCTGATGGGTTTGTTTTGTTTTTTCAGCCTAATGATGGCTTGCTTCACTGATAGTGACAGCTCTTTGGATCTCATCTTGAGAGTTGACAGCAACAGATTCCAAATGCAAATAGCACACTTGGAATGAACTCTGGACCTTTTATCTGCTCATTGTAATTGGGATAATGAGGGAATAACACACACCTGGCCATGGAACAGCTGATAAGCCAATTGTCCCATTACGTTTGGTTCCTTAAAAAGTGAGAGGCACATATGCAAACTGTTGTAATTCCTACACCGTTCACCTAATTTGGATGTAAATACCCTCAAATTAAAGCTGACAGTCTGCAGTTAAAGCACATCTTGTTCGTTTCATTTCAAATCCATTGTGGTGGTGTATAAAGCCAAAAATGTTAGAATTGTGTTGATGTCCCAATATTTATGGGCCTGACTGTATTTCCTGCTTTCCAGGCCTAGGTAAATTATGTCATACATCCCAGGAGTCTTCAGGAGGAGAGGAGGAGGGGTTTTCTCAGGTAAGCACACCCTCATGCCTGCATGCCTGAGCTAAGGGCAGATGGACTCTAGTAAGTAAATGCTACATGAACCATGAATTCTTATACTGTACCGCGCTCCAATATTATCAACCTTTTGTGATTAACCTTTTTTGGTTGTGTGAATTTCTTAATATACCACCTATAATCCAATCATTACTTACTTCTATGGTGCTTAAATATACAATTAACATAAATTAATTTATAAATATGAATTAAAAAATTATATGTGATTATAACAAATATTAATAAAAAATTAATGAAAAATTGGAATGTCAATTCTATGTGAATAAAATAATAAAAAATTAATAAAACATTAAAAAAAAAAAAAAAAAAAAAAAAGGGAATGTCAATTATTTTCTTTGAATTTGAGATGGTGTTGTTATTCAATTTAGTTAATGTGATAAGTCTGTGTTGGCAGCTTGAACCTCTCCCTCGTCTCCTCTCCTCTCTCCTCAGCTCAGCTTTCTCAATTGTGCTTTCTTCACTGGCTGCTTTGTTTATTCCTCCATATACGGAACATGCAGAGAAGGGAAAAGAAACATAGTGTCTTATCCGGGATATAAGTGATTTATTGCTCTTTGATCTCCCACTCACATTGTGTAAATGTAAATAACGCTTTGCATACAATGTATCAAGATCGTGCTTCAGACAGCCTGGCTGATGTGTTTGCTTGCAGTAAATATACTCGCCGTTCCTCTGTGGATGCGTGATAACGTCACCGCCCCTCCCCTACGCGTTACGCTACAGGGACTCGTAGCTTCCTCTGGGGGATGTGGATTGATAAGACACTATGTTTCTTTTCCCTTCTCTGCATGTTCCGTATATGGAGGAATAAACAAAGCAGCCAGTGAAGAAAGCACAATTGAGAAAGCTGAGCTGAGGAGAGAGGAGAGGAGACGAGGGAGAGGTTCAAGCTGCAAACACAGACTTATCACATTAACTAAATTGAATAACAACACCATCTCAAATTCAAAGAAAATAATTGACATTCCCTTTTTTTTTTTTTTTTTTTAATGTTTTATTAATTTTTTATTATTTTATTCACATAGAATTGACATTCCAATTTTTCATTAATTTTTTATTAATATTTGTTATAATCACATATAATTTTTTAATTCATATTTATAAATTAATTTATGTTAATTGTATATTTAAACACCATAGAAGTAAGTAATGATTGGATTATAGGTGGTATATTAAGAAATTCACACAACCAAAAAAGGTTAATCACAAAAGGTTGATAATATTGGAGCGCGGTACAGTATAAGAATTCATAGTTTAATTTCATACACCTATAGAGGGTGTAATTAGTGCCTGGCGATCCAATATTTAATAAATATTCACTTAAGCACACAATTAACACTAATAATAGAGTAAGTTAACTCCTGGTGGCTCACAAATAACTATTTTATTAAAATTGCTACATGAACCATCTGTCCTTAATCAAGATGGCCACAGTCAGAAATGCTGGGGGTGTTTTTCAAAATGATTTCTCCACAAAATAAAGCATGGGGACATGGATGGATGGGCGAGGTTGCTTTTAATATTAAACCCAAATTAGGGCTCATGTACACTGCAGCTGATAAACTCACGTTTAGGAGCTGTTCAGCGTTTTTTCCAGCAGTCCCTGAACTCTCCCTAATGTTTTCCTATGTGTCCATCTACACTTCATCGTTTACAGTTATTTACAGGCAGTTAAGTTTACAGAAAACTTGCATTCAGCAGTCGATTTTATCAGCATTTCAAATGCAAAACGCTTGTAAACACGGCTAAACATGGATAAACATGGCAAATCGTGTTTATAAGCGTTTGAAATTTTTTTTAACTCTTCCAGTTCCCAATGCTGTTCAGAGCCTTTTTTCATCATGAACAATGCATGCAGTTGGACAAAACACTGAATACAGGATGTTCCTACCACGCTTGTCACACATTGTAATGACCAATCCACACCTCAGACCTCTCCCACCCTTGGAAATAAAAGATATGTTAATGACCATTCACACCTCAAATTCATCATGAAGACCCCCTGCCAGTTGGCCTTAATGACTCACTCCACCAGACACCTTCCCACCCTTGGAAACAAAAGAAATGTTAATGAGCAACTCGCACCTAATTATCTCAACTCATACTGCTGTCTCTGCTTCTACTCTCTGTATTTCTCTGAAACAGTCTGAAATAGTTAATAAATTACCACTTTTCAGTGCATTCTGGGCATTTGGGAGGTTCTTCTGTGCTTATCTTTAAAAAACGCTTCTAAGCGCAAGCGCACATAAATGCATTATGCAAACACGGCTAAACAGACGTTTTTTAACCTACATTTTCCAGCGGTCAGTTTCCATCGTTTAGAAGTGTCCCGTGTACATGGGGCCTTACTGTAAATAATTTTTGTTTGTGGTGCTCAAATGCCATGTAGTTCTGCTTTAATTCTGACTTAGCTGTTGTTTCAGCACCTACATATAAATACATATGATATGCATCTTCTGTGGTCACTTTGAAGTATCGTCTTGATTTACAATAGAATGCGTAATATAGGGTAGTGTTACTTTGACCACATCCTTTCAGTTCTCTGCATAACTCAGCACCTTTACAAGTGTGAGACAGTTTATGCTTCAGATCTCAAGTGAACTTCTTCCAAACTCACGAGGAGCTCCAGAAAGAAGCAGAAGATCTTAAATGAATTCTATTCATCCAACTCCTAACACATAACTCACTTCTTACTACTAATATAAGCTGCGCTAGGAAAAATATTGGAAAGCACAGAATATTTTTTTGAGTGAATTGCTCTGTTTTGTTGGTCCCCAGTTCTGTTCCTCAAAGTCTCACAACTGTGCATGTGTTTCAAGGATTTTCCCAGACCCTTAAGTATTCTTAACCTTTATGGACCCCTAATGGTTTGCCCAATGTGCTTTCTTACCTCCTTTGTCAGTCCGTCAAAATCATCATCGTTATCAATCATCTTCATCAGTCATCATCATCAATCATAATCTTTATTAGGTGCCAGCATGACTTCAAAAGATGTCAATAGGAACAGAACAGCTGAAAATCATAACGCTTTTATCAAATGTATATAAAATGTCAAATCACAAATACACAAGCTAGCTAAAATGAGTTATCTGCAGTTGTTTTTGTACAATCAAAACACGTAATCAAGGTCCAGTTACTATAATGTTACTCTCATGTTATGCCTTGCCTTGAATGGCCAATTGCCAGTCCCAACCATCATGAGGGGGCAGGAAAAGGTCCTTACTCAGGGCACTGATGAAGCATGGGTAAGGTAAGTATTAATAGGAAGGTAGGCTATAGACCTATCACTTTGTCTTGGCACTTAGGGGGCTCATTTAGATGTGCTTTGAAAATTTAGATACTGTGAACAACCATTAAGGGCCTTATTTACACTAGCTTTAGTCTCTGAAGAGTGAGCCACTTTTTGATCACTCTCAAGGAGCATTTGACAAGCGGTGAGGTGGCATTGTATCTCCCCCTCACTGCTTGCTTTAAATCCTTGATCCCAGTGCTTGCAGGTGATCCGCTGTCTTCTGCATTGCCACATGCTCTAGTATTTCCCTCTAAAAAAGCCAATACTTCCTTTTTCCTTCTCTGGAAGTCAATTCATGTCACATTTGCATTAGATTCCAGCATGGCTGCAAAAGATTAATTGACAGTGGGCCCTGTTCTCCTGCATGGCCACCCCATGTGACAATCTCCAGCAGCTTGCTTGAGGAGCACCAACACAGTGATTGACACAAGCTTCTTTTGCCGTGATGTTTTTCCACCATGAAAAATATTTATTTTCTTTTAAAAAATGTAATGCAACAATAAAAAAATCTATTTGTTTTATTCACTCATTCTTTAATGAAAAAAAGCAGGGATTTTTTTTCCCCTCCTACACTAGGTGCCCACAGCAGTGTCACTGATTGCCTTCCAGCTCCATTCACCAATCCCTCAGTATGAAGCAGAGCAAGGTCAGAAGTATCGTGTGACTGCAGTACTAAACTGAGGAACATCATTTTTTGTCTGGACCAGGTTCTGAACTGCCTGAGATGCTGGACAGCTCCCTGTCCGATCCTTTGGACAATCCTGCCTTGTTTCTGGGGAACATTGAACACCTTGCTCCTCCCATAAACTTACTATTTAAGCCATGCCTTTGCACTTCCTTTTTTCAGATTATTATACTCCAGCCAATATCTTGCTTTTGTATGTCCTTCTGCTGTCTGTATCTTTACAACTACTCATTACTGACCTTGGGCTTGATCCCAACCCACAACCACTTGTTACTGACATTTGGCTTGTTTAATGACTATGCTTTTGCTTGATCTCTACCTGCTATATCTGCTAGTGGACCCCAGCTTGCTCATGGTGGGGAGATCCTGAAGACAGTGACCTAGTACTAAAATGCCGCAAAACCCATCTCCACCAGCATGAGCTCTGGAGAATACCGGTTAGTGCTTAGACCCTGCACCTCCAGTGTGCCCGCGTCATCCACCAAGGTGACCTGCTTGTGTACTTATCCTGCTGGTAGGTGGAGCCTATCTACTGCTATGGCTACTGATCTCCATGCCTGACTCCTGACCTTGACATGAGGAAACCCTTGTTGTCACCAGGGCCACCAAAACTAGTGTCTACATAAGAAAAATTCTCCTCTATTCATAGTCTGGAAACAACCAAAAATTTGGGATTTTCTTTGACTTTTGGTGATAATGGTAAACCAGACATATAGAGAGGGTTAAATCTCCCTAACGGGAGCACAAACAGCAATAAAAGCCCGACAGATGTTCTAAACCCTCTCCACTCTATCAAAAAAAAGTTTTGCCTTTGGTATATTTTACATGGTTTTCTAATGCCTGGAAATATCTGAATAATAAGGTTCCGTATTATTATTGTAGCATAAATTGCTTTTCATGTCAGGAAGTGGCCCCTTAAAGTCACCATGCTAAATCGCAATAGCTCTGTGCTGAAAGGACTGGTGCTATAACTGCAAATCTGTACTAGACATGACTTCTGAAATGTTATCAGAGCTTAATTTAGTTCAAACAACTATATGAATTTTCCTGAGACAGGTAAAATGTATCTAAAGCCAAAATGTGTTGTATTTGGGATAGAGTGTGTGTGTGTGTGTGTGTATGTGTGTATGTGTGTGTGTGTGTGTGGGGGGGGGGTAGGTTTTTGCCATGTGTGCCTCACTGGGAAGATATCCCTTCACTTTGTTTGTTCCAGACTCAACACAAATTGAAGGGATATTTATCTATAGTGCTACCCTCGCATGAGCTGCTAGGTAGATTGGGGTCCTCTCTTCTGCCTAGACTCTGAGAACAACCTCAGCCCACTAACACACCAGGTTAAGCAAATGGATACTGAACTGCTACTAGATTCATAAACAGAGATCCCTGTACACAACTAAGGTTCAGGTTCAAAAAGCAAACATCAGACTGGTTAGTGGTAAATGAACCCAAAACTGGGGTGCAGAAAATAGCAGTATGCACATAAATGAAAAAGTAAAGGATTAGGTTAATCACAGTTAACTAAACAATATGTTCACTAGGCAATAGCAGCAGAGAATGGAGTTCTATGCAGCTAAATAAGGGTAAACCTGCTAATCCACAAAATCAGCAATAAGTAATGGTATTAAAAAACAGTAACAGCAATGATAATCAATACTGCGATAACTCCCCTGTAAACAGTAGGCTATATCCAATTTAGAGTGCACTTTGTATGAATGTCAGTGATGAAATTTAAAACTCCATAAAGAGGTACCTCTTACTGTAGACAATAGGTAAAGTTCTTGCAAAGCAGCTATCTTAGTGAGCAGTCTTTAGCCCTAGTTCATCAGCCGGCTAGCATTGGGGCCCATTCTTAATGGTGGTGCACATTACTACAGCCCAAGTAAAGTCTGCATGCAGTAAATAATGCTCTTAGATATCCAGTCCCTATGAGCTCAGTCTCAGATAGCAGCAACAGGTTAATGGCAGCAGTGTCCTCTCACCAGTCCCAGCAATAAAGCAACAAGAGTCCCACTGTTCACATATCAGCTTACATCTGGATCTGACTGGAGCAACTCCAGTCCTCAGCACACAGCCAAAGGCTTGTGGGATGTTGATGTGCACACAGGAGCAGCAATGTGCACATCTCAGTCTTCTTGCAACAAAGAGAGTGTCCCTTGATATTCAGGGAAAAACATAGCTCTCTCTCTTTATACCTGGCCCACATTGGGAATTGTAGTCCAATAATGAATTAACTGCCATAGTAAAAGATCTTTCCCGAACTTCATCTCCCATGATTTAATGCTGCCAACCATCAAATTTCTTGAGCTCCTTCTGCTTGTCAGCTCCCCCTGGTGGATGGAGGTGAGGTAGTGTTAACCCATTCACCTAAAAATCCATTGGTAGCACAGAGAACACAATGTCCTAATTGTCTCTCTGTCTCTTTTACACATAGGGCTTGAGAACAAGTATCTCCATTGGAAGATTTCCCCATTCCTGTTCACTTTTATTCCTGGTGACATTGTTGATCAGAACAATTATCTCCCTAATGGGGGTGACAGACAGCAATAAAAACATGGCAAAGATGCTAACCCCAGCACTCTATCCAAGTTTAAAAAAAATGTTTTGCATTTAGTTATTACAATAGTAGACTGGGTGGCCATGGTCCCTGGAAGGATCTACAGCTATTCTTATTTTGATTATAAAAAACTGGGTGAGACTAAGGAAAGAAATATCTGGAAATTGCAAGAGTGGAAACATGGTGTATAAAGACATTTCGTTAATTTATGCATGTTTGATCAAAATTTGTGTTTATGAAACAGACATTTGTTCTGTTTTTGTTTTTCAGGGTGAGCATAGGTGGTGAAGAAAGGGACAGCGTGAAGGGATTGGATAGGAGAACTGTGTTGGTGTGGGGATAAAGTGGAGGGAGAGTTATTGTAGGGGTTGTTTGAAGTCTGAAAATGAAGGTGGATGAGGGATTCTCTGTATATGTTAATTTTGTTACTTGATTATGTGTTACTATGAACTTAAAATTTTTTTATATGGTTATTGTATGTGAAGGGATGATAGGGGGGGATGGGAGGTATTTTGTTTTGTCTTGTGGGAAGTGGTATGAGGCGATGGGAGTTTGTGGTTTTGCTTGGCTTTGTTTTGTATACGAAATGAGGGGTAGGGATTATGGGGCGGGATATGTAAATATTGTAAATAGTTTTATGTGTGATGTTATATTTAACTTTGTAAAAAGATTTCTGATGTTGAATTGTAAAATTTAAATTTTGTTTTTACTTGATACTTTTAAATAAAAGAATTAAAAAAAATTACAGTAGTATTAGTACAATCAGGACATTTAGAAAGTAGACCTCTTTCTAAATCAGTGGTCTCCAAACTGCGGCCCACGGGTCGGATGTGGTCCTTTACGTGCCTTTTTGTGGGCCTTGGGGTATTCTTCCATTCACTGACACCAATAATGGGGGTCCATGTCTCCCACAGGCACCAATGATGGAGCACTAGTTCCCCAAAAAACACTAGTGATGGGACACCATTTCTCCCTTGAAAGCCAACAATGGGGCATTACTCCTCCTGCTAAAACCAACAATGGGGCATTATTCCTCCCACTAAATGCAAGGATGAGGCATTATTCCTCCCACTAAAACCAAGGATGGGGTATTGTTAACTTCAACTGATTCTGGGGCTTTTTTTTACTCACACTGGGCACAGTCTAGCCCCCCAAAGCCTAAAAGATAGTAAACTGGCACTTTGTTTAAAAGTTTGGAGCAGGGGCGGACTGACAACTCATGGGGCCCCCGGGCAATAGGGGATGATGGGGCCCCTGTGTCCTTCCCCAAACTCAAAAAAGCCTATGAAAAAAGTACCAGGGGCATCTCATGCGGCCCCCTACTGACCCCTGGCCCTCGGGCAGTGCCCGAGTTTCCAAATGGTCAGTCCGCCCCTGGTTTGGAGAACCCTGTTCTAAATGATGAGATATTGATTCAAAGGCTCCAAATAAAACAAGTAAAAAGTCCCCTGTCTAAAAATAAACATTAATGATTTTTTTCCATAGAAATCATAACAAGTACTAAAAGGGGAATTTTCCACTGTCTTGTCTATTTATAAGAACTTTACTCACTAAATTATATACAGATCATTATTCTGTTTGTTAGACTATCTCCATATTTATCGCTTCTGGACCAAGATGTTCCTTCTTGTAGGCAATCAAGTGAACGGATTTAGACCATTTAAGAATTACATCATATGTCGAAATACATGAAAGATAGCCAGCCTTGATTTCATGAAACAGAGCAGCTAGCAGCACACGGGACACTTTTCATTCATGTAAGTACCATCCCTGCTGCTGATATAAATTGATATTAAATCCAAAACTAAAAATAATATTTAGCAGATTACCAATCCTTAGATGTGGTGCTGCATTCATTTTTTTCCCCTCTGTTTTCACCTGGTGATCTGGCCAGTAACATGCCTCCTATATTAAAATGCCCCCACTCCGGATGAAGGAGCACAGTGGACACATTTGGACAGCGGCATTGTCAGTCTGTGGGGAGGGGAATGTTAAATGTACCTACAGATTTAAATACACGAATACATTGAAGCTGAACTCCAGCTAATGCTTGATAAGCATTTGCAGCAGTTTTTTCTGTTTGGGATAAAGGTTTTACATAAAAAAGCTGATCATTGTAGGCACCCCTGACAGTGTTAAATGGTCTGTCTCATCCCTGTAACTGAAAGAGAGCTTGTTCTTTTGAAAAACAACAGACGTACTGGCAGGATCACCAGAAGAAAATAAAAGAGAGCCTAAAAAAGGAAACTAATACAGCCATCAAATCTAAGAATTGGTAATCTGCAACATAATAAATGTTTGCTTTTGGGTTTAATACTGCTTTAACCTCCTCTCCCGAGCCATTTAAGGAAATAACGCATGGGCGACAGCTCTCTCGTTCTGAGAGGATGTCATATGACATCCTTCCACTTTAACTGTGCATGCTGTGTCCTTGGGACACAGCAGATCACCGATCACACTAAAGAGCCGATGACATTGGCTCTGTCATGTGATCAGCTGTGTCCAATCACAGCTGATCTCATGTAAACAAGTAAATTCTGATTATCGGCAGTCCTCTCCTCACGCTGACAGCACATAAGGAGAGGAGAGCCAGTAATTGGCATTCCTCAGAGGAGACATCTACACTGATCAGTGCCCTGATGATCAGTGTAGTCCCATCAGTGCCACCTGTCAGTGTCCATCAATGCCACCTATGTCCATATAAAACAACATCTGGGTAGCAGTGACCATAACATGAGTTAATTCATTGTTAGCTGTAAACAGCAAGCACATACGGGAAAAATAAAAATGCTCAATTTCAAGAGAGCTAATTTTCCAAGGCTGAGAGCTGCTCTCCAAGACTTAGACTGGGAGGGAATATTGGCATTGATGAACACAACACAGAAATGGGAGTTCTTCAAAAAGACTGTATGTGAACACACAGCAAAATATATTCCCATTGGCAACAAGTTTAAAAAGCTAAAAATCAAACCTATGTGGCTGTCAGGGATCCAGGTATGACCAGAGGTGTGTGGACTGACACAGGAAAACGCAGGCTTCAAGTATGGTGTAAAAGTAATATAATTTATTTAAGGTTACACAATACACAGAACACACAGTGCAAAACCAAACCTTAAACTAGTCTCAATACGTGTGGGAACACAAGCGTAGTCAGGCAGGCCAGGTTGGTAACTATCGGGTAGACAAGGTACAAAGCAGCAGGCAGGAGAAAGGTCAGGAATAGTTGGTGCAGGCAGAGTTCTGGCAGAGTCAGGATCAGGCAGGAATATCAGGCAGGATGCAGGTACAGGGGCTCATGGGGAACAACACCAAGGCACTGATTGCAGGCCTGGTGCTGCTTAAATACACCTCCTGCAATCAGCCTCAGGTGATGGCTTGATTGCAGGAGTGAGACCCTGGCTGCTGAAAGCACCCTCTGGTAGGAGCTGGTGCTGCAGCCCACAGAGCAAGTGAGCCACAGCACCACCAGTGGTAAGTCCATTCCTGACAGTGGCTTACGGCCAAAGTTAAAAAAGCTATAGATAATAAGAAAAGAGCTTTTATTCAATATAAAAATGAAGGAATGCTATCATTGTTTAAACATTACAAAGAATATAATTGAATATGCAAAAAGGTAATAAAGGCTGCAAAAATGGAAAACAAACGACAGATTGCAAAAGATAGCAGGACCAACCCTAAAAAATTGTTCAAATATATTAATAGTAAAAAGGCCGGTCCGAGCATGTAGGCCCTTTACAAAATAATCTAGAGTGGGTGACTGGGGACAAAGAGAAGGCAAATTTATTTAATACCTTCTTCAGCTCTGTGTATGCAAAGGAGTATGGGGGAGCTCTTGTCCATAATGGGCATGGTATTGACACAGCCCCAGATGATCCACATTGGCTCACAATTGATATGATCCAAAAATATTTAGACAGAATAAAGGTGAATAAAGCACCTGGACTGGATGGCATACACCCACGGGTCCTTCAAGAATTGAGCTCTGTCATTTCAAAGCCATTGTTTCTAATTTTTAGGGACTCTTTAATGACTGGCATAGTACCACTGGATTGGCGTAAGGCCAATGTGGTGCCAATTTTTAAAAATGGGTCAAAATCTTTACCAAGTAATTATAGACCTGTTAGTTTAACTTCTATAGTTGGGAAGATACTGGAGAGTTTAATAAAAGACCACATAGATGAGTTCTTGCTGGAAAAAAATATTTTAAGCAACAGACAGCATGGATTCATGAAAGACAGAAGTTGTCAAACAAATCTGATTTCTTTTTATGAGGTAGTGAGCAAAACCTTGGACAGAGGGGTGGCGGTGGACGTGGTATACTTGGACAGAGGGGTGGCGGTGGACGTGGTATACTTGAACAGAGGGGTGGTAGTGACACCGTTTGACACCGTTCCCCACACACGGCTAATGTGTAAGGTAAAGTCTACAGGCTTGGAAAAATCCGTATGTAAATGATAGAAAACTGTCTAAAAGATGGTATTCAGAGAGTAGTGGTTAATGATTCATACTCTGAATGGTCTGGGGTCATCAGTGGTGTACCCCAAGGTTCAGTGTTGGGACCCTTACTTTTTAATATATTTATAAATGATATAGGGTCTGAGATTAAAAATCCCATTACAGTCTTTGCAGATGGCACCAAGCTGTGCAGTGGAATAACTTCCTTACAGGATGTCTCCAACTTACAAGCTGACATCAATGCACTGTTTAATTGGGCAACTATGTGGCAAATGAGGTTTAATGTTGATATTATGGCATGCAATGACAAGCTGCGGTTTCTAAAGCGAGCAAAATCCTCTATTAACCACCTCCCGCCCGCCATATAGTCCAATGACGAGCGCAAGGTGGTTCTCTTATTCTGGGAGGACGTCATATGACCTCCTCCCATTCTCACCGCGCATGCACGGCTCAGGGAGCACGCAGCACGGTGATCGGCAGTGCGCTGTGTCCCTCAGACACAGCGGATCACCGATCACGGAAAAAGCCGAAGATGTCAGCTCAGTCATGTGATCAGCTGTATCCAATCACAGCTGATAACATGTAAACAGGGAAATGCCCGTTATCGGCATTTCTCTCCTTTTGAGCTGTCACGCTGACAGCTCGAGAGGAGAGCCGGTAATCGGCTTTCCGCGGAGGGGACATGTACACTGATCATCAGGGCACTTATCAGTGTGCCCGGATGATCAGTGTAGCCCCAGCAGTGCCACCTGTCAGTGTCCATCAGTGCCTCGTGTCAGTGCTCATCAGTGCCTCGTGCCAGTGCCCATCAGTGCCACATCAATGCCACATATCAGTGCCTACCAGTGCACATCAATGCCACATATCAGTGCCCATCTGAGCTGCTGTTCAGTGTCACCCATCAGTGCCAGTCAGTGCCACCTATCAGTGCTGCCAATCAGTGCCACCTATCAGTGCCAGTCAGTGCCACCTATCAGTGCGCATCAGTGCCACCTATCAGTGCCGTGTCAGTGCCGCCTATCAGTGCCAGTCAGTGCTGCCTATCAGTGCCAGTCAGTGCCACCTATCAGTGCTGCCTATCAGTGCCATGTATCAGTGCTGCCTTTCAGTGCCCATCAGTGATGCCTGTCAATGCCCATCAGTGCCACCTACCAGTGCCTCCTCATCAGTGCCCATCAGTGCCACCTATCAGTGTCCATCAGTGCAGCCTATCAGTGCCCACCATTGCAGCCTCATTAGCATATATCAGTGAAGGAGAAAAATCACTTATTTACAAAATTTTATAACAAAAACTAAGAAAAAACATTTTTTTTCCAAAATTTTCAGTGGTTTTTGGTTTGTTTAAGAAAAAATAAAAAACCCAGAAGTTATTAAATACCACCAAAATAAAGCTCTATCTGTCACAAAACAATGATAAAAATTTCTTATGGGTACAGTGTTGCATGATCGCACAATTGTCATTCAAAGTGTGACAGCGCTGAAAGCTGGAAATTGGCCTGGGTAGGAAGGGGGTAAAAGTGCCCTGTAGGCAAGTGGTTAAAAGAGGTATAGACTCCAGAGAGAGAGATATCATATTACCCCGGTACAAATCATTATTAACACCTCATCTGGAATATGCAGTTCAGTTTTGGGCACCAATACACAAAAAGAACATTGGGGAACTGGAGAAAGTACAGAGAAGGGCAACCAAACTGATAAGAGGCATGGAGGAGCTCAGCTATGAGGAAAGATTAGAGGAACTGAATTTATTCTCTCTTGAGAAGAGGAGATTAAGGGGGATATGATCAACATGTATAAATACATCAGTGGTCTATATAGTGAACTCGTTGTAGAGCTATTCACCCTGAGGTCAACACAGAGGACAAGGGGGAACTCTTTACGTCTGGAGGAAAATAAATGTAATCTCCAAACATGGAAAGGTTTCTTCACAGTGAGAGCTGTGAAAATGTGGAATAGACTCCCTCAAGAGTTGGTTCTGGCCAGCTCAGTGGATTGCTTCAAAAAAGGCCTGAATTCTTTCCTAGATACACAGAATATAACTGGATACTAATATTTATAGGTAATGTTGATCCAGGGAATATCCGATTGCCTCTTGCAGGTGCAAATTGGATCGTGCTTTGCTGGTTTTTTTTGTCTTCCTCTGGATCAACTGTGGGTGTAGGATTATAACTTGTTTTTTTTCCTTTGGTTGAACTGGAAGGACTTTTGTCTTTTTTCAGCCAGACTAACTATGTAACCTGTCACTGTCCATCAATGCCACATACAAGTGCCCATCAGTGCACATCAAAGCCACATATCAGTGCCTACCAGTGCACATTAATGCCACATATCAGTGCCAGTCAGAGCTGCCTTTCAGTGCCAACTATCAGTGCCAGTTAGTGCCACCTATCAGTGCCAGTCTGTTACACCTATCAGTGCCGCCAATCAGTGCCAGTCAGTGCCGCCTATCAGTGCCCGTCAGTGCTGCCTAACAGTTCCAATCAGTGCTGCCTATCAGTGCCAGTCAGTGCCACCTATCAGTGCAACCTATCAGTGCCCATCAGTGCCACCTATCAGTACCATATATGAGCCCTGACTTTCAGTGCCCATCAGTGATGTCTGTCAATGCCCACCAGGGTTGCCTGTCAATGCCCATCAGCACCACCTATCAGTGCCTCCTCATCAGTGCCGCTTATCAGTGCCCATCAGTGCAGCCTATCAGTGCCTATCACTGCAGCATCAAAAGCGCACATCAGTGAAGGAGGAAAATTACTTATTTACAAAATTTTATAACAGAAACTAAGAAAAACTTTTTTTCCCCAAAATTTTCAGTCTTTTTTAGTTTGTTCAACAAAAAATAAAAAACCCCAGAAGTGATTAAATACCACCAAAAGAAGGCTCTATATGTCTCAAAAAAAGATAAAAATATTGTTTGGGTGCAGAGTTGCATGACCGTGCAATTGTCATTTAAAGTGCAACAGCACTGAAAGGTAAAAATTGGCCTGGGCAGAAAGGGGGTAAAAGTACCCGGTAGGCAATTGGTTAAAGAAGAAAAAAAAATCAACTAACTTTGTTAAAGTTTAGATGAAATTTTAGTAATTAGGCAATGATCATTTAGAAGAACAATTACACCAGTTGGATCATGTTGATCCGGCACATACTGTCACATTTCATCTGATGTGCTATGGCAAGATCTATTACTCTAAACTGCATGTGGCCATTCTGCTTGCAGTGGAACATAAAGCAGTCAGTAACTGGAAGGGCAGTTGGGTAATTTCTTTTTACATGATAATGTTATAAATAGTCCTACAAGGCTGCCAAGATTTTTTTGGTCAAAAATAAAAAAAAAGGATATGGGAGCTGCCTGTCTGTGAAATGCTGAGCTTGGTGATGCAGAGGGGAGTTGATCTATTTCCTTCTACAATCGAAAGATAAGAACAGGAAACAACAAGATACGGAGAATATCTGTTTATGCTGACCTTCACCAAATGTCATATGAGACCGAATAATGCTCTTCCATGGTCTTGATCTCTGTTAGGCTGGCCAATCACATCTCTCACTCAGATTTAGAAATTAATCAGAAATTTGCTTGTTGACAGTGAAATCCAATATTTGTATGAAATAAAAACACTTTTGACGTTCACATAACAGTGTCATCACTGTGCTTGTGTACATCAGGCTTGGTTGCTAGTACAAAATTACATATCCTCATATTCCATCTTTAACTAATAGTAGGGTCACTGAAAAAAAAAAAACATTTTTTTTTTGCAAGCATTCTTTGCATCTGGTTCAGATTGGCTAGTTTGTATATGAACACCCACAAAGATTATGAAAAAAATGAATTAAATAAAACAATAATATCCAAATATAAAATAATATAATAATACTAACAGTAATAAAAATATCATAAATAATAAATAAAATAATAATACATGTTCTGTTTGTGGTGCTTGGATACAGTTAAGTTCCACTTTATTTACATTTAATTTTGAAACCTTTTTTTTGTAATATTATTTGTGTAAATATTTATTGCACTGTTTTGGTTTTTTTTTCTTTCTTTACCCGTCTCCCGCCCACCATACAAGGAAATGACAGGAGGATGGCAGCTCTCTTGTTCTGGGAGGACGTCATAGAATGTCCTCCCACTCTAGCTGCTCATGTGTGCCCCCAGGGGTACGTGGCGATCGGTGGTGCGCTGTGTCCCTGGGACAGAGCAGATCACCAATTGCAGTAAAGAGCCGATGACTTTATCATGTGATCAGCTGTGTCCAATCACAGCTGATCGCATGTGAATAGAAAATGCCAGTTATCAGCATTCCTCTGCTCCTGCTGACCGCGGGCGAGGAGAGCAGGTAAGTTGCATTCCTCAGAGGGGACATCTACAATGATCATCAGTGCCCTGATTATCAGTGTAGCCCCATCAGTGCTGCCTTTCAGTGCCCATAATTACCATCTGTCAGTGCCCTTTAATTCCACATACCAGTGCCCATCAGTGTCCATCAGAGCTGCCTTTCAGTGCCAACTATCAGTGCCAGTCACTGCTGCCTATCAGTGACCATCAGTGCCACCTATCAGTGCCCATGAGTGCTGGCTATCAGTGCTGCCTATAAGTGCCCATCAGTGCTGCCTATCAAAGCCCATCAGTGCCATTTATCAGTGCAAGTCAGTGCCACCTATCAGTGCTAATCAGTGCTTCCTATCAGTGCCATATATGAGTGCTGTCTTTCAGTGATGCCTGTCAGTGCCCACCAGTGATGCCTGTCAATGCCTATCAGTGCCTCATCAGTGCCTCCTATCAGTGCCCATCACTGCAGCCTTATTAGTGCACATCAGTGAAGGAGAAAAATTATTTATTTACAAAATTTTATAACAGAAACTAAGAAAAAACTTTTTTGGTCAAAATTTTCAATCTTTTTTAGTTTGTTTTAGCAAAAAATAAATAAAAAACAGCGGTGATTGAATACCAACAAAAGAAATCTCTGTCTGTCTAAAAAAAATGATAAAACATTTGTTTTGGTACAGTGTTGCATGACCGCGTAATTGTCATTCAAAGTGCAACAACACTGAAAGCTTAAAATTGGTCAGGGGTAAAAGTGCCCAGTAGGCAAGTGGTTAAACAATATTTAAAAATCATTAAGCTGAAACTCTGAATGCTCTAACTAAAAATTAAAGTATTACTAAACCCAGGACCTGCATTCACTATATCTGGACTCCCACAGTACACAGAACATGGAAGTGCAGTTATTTTAGTAAATATAAACTGCAAAATTCCTTTTCTCATCAGCAGTTAGAGCAGTCTTGTGACTTCTATCAGTTTCCAGCAGAGCACACGTTAAAGCCTGTAGGAGGAGTTTTAATTTTGCTCTAGGAGGATGCAGAACCCCTGACCTCTGTCTTGACAGTGCTGATTGGCCCTGTGCTGATCACATGTACTCTCCCAAGAGGAAAAAAAAAAAAACCTTGCTAGCAATACACACCAAACTGAGCATGTGAAATGTGACTCCGCACGATATGTCTTATCAGGAGATAAGAGGAACACTGGAAGAAGGGGAGGATCAGAGAAGTCAGGATCCAGCATCATTTTTACACAATACAGGGGATTAACCCCTTAGGTTCCACAGCGAGTATAACAAGCTTGCTTTACTGCATATACAGACTGATTTTACTGTTGTGGGTTCAGTAACACTTTAAGGAACTCTTGATGCTGTTACCTTCCTGTCTGGGTGTGCCACATGTGATACAGACATTTTTCTAAGGTCTGAATCACAATAGCAGAAGCTGTAAACTGTGCTTTTCTACGTGGTGCAATCTGGAAAATCTGCACGGGTGTGGTGGAGAGTGTGTGTACTTCACAGTTCTCTTAAAATGTCTTATCTTCTGTACATGTTGGTGAATGATTATTTCCTGTGTCATAATGACTACACGTGGATGACCCATTGTATTGAGTTAAAGTTACTGTATAGCAAATATAATAAATCGGTTGTATATGCCAGTATTGCAAAGGTTGCCTTGGACAAGCTTTGATTCCTGATAACTCAGCCACTAAAAGCATTTATGCACCAATTCCCCATGTGTGTTGTAATGTATATACAGGGGCTGCCTGTAAGTTCTCTTCCTAGACCAACAATTAGCTGGTGCAGCTCTCTGCAAGGGTCTGCCAGCTAATGGTTTAGAATAAACTAGATTTTAACTGTGGCCAGGGCTTTCTACAATCCATTCCTCTTAAAGTTGTGGACAATCTCCCCAATAAATGAACAAATAAAAGGCCTTTTTGCTTGATAAATTAGTAAAACAAGAGAAAGAAAAAAAAAGAAGAAACAATATTAAAATAAATCTAATTAAAATCATTCTTATTATCTTGGTAAAGGTGAACTGAGTCTCATTGAAATATCAATCACAGTTAAACTAAATCTTTTTCCCACTTCTGCCCCTGTGTCTCGCAAGTGCCTCATTCCAGGTTTTGAATTTTGTTACATTGCAGCCTGATACTATAGTTGTTTAAATTTTTTATATTAAAAGTAGAGTGCCCACTCACACTGTAAAAAATAAGAGTCAGCAGCTACAAAAACTGTAGCTGCTAATTTTTAAAAAACAACCATCACCTGGTCCCACGATCCTGCGGTGCTCCCGCCACAGCCCGTTTCACCAGCCGTCCTGTATTCCAGGTGCTGACATCTTCAGTGTGGGCACCCAGCTATGACAGCTTGTGGCTTCACAGCCAGGTGCCCACTGCACATGCCCCAGTAGTGCTGCACTTCCTCAATGGCCCCATTGTCTTCTGGGACCTGTCACATGTCCCACAAGACTACAGGGAGGGAGGGTAGGAGGACAATTTACGCTTCCAATCGCCTAGGCCAGTGGTGGGCAACCTTTTTTTTCAACTGAGCCAAATCTCGCCAAAACCACGATTGAAATTTATTTTGAGAGCCACATTTTTAAAACTGAAAATACATCCCCCATATAGTAATTCATCCCCCATAGTAATTCATCCCATATAGTAATTCATCCCCCATATAGTAATTCATCCCCCATATAATAATTCATCCCCCATATAGTAATTCATCCCCCATAGTAATTCATCCCCCATATAGTAATTCATCCCCCATATAGTAATTCATCCCCCATATAGTAATTCATCCCCCTATAGTAATTCATTCCCCCTATAGTAATTCATCCCCCATAGTAATTCATCCCCTATAGTAATTCATCCCCCATAGTAATTCATCCCCCATATAGTAATTCATCCCCCCTATAGTAATTCATCCCCCCTATAGTAATTCATCCCCCATATAGTAATACATCCCCCATAGTAATTCATCCCCCATATAGTAATTCATCCCCCATAGTAATTCATCCCCCATATAGTAATTCATCCCCCATAGTAATTCATCCCCCATATAGTAATTCATCCCCCATATAGTAATTCATTCCCCATAGTAATTCATCCCCCCTATAGTAATTCTTCCCCCCTATAGTAATTCATTCCCCATATTAATTCATCCCCCATATTAAGTCCCCAAGTCCCCCTGTGTCAATTCACTTACCTTTGCTCCGCGCGTTCGTCTCGCCATGTTCCCGCGCCGTTCTGGTCTTCAGGGCGGACTGTGAGAGGAGAGGAGTTCGTCACGCTGCCCCGCCTACATCCTGGCTGCCCCGCCTACATCCTGACAGCTGCAGAGTCCTGACTTTTGGGGCGGCCGCCCGAGAGGAGGGAGGGGAGCGGGCGCCCGGCACACAGAAGAGCCGCATTTAAGTTTGTAAAGAGCCGCTGGCCTAGGCAATCGCAGCGGAAGTGGGAGCGGGTACCTGTCAATTTTGGGTACCCGCTCCCCTAAGGTGCCAATCCTTAATGGGGAGCGGGGGACAAATCTTTAAAGCAGAACTTCCCCTTTTGGGTGCAACTCCGCTTTAATCTTCACTCAGTACCTCATAATGAGTGAAAACAGATGCTCGGTTTGGCCAGGGGCCAGTTCTCAGAGGAGTCCTGGTTATGCCAAACGTCTTCCATTTGAGAATTATGGAGCTCTCGTGGTGCTCTTGGTGACCTTCAGTGCAGCAGAAATTATTTGTAGCCTTCTTCAGATCTGTGCTTTTTGATAATTCTGTCTCTGAGCTCTGCAGGCTGTTCCTTTGACCTCGTGGCTTTTGCTCTGATACAGTATGCATTGTGAGCTGTGAGGCCTTTTATAGAGAGGTGTGTGCCTTTCCAAATCATGTTGAGTCAGTTTAATTTACCACACATGGACTCCAATCCCGGTGTAGAAACATCTCAGCAATATTCAAGAGAAATGGGAGGCAGCTGAGCTAAAATTTCAAGTGTTGTTGCAAAGTGTCTGAATACTTATGCCAATGTGATATTTCAGTTTTCCTTTTTTATACATTTGCAAAGATTTCCAAAATTCAGTTTTCACTTTGTCATTATGGGGTACTGAGTGTAGAATAATGAGAAAAAAATGAATTTAAACAACTGTAGCATCAGGCTGCAACATAAAAAAATTTAAAAAAAAGAACAGAGGTCTGAATACATTATAACTGCACTGTATGTTATTTTTTTTATTAGGTGCACCCAGGTCTTGAAGGGAAATATTGATAAACTTTTGTCTATCGAATGGTTGCAGCCATTTTCGGACAGCAGAGGAGTCCTGCTGTCAGAATACAATGGCATAACAGGGAGGACTTCTCCATCCATCGCACTACGGGGGAATCCATTCATTTTTTTTTTTCATTTGGCCAGTTGGCTGAATGACAATAAAAGAATTCTGTTAGGAAAAATGTAGCTGTATGTAAATGTGATTACAAACCGCATAAAATGTTAGTATTCAGTTTATTAATTATATATTTTGTTTTGTTTACCACATGAGATGAATTATAACCCATCTGGGGTTAATTCAAATGGTTTATTTATTACAGGTACTTATATAGCACCATCAATTTACAATTTACATATATATTGTACATTTACATCAGTCCCTGCTCTGAAGGAGCTTACAATCTAAGATCCCTAACTCCCATTCATGCATACACACAATGCATACAGTTGTGCTCAAAAGTTTGCATACTCTGGCAGAAATCGTGAAATTTTGGTACTGATATTGAAAATATGACTGATCATGATAAAACTGTCTTTTAGTTGAGGATAGTGATCGTATGAAGCCATTTGTAATCACATAGCTGTTTGGCTCCTTTTTAAATTCACATAAAAGAAACCACCAAAATGGCCCTGAATAAAAGTTTACATATCCTGGAATGTTTAGCTTTGGTACAGACACACAAGGTGACACACACAAGGTAAAATGGCAATAAAGGTTAATTTCCCACACTGTAATCTCGAGTGACGAGACCAAAATAGAGCTTTTTGGGGAGAGAGAGAGGGAGAAAGGGGGAGAGGGGGAGAGAGGGAGAGAGAGAGAGACAGAATATCATCCCTACTGTGAAGCATGGTGGTAGCTAACTGATTTTTTGGATGCACAATATTGTCAGAAAATACTGGCAGACAGTTTGCATTCTTCTCCACAAAGGCTGCGCATGGGATGCTCTTGGACGTTGCAGGGCAAAAATGACCCGAAGCACAAGGACAAGTTGACCCTCCAGTGGGTACAGCAGAAAACACTGAAGGTTCTGAAGTGGACATCACAGTCTCTTGACCTTAATATTATCGAGCCACTCTGGGGAGATATCAAACGTGCAGTTCATGCATGTTAACCAAAGACTTTGAATGGCCCGGAGGCATTTTTCCAAGATGAATGGGCATCCATACCACCTGCAAGAATTCAGGGCTTCATAGACAACTAGTACAAAAGACTGTACACTGTCATTGATGCTAAAGGGGGCAATACACAGTATTAGGAAATAAGGGTATGCAGACTTTTGGAAAGGGGTCATTTCACTTGTTTACTTGTTGCCATGTTTTGTTTTATGATTGAGCCATTCTGTTATGACCTATAGCTGAATATGAATCCCATAAGAAATAGAAGAAATGTGTTTTGCCTGCTCACTCATGTTTTCTTTAAAAATGGTACATATTATTACCAATTTTCCAAGGATATGCAAGGGCCAATTTAGACAGGAGCCAACTAACCAGCATGTATTGAAATGTGGGAGGAAACTAGAGAATCCAGAGGAAACTCACGCAGGCACAGGGAGAACATGCAAACTCCAGGCAGGTATTGCCATGATTGGGATTTCAACCAACACACCTAGTGCCGCTAGTCAGAAGTGCTAACTACTTAGCCACTGTGCTGCCCCCAGATGGTTTTAAGGAAACATGTACTGAGAGAAATTGAGAGGCTGCCATTGCTGACCTTCTTGTTAAAATGCCAGTTGACTGGCTGTTATGCCAATCCAATGGCTTCAATACTTCTTGAGTCACTGACCTGGGAGAAATATGCAGAACAAAAAAGTACTGCTAAACTCAGAAACCCTACTCTGTATTTCTATTCAGTTTCACGTTAGGAAATATTAAAAGCAAGTATCAGCTTTAGGTAAGCCAGTTGGTATTATTGGAAGGAGAATTCAGTGATGGCATGCTCTATTCTTTTCTTTATATACTCTCAAAAAAACTGATCCTGCAACTACTCAGGCACCCCTACCAGCAGTTTATCCTAACCCCCGTCACTTTTACTTGGTCTACATGTAAACATAAATGTAGATAGATTCTAGCCTGAAATGTTCAGGGCACCATGCTGGTCATTGTTTGAAAAATCCACTTTAAAAACATTTCTGACGTTCTTCAGGGTCATCTGTATTTCAGGGGCAAGAAACACAGGAACTGGCTGAGGAACCAAAGAGCACAGGAATTATCTCTGTGACAGATATCACTTCCACCATATCCTGCCATTTTGATGGACTTAGTAAAATACAGTCTTCTTAACCATTTATTGTTAATTCCAACAAAGCATATTAAGAAAACATTTCTAAGAAATGCACCTCACTGATAGCTCCTGGCTTTCTCCCTGGCAATGCGCTAACCACAAAGGAGCCCCAACCAGAAGAAAAGCTGAAGTTGAGGTTAGAAGAGCCATCTGCATTGAAAAGAAGTGCAAGAGATATATGTATCCCTTATCCTTTCCATTTCTTCATCCATTTTCTTTATCTCTATTCCATATCTAACCAATTTAAACTAAATTATGAAACATTTTGGAGGGCATGGTGATACAAACCCTGGTTGAAGATAGATGCAGGAGTTCTCCTGGTTATGAAATCATGAGCCTGTGATCTCAAGGCTTTCTATATGATGTTGGTTTGTATTTACTTGAGTTGTTCTTTTATTTAAGGATAGTGATCATATGAAGCCATTTATTAACACATACTTGTTTGGCTCCTTTTCAAATCATAATAATAACAGAAATCAACTAAATGGCCCTGATCAAAAATGTACACACCCTGGAATGTTTGACCTTGGTACAGACTCACAAGGTAACACACACGGGTTAAAATGGCAATTAAAGTTTAATTTCTCACATCTGTGGCTTTTTAAATTGCAATTAGTGTCTCTGTATAGTCAATGAGTTTGTTAGCTCTCACATGGATGTACTCAGCAGGATAGATATTGAACCATGGGGAGCAGAAAAGAACCGTCAAAAGACTTGCGTAACAAGGTAATTGATCTTTACAAAGATGGAAAAGGATATAAAAAGATTTCCAAAGCCTTAAATATGCCAGTCAGTACTGTTCAATCACTTATTAAGAAGTGGAAAATTCAGGGATCTATTGATACCAAGTCAAGGTCAAGTAGACCAAGAAAAATTGTAGCCACAACTGCCAGAATTGTTCAGGATACAAAGAAAACCCACAGATAACCTCTGGAGAAATACAGAGTATAAGCTGCTCTGCAAAAAGAATGTGTGGTTTTTTCAAAGAGCAAAATATGACAATATTTGAACAAAAATGAGCTGCATGGTTGAGTTGCCAGAAAGAAGCCTTTACTGCTTTGCTTTATGATTGTGCCATTCTATTTCAGTCTCATAAGAAATAAAAGAAATGTGTTTTGCCTGCTCACTCATTTTTTCTTTAAAACATGGTATATACAGTATATTACCAATTCTCCAAGGGTATGCAAACTATTGAGTACAACTGTATTGATTTCTTTCTGAAATTCTTACTCTTCAATATGAACATATTGGGATCTCTCCTGTGCATTTTATACCCTTTTTCTTCTCCTACCCAACTTTCTGGAGAATCTTCAAATTTTTTATAGAGGCCTCAGCTCCCATAGACCCTTAAAAACAACAACAGGTCTTCATACTTTTTCTGATGAAAGTACTTGCCACTTCCAGAATGGATTCCCTATGTTTCAATATCATGCAGAAATACCAGATTCACCAGCAGATATGCTGAAAGCAAAAGTACTATAGAGGATTATGGAATAAACAGGGTTTTCTAAGAAAGCTATTAAAAAAACATTCACCATTTGTGAAGGTTCCCATTTGTGGTAATATTAAAGCCTACATTTAGCTAATTTAGATATTTTTTTTTAAATCAGCATATAGGACAGTGCTTACATTCAATTTGCTGCTGGCTGCTGTCTTGGCTGAAATCCAATCCTCTGCAGAATTTCCCAATGTTCTCGCAGCTGTAAACCTCTGATGCTGTAAGGGTTAATACAAAGATGGACCTGTCATAGACATATGTCAAGAGTGCAGACTATGCCTGCCTTTCTTCCTCCCTCCTATCTTCATAGAAGCTGTACTATAGCTTCCATAAATAAAACATTATCCATGAATGGAGGAGGTGAGGCTTCATTCTTTCACCCATCCTCAATTCATAAAACACTTTTCATTGATGGAAGCTATAGTACAGCTTCTATGAATGGAGGAGGCGGGTAGAAAGGATGGGTCAGCATGCCAGTGGGGAGAGGGGGAGGGTTTGCGAGGGCAGAAGACATTGGATTTCAACTAGGCAGCCAGCAGCACAAGGAGAACTTTGATAAAAATGTAAGTATCGCTCCTTGTGCTGATTTTTTTTTTTTTTTTTAAACGAGGCTTTAATTTTTTATTTAATTAAACTTTATTTTTTATTAATATGAATAATAAGACTGAAATAGGCTGTTTGTCTATTTAATGGCATGCAGAATAAAAGGTCAAATAAAATAAAAAGATCAAGAACTGTCTTAGGCTGGCCATACACTATAACTATACAATTTTCTTACAATTTTCTGTCCAATTTCTGCTCAATTTCCTTTAGATTTAACCTCAACTATGTAGTGCAAGGGCCTGCCTGATTGGATACAATTGAAAGTGTTGTTAGTTTGACCTCCATATTTTATGGTTTTTGGTAAAACTTAAAGCAAAATACTGAAGAAAATTGTATAATGTATGGCCAGCCTTAGGAAGAGTTAGGGCTGTATTTGAGGCTTCCAAACTCAATGTGGTTGCTTAATAATACCATTAGGATCCCTCTAATATGCTGTTGACTGCAAATCTCAAACAGTTGGCAGGAACTACTTTTATTCTTCAATAGGAGGTATTGTATAGCAGCAGCACATTTTGTTAAACGAAACCGAAGAACCCATATCACTTTTATTTGTTTTCTTTTAAACTGATTTGTGATCCAGTGTATGTTTGATGAACCGTTCCTTCCATTTAAATAACCACATACAACATCAAAAGTGTAAACCTTGTGATAATGGGTTCTTCAGGTCTGAACTGGGAAATTCGCTCCCTTCACATAATACTTTATTACAATTCCTGCTCAGCGCCCAACCAATATTCTAAAATTGTGTTTGTTTCTGCCAAGTGCTCTGGAGTCAGAATGGGAACTGAATGAAATTCTGGGAAAAATCAGATAAAAGTTATTACAACACTTTTACAGGAAAATGGATTAAAGAAGCCTTCTATCCTAAAATCAGGATGTCCTTCATTTTTATCTGCTCTTCTTATTTGGCAGATTAAATTAATTCAGTAATACTGAAGTCATCACATTTGCGTGTTAGTGTGAAGATTAATGTGGAACAAGCTCCAGGTAATGTTATTACAATCTCCTAGATTGTAAGCTCGAAAGAGCAGGGCCCTCGAACCCCTAGTTTATTGTATTGTTACTGTATTGTCTCATGTACTGTCCCCCACTATAATGTACAGCACTGAGCAAACCTTTTGGTGCTATATAAATACTGTATAATAATAATTATCTGGACCAAAAGAGACAAGTTTGGTGCACAAACTGCATTCCACAAATCTGAAGGAATGTTCTGGTCCTGCTATTGGCATTGGATGGCTTTAGCCTGTTTAGTAATAAGTGACAGTTCCAATTTCCATTTAGACCCCGCCCCCATATAAAAAGAACAGTGGTACAAAATTAGGAGAAAATACAAAATTATACTTACCTTATACCTGGACCTTTTTGCTGAGATCCAGAGAACGCTCAGGATCCCAAATATTATGACTCTAGCGCTGTACTTGTCAGAGTTATGGTATCCCCAGGAACTATCCAGAGGGCTACAGTTAGATATAGATGTAGAAATAGTGGAAGCATGAAGGACAGTTGAAGAAATCACAGGAGCATTTCAGGGGACCAGGTATCCAATACACCCTGAAGTGTGCCAGATACTGAACACTTTTCAGCATGTGGAGTTAGGCAACAGGCCAGGTGTGTAATAATTGTTTTCTCTGCAGTAGGCTTTTCTTTTCTTTTTGTTCTGTTTTTTGTTTGTTTTAAGTAGGAAATATAGATTAATTTAATGTTCCTGCTATAAGAGAAGATTTGAAGATTACCTTGACAACGTAGTGTCGCTGGGCTGTGGTGTTAGCCCTTCCTACTTAAAATAGTTGTAAACCTCTGACATGAAATGTGACAGAAGCATATCCCTGTATAGTGTGTGCTTCTGACACATTTTCCTGACAACAAGAGAAAAAAGGTGACAGGGGAGGGACCTGCAGCACACAGCCTGTGATTGGCAGCCTCAGTTCTATTCCCGGGTGCTGTGTGAAGAGGGGTGTGTCCAGGGGCGGACTGACCATTTGGAAACTCGGGCACCGCCTGAGGGCCCAGGGTCAGTAGGGGGCCCCATGAGATGCCCCTGGTACCTTTTTCATAGGCATTTTTGAGTTTGGGCAAGGACACAGGGGCCCCATGATCCCCTATTGCCTGGGGGCCCCATGAGTTGCCAGTCCGCCCCTGGGTGTGTCTCTTCCCTCCAATCAGCTCTCAGATCTCCTTATTGAACTCTGTATAGTGTAACTTCCAGCCCCTGCTTTCTAAAAGCTCAGTATAAATTCTGGACCTTGAACAGATGAAAAGAAGGGAAAACTAGAGATAGACAGGTACGTCTTGTGTAGGAGGATTTGTTTTAATCTCTGTGTATCAACTTAGGCCAGTCACATCACTTGGTATTTGTAAAGGGTTTACAACCACTTTAACCACTTGCCTACCAGGCACTTATACCCCCTTCCTGCCCACGCCAATTTTCAGTTTTCAACGCTGTCAAACTTTGAATGACAATTGCGCAGTCATGCTACATTGTACCCATATGAAATTTTTAACATTTTTTCACACAAATTTTTTTGGTGGTATTTAATCGCCACTGGGTGTTATATTTTTTTGTGCTATAAACAAAAAAACAGCAAAAAAATTGAGAAAAAAAGTTTTTCTTTGTTTCTTTTATAACATTTTGCAAACAGGTAATTTTTCTCCTTCACTGATGAGCGTTGATGAGGCTGTACTGATAGGCAGCACTAATGGGCACTGATAGGCAGCACTGATGGGCACTGATGAGGTGGCATGGATAGGCAGCACTGATGGGCACTGATGAGGTGGCATGGATAGGCAGCACTGATGGGCACTGATGAGGTGGCATGGATAGGCAGCACTGATGGCCACTGATAGGCAGCACTGATGAGGTGGTGCTGATGAGGTGGCACTGGTGGGTATTGATGATGCTGCACAGATGATGCTGCACTGATAGGCGGCACTGATGGGCACTGATAGGTGGCACTAATGGGCGACACTGATCAGTGTCGATCTCCTCTGACAGCTGCCGGCTATCGGCAGTACTTTACTCACGCTGTGACAGCATGAGGAAAGTGCTGCCGATAACCGGCAACTGCATTTAAAACACAGTGATCACAGAGATTGTCAGGTGCGTGCCCCTGGTGGTGCGTGGGAGGGCACTTTCTGGGAGGACATCATATGACGCCCCCCCAGAACTGGGTAACCACGCTGTAGCCGTCATTCAGCTATAGCGTGTTTACCAAGTGGTTAAAGAGTAACTCCACTTTTCTTGAAAAAAACATTCTCCTCTGGGTGATCTATATACATTGCAGGGATTTTAACAAACTATGTTACAAATTTCTACCATTTGTTATTCAGAAATAGCTTTTTGTTTGTCTGTGTCCATGTGCAAAGTGAATGTGAATCTGAATGGGAGTGATTTTTTCATTAGTGAGCAGTTGCTGCACTTGCAGGGTTCTAATTCAGAAAGTGGCAGGGTCTGAATCCCTTTCGACATGATTAAACCCTTGGGAATATCTCACCAAAAGTGAAATTTTTGTTGTATAGGATGTGAGGCTGTCCAAAATCAGATGTGTATCATAATGCAGATTTGTGCGCAAATCAGTGAGCCAATCAGACGAGTGGGAAATTGCATTTCTAGGGTGGGGTGGGGAATTCTGTACACCATCTGTGCAAAGCACACCTCCCGCTTGTCATATTGCATTGAATTTTACAGAAAATTACATAGCTGCAGATTGAAAAGGAAAGGCAATTTTTAATAACATTATATTACAGTGTGGCTTGTGTCACAATTGTATATGTTATATTATTTTTCATTGTTGTTGAAAAATATTTTTTCCACGGAAAGTGGAGTTACCCTTTAATTTCTGGTGAATTACAATGGACTCTATCCATGAAGCTATCTTCATCTTACTCCCTCCCTCATCTCCATAACCCCAACTTGTGCACAGGATTTGTGAACTTAATGAACAGTTATAATAAAACAGTTTCAATTATATATTTAGCAGGTCAAAGGAGAGCAAGTGAGAGAAGTCCATTGCTGGGGCTTACCTGCACCTAAAACGGTTTCAATGGCCCCTCATTTTAAAACGAAACCTAGCTTTGTGAAAAATTCTTTAATGCTCCTTAAATCATGGTGTAAGCAGACCACTCTGTTCTAAGTCTCCATTTCTTAGCACGGAGCTGTAACCTTCTCAGTTTTCTTCCCTATCACCGTTTTTTAATCTGTAGAACAGTTTGTAAAATTGCCATTTGACATTCTGAATGCCGAGCAGAACTGTGAGAAACTGTAACTGGAAAGACCTTGGCACAAAGCAGTGATGGCAAATCGTCTGACTTTCATTGTTTCCTTTGGACTCAAGAAGCGTAGGTGTAGCCAACTTATTTCAGAAATGCCTTATATTAACGTGGAATGACTTTCTGTTCCTGGGCTTGTTTCTTTGTTCCAAGAGCAGAGAGACCTGCCTACCACAAGCTGACTGTACTATGCTATGCAGTACAGGATGTAAATGTGGAAAACACTTAAAAGTGCTTAGCTTGAAGCACTAACCTTTATATAGTTCCATGGAAATCACAGGGAAAGGAATTTGTTGCTAAACTAATTTTGGGCTGAGACATGAAAATCAGCTGTTTAAACCGCTGTGGCCAAATGTGAAACCAGAAATACTGCTGTACGGCACACATTCAGGAGATAAATAGTAATGTACCAGTCTGTAGACAACTCATGCAATTTAGGTCATGTAGCACCCTCCTAGGTAGGTTGCTAGTATGTTCATAGTCTAGTTTGGTACAGTGTGGTTTCCTGCTTAACAAGAGACTGATAGGTAAAACATAGCAGCTTCTCTGCTTAACATAAAGCTACAATTGTTAAAGCGGAGCTCCACCCAAAAGGGGAAGTTCTGCTCTAAGCCTTTGTCCCCCGCTCCCCATTAAGGATTGGCACCTTTTGGGGAGCGGTTACCCGAATTTGACAGGGTACCCTCTCCCACTTCCGCAGCTATCGCCTAGGCGATTGGAAGCGGACGTTGTCCTCCCCCCTCCCTCCTTGTAGTCTTCTGGGACATGTGACAGGTCCCAGAAGACTATGGGGCCATTCACAAAGTGGAGCACATCTCGCGCATGCGCAGTGGGCACCTGGCTCTGAAGCCGCAAGTTGTCACAGCCAGGTGCCCACACTGAAAATGCCGGCGTCAGGGAGAGAAGACAGCCGGTGAAACCAGCGATGGTGAGGATACCGCTGGACCGAGGGACAGGTAAGTGTCTGTATTTTAAAAGTCAGCAGCTACAGTTTTTGTTTTTTTACAGGTGGAACTCTGCTTTAAGTGAGAATTTCTGTGTGGCTCACAGTGCTGCTGCTGCTGTAATTGGCTCCTCTGTATCCAGGACACCTTGGAAAATTCTGGGTGAACAGGAGTGAGCTATGCAGATTAGCAGCATGAATATGGATGCAGTACCAGCCAATTATAGGGAGTGGTGCCACTGAGAATGCTGGGTGCTAGTATTTATATTCATTGAGCACATCTGACCTGGGTTCTTCCTCTTCCTGAGAGAAGGGAGTTCCAGTCAGGGGAGGAGACTGCCTCCCTGGCTCATGTTGCCAGGATGCCTTGGGTGGGCAACCCAAAGGCCAGAATGCTGAAACCCAAGGGTGCTTCTGAGAGCTGACTGAGAAAGATGCCTATAGATTCTGTCTGGTATCACAGAGGAAGATGACCTGCAGCAAGGGCCTTGTCAGTACAGACTGTTGGATGCTGGGACTTGTGCTGTTTAACTCCCCCTTGTGCTGTTTATATAGTCATCTGCTGGGTGTAATCTAGAGGGGACTCCGGCTGATGTCCCGGAGAGCAATAGTCCACTAAGCCTGCATATCTACAGAGGGGCTTTGCTCCATTCTTGTACTGTCCTCTACACAGTTCCACTTTGAGAAAGCTGTTCTCATTTGTGCATAGTCTGAGTATCCTACTATATCCCTTCCTTATCCCAGTTCCAAAAAAACAAATAAAACAACAAAAAAACTACAACCCCTAGATTGATAATTGGAGTAACGAGTGGAGTTTGTGTGCACTGGACTACAGAAAGTCAGTGTGCTTGTATCACGTACCTGGTAGCAGAGCCTGATATGATGAGGAAGGCCTCTCTTACACCTCTGGCTCTGGGCCCCTGGTAGTGTAAACAGAAGGTGCAGGAGTGCAGAGTGGCATGAGTGCCTGAAAGTCTTGCTAGCAGCAGAGTAGGTGTACATGCTGGCTGGGCAAGTGAAGTCATCAGGGGTCTTTCTTCAGTGAGCAGGCAGATTGGCAGGCAGCTGTAGATTGGCAGGCAGTAGACTGAAGAAGACTGATACTGGCAACAGCGGGCAGATGAGACAGTGGCTGGTAGCAGACAGTAGATCGGCAGGATCAGCAGAGTAGTGCCTTCACGCATGAATGTTCACACGGGTATGAGCACCAATGTGCAATGTGCACATGCGCAATAGCATGTGCCCAATTTCTGCAAGCATGAGAGAGAACATGTATTACCCTGTGCACAGAAATCCATCCAGAAAAACGTGTCTATTAGCATGACTTTCCTGACAGCTTGGCTGTGGGAGGAAATCTAGGGGAAAGCCTAGGCAAGACACAAACGGCTCCTGCGGGAGTAGCGCTACAGTCACATTGGTGCAAACCTGCATGGTGGGTTATGGAAGAAGGAAAAAAGTGAATACCAGCCTGCATGAAATAAGTTATACCCCCATTACATGAATACCATCAGTACCACTTTATTTCCAGCTCCTTGTTGTCCACCGAAAACCTGCTGTGACGGTCATTACAATATCTTAGCTGTCCAAAAAATAAAAAGTAGCTAGTAAGGATTGGCACTGTATGGTGGTGACTAAAAATAGGTGCTGTGAGTATTTAGCAAAGCTTTTGTTGATAAATATTAAAAAATGCCCTGTCTCCTAAACTTAAACATGAAGTTAAAGTGGTTCTAAATAGTGTCAAGTAATGTGAACTGCTCTTAGGTGAATGAAAAATGTTAGATGGAAAAAGCTGCAAACATACTATGAGATATTAACATAGTCACAAGTATTTTAGAGAAAAATACTGCACTAATTCCAGTACATAAAAAAGTTACAAATACTGTGGCTGAGTTATAATTCATATAAAAATGAAATAAACCATATATATATATATATATATATATATATATATATATATATATACACAGTTAGGTCCATATATATTTGGACACAGGCACAATTTTAGTTTTTTTAAGGTATTTACCAAAACTTATTCAAGCTATAGTTATATAATGGATATGGAATGAAAGTGCACACTCTCAGGTTTAATTCGAGGGCATGTGCTTCCAACTTGGAGGAAGGGTTTAGGAATTACAGCTATTAAAAGCAGCCATCCACCCTTTTTAAGGGACCAAAAGTAATTGGACAATTGAATCAAAAGCTGTTTCTTGGCCAGGTGTGGGCTACTCCTTTGTTATTTTTTCATCAATTAAGCAGGTTAAAGGTCTGGAATTGATTCCAAGTGTGGTATTTGCATTTGGAATCTATTGCTGTGAACCTACATCATGCGCTCAAAGGAGCTGTCCATGCAAGTGAAACAGGCCATTGTAAGGCTTCAAAAACAAAACAAATCCATCAGAGAGATAGCAGCAACATTAGGAGTGGCCAAATCAACAGTTTGGTACATTCTGGGGAAAGAAGAATGCACTGGTGAGCTCAGCAACATAAAAAGGCATGGACGTCCACGGAAGACAACAGTGCTGGATGATCGCAGGATCCTCTCTATGGTAAAGAAAAACCCATTCACAACATCCAGACAAGTGAAGGACACTCTCCAGGAGGTGGGCGTATCATTGTCAAAGTCTACAATCAAGAGAAGACTTAATGAGAGCAAATATAGAGGGTTCACCACAAGGTGCAAACCATAAACCAAAAGAATGGAAAAGCCAGATTAGAATTTGCCAAATAAAAAACAATCTATAAAAGGAAGATCAGTTCTGGAAAAGCATTCTTTGGACGGATGAAACTAAGATTAATCTGTACCAGAATGACTGGAAGAAAAAAGTGTGGAGAGTGCTTGGAACACCTCATGATCCAAAGCACACAATGTCATCTGTAAAACATGGTGGAGGCAGTGTGATGGCATGGGCATGCATGGCTTCCAGTGGCACTGGGTCATTGGTGTTTATTGATGATGTGACAGAAGACAGAAGTAGCCGGATTAATTCTGCAGTGTTCAGAGATATACTGTCAGCTCAGATTAAGCCAAATGCAGCAAAGTTGATTGGACGGCGCTTCACAGTACTGATGGACAATGATCCAAAACACACTGAAAAAGCAACCCAGGAGCTTTTGAAGGAAAAGAAGTGGAATATTCTGCAATGGCCAAGTCAATCACCTGATCTCAACCCAACTGAGCATGCATTTCACTTGCTGAAAGCGAAACAAATAGATGCACTTAGACATTACTGATGAAAGCATTAACATCCCAATCAGTGTTGAGACCATGGGGTGTGTAAGACTTCAGGTTAAAGATCCATTTGATCTCTAACCTAGAGATCTCCCTTTTGGTGGCACTTCCCTCCAATGTGCAGTAAATGTGTCTATGGGCAAAAAAAATTGTCTGGAGACACTATGGTTTCAATAACCTCCTTTAATGATACCCAAATGTTCTCCCAGTTGGGTATTCAGTGTAGGTGTGGTCTGGCCCACATATTGGAGGCCGCACATGCACTGAAGCATGTAAACTACATTGGGTGTAGAGGAAGTGATAAACAGCTTGATGGATTACATTCTCTGTGTAACTGTGGACGTGAAAGTATTAATCCTTCTATCTCTACAACTGTTTTTAACATATAGAGCATTTTCTCCATGGGTAGAATCCCATTAGATCTTGTATGATAAAGGTCTAAAAGGATCACGGACATTATGAGCAACACAATCTTTTAATGAGGATACTCCTCTCTAGATACCTTGGGGTCTTAGAGTCCCAAAATAATTTTTTGACAGCAAAATGCTGTGATGAAAAGGAGGTGAAAACGCCCAAGTAAATAACCTTTAACAGTAGTCATAATCCTTTCTCTTGTAAACTGGTACTATTACACCTTATGTGCGTAAACTGGCTTGTCGGGACTGAGCATAGCCAGGACTGAAGATGACAACTGTTAAGTGGAATGAAGGAACTATGGTCCGTGGCTTTAAAAATGTGGATGTAACAAATTAATTCCCATCATTAGATATTTTGAGGTCAAGAAAATTAGTTTCTGTAGGGCTAGCCTCATAATTCAAGGAAATGCCTCTGTCATTACCCTTGAGAATCTCCATAAAGGACTGAAGAGAATCTAAAGTACCTTCCCATAGGAGGAAGACATAGTTGTTGGGCAAAGACAATATCCTCCTACCCCTGGCCATAAATAGATTAGCCAGACTAGGGGCATATTTAGTCCCCATTGCTGCCGCTTTATTTTGTTAAAAAATAATGACTACCAAACCAACAATAATTGGTTGAATAAAAGGTTGAAATCTATTATTAGTAGGAATGTTGTAAAAATGTTGAAATTTCTCTTGTGAATAATCGTATCTCCCATTTCCATATCCAAATCCAATACCCTGGTTCCTATGGGGTGGCCTATAGGGAAGTATTCTCCTGGTTTCTCTTGGAGGATCTCCACCAAACATTCTGGTGATCTGTAAGATTGTCTTCTTCTGATCAATGGTCAAGGTCCCACAGGAAAGGGGGGGTCTTCTATCCATGGTTTTGATCGCCCCATTTTCATCTGTCTATACCCATGTCCCTGAAAATCCTTGTCATTATGTATGTCATCTATTTCTTCCTCTTTATCCCCACCTTTATTTTGCCAGCTGATTACAATCCCAGTTTTGTAGTCAGTAACATTATACTATTATACATATTTTTTTTATTCTTAAACGTGAAGGTTTTTTACCTTAATGCATTCTCTCAAGTAAGGTAAAAAACATTCAGTGTGCTGCTCCCCCTCCCAGCTCCCCTTATACCTATCTGAGCCTGATTGTGATCCAGGTGCAAGCACACATGAGTACTCCTATTGCAAGTGGCTTGCTACGGGGGAACTCAGCGGGGGAGGAATGGGGAGCGCTGGCAGGGGACCCGAGAAGAGGAGGATCAGAGATGCTCTGTGCAAAACCATTGCACAGAGCAGGTACGTATAACATGTTTGTTATTTAAACATCTCAGCACCTTGCCTCAGTACTTCTCTTGAGCCCTAAGTCTTGGAGCAAGCAGTTGGCATTGGGGAGGAGCTATGCAAATTTAGAATTGCCCTAATGGGTAGGTATCAGTCAGGAGGAGAGAGAGATACTAGGCTGACTCTTCTTATTAACACTCACATGAAATTCTGAGCATCCATGATTGAAAAAATTGAAACTTGATTATTAAAGGTGTGGCCAGGAACAGTCAGACTGGATAGGAAAGGAATGGATGGTGCCAGATCTCCAGCCAAGAAATGAGGAAGGCTCTTTTTGACTTAATGCACATTGGGGTTTATTTACTAAAGCTGGCAAGTACAAAATCAGGCTCACTTCTCTATAGAAACCAAAGTGTTCAATTAAGCTTTGGCAATAAAATCTGGAAGCTGATTGGTTTCTATGCAGAAGTGCGCCTGATTTTGCACTCTATGGCTTTAATAAATAAACCCTACTGTGTACAGTGGAATCAGAAAAAGCATTATTAGTAGAGGAAATAAGTCTGAAGGTAAATCTGAATTGATTGAGATAAACGTTTTACATATCGCTGCACACGCCAGAATGAGAGCAATAATTCTAGCAGAAGACCTCCTCCATAACACTAAACTAATGACCTGTAGGGGATTTGAAGCATTGCTCATAGAAAATATACGGTACTAAAGTTTGTTGCCATTTCATGGGTACACACAAATTTAAAGTTTGACATCTTGGGTGTCTATTTTTTCAGTGCAATCTCATCTTTTACATTTACCAAATGTTTAAGTAAATTTTGTGTTCATTTGTGCTAAAATTCACTTTAGTGTGCTTTTTACTGAAATTTTGCGGTAATATCATGTGACATAAAATTAGAACTACCACTATTTTATCCTCTAGGGTATCTGCTTTAAGAAAACATATTTTGTTTGAGGGGTTTGTGTAATATTCAGGCCTAAAATGGTTTTTTAAACGTGTGCAAAAATTGCAAAAATGGCTCTGACAGCGAAAGGGTTAAAGTTTAAAGTAAAGGTGAACTCAACATCTAAAACCTCATTAGTAATGTTACCTGGTGATCCTGCCATGAAGGTCTTGTTATATGGTAACAACTCTGCTCTATTTACAGATTTTCACCTTGTCACATGTCCCCCATTCACTTCTACAGGGAGCCCCTTTCCTATCTCTCTACAGTCCATTTACTGGTGGTTGGTAGGGGCTATTTGTGCAAAAAGGAACATGGAAGCTGAAGGAAGAGGGCACAAAGCATGGTGTCTTTCCACCCTAACCTCCACAAGAGACAGTATGTAATTTAATTATTTACTGGGGCAGAACTAAGTAAAAGATCAGCATTTTAAGTGGAACCCCCCCCCAATAATAGTAAGAAAAACAATAATTCTCCATCACGTTGTTGTTCTGTTCTAGCCAGTAAAATGTATACTTTATATTTTTCCTTCACTGTTTTGCTGGGTTGGTGAATGTTCTGTTGTTAACTGCAAAATGTTTAAGTGTGTGATGCTTGGAAATTTATTTTTAGCTTTTTACTGCATGTTAATGCATTGGATAAAATCAGAAGAGGAAATTGTGCCAAATGTAGCTGTAGTCGGTGCTTCCGTGGTAATTTTGACCCTTTGTATATCAGTTAGTACAGCAGTTCCCCTTTAATACACATAATAGTGTATGTCTTTGGAATCATTGGGTCTTTCGAGGTAGTACTTTGCCCTTATTCAGCTGTTTTGCTGCTGAAATGACATCAACATCCTGAGAAGTAGCAATGGGAGTTTTCTGGCTGAGATCCTGGGCGGTTTTCTTACAGAAAGTGAACCTGCTGACCAACAATAGCTAAGTCTTCTAGTCAAAAAATACATCATTCTTAGAACACTTGAGCAACAGAACTAACTTCTGCATGTTGCTCATATGCTATGCTTTCATGGAACTATCACATTATATGGAATGTAAAAATAAACAATTTATTTAAACTTTGTAGTGTCAAATAAACGTGAACCTCTCCAACCCTCCAATGCTGGAATCAGGCACTTGCTTGTAGTCCATCACTCCTCCAAACATAGCTTAGTATAATTTGGAAGGAAAAGCCACAAACTGATGATGAGCTTCAGCACATGGACCCATTTGTAAAGACATCATCGGTGTGTGGCTTTTCCTTTGAGTTATAATGAGCTGATGTGTGGAGGAGTGATGGACTCCAAGCCAGAACCTGATTCCAGCATTGGAGGGATGGGGAGGTGCATGTTTCTTTGATTCTACAAAGTGTAATTAAATTGTTTATTTTTACATTCCATATAATGTTATAGTTTAAATTAAGCTGTTATTTCAGTTGTTGGCTTCTCATATCTGTAGATGACTCCAGTGCTGAGAAACCTTCACCACAATTCCCAGCTCTGAGCCTGTGAAGATTGAGACTGAGCTTTGCAGTCAATCTTGCAGCAGTAGTTTTCTCTTTCTGGGACGCAATCCTACACAATGTCCTTTTGTCTCTTTTGGTCAGTTGACCATGGCAATCGTACTTATACATAGTAGACAACATTTTCCCGGAAACTATATATGCCATCATAACCTTTGATACTATACCTCGTGACACAACAAATAAATTGGAAACTTCAGTCACAGAGGCACCAGCTTAGCAGGCACCAACAATTTGCCCTCTTTGAAACTCAGTAAGCTCCGACATGATTCCGTATTACTATAACAAAGCAAATACATACAATGAGACTTTAAATACCCCTCCAATGGTGGGGTATGCATACAACAAAAAATTATTTTAAAATAATTTACATATCTTTATTACATCAAATTAAATACCCTGTTTCATTAGGATCTTAGATCTTATATATGGACAAAACTGATCACAGGAATGGTAATGAAAAAATACAAATTAAAAACACATATTACATATAGTACATCATAAAGAACAACACTTTTACACCTATATAGAATAATAAATATAAAAATGAGCATCTATCCCCCAACAAGGGGGAAGAGAGGAGAAAAGAGGAAAAAAGGCGGGAGAGCAGAAAAGATATATTCCTTTTCCTTTTTTTTGCTGATGCGGGCTAATGTACCTGATCGGTATAATGCCCGGACACAGCAATCACGTAATAAACACTAGAAAGTGAAACTTAAGCCTGTCAGGCTGCTTGTAAACTCACAGGCTGCAGTGCCAGCCAGCCCAGTGTCTCTGATCACTGCCCCTGATCACTGATCCAGTGAAGGGACAATAAACAATGCAGCCAGCCCTGTCACCTATCCCAGTGCGCACAAAAACACCCTCATACACCATACCAATGTCCTGATCACTGCCATACCCTACACCAGCACCCTGATCACTGCTATACCCCATACCAACATCCTCAGCACCCTGTACTGCCATAAGCCATACCGGAACCCTGATCACCGCCATACATCATACCAGCATCCTAATCACTGTCATATCCCATACCAGCATCCTGCTCACCCCATATGCCATACCAGCGTCCAGATCACCGCCATACCCCATACCACCATCTTGATCACTGCCATACCCCATACCAGAGTCCTGGTCACTGCCATACTCCATACCAGCGTTCTGATCACCACCATACTCATGCTAACGTCCTGATCACTGCCATACCAGAGTCCTGGTCACTGCCATATCCCATACCAGAGTCCTGGTCACTGCCATACTCTATACCAGCATTCTGATCACCACCATACTCATGCTAACGTCCTGATCACTGCCATACCAGCGTACTGATCACTGTCATACATCATACCAGTGTCCTGCATGTTAATGTCTCAGCCGATCAATTTTCAGATATACAGTTGTGTTCAAAATAATAGCAGTGTGTTTGAAAAAAGTGAATAAAGCTCAAAATCCTTCTAATAGCTTTTATTTCCATAGACACAAATGCATTAGAAACACTACACTTTCTATTCCAAATCAAAACATGAAGAAAAATATATCAAATTTGTGTTGTTCCTCTAAAAAAATTGAAGAAAAGTGAATATTAGACTGTTCAAAAAATAGCAGTGTTTGTATTCTTCTTTACAAACTCAAACATTCACTATATAAACTGAAAAATGTTTGAAGATTTTGCTTTCCTTTGAATCACTTCATGAATATTTAGTTGTATAAGCGCTGTTTCTGAGAACTGCTGTACATCTGTGTTGCATGGAGTCAACCAACTTCTGCCACCTGCGAACAGGTATGCCATCCCAGGATGATTGGACTACATTCCACAGTTCCTCTCTATTTCTTGGTTTTGCCTCAGAAACTGCATTTTTGATGTCACCCCACAAGTTTTCTATTGGATTAAGATCCGGGGATTGGGTTGACCACTCCATAACGTCAATCTTGTTGGTCTGGAACCAAGATGTTGCACGTTTACTGGTGTGTTTGGGGTCGTTTTCTTGTTGGAACACCCATTTCAAGGGTATTTCCTCTTCAGCATAAGGCAGCATGACCTCTTCAAGTATTCTGATGTATTCAAACTGATCCATGATCCCTGGTATGCCATAAATAGGCCCAACACCGTAGTATGAGAAACATCCCCATATCACGATGCTTGCGCAACCATGCTTCACTGTCTTCACAGTGTACTGTGGCTTGAATCCAGTGTTTGGCGGTCGTCTGAAAAACTGTCTCCGGCCACTAGACCCAAAAAGAACAATCTTACTTTCATCAGTCCACAAAATGTTGCGCCATTTCTCTTTAGGCCAGTCAATGTGCTCTTTGGCAAATTGTAAACTCTTCAGCACATGTCTTTTTTTCAACAGTGGGACTTTGCGGGGGCTTCTTGCAGATAGCTTGGCTTCACACGGGCGTCTTCTAATTGTAACAGTACTCACAGGGAACTTTAGACCTTCTTTGATCTTCCTGGAGCTGATTGTTGGCTGAGTCCGTGCCATTTTGGCTATTCTTCTATCCATTCGAATGGTAGTTTTTCGCTTTCTTCCACGTCTTTCAGGTTTTGGTTGACATTTTAAAGCATTTGCAATCATTTTAGCTGAGCAGCCTATCATTTTCTGCACTTCTTTATATGTTTTCCCCTCTCCAATCAACTTTTTAATCAAGGTACGCTGTTCGTCTGAAAAATGTCTGCAACGACCCATTTTCCTCAGAATTTCAGAGAGAAATGCACTGTAACCAGCATGTACAACATTTGCTGCCTTCCTTCCTTAAATAAGGGCAATAATTGCCACCTGTTTTTCAAAGAATGAATGACCTCACTAATAGAACTCCACACTGCTATTATTTTGAACATGCCCCTTTCAATTAGTGATTCAATTACACAGAATCAGCAGCATGCATGTCATTGTCATGGAAATTTTGTATTTACAGGTTGAACTTTAAATGTGTCATATATGAGTGTTATTCATATGTCTCTCGTGTGGCTTAATTAAAGCTCTGAAGGCTGCAATTGGGCCATGCGCATGTACAATGTATGTATTACAGTACTCAGCTCGGTAATGGATGAGATGGCAGATCTACGCTTATAGACCGGCGTGTATACCACCACGGCATTCGATGCGAATGTCGCCGGCGGTAGGCCGCGGGCCTGTATCCACATATCAGCAGCATAGTACCACATGGACTTCATACAGCCAGGCGCCAAGCAGTGCGAACTCCACGTGTAGGCTCATGTATATCTTACAAGCCATTACCAACCTGAACTGTATCTGGATGGATGTGTTTTAATAAAGATCGTATCGGGCCCATTCAGATACAGACTGCCAGTGTTTAATCTAGGGGATGCTTGTACAGAGAGTGGACATACTGCTAGGAGCTGATTGGATAGGGGGAAGTTTACTCTCCTCAGACAGCTCACCATGGGAAAGGGGGAGGGGAGAACTGGTTTCCAGTATAGGTAAAAGGAAAGGCTATGCTCCAATCAGGATGTACATTCTGTGTATAGACACTCCCCATGCATTGTTCTGTGGGAGGGGATTGACCTGACTCATGTGGGGGTGCGTGTGTGTGTTTGTAATAAAACCGGAGGCTGAGAATGGAAACGGTCTCTATGTGAATTCCAACAGCAACCTGAGAGTGTCGTGTGATCATTCCTAGGTAACTGAAGCTCCATTTTCCCCACATCTCGAGATAGCTAAAGCAGTTGGAGGCGCAGGAATCGTGGAGTTTAGCTGCAGTCTCGGTAAGCGAGATTCGCACAGCTTTATGGGGGATTGCTGCGCATCCAACTGCGAGTACTCACGGGAAGGAAAAATTTGTTCAAAGCGAATTTCCAAGACAGTCATGACTGTTGGGTCTGTTGGATTTCTATTACTCTACTAAACCAGATAGTATATTATTTGCCATGTAGAAATATTATTTCTACCAAAAACAGTGATTGATCAGGTTAGTCATGTCTGACTGCTATTATTTTGAACACAACTGTATATCCCATAGTTTTCAGTTGTTTTTCATTTACATACTGTAGCAAAAAGTAAAAAAAACAGTGGTGATCAAATGCCATCAAAAGAAAGCTCTATCTGTCTTAAAAAATTAAAAACATTTCATATTGGTACAGTGTTGCATGAGTAATTGTCACTCAAAGTGTGATAGTTCTGAAAGCTGAAAATTGGCCTGGACTGGAAGGGGATGAGAGTGTCCAGACTTGAAGTGGTTAAATGTTGCTGAAATTCATCTGCACTAGGCAGATGCCCATGAATGCCTTAGGCCTAGTCCACACTGGCATTGAAAGCAGGTGTTTGAGGGGTGTTTTTAACGCTCTTCAAATGCCTATGCAAATGATACTATGGGCTGCACACAGTGCTGTTCACATTATCAAAACATGGAGCTTTAGCGTCGCATCGCTTCAAAATTGAAGTCTGATGTCAAATCAGGAGGTGTTTGAAGTCTCCCATTCAAGTCTATGGTGACACTTCACAAACATACTGGCAAGTGTTTGCGGGGCATTTGTGCTGCAGTTGCGGTGATAACATCACAGTTTATTATAGGCGTTTGGGGAGTGTTTTTAACGCTTGTAAAAAGCCAGCGTAATGCCTATACTAATGCTGTAGGAGCATTTGGTAAGAGTTAGAAATTTAGTCAAGTGTGAACACTTGAAGGTTAAATGTTTGTTGTGTCTATGAGGATGAGAAAGCTTTATTACTTTACCCCTACTCTAGCTGGCTCCAGCACTCCAGGCTGTGGGTGGTCCCTAAGCATAATTATATATAATGCAGGACTATCAAATCGGTTCTTTACATGAAGGAGTCAGGAGTGCAATCTCTTTTCACTTTAGCAAACAGAACAGCCATGTCCAACTAAAAAGATATATGTAAAAATACCTATATAACAAAAGATCTGTAGCAAGGGAGCAGGGATGCTGTAGATATCATTGGCAGGGGGAGAGCATGTTCGAGCAGTAAAAAGGCCCCTGAACAGGTGTGAGACTAATTGGAGACAGGTGTGTATTGCCCACAAAGAGTATTTTTCGATCAGCCAGGACTGCTTCCTGAGGAGACAGATTGCTGCAGGAGCATTATGAGCAGGGGCAGGCTGACAACTCATGGGGCCCCCAGGCAATAGGGGATCATGGGACCCCTGTGTCTTTCCCCAAACTCAAAAAAGCCTATGAAAAACGTACCAGGGGCATCTCATGGGGCCCCCTACTGAGCCCGGGCCCTCGGGCGGTGCCCGAGTTTCCAAATGGTCAGTCCGCCCCTGATTATGAGTGTAGTTGGAAGCTAGAGATGAGCATGAGTTTGGTCTGAACCCCAAAACAAGCTGTCACTCCCATCAAAACAGCACCCAAACAGCCACAGCCAGGGCATTCCCTGGCCCACAGACGAATGTAGCAAGGGAGCAGAGATGCTCATGATATCATTGACCTTATGGCCACATTAGGTGACATCAGTGCTATTCTTTCTGTGCTACTTCTCATATTGCAAACAGATGCTTATGTGTCAGTTGAATAACCATCCAAATATTATTGTAATGATGCTCATATACATGGTACTTTTATGACAATTTTAAGTTTTCCTTTAGCTTCTAATGGAAAAGTGCAATGAAATAGAACTGAAGGGTATAGAGAAATCTGTCACCCACAACTGCGATTGTTTCCTGGTCTCAAGTGACCATACAATTGATTATGATTATGAATATTGTCACCACAGTGCCTGATAGAATGAATCTCCAAACTACTTGCACCCCAATTTCAAAATTGTAGACAGACTGTTGTGGAATAGACTGTGTCATCCAGTTGATAGTTCAAAACTACTGATCCAATAAGACACTGAGAAGCCTTGAGAATGTTTTCCCAACACAAGCAATGAAAAATACACTGACAAGGTTAATTGATAAATTGTAATATTGCTATTATCACCGGGGGTAATTTTTCAGCCTGGAGTTTGCTTTAAAAGAAACCAGTGTTGAATGTAGAGCGCCATTGCTGATACCTCTTCAAAACTAATGCTATTTGCCTTCTTAACATGCTATTTGGTTTGATTATTTTCCGGCCTACTGACCTGGAACAAATATGTAGATCAGCAGTTCAGAATAGGCTTTGAAATCATTGGCTACATGCTTTCCCCAATGAAATTGAAAGGTGGTGAAACCAGGACAGGCAGGCAACTAATAAACAGGGAAAACCAGCAGGCTTGCTTTAATGCCAGCCTCACCAGGTACATATACTTACCTTTGCTGCAGTCTGCCACTGCTCAGCTTGGCATCCAGGAGTAGAGAGGAAGCACTCATGGAACTCGCACATGGCTGAGGACTGTCTCCTCACCTCATTTACCAAAGATCAGCAATGTTATGTGGAAGGAAGGGGAAACGTTTCTTTGCATGTGAAGAGAAGGAAAAGTGGGTATGTACCACTGATGGGGCTTCCATCAAAGTGAACTTGTCAGGGTAACATAAAAAATAAAAACATGTTGCCTATGTTTTATTCTTTTAAAGACTCTGCAAGTACAGTAAAATACTGTTGATCTGCAAGAAATGCACCCAGCTTTTAATTTCCTATTGTGGGTTGACAACAAACAGCATCTTTGTGATCAGTGGTGTCAGCCAGTTGTTTTTTTATTAAACTACTCAACCACTCCCAGTGTCTTTTTATCTACAGCACAGGGAATAACTGACTTTTAGTCCTTAGATAAGAATAGAGAGGACAGACAGACAGACAGGTAGGTGAGATCATAGGACAGCTCCACATTTTTGACAAGATCAACAGTTTTTTTTTTAATACGAAATAAATATAACTTTCAAAACATTGTAGCAATAAAGACCAACTATTAAGTCCTCACGCGTTGATACTTGGTTCCTGCCAGGATAGCAAAATTTGATCCAAATTACTCCCCCGTCTATTTCCTGGGATGTGGAGGAGACAGTACCCACTACCACATATGGTGGAAATGTCCAGTGGTGCAGGTGTTCTGGCCTGAAATGTTTCAAGGTTATCAGAGCTATTTTCCATAGATCCAGCTGTCACTCTCCTCAACTCTAACCCCCAAATTTGTGTGACAACCAATTCAAGTTTCTATTACAAGTGACTACAGCTGCCAAACAAACCATACCAAAACACTGGAAACTCCCGGCCACAATGTAACTGAAGCCAGAAACAGAATTACTCAGTCTATGATACATGCCAGCATTTAAGCTGTTTACCTCGATAGAGTCCTCAAGGATGTTAAAATGTGAAGACCTCGAGTCTCTCATTTTCTACCACCCAACTATGATGATTCTCTACTTTTGCCATAAGCCCATGGGAGACTGCCGCCTTCCTGGACTCAATCTGACTGGATATCGCTCCACTTCCTTAAACTGAACCTCTCCAAAACCAAGTTTCTTGTCTTCCCCCCAGCCCGGACACCACCCCCCATTGACTTCTCCATCACATCCAACAACGCCACCATCAAACCCGCCCCGCAGGCCAGAGTACTTGGTGTCATTCTGGACTCCAACCTATCCTTCCAGCCCCAAGTCCAATCTTTAACAAACTCGTGCAGACTCCACCTCCGCAACATCGTCAAAATACGCACGTTCCTAACCCCAGAAACCACTAAACAGCTCATCCACTCCCTCATCATATCACGACTCGACTACTGCAACTCCCTCCTCACTGGCCTGCCTCGCCGCTGGCTATCCCTGCTTCAGTCGATCCTGAATTCGGCTGCCAGACTCATTCACCTTTCCAACCGCTCCATCTCTGCCACCCCCCTCTGCCAATCCCTCCACGGGATTGCGCAACGGATCAAATTCAAAATCCTAACAATGACGTACAAAGCCGTCCACCACACTGCCCCGAACTACATCACTGACCTAATATCCAAGTACCACCCAGCACGCACACTCCGCTCCTCACAAGACCTCCTTCTCTCTAGTTCCCTGGTCTCCTCCTCCCATGCCCGCCTCCAGGACTTCTCCCGGGTGTCACCCATCAGATTATCACCTACTCTCCTCTCCTTTAGGCGCACCCTGAAAACCCATCTCTTCAGGGAAGCCTACCCCACCCCCTGCTAACTTGCCGACCTCCTCCACTCTTCCTACCACTCCATCCCCCACAGCTATCTCCTCCTGTGCCACCATCCCCTCCCTCCTAGATTGTAAGCTCCAAAGAGCAGGGCCCTCAATCCCCTCATGTTTTGCGTTGTATTGTTATTGTTCTGTCACATGTTCTGTCCCCCTTTGTAATGTACAGCGCTGAGCGAACTATTGGCGCTTTATAAATACTGTATAATAATAATAATCTATCCTTGTTCTGGACCACTAATGGGATTACCATCTTTTCCTTAACCCTCTCGCCACAAACCAACATATACTTCCCCAATTTATTTTACTTTCCCCTTACAGCGACTACTCAATACTTTAATAGGAGCAACACATGTCTCCTGTACACCCCTGAGCTAGTACTACAACCTGCATACCCAAGACTGTGTATGTATGTTTTGTGTCCATGGGTATCTAAATCCAAGTTACTTCACAGACATTTATACTGCTGACCATGTATCATTGGTATCTTACATTGTTCTTGGTGTAGCTTGTATACCATTCCATCCCACTGCATTAGTTTTGCTTTGCTTTATGTTCTGGTTATACAGACTACTATATACCCTATGTACATAGCTAGATACCTTCGTTATGCCAATTTATAATCTAACAGCAGATGTTGTATATTATTCCCTTGTGTCCTGGAGTAATCTTTTTATATGCAACATTGTATTTCCGTTACCTCTTTTTGCAAACAAAATGTTTGCAATAGTAAATGTACCAGACCATTCCAGAGGGAATAAGAGCGTTTCATTGCTGGGGTTTACACACACTTTAAGAAGAAGGTCAGCCATTGCAGCCTTCATATTGCTCTGACTACATCCTTCTTTTAAAGAGTTGTGGCTATTCTTGTAAGTAACAACACACAAGGATAATAGCCAAATATCACTGTATTAATTATGCATGTAACTACTGTACTTGCTTGCATAGACTCCTTGCTATGTTTTGCAACAGGGGCATTTGATATTCACTATTTATTTCCCCATTCATCATTCCCCTGGCCTATAAATGCTATTATGACATTTATTTGTTTACATTTTTCATGAAGCTACTTAATCGTCATTAACCTCCATTATGGTGACTGCGATGAAGTGAGTGACGTTCGCTGTTTGGCCGCTGGCCCAGAGGCAAAGCACAGGGAGCCTGTTTGCTCTTCTATTTAATTGTACAAACCTTTCTGTTATTTTATTTCTGGAACTGTGACTACGACTCTGAAACATAATTACATCTTGTAATTTGATAGAGAAAAGGTTCTTCACACATGATATTTGTTGGCTCCGTTACATGCCCATTTGTTGTAGCCATTTCCACTTGATAATTGAATAATTAGGAAAAGATGGAGTAAAGCACTGATTAATCCAGATAGAGAGTCTTTTTAATGTTATTATCTGTCATGATCTTCTGTGTAAAGTGCACTTAGGAACAGATGATTGCTGATGTAATTGGCTCTTATCACAGCCTGAAGAAGATCTTCCAAGTCACATAGCTTTCAAAAGCAAAAACTCATGAAATACCCTTTTAAGATCTGTAATTAGAGCAAAGGTCTGGGCTTAACTGTGTTAGTCTTATTGTTAATCGCAAAGCTTTCAAGAAATCCAAGTCTTTTTTACTTGTATAATCTCTCTATTGCTTTGTAAGAGCAACATATTTTACACAAGACATTAGATGCTACAAACAATGCCATAAAACAACCACATTACACAACTCTGTTATACTGTTTGGAAACCCTGCAGACCTTTCAAGAACTGACCTACACTTATATTTTAAGCTTCTAATTATTAGAAATTTTGGGATTTTTTTTTTATTGCCAACATAGCTAAGTAGGTCATGTGGCCACATAGTGGAATAAGACTTGAACCTGTGAGGTCAGAAACATGAGAGTCACACTGTTCTTCAAAGGGTTTGAGGCTGCCAATCCGATCTTGGCTTCACAATCCATTGAGTCACTGATCTGGAACAAGTATGGCAGATGGGAGTTCCCACTTTTCAGACTTTGCTCATTGCATACTTGTTCCAGGAAAGTTACTCACTAGATAGTGAAGCCAGGATTAGAATTGCAAGCTCCTACACTTGCATTTATAAAGCTAAGCTCGGGGATAAATACAAGTGCCATGTGCATTCTTACTTAACCTCTTCACACCATTTGCGTGCAATTAACAAAAAACATATGTGCTGAGAGTGCACACCCTGCGCGTTCCCAGCACACATGTCCGGTACTCACGGAAAGGTCCCGGTCTGCTCTTTCGATCGGGACCTTTCCCGATCATGTGACCACCGTGATGACGCATCACAGCGGTCACATGATCCGTAAACCCCGCCCATCCCAGCTTCTGAAACTCTTAAAGGGCCGGGAAGCGCCAGCGGGAAGGGGTTAAATCTTGGTGTGCTTGTGTATTTTTTCCTAATCTGTGCAGTAATTCACTGCGAGAAAAAATGGTGCCTGTTCACATATGTCCGGTGCACTGGTGGTGCGGATTCAGTGTGGTTTTAAAAAGAGTCTGTCTGATTTTTGAGGAGTGCGGTCCGGTTCAGGTGTTGATTACAGGCTATTGACTTCTATGGGAACTGTTTCTAAACCGTATGTGTGAAGAAGATAAGATCTTGAGCTAATCCTGTCCTGAACCTGGCGTAAACCTGACGTGAACCTGTGAACAACTACTGTATCTATTAGCTGTGAAACCTGAGCTTCAATCCGCACCACACTTAGTGCAAAATTAGTGCAAAATGAAACATAAAAATGTGCACTGGGGTGTTCTGGTCCTCATCCGAATGGCCTCAATTTCTAAACTCTCCACATAGGTGCAAGGATTCTTATTGGGATAAGGTAATCTGGTCTACCTAGCGAAATTCAGGTAGAACATGCTCCTTAGAGATCTGCTGAAGCAGATTCACCAAGTACTTGGTCAGTGGGCAGTAATGCTTGGATATTGCAGGACAGGTGGGAAACATGGAAAAGTGTCGGCAGAAAAAAGACCAAGCTGTCCAAGTCTGCCTTTTTTGAATTCACTTACTGTTGACTGACTCACTACCCTTGCTGGAAGTCTATTCTGAGCATCAACTACCCTTTTCGTAAAATATTATTATTATTATACAGGATTTATATAGCGCCAACAGTTTGCTCAGCGCTTTACAATATAACGGGAGACAATACAGCAACAATACAGTTCAATACAAGAGGGATAGGAGGGCCCTGCTCCTTGGAGCTTACAATCTAGGTGGGAGGGGCTAGTGGTACAAAAAGTAGTAACTGTGGGGGATGGACTGGTTGGAAGAGTAGAAGATTCCAGTATTAGCTGAGCGCAGGATAGGCTTCTCTGAAGAGATAGGTTTTCAGAGACCGCCTAAAAGTGAGCAGAGTAGGCAATAGTCTGATAAATTGGGGTAGAGAGTTCCACAGGATGGGGGAAACTCTGAAGAAGTCCTGGGGACAAGCATGGGAGAAGGAGACAAGGGAGCTAGAGAGCAGGAGGTCTTGCGAGGAGCGGAGAGTCCAGTTTGGGTGATATTTAGAGACAAGATCAATGATGTAATTAGGGGCAGAGTTATAAATGGCTTTATACGTTATTGTTAGTGTTTTGAATTTTATCCGTTGGGCAATAGGAAGCCAGCGGAGGGATTGGCAGAGAAGGGTGGCAGATACAGAATGGTTAGTGAGGTGGATGAGTCTGGCAGTAGCATTCATGATAGAATGAAGAGGGGATAGCCTGCGATTAGGTAGGCCAGTAAGGAGGGAGTTACAATAGTCAAGGCGAGATATAACAAGGGAGTGAATAAGTTGCTTAGTGGTTTTAGAGGTTAAGAACGGGCGTATCTTGGAGATGTTGCGGAGTGAAATCTACAAGATTTGGATAGTGATTGGATTTGGGGCTGAAAGGACAGATGGGAGTCTAGGATTACACCTAGCACCCTGGCATGAGGTGAGGGACTGATGATTGTGTTATTGATCTTGATGGAGAAGTCAGGGTCGGGGGCATGGGCTGGAGGGAATACTAAGAGCTCAGTTTTGGAAAGATTGAGTTTGAGGAAGTGGAGTGACATCCATGCCGATATGTCACTTAGTAGGTTAGTGATGCGAGAGGAGACTGAAGGGGTGAGGTGAGGGGTAGAAAGATAGATTTGTGTGTCATCAGCATAGAGATGGTACTTAAAGCCATGGGAGTTTATCAAGTGACCAAGGGAGGAGGTGTAGATGGAGAAGAGAAGGGGTCCAAGGGCAGAACCTTAAGGGACCCTTACAGAAAGAGGGAGTTTAAAGGAGGAGGGAGCGTTATAGGTAACACTGAAGGGGCGCTGCAATAGGCAGGAGGAGAACCAGGAGAGAGCAGAGTCTCTGAGGCCAAGAGAGTGGAGTTTGGAGGAGGAGGGGATGGTCAACCGTATCAAAAGCTGCAGAGAGGTCAAGTAGTAAGAGTACGGAGTAGTGGCCATTGGTTTTAGCAGTTAGTAGATCATTAGTGAGTTTTAGTAGGGCAGTTTCAGTGGAGTGTAGTGAGTGTAGTGTAATAAATGTTGGGTAAGTGCAAGAGGAGGGGGTACTCTAATTGTAACTTTCATAAAGTTATCTTTTTTAGTTACAAAAGTAAACTTTATGAAAAGAAGAATAGCTCTGATGTGTGCCCCACCTCTGCCCCATGAATACTTGTACTGAGTTTTTCCAACTGGCACACATTTTTTCATGCAGTTGCTAATGTCATATACTGTACAAAAGGAACACATTTATACTACATATAATTAAAAATGAAATAATAAAACATATCTGAACTTGCCACAGCTCTACAACAACCTGAACTCCTTATTATAGGGATTTTAAAAACTCTTGATATTAAAACAAGATAATTATTTTTTATTTTCTTGAAGTTCTGCATAGTGCAGCATTATGCTACACTACAATATAATAGTTTATTATAGTTTAGGGAGAACCCATTTATCATAACTGCTTCAGATGCAATTAGTCCTTATTATCAGAACTGCTCTATGACAGCCTTCCCTGAAATTAGCTAATACCACCTGGAATTGATATTTTATTGAGCACCAACATCTTGTGACTGAGTTAATAATGAGGGATGTTGATGAGTCATGTAGTTTAATCCCTGTTTACAGAGCATAAAGTCAGTTCCACCTAGCTCACCTGAGAACATAGAGGTCATATATTTCCAGAAACATATCTTGTGATGTTAGATGGCTTGGATTTTTGTGCCATTTGTGTTATATTAAGTGCCATATAAGTAATATTGGCAGATTATAACTAAAATTTCTATGGCACCAGACATTCTTATAGTTTTATTTCATTGGCTGTTGTACTGCAATGCTGGTTTTAGTTGGCATGCCTCCAACTTGAGTTTACTAGCAATCAAACACATAGAAAGGGGCTCTATTGCATTTGGGAGTCCTTCCTTGTACCCAGGTAGCAGTCAGGGTGGAGAGTTACTGTAAGGGAATCTAGGTGAGATGATCGGCAAGTAGAAGTGCACATGCGCAAAGAAATGCGCGATCGCGCACACCGTGAAGATTGGCGCCAGACGGACTATTTAAAATGTGCCTCTGCCTGTGCTGAGTGCTGATTGGTCTTCAGCTGTTCCCCGTTTCCTGCTCGTTCCTGTGTGATTTCCTTGTTGCTGGCCTGACTTGTTCCTGACCTGACTCTGATTACTCTCTTGCTTGATACTTGTTCCTGACTTCGGCTTGCTTATGATTTGGTACCTCGCTGTCCGCCCGTTGATGACCCTGGCTATTCTTATGACTTTGTTCCTGTCTCCCATCCCAGCTTCCTGCCTTGTTCTGGTGCACACCTGGCGACCTACCATACCAGCTCTGCATATCACTACTGTTCCTGAATCAGAGGTTCATCAGTCTTCCAAAGTCTTCAGCTGCAAGAGCTGCAAACAATATCTGCTGGTGCTCTTGTCCCCCTGGTCCCTAGACACCCTCTGTTCCACTTCCAGTGGAGTCAGGGCTAGTGACACAAGTGAGGCTGACCTCGTCATTTCAGTCTCCAATCAGGTACGTGACAGTTACTATAAGAATTACACTAAGCGTAGAGCATACATGTGGACTCCGGTCGGCAAGAAACTTTATGTAGTGCTTTGTCATCCATCTTGTAGATTGTGTTGCTGTCTCCTAGCTTCATGGGTTATTGCATAGCAAGGGTAGAGTCAATAAATGTGATTTATAGGTCCCATGGCTGCCATATGTTGGAGTGTTTGTCTTAGTATGCAATCTTGTATTTAGGACTTCCATCAACTTAGTTTCCTTAATCCAGTTTTATAACTCTGTTTTAGTTGGAGAGGTAAATTGCTTCTAGTTTAAAGCTATGAAGCATTGGGTCGCCATTAGTACATGGGTACTACATTTCTTAGGGATCCCACTAAGAGAGACTTATAAGATGTGAAATGGGTTTAGGTTAGATGATCTGCTCATTTGGGATGTCAATGTGTATACAGTACTTCTTGTCAAGAGGATGAGAAACCCAGGCAGGGACAAATTATATGAAAGTTGTAATGTGTGTTGCATCTCCATCACAATTTGCTTACCGAGGGATATAAAGAGTGTAAGTTTTCTGTTGTATAATACTAGTGCATTTATACACAATCTCCTTATGTTTTGTAGCGATGGAGTGTTTATGTACCTGGGTCCCCACAATTTTCCACATAGGGAGTTGTAGTTCCTGCCTAAGGAACTACTCTGAGTTCCACCTTTGGTGAAAGGTTCTTCCAATTATTTAGTATAGCTGTATTATCAGACCTTTCCCAGAGGGACTGTCTTCACAAATGGAGCAGGCTTACTAAAGGTAAGATCCTTTGCTAGTGAACTGGCATGGTCATGTATTACAAGATAGCTGTCTTATTTTTCCTGTAGAACAGAGAAGGGAAAAACTTCGTATGAGAGAGTCAGTAAACTGATATAACATAAAGAGAGTGTGAGTTCTACAGGACTGAGCCATACTAAAGGGATAAGGGAGTAAAGAGAAAAGATGTCATCATCAAATTTTGGGTAGACAGGTGGTATTTGTCTCTGATCAGTCTGCAGATTGCATGGAAGATAGGAATTTTAGGGAGCATTAATGAGTAGCTCCATAGCATCAAGCTAGGATGGATTGGAGCAATCCATAGTTTTTAATTTTAGCCTACCTGTAGTATGACCAGAAATTGGACCAGAAGGCCTAGTGGCGTAGGTGGGAAGCTAGACAATATTGGACAATATTTACAGCACTAAGTCTGCCTTGAGATTTATGTTCCAACAATTTATGTTTTTATATGCCCAGTTAAAATTCAGAAAGTTGGCTTGAGTTTCTTAAGATCCTTGCCAAGATCCTTTATTGGCAGAGATATAAAAGTTTAAGTAAAATAGATATTTTTATTGAGGCTATCTGGCTATTTAAAAATGAGAGGTGATAGGTATTTTATATATGTTGGCTCAAATAAATATTCTTGTAGAGTGTAATATTGTTGTGGGTGTATGAGTTGTATTTTAGGGTTAGTTGTATTACCTAACATTTTAAACCCTAACATGGTGTCAGGTAGCTGTGTGCTAAGATGTGACACCCTGTCTGACCTAGGAAGATGGAACAAAGTGCTACATGTATTTTGTCCCATCGGAAACTGAAAACTGTAAAAAAATATATATACAGGTATAATAATATTTCTTTAAGCATTCAACACTTTTTATGTCCTCTAGACTGAGTAAAAGGCTGCCATCTCCATCTTATTATTGGTATCCATTAGATCTATAGTATGTCTTGTGTTGTCCCAGATTGTCTATACAATATAAACCCTACTTGAATCTCATGTACAATGAAGTAAATAACAGTGCTCGGCCTATTAGCAAGTAGTTTAGTAAAATTTATGGTCAAATTTTAACAGTGCTATAGGGTAGTAAGTGGTGGTATCTTGGTGATCTTTCCCTGGTTTAAAAAACACTGAGATACAGGAGTGTTACTCTGGGCTCCATCCACAGAAGCAGATCGCATGTGATATTTAGGTGTCTGGACATATTTTGCCTAAATTTTGCATGCGATTCTGAAACTGTCAATCACTATATCGTTTTGCGGTATTTACCACAAAACACTCAAAACGCTTGGTAAATACTGCTTGAAAAGGCGTTAAAGTCAATGCACAGAAGGAAATAAATAATTAAATGCATGCAGTAATTAAGTAATGGCTCAGGCATGCAGTATTTAAGAAATGTAAAAATATAATAGGCAATTGTGAGTAGTTTCTACCTTTTTGGATCAGTTATCTCAACAATAATGCATTGAAACCTGAGTATGGAAATCAATGGGGTTGATTTGCTAAAGGAAACACTTATTTTTACTTTTTGATAGCGTGGAGGTGGATTAGAACACCTGTCAGGTTTTATTTGTTGTCCGTGCCCCAGTTAGATTCCCCCTATTTGTCCTGTTTATTATTATCATTGAAAGTGAAAGAAAATCCCAAATTTTGGGTTGTCCCAAGGAAAGTAATAGAGTGAACATCTTCTGATGGGGACACAGATGGCAAAAAATAAAAAAAATTAAACTGACCGGGGTTATAACCCTCCCTTACCCTCTCCAAAATAATAAGAAAAAAAGTTTTTCCTGTAGCTCTACTTTAAGGCAAATAGACTGCGCAATTTGCAAGTTGCTCCAGAGTTTAGTACATGAGGTAAAGCTTCACTTTACAAAGAATACCCAATCACATGCAAGGGGGGAAAAAAAGCATTTTTGCTTGCACATGATTGGATGATGGAAGTCAGCAGAGCTCCCCCTCATTTACTAAGCTCTGGAACAACTTCACTTGCAAATTGTATACTCTATTTGCCTTTAGTAAATCAACGACATTACATTAAAGCGGAGTTCCACTCGACCTATCAAAAAATAAAAGCCAGCAGCTAAACTGTAGCTGCTGACTTTTAAAAAAACAGCCACTTGCCTGTCCATCGGTCCCCCCCGCAGCTCATTTCACCGGCTGTCCTGTATTCCAGGAGGCTGGCATCTGCAGTGTGGGCACCTGGCTCTGATAGCTTGCAGCTTCACGGCCGGGTACCCACTGCGCATGTGTGAATAGCTCTAACTTCATGAATGGTCCTGTACTCTTCTAGGACCTGTCACGTGTCCCAAAATACTACAGGGAGGGAGGACACCTTCTGTTTCCAATCGCCTAGGCGATCGGACCGGAAGTAGGAGCGGGTACCTGTCAAATTCGGGTGCCTGCTTCCCCCCCGCTCCCCAAAGGTGCCAATCCTTAATGGGGAGCGGGGGAGCAGTCCTTAAAGTGGAACTTCCCCTTTGGGTGGAGCTCTGCTTTAAGTAAATACACCCCACTACATGTAGTAAAATATACTTATTTTCTCCTGTCATTTCACCAGCTTTTTAGAAACTTTTTTGTGTATATACAAGAATATACATTATTTGCTGCAAAAAAACCTCCCAGTCACCCAAACCTCAATACTATGTTAATGCATATCAGAATGGTCTAATCCTTTTTTAGGACATATACACTATATTGACAAAAGTATTGGGACACCCCTCAAAATCATTGGATTCTGGTGTATAAAATCAAGCACCTAGGCATGCAGACTGCTTCTACAAACATTTGAAAGAATGAGCCGCTCTCAGGAGCTCAGTGAATTAAAACGTGGTACCGTGATAGGTTGCTACCTGTGCCATAAATCCATCCATGAAATTTCCTGGCCACTAAATATTCCACGGTCAACTGTTAGTGGTATTATAACAAAGTGGAAGCAACTGGGAACAACAACTCAGCCAGGACATGGTAGGCCATGTAAAATGACAGAGCGGGGTCAGCGCATGTTGAAGCGCACATTGCTCAGAAGTCGCCAACTGTCTGCAGAGTCAATAGTTAAAGACCTCCAAACTTCGTGTGGCCTTCAGATTAGCACAACAACAGAGCGTAGAGAGCTTCATGGAATGGTTTTCAATCAAAGCCTTACATCACCAGGTGCAATGCAAAGCATCAGATGCAGTGGTGTAAAGCATGCCGCCACTCTAAAGCAGTGGAGACGTGTTCTCTGGAGTGACGAATCACACGTCTCTGTTTGGCATTCTGGTGGACATGTCTAAGTTTGACAGTTTCCAGGAGAACCATACTTGCCTGACTGCATTGTGTCAAATGTAAAGTTTGGTGGAGGGGGATTATGGTGTGGGGTTGTTTTTCAGGGGTTGGGCTTGGCCTCTTAGGTCCAGTGAAGGAAACTCTTAAGGTGTCAGTATACCAAGACATTTTGGACAATTTCATACTCCCAACCTTGTGGGAACAGTTTGGGGATGGCCCCTTCCTGTTCCAACATTCATAAAGACATGGATGAGCGAGTCTGGGGTGGAGGCAGTGGTGTATTTAGGTTTTGTGCTGCTGTAGACAACACAAAGATTGTCCGCCCCCCACAGACACAAACCAACACCACCATCCCTTCCCCCTGCCGTGGAGAGAGCCTGACATTGACCAACAACACTAACCCCCCCCCCCCAGCAATAGAGAGAAAGACACTCATCTTCACAGCTCCGGACATCCCTGGGAACAAGAGTCAGGCTCTACATGCACCATCAAGCAGCCAGCAGCCTCTCTCAGATCCCACTTGCTTCCCATGGCACAACGTGTCCCTTCTCGCATCCCTTCTTCTGGGGGGAGGTGCTGCCCCCCTGAAAAATATCACCCTAGGCAAGTGCCTTGTTTGCCTTGACTGGTCTGCACAGAGTCCTGACCTCAACCCAACAGAACACCTTTGGGATGAATTAGAGCGGAGACTGCGAGCCAGGCCTTCTCATCCCTCATCAGTGCCTGGCCTCACAAATGCGCTTCTGGAAGAATGGTCAAACATTCCCATAGACACCCTCCTAAACCTTGTGGACAGCCTTCCCAGAAGAGTTGAAGCTGCAAAGGGTGGGCCAACTCAATATTGAACCCTACGGACTAAGACTGGGATGCCATTAAAGTTCATGTGAGTGGAAAGGCAGGTGTCCCAATACTTTTGGCAACATAGTGTATGTCTTATATGTAGTGGGGATACTTTACTTTTTCACAATTCATTTTAGACATATCTTCCCAATGACAAGTTCCCACTGACATTGTTTATCTTTTTAGCTATCTGTAAGGGGGACTTCTCAGTGACCACAGGAGCATTCTTCCCACTGACCATCACACTAATGTATCATGAATTGTAGATATAGTCTTTTTAGCAGGGGTTTCCTCAGACTGGAAAGATATTTCAAGTGTTCTTCTGTGTTGAAAGGTTGGGAAAGGCTGATTGAAAGTGAAACTAAAGACAAAACTTTCTTTTTTAATTTGGATAGTGTAATGGAGGGTTATAACTCCTGTCAGTTTTTTTTATTTTTTTTCCCATCTGTGTCCCCATTGGAAGATGTCCTCTCTATTACTTTTCTGGGGACAACCCGAAATTTGGGATTTTCTTTACATTTCACTTTCAACGATAATGGTAAACATGACAAATAGAGAGGGTGAATCTCCCTAATGGGGATAGAAAGCAGTATAATCCTGATAGGTGGTCTAATACCTTTCCACCCTATCCAAAACAAGAAAAAAGTTTTCCTTTTAATTATACTTTAAGTAATTACAAAATATCTTTTTAAATGTCAAATATTGATTGAAAATAGTATCGCATGAGTCACTCTGCACATGCTCAGTTTGGTGTGTATTGCTAGAGAGTTTTTTCTTTCTTGGTAGAGTGCATGTGATTAGCACTGTCCAAACAGAGGTCAGGGGGTTCTGCATCCTCTTAGAGCAGAAAGAAAACTCCTCCTACAAGCTTTAACATGTGCTCTGCTGGACACTGATAGAACTCACGAGACTGCTCCAACTGCGGATGAGAAAAGGTATTTAGCAGTTTATAGTTACTAAAATAATTGCATTTCCATGTTTTGTGTACTGTGGGAGACCAGATATAGTGAATGCAGGGTCCTGGGTTTAGTAACACTTTAAGGGAAAATCTTTAACAGGGACACTGACTGTAATAAAATTTGACAGTGGTTTGAACCTTTACCTGTTTTTTTTCCCATAAAAACTTTTATTGAAATTTAATACAATACAGAGAAAGTCGTGTCAGAGAAACATAGACAGGTACAAGTGCAATATGTCGAAGTCGCTGGGGCCTTCCGTGTGGTCACATGACATAGAAAAATGAGTTTCTACGAGTCCAAACCCAGCATCAAACATACATATATATATATATATATATAGGAAAACGCTAACCTATAAAGTTGAACTGTAGTGATACAAAGTAGACTGTCTTCAGAAAACCTCTCAAAAGTCGCCACGTCTCTGGACCGAGTAGTATAATCCAAGGCTCAACTACCTTTACCTATTTTACTGAAAAACATATCTTGTGAACTCTTTCTAATGATGCCCCAAAAAGAGGCAAAACCCGAGAGGGTTTCTAATCCTTCCACATTTAAAACTAAAATGTAAAATTTGGCTGTATAGTAGTTTAACTGAAAATTGACCTGTAAAAGGTAACAAAAACAGTGTGCAATTTTCCAGTTTTTTTCCTTAATGAAGTAATTTATAGGCAGACAGATTTAACATATTGATTTACATAGGGTTATGCTTAGGTGAGCAGGTTAGGGGACCGTTTGACATCTACAAACACTGTATTCTTCACCTCAAATAACACAGACATAAATTCTCATTAGTTTCCATCAGAATCACTTATGTTGCAGATAAAAGAAGGGTGTGAACAGAAAGGCATTGGACATATGCCTGAATGTGATTCACTAAAACTTGGAGTAAGAAGAGTGGTCCCTGTTGTCATTTGGCTTACTCTGTGCTGAATCACATACATATCTAAGGCAGGGTTTTTATATCTTCATGACACTACAAAATATTCCAGAGAAAGATTTATGGCTTGTGTCATTTATTCCACTCTCTTATTATATACTAGTCATAAACCCAGTGGTTCATTAGGAAGACGTTTCAATTATGGGTGACTTACTGGACATTTAGGTCTCATGTACAAGGACAGTTTTTGTGTGCCCAAGGAGCCACAGAAAATTCTGTGTTTGGAGGAATATATCATATGTGCGTGTGCGAGCTTACACCAATGTATAAAATGCATGGGCATGTATCCGAGTACAAGAATGTACACCCATTCACTTCTATACGGCTCCTCGAGTTTGGAAAATTACTGTGCTTTCTGGTAATGCATTTTTCACTCTCAAACTGTCTGTGTAGAATTTGGGTTCTTACTGATCACCAATGTCTTTGATTTGAAATTAGAATAAAATTAGGTATAGGGTATAGGATTGTGTATATGGAGGCATTCTATTTGTGTGTGTTTTTTTTTAATTGGTTGAACTAGATGGACTAGTGTTTTTTGCAACTTAACTACAGCGCCTTGAAAAAGTTTTCATACCCCTTGAAATTTTCCACATTTTGTCATCTTACAATTAAAAACATAAAATGTATTTTATTGGGATTTTATGTGATAGATGAACACAAAGTGGTACATAATTGTGAAGTGGAAGGAAAATGATAAATGGTTTTCAAAATGTTTTACAAATAAATATCCAAGTGTGGCGTGCATTTGTATTCAGCCCCCTTTATTCTGATTCCCCAAACTAAAATTCAGTGGAGCCAAATGTCTTCAGAAGTCACCTAATTAGTCCCCCTGTGTGTAATTTAATCTCAGTATAAATACAGCTGTTCTGTGAAGCCCACAAAGGTTTGTTAGAGAACATTAGTGAATAAACATCATCATGAAGGTCAAGGAACACACCAGACAGGTTGGGGATAAAGTTGTGGAGAAGTTCAATTCAGGGTTAGGTTATAAAAAAAATCCCAAGCTTTGAACATCTCACGGAGCACTGTTCAATCCATCATCCAAAATGGAAATAGTATGTTGTGATAATTGTGCGCATAGATATGGGCAATGACAACCATAATTTGGATCATACTCTGCAAATGTCATTCTCACTCCAAATCAGTCCCCCTCCCTTTTTTTTGAATGGCATGTGGTGTTTGTGTATGCTGGGGTCACAAGGGCATCGGACACAGCTGGATACGCTTCATGGTCGTAAACCCAATTAGCTGGTTCCATGATGTCTGACAGGCCCTTGCCGTGGCCGGGTCGTAAAGCTAAAAACCAGTCAGTCACTGGACATGAAAGCATTCCAGGGTGGCAGTAAAACATACATCCCACTTGAAACCACTTTTTCATACAATTTCATAAATCCCGGCAGGAACAAAGTACACTAAAATAAAGCATATATTCAAAGAGGTCAGTTTAATGCGAGTCACCTGATACCCTACACCCCTAGATAACATCTACCAGAGAGCAGAAAGCAATATCTCTTTAGCCGTCACAGCCAGATATGTCATATTTGATGTCTAGATGTTCGGAATATGGTTCTGCATATTAACCTGCCACTGTCTAGGCTGCTGCATGCACCTATGGAAGGTTATTGACCATGGTATAAATGTGCGAGGGATTTGGTCATAGCCAGGGTCCCCTTCCTAAACACCCCTCCCCAAATGAGGCGATTGGTTCTCTGCTTTAAGGAGACACCCTGCTGGGTTCCTAGAAAACAGGAACCAACTTTGGGAGAAAAGGTACCATTTTGTTCAGGACACTTGAATGCTGCTTAACCTCCCTGGCGGTATGATTATTTCAGATTTTAGGTGCTGAAAGTGGTACCATTATTTTGCATGGAAATTTGGCGTTTTATATTGTAGGCCTGTAATTCTTAGGAATAACTCACTGAAATCTGTCTGAACAAGAGTCTAGTAAACATCCTGGGTAGGATAAAACTTGAAACACGAAAGAATAAATTATAATTTAATAAATAATCCTAAAAAATAATATAATAATAATAAATTGAATTCAATAATATAATCAAACCAAATACACTGAAATTTGAAATAGAGCGCCAAGTTCGCACATCACTGAGCAAAGTCGCAAAATTGTTTTCAGTGTCTGATGACGTATTTCCCCACGAATCATTATCACTCAATTCTGCAAGTGGTTCTGATTTACTATCGATGTTCTCTAGCTGGTCTAAAACCGCTTTTGACCTAAAGGGACGCTTTTTGGACGCCATGGACGTTTTCTCAGTTTCCAGGCAATAAGAACACTAAAAATGCAGGCAGGGCGCCGGACAAAGCACTAGGGACAAAATGTATGTGAAATGGTTTCATACAGTAATGTTTTACTATGTGATTTTAGTGATTATAGTGAATGTCACTTTTTGACATTTTCAAATTTCCCGCCATTCCGTCCCCCGTACGTCCTGACACTCGCAGGGGACAGAACCCAGAAGACAGATGCCGGCATCCGCCGGATTACATTGCCGGGGACACTGCAGGAGGGACATCGCGGGAGTGCAAGACAAGGTAAGTGATCGAGGGATCACGGAGCAGCGCCGCATGGTATTCCCGAGTGTAGCTCAGTGTTACCGCTTGTGGTACTGAAACTTTACCCCGAGCTACACTCGGGAATACCGCCAGGGAGGTTAAACAAGGACTTCTGCAAGTATTCTACTTTCTTCACCATTAGCCGCCCGGCCTATAGCCGTTTGTCGGCGGCAAAAATGTATTACCTTTCCGGGTGCACGCCATTTGGCGTCCTCCCGCACATGCGCAGTTCGTGCGGTTGCAGAGCCGCGCAGCGGCGCGATCTGTCACCGGCCGTGTACCTCGGACACGGCCGATGACAGATCTGAGTACCGGCCCCTGTTGCCGGTGCCATGTGACCTGCTGTGACCAATCACAGCAGGTCACATGACAGTTGTATACAATGGACGGCTTCATTCACGCCATCCATTGTATACTAGTGCCTAGCTGTGAATGGTCACAGCAGGTCACATGCACATGTCATGTGATTAGCTGTTGCCAAATCACAGCTAAGCACAAAAAAAAAAAAATCCTGAATGAATCGATGTCTTTCAGGTAAATGCTTGCTTATAGCAAAGTAATTCTTTGCTATAAGCAAATTGTGTAAAAAAAAAATAAAATACTGATCACTTCCCCAAAGTAGTACAATGTTACTATGGTAACATTGTACTACTTTGGTCATAGTAAAATATGAAAACAAAATCTTAAAAAAAATGTAATAAAAAATTAACAATAATAATAAAAAAAAATATATATATATATTATTTTTTTTCATACTGTCACCAGTCAGTGTCCCTGTTCACCGCCATGCCAGTTATATGATGACGCTGTACTGCACTGGTAACAGTATGTAAAAAAAAAAATAGTGAAAATAATTTTTTTAATTTTTTCATTTTCCGAAAAATTATGACAAAACAAATACAACTTCAAAAAACTCACCATTCCTCTTATGAAGTACGTTGGACTGTCTACTCTGCTAAAAGGGGTCATTTGGGGATATCTGTACTATTCTGACATTCTTGGACCTTAAGAAATTAGATGGGCTGTCAGTACTTCAGGATTGATCAATTTTCAGATCTATCCCATAGTTTGTGAACTCTATAACTTAAATAATACATCCTAATTTGGGTTATTTTCACCAAAGACATGTAGTAGAACACATCTTGGCCTAAATTTATGAAGAACAATTATTTATTTGTAAACTTTTATAACAGAAACAAAGAAAAACGTGTTTTTTTTTCAAAATTTTTGGTCTTTTTTTGTTAATTTAGCAAAAAATAAAAACCCCAGTGGTGATTAAATACCACCAAAAGAAAGCTCTAATTGTGTGAAGAAAATGATAAAATTTTAGTTTGGGTACAATGTTGTATGACCACGCAATTGTCATTCAAAGTGTGAGAGCGCTGAAACGTGAAAAATGGCCTGGGCAGGAAGGTGTAAAATTGCCCGGTATTGAAATGGTTAAACTTCTTCTCTCTTTTATCTCTCTGTTGTGTTATTGCTCTCTCTATTTATATATATATATTTGTTACATCTTTTCTGTAAATATTTTTATTGCACCATTATGACCTTTTTAGTAATAAATCCTATTTTATGAAAAGTGTTGAATTGTTTCTAAAGCTCTTTAATGCAAACTAAGAATCCCTGTCTCCGAAGAGTGCTACTGTGTGTTTTAAAACCTCTGGATACATCTGTCTGCGGTGACAGTGTGTATACAGGCGCTTTTTCAAACATCATAGTGTTACTGCTAAGATTTGTGAGTTTCCTCCTTCTCTGTAAAAAGGTGGTGGTGGCAGTGTGAAGGGGTAATTGCGTAATTAACCTGACCCAGTAACAATCGCTCTCAGGCTGTTGGCACCTAGATTGGGGACCAGTGAGCTGGAAAATCTTTGTGCAGGGTGCAGCTGAGAGTGGCATTGTTACGCAAGTGGCAGCACAGTTTTAAATTGGCTAGTCCTTCGGTCACAAGTTGGTGAGAGGGACTGGGGTCTGACGCCGCGCCCGTCACATATGTCACAACTGCAAACCTACCAAGACATGGCCGTCCACCTAAACTGACAGCCCAGGCAAGGAGAGCATTAATTAGAGAAGCAGCCAAGAGGCCCAAGGTAACTCTGGAGGAGCTGCAGAGATCCCCAAATCAGGTGGAAAAATCTGTCCACAAGACAACTATTAGTAGTACACTCCAAAAATCTGTCCTTTATGGAAGAGTGGCAAGAAGAAAGCCATTGTTGAAAAAAAGTCATAAGAAGTCCCATTTACAATTTGTGAGAAGCTATGTGGGGGACAAAGCAAACATGTGGAAGAAGGTGCTCTGGTCAGATGAGACCAAAATTGAACTTTTTGACCTAAAAAGCAAAACGCTGTGTGTGGCAGAAAACTAACGCTGCACATTACCCTGAACACACCATCCCCACCGTGAAACATGGTGGTGGCAGCATCATGTTGTGGGGATGCTTTTCTTCAGCAGGGACAGGGAAGCTGGTCAAAGTTGATGGGAAGATGGATGGAGCCAAATACAGGGCAATCTTAGAAGAAAACCTATTATAATCTGCAAAAGACTTGAGACTGGGGAGGAGGTTCACCTTCCAGCAGGACAACGACCCTAAGCATAGTTACATAGTTAGTCTGGATGAAAAATGACAGAAGTCCATCCAGTTCAACCATTAAAAAAAAAAAAGTTATAATCCTATACCCACAGTTGATCCAGGGGTAGGCAAAAAACCCAGCAAAGCATGATCCAATTTGCTTGTGCAGGGGAAGAAATTCCTTCCTTATCCCCTGAGAGGTAATTGGATATTCACTGACATACAGCCAGAACTACAATGGAATGGTTTAGATCAAAGCATTATCATGTGTTAGAATGGCCCAGTCAAAGTCCAGACCTACTGTATATCCAATTGAGAATCTGTGGCAAGACTTGAAAATTGCTGTTCCCAGACGCTCTCCATCCAATCTGACAGAGCTTGAGCTATTTTGCAAAGAAGACTGGGCAAATATGTTCCTCTCTAGATGTGCAAAGCTGGTAGAGACATCCCCAAAAAGACTTGCAGCTGTAATTGCAGCGAAAAGGGGGTCCTAGAAAGTATTGACTCCGGGGGGCAGAATACAAATGCACTCCACACTTTTCACATATTTATTTGTAAAAAAATGTGAAAACCATTTATAATTTTCTTTCCACTTCACAAGTATGTGCCACTTTGTGTTGGTCTATCACATAAAATCCCAATATAATACATTTATGTTTTTGGTTGTAACATGACAAAATGTGGAAAGCACAAAATTGCATTGCGCATATGTATGTTTTTGTGCATTGTCTACATGCATAGGGCAGCCCATTCTTTTTAATGCATGCAACAAACATGGCAAAGTCGTTCATGCACCTTTCTAAGTTTTTTTTATTATGCGATTTTTGCCATGCAAAACAGACGCACATTTTCCCAAACAAGAAGCATTTTTTAACTGCGAGTTTTGGCATGCTTTTTTGCGTGAAAAAACGTGCATCTGCTATACCGCTTTTAGGGTGCCAATAGCAATGACTGGCACAGCAAGTGTGACATGCATTTTTTGTGCATGTTGTAAATACTTGCAAGATCATGCCATTTTGCACATGTGAATGTACCCTTAAGGGGCTTGTGTTGTATATTTTCACAAAGCTCATATTCTCAGCTACTACAATATTTACCTTAAAGTGTTACTAAACCCACAACAGTAAAATAAGACTGTATGTGCAGTAGAGCATGCTTGTTATACTCACTGTGTAACCTAAGGGGTTAATCCTCCGTATTGTTTAAAAAGGCTGTTTGATCCTGTCTTCTCTGATCCTCCCCTTCTTCTACTGTCCCCAATCCATTTGCTGATAGAACCGAGTCTTGGAGGCAAGCTGCACATGCTCAGTTTGGTGTATATTGCTAGAGAGGTTTTTTTTTTCTTGGGAGAGTGCATGTGATCAGCACAGGGCCAATCAGCACTGTCCAGACAGAGGTCAGTGGTTCTGCATCCTCCTAGAGCAGAATGAAAACTCCTCCTAAAAGCTTTAACCAGTACTCTGCTGGACACTGATAGAAGTCACAAGACTGCTATAGACTGCTGATGACAAAAGATATTTTATATAAGGTAAGTTTGTATTTACTAAAATAATTGGGAGACCAGATATAGGGAATACAGGGTCCTGGGTTTAGTAACACTTTAATGTACATTTTTATGTGATGTTTAGATTTTCACATGCATTGTTAACTATCTTGTAGCATTACCAAGCAGCAAGCAGGAGCTGCATACGTATTGTGCAAATATGGCTGCCCATAAAGATTTACAAATTATACCTAGAAACAGGTACATGTACACCCAATTGCTAAAAACTCACATCAGCTTTAACATGTTATTGTCATTTCAGAAGTTAGTTTTGTTATTTTTAAATCTTCAGCTTTCATTGAAATACTTGGTGATGTTGCCATGAAGGTCCACCTCTCATCTGTCTATAGAAATTCCACCCAGAAGCCCAAGAGATGTCATCTGCTGATGCTCTGATCCTCAACTTCCAGCAATGCCAAGATGAAAAGTCTTCTTGTGTAGTATACTGTATGTGCACCATGCAGAACTGAGGGCAGTGATATGATGAGGCCGGTCACTCAATCCATGACTAAAGGCTCAGGCATTCAGTCATTTCAAGAGGAATGAATGCCACTATAACTATAACATTAAACATCACCCATGGCTCCCGAAGTGTTGGAAGCCTAGACTGAGGTAAGTATTTTTTAACCTTTATTTCTTAAGAAATATTTTAAAAATATATATACACTGCTCAAAAAAATTAAAGTAACACATCAGATCTCAACGAAGAAAAATATCATGATGGATATCTATACTGATATGGACTGGGTAATGTGTTAGGATCATAAGGATGCCCCATCGTTTGATGAAAATGAAAATTGTCAACCTACAGAGGACTGAATTCAAAGACCACCAGCAAATCAAAGTGAAAAATTGATGCAGCAGGCTAGTACATTTTGCTGAAATTTCATTGTAGAAACTCAAACTGGTACTCAGTAGTTTGTATGGCTCCCATGTGCTTGTATGCATGCCTGACAATATCGGGACATTCTCCTAATGAGACAACTGATGATGTCCGGGGGTATTTCCTACCAGATCTGGACCAGGGCATCACTGAGCTCCTGGATAGTCTGAGGTGCAACCTGGCGGCTTCGGATAAACCAAAACATGATATCCCAGAGGTGTTCTATTGGATTTAGGTCAGGCGAGTGTGGGGGCCATTCAATGGTATCAATTCCTTCATCCTCCAGGAACTGCCTGCATACTCTCACCACATGAGGCTGGGCATTGTCGTGCACCACAAGGAACCCAGGACCCACTGCACCAATGTAGGGTCTGACAATGGATCCAGTGATTTCACCTAATGGCAGTCAGGGTGCTATTGTTTAGCCTGTAGAGAACCTGCTCTCATCCATGAAAAGCACAGGGCGCCAATGGCAGGCCTGCCAATTCTGGTGTTCAGTGGTAAATGTGCAACCTCTGTAGGGTTTAGATATCACCACATGCTACTAGAAGTGACACTGACCCTAGCCAAATGCAAAACTAGTGAAAAACAGTCAAAAAAGATGAGTAGGGAAAAAAAGTCTGTGGCCTCCACTTGTAAAACCATCCTATTTTGGGGGTCGTCTCATTGTTGCCCATCTAGTGCACCTGTTGTTAATTTCATTAACACCACAGCAGCTGAAACTGATTAACAACCCCCTCTGCTACTTAACAGACCAGATCAATATCCCAGGAGTTTAATTGACTTGATGCTATACTCTGATTAAAAAGTGTTCCATTAATTTTTTTGAGCAGTGTATATTTAGGTAATGTGTGTGAATGTGAACACAACAAACATATAATAGGGTTTTCTCAAATTGACTTAAAAATTGGAAATACTCTTTAACCACTTTACGCCCTCCTGCAATGTACCCATGGACAGGCGTCTGCTGTAGGCAATGTGACATACGGATACATCGTTGCCTACTTCCAGGTTTCTGGCATATGCACCCACCACCATCAGCAAGTTCTGGCCATTGATTCACGGCTGGACCTGCTGACTGACTGTGTACAATCACAGCCCAGAGCCTCTGTGCTGGTAAACAACTCAGAGCTCTGTACAGGGGGAGCGATCTGCAAGTTTCTCATTCCTGCAATGAGGGATGAGAAACTTAGATATCATTTAGTAAAAGCAGTACACTTTACACACATTACACATAGTTAGGCACACATTTAACCCCTTGATCACCCTAGATGTTAACCCCTCCCCAGCCAGTGTCATTATTACAGTGAGAATGTATAGTATTATCACTGCTCACTGTAATAATGTCACCGGTGATGTCTGTGGCAGTTAGTCAGTGTCAATTAGTGTCAGATTGTCCGCCACACTCCTGCAGTCCCATTATAAGCTGTGATCATCGCCTTTAATTGTACATTAGTGTATAAGAAAAAAAATCCAGTATATATCCCATAGTTTGTAGGCACTATAACTTTCATGCAAACCAATCAATATACACTTATTAATGTTCTTTTATCAAAGGCATGTAGCAGAATACATTTTGCCCAAAATTTAGAAATTAGATTTTTTTTAAAGCCTTTTATTGGATATTTTTTATAGCAGAAAGTAAAAAATATTGTTTTTTTTCTTCAACATTTTCGGTTTTTTTTTGTTTATATCCCAAAAAATAAACAGTGGTGATAAAATATGACCAAAACAATGCTCTATTTGTGTGAAAAAAGTGGTATAAAGTTTGTATAAAGTTTGTTTTGGTACAGCGTATGCAATTACCAGTCAAAGTAGTGCAGTGCGGTATAGCAAAAAAATGGCCTGGTCATGAAGGGGGTAAAATCTTCCGGAGCTGAAGTGGTTAAGCTAAGTCCAAAAATATAAGACCTAGAGCCACCACTGTTGATATTTTTACTTACTTCCCTATCATTATCGATGAATCAGCAGCTTTTCAGGGCTGCAGTGTCAGCACTGTAAAATCTCGGATGAAGGACTTTTAGCTGTGATAGCTCTGGCACCCAGGAAGATGTAGAATAAGAAATGCAGGAATCATCTCTCCGCTGATCCCCGCTGAGCAGGCGGATGACAGGTCATTGTCCGCTATACTGCTGCAGAACAGACACAGCCTGCTGACTTCTATGGGATAGTCAGATGTAAACAGACCACTTGTCCATTTTCACCTGACTGTCAATTGACCCGACCTGCCGGACGGATGGGAAACAGATCCCTATCTGTCTATTTTTGGCGTACAGGATTGGATCGGATGCTGGCGGGTGTCAGAAGACACTTGTCTGCTGACACCTGCGGGTCCATAGAGGTTTATAGATGGTCCGATCAGAAAAACTGACAGGCGGACCAGGGCCGGACTGACAACTCATGGGCCCCCCGGGCAATAGGGGATCATGGGGCCCCTGTGTCCTTGCCCAAACTCAAAAAAGCCTATGAAAAAATCACCAGGGGCATCTCATGGGCCCCCTACTGACCCTGGGCCCTCAGGCAGTACCTGAGTTTCCCAAATGGTCAGTCCGCCCCTGAGGTGGACTCGTCAGTGTGAAAGGGGCCTTAAGGATTAGGTTATGTGGTGGATTAAGTGTAATATGTATATAGTAATTAAGAGATACGTTGACTGTTAGGGTAAGCTCGTAAGAAGGGCTTAGTGATTTGCTAGTTTTGGCGTCCAAACACTAGGCCCAAAGTCCTGCTAGAACACGATCACACCTGCTGAGGCCGACCCCTCTTCCATAGGCCTCATCGCGACATCCCTTCACTGCACTTTACTGGTGTTGTTCAGGAAATGGCAAGACAGTCACATCATAAGGACATTTAATCCGGAGTCATTACATACACAGTCAGTCACATAAAATGGACGAACTGTAGTAGTTTCAGGTGAAAGCATGTGCAACATCTCAGTCTCAACTTTGCCCAGGGTCATTAGTACTCACAGAACTGTGTAGATACATTCTAGCTGGGTACACCTCTCCTGGGAACCCTCCGGGGAAGCAGCCTCATGCAGAGTTCTTCAGCTGGGCCTAAAAGGCCTTTTACAATTTGTCCTAGCCCACACCTGCTTAAGGGAAAGAATATCTATCCAGCTTCTCCTGCATACAGGTTCACTCCACCACCTCCTGCCCTGTCCAGGGCCTAAATGTACTGGCTATATCCTCAAAAGGTATGGGGTGTTTAGCAACCATGCACCAAGAAAGTGTATGCTCCTCCCCACCTAGCTTATACCTGCTGTACCAGATACTATTGGGGTACAGAGCCACCTAGTAGTAAAGTGGTTAACTGAACCTGCCTACATACTGCGTACACTTACCCATAATCCCATTGTAAGCCACCTCAAAAGGGTTGCTAACAAATACCAGGAATATCCAGTAATATCAGTTCTTGCATGTTGTTTGCTATGCCCTCCTGCCCCCATATGAAAGAACTTTAGCCTGGCAGTTTGCTGTTTATGCCCAAAGCATTGTATTATGTGAGGGCATGGGGAGGCATTATGCTTATTATATATATTACAAATAATCCAACATTCTGATTGAATCTAGCAATTATTTTTCACTACCAGTTCTCCGAAAAACTACGTTTGCAGACTGGAATACAGGATCAAATGAACTAGATGAGCTGGGAAATTGTGATTATTTTCCCAACACCCATATGACAACTGATTGATTCCAAAATAAATGTTTCCTTCTTTTTTCAACTATTTGTTGATATTAAGGCTGAAAAAACTAGTGAAATTACCCATGTTGTTTTACTGAGCGATGATATTTTAGACACTGAATCTATAAAAACAATCTTCCCAACCAGGACACTACCTGCATGGAGTTTGCATGTTTTCCCTGCGTGGGTTTCCTCTGGGTACTCCAGTTTCCTCCCACAGTCCTAAGACATGCTTGTAGGTTAATTGACTCCTGTCTAAATTGGCCCTCGTATGTGTATGAATGCAATTTCAGAAGACTTTAATAATCCCAAAGGGAATTTTTTAAGATACAGTTACATTCAACAAAGACAACACAAGATCACAATAAAAAAACAAAAACAAGACACTCTGACTCAAAAAATTACCAATAACAGCAATCAGTACCAAATAAAATAAAATGAAAACTATTCTCTAATAAACAATCCATCCTCTTAACCTCCCTAGCGGTATGATTATTTCCGATTTTTTGTGCTGAAAGCGGTACCATTTTTGTGCATGGAAATATGTAGTTTTTTATTGTAGGCTGTAATTTTTAGGAATAACTCACTGAAATCTGTCCGAACAAGAGTCTAGTAAACATTCCGGATATGAAAACTTGAAACACGAAATCATAAATTATAATTAAAAAAATAATCCTAAAAAATAATAATATAATAATAATACATTTAATTCAATAATATAATCAAACCAAAAACACTGAAATTTGAAATACAGAGGAAAATTCGCACATCGCTGAGCAAAGTCGCAAAATCGTTTTCAGTGTCTGATGACGAATTTCCCCACGAATCATTATCACTCAATTCTGCAAGTGGTTCTGATTTACTATCGCTGTTCTCTAGCTGGTCTAAAACTGCTTTTGACGTAAAGGGACGCTTTTTGGACGCCATGGACGTTTCTCAGTTTCCAGGCAGAAAGAACAGTAAAAATGCAGGCAGGGCACAGGACAAAGCACTAGGGACACAATGTATGTGAAATGCATTGAAACAGCAATGTTTTACTATATAATAATCATTTTTTAAAAAATGACATTTTTAAAAAATTTCAAATTTGCTGCCGGTTCCGGCGCCTGTACGTCCCGACGTCACAGGGACCAGAACATGGAAGCCGGATGCCGGCATCGGCCGGAGGAGATGGCCGGGGACGCTGCAGGGGACACATCGCGGGAGCGAAGGACAAGGTAAGTGCTGCAGTGTATTCCCGAGTGTAGCTCAGGGTTACCGCTTTTGGTACTGAAATTTTACCCCGAGCTACACTCGGGAATACCGCCAGGGAGGTTAAAAAACTAAATAGAATAAATAACAGAAAATCAAACAGCCATAATGCAGATATTACACCACTTTCCCTAGCATTACCCAAAATCATAATTAGCCTAATACCAACTGTATTGCCCTCTAGGTAGCAAGGTTTATTGTTTTTTGTTAGTTCGAGGCTGGGTAGCAGTCTGGGATGAGTCAGTTTGGGAGTGAGGCAGGCTTGGAAGGTCTACCGGTCAGGGCTTCTGGAGCCCACCCACCCTTCCTGAAACTGAGAGAATTTTCTGGAAGAAGAGGGGAGGAGGCCTGGGGATTAGCCAAGTGCCCTGGATGTTTGAGGGCACTTGGCCAATCCCCAGGCAGGAGGTCAGGCATGGTGACCAAGGACAACCCTTAAATATGGTAGAGCCTGAGCAGAAGGGAAGTCAGGTGGAATATGGAGTGAGAGAAGGCTGGAGTGTGGAGTCTGGGAGGGGGTCTCAGGGAGGGGAGCCTATCTACAGGCAGGATGCTGGAAAGGAGGATCGCCACTGCACAAGGTCTCTTAGGGAAGACATCCTGAGCAGCAGGAAAGGAGCCAGCCCAGTGAAAGGCCTGAAAAGCAGCTACCAACCCGCCGTGCTGACAGGACAGGACAGAGTGAGCACTCCTACACCCCCTGGGCCGGACAGAGGGAGAGGGCGATCAGGTGCAAGACCCAACTAGTTCTCATCTGGGACTACTTCATTGCTAGATCTTGGAATCCCTTGCCCAGGAATACCCTAAGTGCAGCCAGGTGAAGAGGAAGGATTCATCTGGGGTCTGAGGAGGTATGCCAAGGGAACTTTAGAGCTCCCTAAAGAGACAGTGCTATTTTTGTGGATCCACATTTTTACGAAGTTTTAAGAAGTTTGTCCTCAAGTTTACAGTTCCTTGAGCATCCCATATACTCCTAGACCCTATCCAAGTTGTTATCCCCTTAATAAAAAAAATAAACAACTAAAAACCAGTTCAAGGACTGTATTACAGAATTCAAGTGTGCAAGTGTGGAAAATGCGTGTTGCCTGGCAGTGCAGAGCTTAGGGGGACCAAAACAAATCCAGCGGCCCTCGAGAGGGTAGCGCTACACAACATACTATAAAAACAACATAAAAATCCTAAATCCTAGGGACATTCGACTGTATGCTCCTTGAAGGCAGGGGCTGATGCACATGTACAGTATGTAAAGCGCTAAGGAAATATATAATATACGTGGCCAGCTTTTGCTATGCCTGATTTGCAAGTCATTTTTCACTGTGTATGTATAAATGACTGATTATGTAGGCTATATTGCCATTTTTGTTGAGAGAGAAAAAATGGGTTGTTCTAATGTCAGATTACTCATTTTATACTGTATACCTGTTTACAATCAGCTCTGCAACTTAAAAACGGAACCAATAATATGATGTTTGACTTTCTATCAGATACAGGGGGTGTTCAATAATGCTTCTACGCCGCTTTTCTGGTGTTAATCCCTCTTGTTAATATGTTGCGACAAATTCATGAAGCATTTGCGACACTTTTGGTTCTAGCATTGACAGGTGTCAGGTAGTTCTAAATGTGCCATTTTTAGGGCTCATGTACACTGCAGCTCCTAAACTGGAGCTGTTGAACGCTTTTTTCAGCAGCCCCTGAACTCTCCCTAATGTTTTCCTATGTGTCCATGTACACATCGTCGTTTACAGGCAGTTGAGTTTACAGTCGTTTTTTTAATGCACCAAAATTGCGTTCAGGAGTAGATTTTACCGGCATTTCAAAAGGCAAAAGCATTTGCGTTTATAACAGTTTTTTAACTGTTCCATGTCCAGATGCTGTCCAGAGCCTTTTTTCATCATCAGAAATGCACGCAAAGCGTTTTCCATGTATTCAAATGGACCCGGTACACCAGCGCAGTCAGTTCCAGGTTTCATGTGAAGGAAAAAATGGTAGAACGTGCCGCATTATGCTCATGATGGGATCCATAGTAAATACAACCAGAAAAGACAGGTCATCTCAACACATACTGCTCTCTCTGCTTCTGCTCTCTCTATTCCTCTCAAAATGTCTGAAATAGTTAATTTTTTACTATTTTTCAGTGCATTCTGGGGATTTGGGAAGGTCTCCTGAGGTTATCTTTTAAAAAACGCTTCTAAACGCAAACGCACATAAACCCGGTGTGCAAACGTGGCTAAACTGACAATTTTTAACCTACGTTTTCCAGCAGTCAGTTTCCATCATTCAGAAGAGTTTTCCAAACGCCCCGTGTACAAGAGCCCTTATACTGTGCGGCATGCCTGCACCAAATTCCAAATGGTACAGACAGATTTTGCGAACGTATCTCACGTGCGTACTAAAAGTGACTCAGCATGCGCCAAATCCAAGTACAAGTTTTAGAACGCACTGGAAACACTTTTGTAAAATCTGTATGCACCAGATTTTATGAATTCCAGGGACAGTCTTTGTGGTATTGCAGTCTACCAAAACTAATTATTCATTGCACCTTTTTTCAGTTTTAGAGATGTAACGGGTTTCTTTTTTCCCTCTGTGAATAGTGGAAGAGGAGCCAAGATTTACAACACAATGAAACTTGTACAAAAGCAGGAATGCAGCAAAAGTGCTGATACTGTAGGCGATATTGTCAGGAATGAGGCACTGTGTCTAAATAGATTCAGGAAGGAAGAAAAATCATGCTGTGAACATGGGTAAGCGAGCCAAATAAACAGATAATTAACTGTGTCATTTTTCAAGCTTTCAGATCTGGAAATGGTTATTTAACGGACATGGCTAAGAGAATTAGCAATGCTGTCATTTCATTGTGTTTCATGCATTGCGCATTACATTGTTACATGGAAAAACTGAGGATGATTCAGTCCATTATGTACGCTCAGACTTGGGCTTGAAGGAAAACTAAAACTGTTCTGGGCAATGTTAAGTTTATAAGTTTTCTGTACTTTACTATTTGTATAAAATCTTTATTTTGCAAATAAACATTGAATACAGAGTACACAAGACGTATACTGGTTTTGCAGAGCATTCTTGGTTTTATAACCACTTGCTCTCCAGAGGATTTACTCCCCTTCCCTACCAGGCCATTTTTTGTGATATGGTGTTGTGTTACATTAACTGACAATTGCGCGGTCATGCAACGCTGCACCCAAATAAAATTTACATCCTTTTTTCCCACAAATTGAGCTTTCTTTCGGTGGTATTTGATCGCCTGTGCATTTTTTATATTTTGCGCTATAAAAAAAAAATTACGACAATTTTGAGAAAAAAAACTATTTTTTACTTTTTGCTATTAATCATGTCCAGTAAAAAAATTTAAAACATCAAATTTCAGCATGAATTTAGGCCAAAATGTATTCTGCTACATGTCTTTGCTAAAAAAAAATCTCAATGCGTGTAAATTAATTGCTTTACGTGAAAGTTATAGCATTTACAAATGGAGGTATATATACTGGGATTTTTTTTTTCATTTTTACTAGTAATGGCGGTGACCAGCGACTTATGGCGGGACTGTGGCGGACATTCTGACACTGGGGGGAACTGACTTGGTGTCACTGACATCCCCAGTGACACCAACACAGTGATCAGTGCTAATAAAAAGCATTGACACTGCACTAATGGCACTGGAGAGGAAGGGGTAAACATGTGGGGTGATCAAAGGGTTAACTGTGTGCTGTTTTACTAGGGGCTGTGTCTGTGTGCTTCACTGTAAGCAAACTGCTTTGAATGGCTGTGCTGTGTTCCAGGCAAAGACTGTCAGTGGAGCATATACCAGAAGAGAGCTCTGTGTTGGTAAACAACACAGAGTTCTCTATTGTCAGTGCCAATGTGCCGTTTTCTTTCTCCATGCAAAGCAGGGAGTGAAATCAAGCACATTGCTTAGTAAAAGCACCACACAGTAAACACAATAAACATTGTTAGGCACACAGTTAACCCTTTAATTGCTCTTAAATATTAACCCCTTCCTAGCTAGTGTCATTAGTACAGTGACAGTGTATATTAGCACTGATGACTGATTAATGTCCCTGGAGATGTCAGTGGCAGTTAGTCAGTTCCCATAAAGTGTCAGTGTCACATTGTCTGCCGCACTATCACAGTCCCACTATAAGTCGCAGATCACCATCATTACTAATATAAAAATCATAAATAAAAATTCAAGTATATATTCCAGAGTTTGTAGACGCTGTAACTTTCATGTAAACCAATTATTATATGCTTATTGGGATTTTATTTTTACCAAAGTCATGTAGCAGAATACATTTTGGCCTAAATTTATGAAGAAATTTAATTATTTTATTGGATATGTTTTATAGCAGAAAGTAAAAAATGTTTTTTTTTCACAAATTTTTGGTCTTTTTTCGTTTGTATAATAAAAAAAAAATAAAATAGTGGTGATTCAATAGCACCAAAATAAAACTCTACTTGTATATACATTTCATTTGGGTACAGCGCTGCTTGACCGCACAATTGCCAGTTAAAGAAACCCAAGGCTGAATAGAAAAAACTGGCCTAGTCATGAAAGGGATAAAATCCTCCGGAGCTTAAGTGGTTAATGATTCAGACATTTAGCACCAGAATTAAGAACTAAGATTCTGGATGCTCAAGAGATAAGTGATGACCATATGCATAAAAGATACAGTATAGTCACCATATAATGACCGTCTCTGCTATTGAGGAAGGTGGCAGACTTGTCTGAAGGTAGTCCACTCTGACAAAGGCACAAAATGTACTTCTGGTCCCCAAAGCAGTCCCACCTACACTGTATAGTTAGTATTCAACCTTAATGTATACTGCAGAGCCTTCCTAAAACAAAAAAAAATCTGCATATCTCATCTCTGTCCCAAATCCAAAAAAATAAAGACTGTATTCCACATTTTAGGATAGTGGGAGGAGCCATGCAAATAACTTTCTTGTTCCCCCTGGATCAATGGCATATCCAGATTGGCTATAAGTACATATACAGCCAAAAATGATGGATCCACTTAATCCAAACATGCAGCTGTTTCAGACTTGTTGGCCACCATCAATGCAGTGTACGGAAAACAACCATCTTCTATGGAATAGGACAAGAAGTTTAAATTGTTCTCCATACTAGGCTAAAATTAAAAAGTCCTTTATTCTTTTGGATTTGTGATGGGAGTGAAATAGATATGTTTTAAGAAGGCTGCACTATGCTTCATGAAGGTTTTGAAGAGGGTTTTTTGGTTCTGTCTCACCTACTTCTCACCTACCTCACCGTAACTTCTATGATGTACACTGAAAATCATAATGAACTGAAAAAATAAGCGTATTCTACAAAATACATGCAAAAGCATACACATTGTTCAAACGGCCTTCTCGGCCTTTTGGCTAAGATCAAGTGTAGTATCGACCTTGCCTTTAGGGGTGTCCCTGCTTCCAGCTAGGACGTTGAGAACCACTTGTATCTATCCCAGCCATTTGGTCTGTGTGGGGTACCCTCTACTCGGCCTGGTAGGATCGTCGATTAAATTCAGCTTCACCTGCTTGCTGCTATTGGGTTTGAGGCTTATCCCCCACACAGAACGAGTTTGTGATCTTCCCCCCCCTTGTTCACTCTGCGTTACTACCTCCGGGCAGTAGACGCTCAATAGCCTTTTCAAAGGCTAAGCAAGAGTGAAGCCGCCGAGGAAGGAGAAGGAATCCGCTGAAGATCTCTGGGAAGCCCTCCTGAGAACTCCTCTGCGACAAGATGGGGAAGAAGCAAACCACCAAGAAGCCGCTGACCGCCGCCGCCGCCCCTGCCAAGACCCCGGGAGAAGCCCCCTCCGCCTCCACCTCAGAACGCTCCGGCCCTGCAGAAGGTCTCCCTCCTCTGGAGCCCTGGATGAAGCAGACAGTCGTGCTGCGGCTGAAAGAAGTGGAAGGCAGAGTCCCGGACATGACCCCGGAAGTCTTCGGCAAGAAGATGATCCTTGAACAAGGATTTAGCAAGGCAGAGACCCTGTCGGTGCAGTCCTTCATGAAAGGTATTTTCTTCGTAACTTTTGTATCGTTACAGGTCTGCAAAAGGTACTGGGAGATGGTGAAGACCTCTGGGCCCGATTCCCCTTTCCGCAAGTTTATTGCGAATTCTCCCATTCAAAGGGACGAAAGGCGGATCACGGTGTCCATGAGGAACCCTCACGTCCCTGGAAGAGATATCGCCACTTATCTCCAGAGGTTTTGCGTCGTGTTGAAGGACCCAGTCCGGATACTAGACGCCAACGGCTTCTGGACAGGTAAGTGGGCTGTGTTTTGCAGATTGCTGAGAGATCGTCCCGCTGGAGATCTCCAACACCTGCAACAGTGCTTCTCCCTGGGAGCGTCAGCAGGACTCCTACATTACCCGGATCAACCCCAGTCATCCCGCAGGTGCGGACAGCCGGGGCACGAGGGTAAGGATTGCCATGTGCTTTCATGTCGATTCTGACGGTCTGCAGGTCACGAGACCAAGGATTGCCCGAGGTCCAAAACCTGCAACCTCTGTGGACGGTCAGAGCACGTCTACAGGGACTGCCCAGAGAGAAGCAGGACGTACGCTGGGGCCCTGAGCAAGGGCCCTGCTGCCAAACCAGCGCCACAGAAGCCTCAGAAGGACCCAGGTAAGAGGAACCCCCCTCCCCCCACCCCTACCCCTCCGGGGTCGGAGGCCACCCCCCCCGGACCCTGGCCCCCCTGCCCCCCCCACCCCTGGCCCCCCTGACCCCCCGCCCCTGGCCCTCCTGCCCCCCCTGCCCCTTGCCCTGCCCCCCCTGCTCCTTGCCCCCCTGCCCCACCCCTCCCGGGCCCGGTTCCACCCCCCCCTGACCTGTCCTCACAGGAGGATTTCCTGCCCCTTCCCCCTGCCACCCCCATCAGCAGCTCTGCGGCGGGGAACAGGAAGAGGAAGAAGGAGCAGGCCAGCCCGGCGGCGGAGGACCCCTCCTCCTCCACCAAACGGCCTGCCGTCCTCCAGAATGTCGCAGGTCCCGACCCCGTGGGGGAGGACCTCGACACGCTGGAGGAAGAAGAGGTGGAAGAAGAGATGGCTCTGACCCGGTCAGAGCCAGATCTCTCCACCGACTTCGATGAGGTCCTCAATGAGGTCCTCAGCCAGATTGGTCTGAGCCAGGACATGGGTCAGGCTGCAGAGGTCACAGAGGTCGACCCCCTCTCCAGCGGAGGTAAGCACAGCCCCTGCCGACTAACCCCTTCATCTCTTTCCCATGATGGCTGAGATCTCTATCTTTTCCATTAATGTGAGGAGCATCAAGGACGCGTCTAGGAGGCAGACGGTGCTGACCTTTCTTTCCACACAGCAGAGTGATGTTTACATGCTTCAGGAGTGCGCCCTTCCCCCTCTGAGGAGGTACACTCATTTGTCCTCCCAGTGGACCCACGGTCCCTCCTACTGGTCTGGGGGTGGCGATTGCAAGTCCGCAGGAGTAGCGGTTCTTATCAGGGGAGGACGTTTCACTGTTGACTCTGTCCATGAGCTCGTCTGTGGCCGCCTTTTGGTCATAGACGGCTCGTGGGCGGGGGAGCCCGTTAGGCTCATCAACGTGTACGCCTCCCCGGAGAAGAACGCACGGCTGGAGCTTTTCCAAACCCTGCGGACGCAACTCGTCACAACGAGAACAGTAGTAATCGGCGGTGATTTTAACTGTCCGATGGAGGAGGATGGGCGCAGCTCCAGCATGTACGCTAAACTCGACGCCACCTCGAAGCTGCTCCGGGAGGTGATTGTGGAGGCTTCCCTGCAGGACGCCGTGGGATCCGTGGGGCGCGGTTCCGTGAACTACTCATGGAGCCGCCCCGACGGATCTGTGCGTTCCAGGATTGACTTTGTGCTCACCTCTAGGGCAGTCAGGCAACGCGGGTTCTCCATGGTTCCCTGCTTTTTTTCTGACCACAGGGCCATTCACTTTCAAGGTGACCTGGGAGAGGGCTTTGCCCCGGGCCCAGGCTCCTGGAAGCTGAATTGCACCCTGCTGGACGATGAGGAACTGCTAGAGGAGCTCAGGGAAACCTACGGTGCCTGGCGAGAGGAGAAGTCTTTCTTTCCCAAGGTAAGCGACTGGTGGGAGTTTGTGAAAGTCAAGCTGCGCAGCTTCTTTCAGGCCAGGGGACGCCAGCAAGTGTGTGCCAGGAGGAGGGAACTCAGGAGGCTGCAGCGTCAGCTGCAGTCCCTGCAGGACCTCCATCACTGTGGCTGGGACGTGAGGCAAGACCTGGAGGACACCAAGAAGAGCTTGAAAAAGCACTTTGAGGAAGAATCCAGGCACATTGTCTTCCGTGCCAAGGTGGAGCATCTAGAGAAAGGTGAGAAGTGTAACTCTTTCTTTTTCAGGAAACTCCACTCAGGACACACACCCCTGTCAGAACTGCGCGACAAGACTGGAACACTCCAGAAGGGGAAGGAGGCCGTGATGGAAGTGGTCAGCGACTACTACTCCGACCTCTACTCCCCCAAAGAAACAAACACGGAAGCGGCCGACAGATTCTTGTCAGGTATCTCTAACGCTATTGATCCTGCAGGTTTGTCGGCCACCAACGCCCCCTTGACGTTGGAGGAGCTGCACTCTGCCGCTAAATCCTTTAGGCAGGGCAGGACCCCGGGCTGCGATGGTCTCCCAGCAGAGCTTTATGTAGCGCTGTGGGACCTCGTGGGCCCGGACCTGCTCGAGCTGTACGAGGAGATGGTGGTGGAGGGCAGGATGCCTCCTTCGTTGAGGGAGGGGATGATCACGATCCTGTACAAGCGTAAGGGGGAGAGATGTGACTTGAAAAATTGGCGTCCCATCTCTCTCCTGAACGTGGACTACAAGATCCTTGCCAAAGTCATGGCAAACAGGCTGAAGGCTGTCATCGGACAGGTCATCCACCCGGATCAGACTTGCGGCATTCCTGGCCGCAGGATTGCGGACAGCCTAGCGCTTGTCCGGGACATGGTCCAATACATCAAGGACCGCCGTGTGCACGCGGCCCTGGTCAGTCTTGATCAGGAAAAGGCCTTTGACCGTGTCTCCCATGGGTTTATGTGCAGAGCCCTGCGCAGGTTTGGTCTCGGGGAAATGTTTTGTTCGTATGTGGATATTATGTATAACGATATTTGCAGTTCCGTGCAGGTGAACGGCTGGAAAACTGACCCCTTCCCGGTCCTCTCCGGGGTCAGACAAGGCTGCCCTCTTTCACCTCTGCTTTTTGTTTGCTGTATAGAGCTCTTCGCCGAATGCATCAGACGGAATCCAGAGATCGGGGGAATCACCGCACCGGGACCAGACAGACGGGAAGTGAAGTGCTCGCTCTACATGGACGACGTGACGGTGTTCTGTGCCAACCAGCGCTCCATCGACCTGCTCGTCCAGACCTGCGAGGACTTCGGCCAAGCTTCGGGGGCAAAGGTCAACTGCGGGAAGTCGGAAGTCATGCTCTTCGGAAAGTGGTTCCTGCCTTCTTCTGCATCCATGCCCTTTGGCATCAAGACAGACTTCATGAAAATTTTGGGAGTTTGGTTTGGTGCCGAGGGCGCAGCCCTGAAGTCTTGGGAGGAGAGACTGGCTAAAATGCGGCAGAAATTTGGACTTTGGAGCCTTAGAGACCTCACCATCGAAGGGAAGACACTGGTACTCCGCAGCGAGATTCTCCCTGTGTTGCAGTACCTCGCCCAGGCCTGGCCCCCACGGGTCAACACCTGTAAGACCATCACCAGGGCGGTGTTCCACTTCATCTGGGGCTCCAAGATGGACAGAGTGAAGCGGGCAGTCATGTTCAAGGAACCCCTCAAGGGCGGTAAGGGCGTGCCCGACATCGCCACCCAACTGAGGGTGTTCTTTGCTTGCAACTGCATCCGCAGAACTTTGCCCAAAAGGATTATGGACTCTGGCGGGAACGCAAAACGCTTCTTCCTGTTGCCTCTCTGGAGGTCTCGGGTGGGACACTTGGGACAGTTCCATCCCCTACAACTGGGACGCTCGTTGGTACTACTTGGATACCTTCAAGTTCATCAGGGAGCAGGGGCTGCAGGGAGTCAAGCCTGACTTGTGGAAACCAAAGACCATCTACAAGCTCATCAGAGCAAGCGACATTTTGGAGTCGGTTCCAGGCCTGCCTTCAGACACCTGCAAGGTGGTCTGGAGGAATGTTTCTTCCAACATTCTCACCAACAGGCACAAAGACCTGGCATGGATGGCAATCCAAGGGGGGCTGCCTCTCAGGACATTTATGCATGCCAGGAACCTGAGCAGATACAGACACTGCCCCTTCTGCATCATCCATGAGGAAACGTCTCACCACGTTTTCTGGGAGTGCTCATTTGCTCAGGCCCTGTTGGGGGCCCTGGAACCTGAACTCAAAGACTTTGTACCACAGACAGCCATCACTCACTTTGGGGTGTTGAATGGACTGTTCTGTGGAACTTTTTCTCTGGAGGACATTGACGGCACCTGGCGGGTGCTGTGTTGTTTTAAGGACGCTTTATGGTGCACCAGAAAGCGCCTCATCCACCAGCGGGAGAGGATGTCCATTGAGGACTGCGGCAGACTGATCCTCAGTCTGCTCAGAGACTATACCTTGATGGACTTTAAGGAGGAAGAGAACGTCTGAAGATTTCCCCTTCCCCCTACTCCCCCTTGCGTGTCTTTGTCCCTTCAATAAAGCTTCGGGCCTGTGTTTTCCCCCTTCCCCCCCCCCCACACACACACCCGATGCTTGTTGTATAGCGTAACAGTCGGTTTTCGTTTTTGCATGATTTTGTGACATTAGGAAACGTACCGTGTATTAGGATGCTATGGTTTTTGGGGTAAGCGGCGTTATGCATGACGTGTTGGTCTGGGGATTCATCCTCCACGCACATCACGTCAGGCATCATACCGCTGAGCGAATGTATTTATTTCTGAATGTATTTATCGTATGCTTGGAACTGTATTGCAATGTGGTGCGCTGCGTTGCAGTACAGGGTGAGATGTACCCCGATTACAAGTATCATGTTGTTTTTGATGCTTCTGTAATAAAAGTATCTTTTCAATCAAAAATCAATCAACTTCCTTGCCTCATATGACACCCAATTGATTGTTATGGCCATGTGCTTCCTTTTTTGCTCCAGTTTTATCTGCTGTAATTTTTTTAAAAGCAGCCTTAAAGTGTTGATAAAACCCAAAAGCAAAAATGAATATATTGAAGCTTACCAGCCAATAGTTGTGGTGGCTGCATTTTTCCCTTTTATTTTCACTAGGTAATCCTGCGAACAACATACTTCCTGCACTAGAGTGACTACACTTACTCCTCCGCTGTAACCATGGAGGGAGCTTGCTTATCGGCACTTATACCCCCTTCCTGCCCAGGCCAATTTTCAGCTTTCAACGCTGTCACACTTTGAATGACAATTGCGCGGTCATGAAGCATTGTACCCATATGAAAAAAATGTTTTTCACACAAATAGAGCTTTCTTTTGGTGCCACTGGGTGTTTTATTTTTTGCGCTATAAAAAAAAGAGCAAAAAATTTGAAAAAAAAAGTTTTCTTTGTTTCTATTATAAAATTTAGCAAACAGGTAATTTTTCTCCTTCACTGATGTGCATTGATGAGGCTGCACTGATGGGCACTGGCAGACGGCACTGATGGGCACTGATAGGTGGCACTGATGAGCTGGCACTGATGCTGCTGCACTGATATGCAGCAATGATGCGCACTAATAGGCGGCACTGATGGGCAGCACTGATGGGCACTTATGGGTGGCCCTGACTGACGGCACTGCTGGGCACTGATGGGTGGCACTGCTGGGCACTGGTGGGCACAGATGGGTGGCATTACTGGGCAACTGATGGGCACAGGTAGGTGGCACTGCTTGGCACTTGTGGGTGGCACTGCTGGACACAGGTGGGTGGCACTGCTGGGCACTGATCTGTTCTCTGACAATTGTCGGTTATCGGCAGTACATTCCTTACGCTGTGACAGTGTGAAGAAAGTGCAGTCAATAACTAGCAACTGCATTTACCGGTGATCTGCTGTGTCATTGGACACAGCTGATCACGTGGTAAAAGGCTGCTGTGATTGGCCTTTTACCACATCACGTGATTAGCTGTGCCCGTAGGACACAGGGATCACGGAGATCACCAGGTGCGAGCCGCTGGGGGCGCGCAGGAGGGCACGTTCTGGGAGGCTGTCATATGACACCCTCCCAGAACTGGACAACCACGCTGTAACCGTCATTCGGCTATAGCGTGATTGGCAAGTGGTTAAAGCACGTCTGTTTCTGTAATCTTCAATACCAAGGGGATTAGTAGTTTAGAGAGGGACGGTAACATTGGTTTATACTTTTACATCAGCTCACAGGAAGTGACAAGGACACTGCATTTCTGGCAGGATCAATAGGTGTTTTCTGTACTTGCTGAAAATTTACTTTTAGTGAAAAAGGACAACTAATGCACTTGCCATATGTAATGGCTGGTAAACTAAAATGTATTAATATTTCTGTTCTTGGGTTTACAGCATATATCTTTTAAAGGATACATTCACCTTTAGTAACATATTACATATTAAACCAGTATTCAGGGAGTACCATGCAACATGTTACTAAAGCAGGAGCCCCGCAAACCCCCATCCCCCATTATGACAGCAGGTCGGGGATCCTCTCTCTGCACCCACTGTCACAAATTAAAAACAGCATGGCTGTGCAGAGCTCCACCCACACAGCCATATCATTCATTCACAGCAATCTGTGAATGAAGGAACTACATGTACTCTCTACCACTGCAGCAGATGGCTTTTAGTTTTCAATGAACTGGCAGGGCGCTTGTTAGTGCTCTCATGGTTCATTGATTCTTCCTGTTGTCCAGTAACTGTTTGCCTTACAGGAGGTACAGACAAACAGCTGTACTGAGAGTCTTCAGGAGTATAATGTGATGGACGCGGCGTCAGACCCCCGGCCCTCCTCACCAACTCATGACCGAAGGACTAGCCAATCTAAAACCGTGCTGTCACGTGCGTAACAATGCCATGCTCAGCTGCACCCTGCACAAAGATTTTCCAGCTAATGGACCACAATCTATGAACCTGCAGCCTGAGAGCGATTGTTACTGAGTCAGGTTAATTACGCAATTAACCCTTCACACTGCCACCACTGCCTTTTGTACAGAGGAGGAAACTCGCCAATATTAGCAATAACACTATGATGTTTGAATAATCGTCTGTATACACACTGATGTATATAGAGGGTTAAAACACACAGTAGCGCGCTTCAGAGACAGGGATTCTTAGTTTGCTTTAAAGAGCTTTAGAAACAATTCAACACTTTTCAGAAATAAAGATTTATTACTAAAAAGGTCAAAATGGTGCAATAAAAATATTTACAGAAAAAGATGTAGCCAATATATATATATATATATATATATATATATATATATATATACATACAGAGAGCAATACCACAACAGGGAGATAACAGAAAGAAATTTAGAGAGGTAGAATACTTGCCGTCAGCCTTGGTTTAAGCAGCTTCAAGGGTCCTGAGCAAAAGGGTGCCTATTCTCCCAAAGTTGGTTCCTGGTGTTAAAAGGGAGATCTCTTCATCTTACTGCTCCAAGCATAACAGTCTTTTTCTAGGAACCCAGCATGGTATCTCCTTAAAGCAGAGAACCAATTGCCTCATTTGGGGAAGGGTGTTTTAGGCGGGGAACTCAGGCTATGACCAAATCCTTCACAGTTTATATCATGGTCAATAACTTCGCCTAGGTACATGTAGCAGCCTAGCCACTAGTAGATTAATATGCATAATGATCCTAAATGTCTAGACAACAAATATGCCATATCTTACCATTTCAGCTAGAACTATATGGCTTTCTACTCTCCTGTAGACTTTAACTAGGGGTGTAAGGTATCAGGTGACTGGTATTAAAGTGACCTCTCTGAATATATGTTTTGTATTCTGGTATGTATTACTTATGAGAAATTACGAAATTGCATGAAAAAGTGTTTTCACATGGGATGCAGGTCTTACTGCTATCCTGGAATGCTTTTGAAGTCCAGTGACTGCTGGGTTTATGGCTTTATGATCAGCTTCAGAGCAAGAGTTTGCCAGACACCCTGGCATCAGCTAATTGGGTTTACAACCATGAAGGATATTCAACTGTGTCCTGTGCACTCCTGAACCCAGCACACAAGGATCACGTGTGACTGAACAGAGAGGGAGGGGGGAGCTGATTTGGAGTGAGAAATGATACAAGATGGGGGGTCTTTACCAAAATGGATGTTCGCGTCCATATTTGTACGTACAATTGCTACACATAACATTGCATCAGATGCAGGGGGTGGGACTAGAATGCAGCAGGCTTGACAAAGGGGGAACCACTTCCAAAATGTCTTGCCCCAACAATTTAAGCACAATGCTCTGCAGGCTCCTAAAGAAAAAATTACAAATGCACATTTATTTACCTGCAAAAAATATGTATTTTTAGCTTTTTAAATGTAAACGTATCCTTTAAAAGATCTGGACAATTTATATACTTTTCATTTTGTAGTAAAATAAGGAATTGAATTTAACTGGAGCAAGCATCCATAAAACAAATACTACATGAAACATCATAAGATACAAATGTTGAGGAAACTTCTGAGACAACAGCTGAGCTGTCTGGTATTGTGTAATAGCCGAGGTTATTTTAAGGACAAAGAAAAACAATAAAAAGCTGAACTTTTTTGCTTACTCTGCAGCAGGTTTCTAATTACCAAGTATCCTTAGCTGCACTATTTGCAGAATCTGGGTTCACCTAATTCCCATTTGTGCATATGTTCTAGTAGAGTGTATAGGGTTCTTGTAGTGCTTTCCATTGATTTAGGTACCTCACTGTAGTGCAATGATGTAGCAGCAGCAGAGGTACCTACATACATGAATGATTTGCCTATCAGATTATGCAGGATCTGACAGATCATTAATAAATGGGCAAACATATGAAACAGAGAGGGTTAGCATATTTTTGACAACATTTGGTAGTGACCTACCTTAACCGGTTTCCTGCTGTCCTATAGCAGAAATACTGTTACAGGGTGGCAGGGCTGCGCAAAATCAGGCATATATAAGTGATTTCGCATCTCCGGGAAGGGGGTGCGTGCCCTACCCGTGCTGCCATTGGCGGCCTCAGCTACGATCGCCAAGTCCAGGTCGGTGATTCCCTACCGGAACCCGACTATCGCCGAGTATCACTGACGGGGGAGAAACCCCCCTGTCAGCTCCTGCACATTGGTTTGTATTGCTCTGCATAGCATTTAATTCCCATTTGTGCATATGTTCTACTACAGTGTATAGGGTTCTTGTAGTGCAGAGCAATACAAAGCAGTGTGCTTACACAGTAAAACACACAGCACACAGTTAACCCATTGACTGCCCCAGATGTTAACCCCTTCCTGCCCAGTGTTATTAGTACAGTGTCAGCAATTTTTCTTAGTGCTGATCACTGTATTAGTGTCACTGGGGAAGTCAGTGGCCATTAGCCAGTTACCCCCCCCCCCCAGTGTCAGAATGTCTGTCGCAGTCCTGCAGTCCTGCTATAAAATCGCTGATTGCTGCCATTACTAGTATAAAAAAAAAATTCCAGTATCTATACTGCCATTTGTAGACGCTATAACTTTCACGTAAACCAATTCATTTACACGTAGTGGGATTTTTTTTTAGCAAAGACATGTAGCAGAATACACTTTGGCCTATATTTATGATGAAATTTTATTTATTTATTTTTTTTTTGCTGGACGTGTTTAATAGCAGAAAGTCAGAAATATTGTTTTTATCTCAAAATTGTCGATTTTGTTTTGTTTATAGAGCAAAAAATAAAAACGCAGAGGCCATCAAATACCACCGGAAGAAAGCTCAATTTGTGTGAAAAAAGGACATCAATTTAGTTTGTGTGCAGCGCAATTGTCAGTTAAAGTAACGCAGTGCCGTATCACAAAAAATGGACGGGTCAGGAAGGGGGGTAAATCCTCTGGAGGGCAAGTAGTTAAAGAAACACATAGGGGTTGATTTACTATAACTGGGGCACTCAGAATCTGGTGCAGCTGTGCATGGTAGCCAATCAATTTCTAACTTCAGCTTGTTCAATTAAGCTTTGACAATATAACCTGGAAGCTGATTGGTTTCAGTGCAGAGCTGCACCAGATTCTGAGTGCACCAATTTTAGTAAATAACCTCCAAAGTGATTAGCTTGGAAAAATCCATCCCAGTCAGTTGACTTCCATACCAAAAAGCCTCGATCAGGGGGTTTTAAAGACTTTCTTCATGTAAACTTTCTTATAGAAATGGCTGGATCCAGCAACATTCTGTAATAGATGTAGACATCTTTAAATGAAGAGTACAATTTGCTTCAGCTATTGGAAACTAAAAATTCAGCAAAAGTTGCTGAAAATTGTATGCTACACTGATGTGAATAGATTTATCTACTATTGTTCATATTTTTCTCTAAATTGTTTGTGAGCTCCTAAGACGAGTGTATGGGGTTCAAAGCTGGCCATTCATACACTGCTCAAAAAAATTCAAGGAACACTTTTTAGATCAGAGTATAGCATCAAGTCAATTGAATTCCTGGGATATTGATCTGGTCAGTTACATAGCAGAGGGGGTTATTAATCAGTTTCAGCTGCTTTGGTGTTAATGAAATTAACAACAGTTGCACTAGATGGGCAACAATGATATGACCCCCAAAACAGGAATGTTTTTTCAGGTGGAAGCCACTGACCTTTTTTCCCCTACTCATCTTCTCAGTTTTTCACTAGTTTTCATTTGGCTAGGGTCGGTGTCACTACTGGTAGCATGAGGCAATACCTGGACCCTACAGAGGTTGCACAGGCAGTATAGCTTCTCCAGTATGGCACATCAATACGTGCCATCAATACGTGCCATTGCCAGAAGGTTGGCTGTGTCTCCCAGCACAGTCTCAGGAGCATGGAGGAGATTCCAGGAGACAGGCAGTTACTCTAGGAGAGCTGGAAATGACCATAGAAGGTCTTTAACCCATCAGCAAGATCGGTATCTGCACCTTTGTGCAAGCAGAAGCTGGATGAGCACTGCCAGAGCCCTACAAAATGACCTCCAGCAGGCCACCAAACAATCAGAAACAGAATTCATGAGGGTGGCCTGAGGGCCTGACATCATCTAGTGGGCCCTGTGCTCACTGTCTGGGACCACAAAGCTGGATTGGCATTTGCCATTGAACACCAGAATTGTCAGGTTTTCCACTGGTGCTCTGTGCTTTTCACAGATGAGAGCAGGTTCACCCTGAGCACATGTGACAGACGGGAAATAGTCTGGAGAAGCCATGGAGAACATTATGCTGCCTGTAACATTGTTTAGCATGACTGTTTTGGTGGTGGCTCAGTGATGGTCTGGGGAGGCATATCTTGGAGAGACGCACAGACCTCTACAGGCTAGACAATGGCACCATGACTGTCATTAGGTATTGGGATGAAATCCTTGGATCCATTGTCAGATCCTCGCTGGTGCAGTGGGTCCTTGGTTCCTCCTAGAGCATGACAATGCCCGGCCTCATGTGGCGAGAGTATGCAGGCAGTTCCTGGAGGATGAAGGAATTGATACCATTGAATGGCATCCACACTCGCCTGACCTAAATCTAATAGAACAGCTCGGGGATATCATGTTTCGCTTCCAGGTTGCACCTCAGACTGTCCAGGAGCTCAGTAATGTCTTGGTCCAGATCTGGGAGGAAATACCAGAGGACACCATCCATCATCTCATTAGGAGCATGTCCCAATGTTGTCAGGCATACATACAAGCATGTGAGGGCCATACAAACTACTGAGTACAATTTTGAGTTGCTGCAATGAAATTTCAACAAAATGGACTAGCCTCCTGCATCATTTTTTCACTTTGAGTTTTGGGGTGTTTTTGAATTCAGTCCTCTGTAGGTTGATCATTTTCATTTCCATCAAACAATGGGGCATCCTTACGTTCCTACCCAGTCCATATAAGTGTAAATAGCCAGCATGATATTTTTCCCCATTGAGATCAGATGTGTATTCAAAGTGTTCCTTTAATTTTTTTTGAGCAGTGTATTAAAATTTGCATTTCATGTCTGTTTTTTACCAAAATGATTGAGAAGGGACACTTATTTATTCCTACAAGTATGCATGTAAGGTGATCAGTTCACTTATTTTCACCACTGATGGATTAGCGCAAACAGACCAAAAATGTGTCTTTAGAGCACAGATAGGGGCTATAAGGTGAAAATGGAAAGTGGATCTCAGACCAAAACAAAAAATGTCTAACCACCACCAAATGGACTATGGAGAATTTAACATAAACACCAGACTATGGTGTCCGTTTATGGACCAGCGGTAATAGATCGCTGCTCAGTTCTCCGGCATTCTCTGAGAACACAGTTCTCCTGTGAATGCAGTTTATGAAGCAGTTCTCCGAACGAAGGGAGAACGTTCTACAAACTCTGGAAAACGGCTCATTTTACTATAATCTCGCGAGATTACAGTAAAAGATCAGTTTACTAAGCAGAGGTAAATTATATCTGCTTAGTTTTTGGTCCCTCCGATTCTCCAGCTCTGGGCTGGAGAATCTGGAGGGAGAACACAGATCTCCAGAGAAGGGCTGACATGATCTCCTGAGTGTCATAAACTGTGAATGACCAGAGAATAGCTGAGATCTGTTGAATCGCAGCTATTCTCTGTGTCATAAACGGACACCTATTTTTTTTATCAAAAAATTGTAAACTCATAGCCATAAAGTCATAACACCTCTTTACTACATACACAAGTAAACATAAAAGCATTGTATTTGTGTATGCAATAAAGAGGTGTTTTTGACTTTATGGCTATAATTTACCTAATTTTTGCTAAAAAAAATAATTTGGTGGTGTTTATGTTGGATTCTACAAGGCTTAGTGGTGGTTTGAGATATTTTGGCCTATATACTTTTAGGAAGACATGCAATTTGTTTAGTAGCGAATCAGACAAAATTTTAATTATTCGGAGATTTGGATATATTCAAATCTATAAATCACAATAGTAACAAATCCAAAATTAAAACGAAAACAACAAATTCATTCATATTCAATTGTTTCATTCAGATGACATGATGTGATAGTTTTGACCTTTTGTTAATGTTTGAAGCATCCAAAATAACGTAACAATGTAACGAATGATCCAAATTGATTTTTATTCTAGTGAGTGTAGCATGAATTCTAATAATATTCTTTTTGTATTGGGGTTGAACTTGAGAGAACATTTGTTTAATTTTACGTGTACAGCCTAACAAAGTCAGTTGGGAATAAGGAAATGAATTCAACTTAATAACATAATGAATGAATATTTATGTTTCAGATGAGAGTAGCGCGGTTGTCTTTGATTCTTGGATAATTAGCCGATTATGAATTAACATTTTTTATTATTATTAAAGAAATTGACTAAATATGAAATGGAAACATATTGCAATAAATACAGTATGGTATCAAAGTGAAATAAGGTGATTCCTACTTATTGAGTTTGGGTTGGATGGAGGTGGATCCATTAGAATCTCTGAATCATAACAAAACAAATGAATTTGCAATTAATTTCGTTCTATTCGTTACTTTTGGGTGCACGTGACTCCAGTCAAAATCGCCCAATCAGCTGATTCCATTTCTCTTTGTGGGTTGGACTAGTAGGAATGAGTCAGAGCGCATAAGTCTCCCAAAAAAACGAATACAGACAATCTTCTGAAATAACATCCGAAAATACATATTGATTTGGAACAACAAATATAAGAAATAAATCTGAATATACAAAATACATTCTGAAAACAAATGATTTGAACATAACGATTACGATGAAACAAAATTATTTACTTAATTAATTAATCAGAAACAAAACAAATTTTTCCTTCGTGCACATCTCTAGTTTTGAGCCACTGGGACTCTGGAGCATTAAGGCAATAAAAAGGAGGTTTTTAGGCCCTTCTGGATATTCTTGAAAGAGGATCTTAGTTTTGATTACAGACCAATTACCTGGTCAGAATAGGCACACAACTGCATCAGTGGATCTATCCATAGAGGGCAAGTCCATTTTTCCCCCAAACACGTACACCATACATCTCCCTTCAGAGTCTACATAAAAATATATTGAACAAACCATGCAAACAAGGTAACAGCACCATACAGCATTAGTAGGAGTTTACATGTTGAATGGGACCCTATAATGGCGGATCACTGACACATCACTTTTGAATGGATATGTAATTTTGAGGTAGTCTTCCCACAGCCTGCAGAAATCAACTAAATGACGTCTGAGTCAGTCAAGCAATGCAATCATAGCTGAGTCATGGTCAATTTTCACAGAACATACGGCAGTGTAATAAAATATGGGTCTGATCCAATAAACCTTGTAGTGTCAGACATTAGAGAAACAAGCACTTTAATAAGATAAGGGGGGATTTACTATAACTGGGGCACTCAGAATCTGGTACAGCTGTGCATGGTAGCCAATCAGCTTCTAACTTCAGCTTGTTTAATTAAGCTTTGATAATGAAGGGCTCTTTTACATGGACATTCCGTTCAGGTCCACCTGCCCATTTTTCAGGCAGACCTGAACGGAACTTCAAATCTCCTCTATGGAGTGAAGGGTGTAAACGGATGTGTCCGTTTACACCCACTGACATCCGATCCGCCAAAAAGGGATCGGGTCGGATGAAAACGGACCGGTGGGGATCAGCAGAGAGATCCCCCACTGAGCAAGCAGATCCTCTAAAGGGGCCACCCCATGTGAAAGAACCCGAAACCTTGAAGTTGATTGGTTTTTTTTATTGAGAGCTGCACCAAATTTTGCACTCTCCACTTTTAGTAAATCAACATCATAGTTTCTTATTTTTCTTTATGATTCATAACTTTTTTTAAAAAATATGATTCTTGTGTGATTGCACCAAGCATAGAGGCTTATGTCCATTTTGGAGTAAATGCCCTTCACTTCTTCTTGTCCCTGGTATGACTCCCTATGCAGGAAGTCAGGGAGGAGCTCCCTGACAAGGAGTTATAAAAAAAAATGTTTTATTTATTTTCTGTTTATGTTTCCTCTTTAGAGATTTCACCGGATTTCCTGTCCTGGTGACATGAGAGGATGTAAGGGAAAATCATGCAATAGGGACTTGGACAACAATCAAAACATTTGTGTAACATGATACATGGTATGAAAGATCGACTGTGCATTTAAAATTGTATTAAAAGGCATTTTTTGTCCTAAAATAAAAAAGATGTTATACCTACCTGCTCTGTACAATGATATTGCACAGAGAGGTCTCTTATCTCATCTTTGGCAGTCCCCTGCCAGAGCTGTCTGCTTCTCCCTGCTCTGGGTGCCTCCATAGCAAGCCAGGTGCTAAAGGGGCACCCATGCACTTGCTCCTGAGCCGGGCCGTGTGCATTCATAAACACACACAGTGCCCCAGCTCCCTCCTCACAGGAGTTTGCCAGCAGCAGGAGCCTATGGCCCCACTGCCCTAAGAGTCTCCTGTGAGATCAGGAAGTGGAGGAGCAGTGTTGCAGCTGGGACAGTGCTGGAATGGTGAGAGGTGTCAGGTAAGGTAGAAATGGGGGGGGGGGGGGGAGTAGAATAGGTAGTGTTTTTTTTTTTTACCCTAATGTAGAGAATGCATTAAGGTAATGTTTTGAATTTAGAACTTTAAGCTGAAATGGGATAATAATGCAAGTGTACACTGTAGCTGCTAAACTGACGTTCAGGAGCTGCTGAGCATTTTTTTTCAGCATCCCCTGAACTCTCCTTTATGTTTTCCTGTGTCCATGTACACATAGTCATTTACAGGCAGTTGAGTTTACAGTTTGTCTTTTTTAAACGCACCAAAATTGCGTTCAGGAGTAGATTTTACCGGCATTTCAAATGCCAAACTCTTGTAAACATGTGTAAACACTTGTAAACTTGGTTAACCGCATTTACAAGTGTTTGCGTTTAGATGTGTTTTGTGACAGATCCATTTCCAGATGCTGTCCAGAGCCTTTTTTCTTCATCAAAAATGCATGCAAAGCGTTTTCCATATATTCAAATGAACCTAGTACAGCAGTGCAATCAGTTCCAGGTTTCGCGTGAAGGAAAAATGGTAGAACGTGCCACATTATGTTCATGATGGGATCCATAGTGAATACAACCAGAAAAGACAGGTCATCTCAAAACATACTGCTCTCTCTGCTTCTGCTCTCTCTATTCCTCTCAAAATGTCTGAAATAGTTAATTATTTACTATTTTTCAGTGCATTCTGGACATTTGGGAGGGTCTCCTGAGGTTATCTTTTAAAAATGCTTCTAAACGCAAACGGGCATAAACGTGGTATGGAAACGCAGCTAAACTGATGTTTTTTAACCTACATTTTCTAGCAGTCAGTTTCCAATGGTCAGAAGAGTTTTCCAAGCGCCCCGTGTACATGAGTCCTAAATCCTGCTATGTATGGGATTAGAATAATTCAATCTAAATACTAATCTAGAATTATGCAAATTGTAATAAAAACATGAATGAATCCATAACTGTATAAAAATATCTGCCTAGTATCTTTAAAGTGTATATATGGCAAAAACTTTGATTTTTATTTTGCGAAGAGTGAAGAAGGGCTAAAACCCCTGCCAGTTTATTTTTGTTATCGGTGTACCATTGGGAAATATCAATTCACTTCCTGTCCCAGAGACATAACAGGAAGTTAGAGAAAATCTCCAAAAGTGAGGGGAATTACCTCCCCGAAACATGTGTCCCCATTGGAAGATTTCCCCCTACCTCTTGTTCTGGGAACAAATCTAAAATGTAAGATATACTCTCAGTTTCGAATAGACGGGTGCATTCCCCACATTGGAAAACAGACAGCAATTAAAACTTGACAGAAGATGTAACCCTTCCCAACTTTATCCAAAACTAAAAAAAAGAGATATACACTACATTGCCAAAAGTATTGGGATGCCTGTCTTTACACGCACATGAACTTTAATGGTATCGCAGTCCTAGTCCGTAGGGTTAAATTTTGAGTTGGCCCACCCTTTGCAGCTATAACAGCTTCAACTCTTCTGGGAAGGCTGTCCACAAGAATTAGGAGTGTATCTATGGGAATGTTTGACCATGTCGGACGAAAAGGCCTGGCTCGCAGTCTCCGCTCTAGTTCATCTTAAAGGTGTTCTGTTGGGTTGGGGCAGGCCAATCAAGTTCCTCCACCCCAAACTCGCTCATCCATGTCTTTATGGACCTGTCTTTGTGTGCTGGTGGGCAGTCATGTTGGAACAGGAAGGGGCCATCCCCAAACTGTTCCCACAAGGTTGGGAGCATGAAATTGTCTAAAATGTCTTGGTATGCCGACACCTTAAGAGTTTCCTTCACTGGAATTAAGGAGACAAGCCCAACCTCTGAAAAACAACCTCACACCATAATCCCCCCTCCACCAAACTTTACACTTGGCACAATGCAGTCAGGCAAGTACCGTTCTCCTGGCAACCGCCAAACCCAGACATCTCCATTGGATTGCCAGACAGAGAAGCTTGATTGGTCACTCCAGAGAACACGTCTCCACTGCTCTAGAGTCCAGTGGTGGTGTGCTTTACACCACTGCATCCGACACTGCATTGCACTGTGATGTAGTGATGTAAGGCTTGGATGCAGCTGCTCAGCCATGGAAACCCATTCCATGAAGCTTTCTACACACTGCTGTTGTGCTAATCTGAAGGCCACATGAAGTTTGGAGGTCTTTAGCTATTGACTCTGCAGACAGTTGGCGACTTCTGCACACTGTGCACTTCGGCATGCGCTGACCCTGCTCTGTCATTTTACGTGGCCTATCACTTTGGGGTTGAGTGGCTGTTGTTCCCAGTTGCTTCCACTTTGTTATATTACCACTAACAGTTGACCGTGGAATATTTAGTAGCAAGGAAATTTCATAGATTGACTTATTGCACAGGTGGCAACCTATCACGGTACTACGCTTGAATTCACTGAGCTCCTGAGAGCGACCCATTCTTTCACAAATGTTTGTAGATGCAGTCTGCATGCCTAGGTGCTTGAGTTTTTACACCTGTGGCCATGGAGGTGATTGGAACACCAGAATCCAATGATTTAGAGGGCGGCCCAATACTTTTGGCAATATAGTGTGAGAAAAAGGACAGCTGATAACCGTCAAGGCTGGCAGTACATAGTTTACACTGATAATCAGGGCACTGATCATCAGTACAGCTTCAATAGTGCCTCCTCATTAGTGCCCATCAGTTCTCATCAGTGCAGCCAATCAATGGCCATCAGTGCAGCCTCATCAGCGCACATCAGTGAAGAAGAAAAATTACTTATTTGTAAAATGTTATAACAGAAACTATAAAATACTTTTTTTCAGAATTTTTGGCTTTTTTCGTTGGTTAAGCAAAAAATAAAAAAAACAAGTGGTAATTGAATACCACCAGAAAAAGCTCTATCCGTCTCAAAAATGATAAAAATTTCATATGAGTAGTGTTGCATGACTGTGTTATTTTCATTTGAAGTGCGACAACACTAAAAGATGAAAATCGGCCTGGGAAGGAAAGGGGTGATAGTGCCCAGTATTGAAGTAGTTAAACTTGATCCTGCTATTAATTCAGTTCTGGCTATAATATTCATCTGTATGATAGACCCATATTAGTGAAAGCTTGTTCAGCAGATATCTTGTCACCAACACATTACCATATAACAGCATTATTTTCCCTTCATACATAAGTGCTTACTTTTCAGTTACAACACATTTACAGATAGATTGGAGACAATCAAGGTATTAAAGGTATTGACAGTATTACATGATAAGCACAACTAATGGTGATATGGAGACTGACTTCTCAGAAATAACATCCGCACATTAGTGTTTTTAATCAGGGTGGGTATAAATTATTAACTGGGCTTTTAGACTGTCCAGATCCTTCATATAATGCAGACCAGAGCTGACAGTCCACTAACAGCTTTATAGTCCTGTGCACATCATCCCAGAATTGGTTATATGCAAGTAAAGTGTATATATAAATAATATAAATATAAATAAATATATATATATTATATAAAATTTTGTTTTTATTTTGGATAGAGTAGGAAATTGTTGAAACACTTTAGGCTGTCTGCTTCCCATTAATGAGATTTCTCTTAATTTTTTGTTCTGGAGATTTAACAGAAAGTGAGAAGTAATCTCTGCAAAAGTGAAGGAAATCCTCTCTTAGTTGTTATTGAACAGAGGTGTCTCCTTTGGAAAAAAAAACCTCAGTTTATATTCCAGTGAATATAAAATTCTAGTTTTCTCCTCCATTCTGCCCCTGTGAGATGGAAAAAAACCAGAGATAGGTTCTAACTTTTCCCTACTAAAACTGAAACTAGCTTTGGCTAGAAATGAACTTCCTGAAAGGGTTTCTTCATCCAGCTGTATAAAACATTTTCCTGGTGTTAGATCTCAGAAAAAACCACCGCTCAAGATATCTTTCAAATTCACCTCACTGCAGACGCCAGAGATCATCCCAGGAGCCTGTCTATGATCCACAGAAAACAGAAAGGTCGCACTCTCATGACACCACTGACATCTCAGTTTATTTAGCTAGAGTCAGAGCCAGCAAGCAACATAACCCCATCTGAAGGCCACTCCTCTATAACGTGTTTCACCTGGAAGGGATTAATCATAGGGTCTCTAGGACTAGGTCCTTCTAGGTGAAATGCTGTAAAAGGACTTGCCTTCAGGCAGGGTTATGTCATTTACTGACAATGGCTAAATAAACTGAGATGCCAGTAGTGTCATGAGTGTGTGACTTTACTGAGTTCATCTTACTGGTAATGCTATAGCATCCCTTTAGCATATTGACATTACAGGCAATGTGACTGTAGGCTAAGAAGTAACTACAGCCACAGGGGACCATGCAATGTCTGTGGTCCCAGAAGCACAGGGGCTGTACCAGAGCTCCTGATGGTGGAGATGGGTTTTGTTGTGTGTTAGTCACGGACCTCAGAATGGCCCTTCCAGGAGGTGAGCAAGACAGGGTCTAGTAGCAGATATAGCAGGTAGGTGTAAGCAAAAGCGTAGTCAGTAAACAAGCCAAAGATCGGTAAATAGTGGTTGCAGGTTGGGATCAAGCAAAAGCATAGTCGAGGAACAAGTCAAAGGTCAGTAACGGATGGTAGCGAAAATACGGAGGCAAGAGGCCTGACAAGAGCAAGATTTTGACTGGAGGAAAAAAATCTGAAGACAAAACTAAAGGCAGAAAGACGTCATATGACGTCCTCCCACTCTAACCATGTGTGCGCGGCTCCAGAAACGTGCAGCGCTGCGATCGATGGTGCGCTGTGGACACAGCGGATCATCGATCAATGGAAAGAGCAAAAGATGTGGTCATGTGATCAGCTGTGTCCAATCACAGCTGATCGCATTTAAATAGGGAAATGCCGGTATTTCTCTCCTCACGAGCTGTCACGCTTTCCTCGGAGGGGACATGTACACTGATCATCAAGGCACTGATGATCAGTGTGCCCTGATGATCCGTGTAGCCCCAGCAGCGCCACCTGTCAGTGCCTCATCAATGCCACATCAGTGCCTACCAGTGCACATCAGCGCCACATATCAGTGCCCATCTGAGCTGCCTTTCAGTGTCACCTATCAGTGCCAGTCAGTGCCACCTATCAGTGCTACCAATCAGTGCCGCTTATCAGTGCCAATCAGCACCACCTATCAGTGCCAGTCAGTGCCGCCTATCAGTGGGCATCAGTGCTGCCTATCAGTGCCCATCAGTGCTGCTTATCAGTGCCGCATAACAGTGCCAGTCAGTGCCACCTATCAGTGCCAGTCAGTGCCACCTATAAGTGCCACCTATAAGTGCCGCCTATCAGTGCCATATATGAGTGCTGCCTTTCAGTGCCCATCAGTGATGCCTGTCAATGCCCATCAGTGCCACCTACTAGTGCCTCCTTATCAGTGCCTCCTATCAATGCCCATCAGTGCAGTCTATCAGTGCCCATCAGTGCACCCTCATTAGCGCACATCAGTGAAGGAGGAAAATCACTTATTTACAAAATGTTATAACAAAAACTAAGAAAAAAACTTTTTTTTCAAAATTTTCTGTTGTTTTTGGGGTTTTTAGCAAAAAATAGAAAACCCAGAGGTGATTAAATACCACCAAAAGAAAGCTCTATCTGTCTCTAAAAAATGATAAAAATTTCATATGAGTACAGTGTTGCATGACTGCGCAATTGCGACAGCACTGAAAGCTGAAAACTGGCCTGGGCAGGAAGGGGGTATAAGTGCCCTGTAGGCTAGTGGTTAAAGATTCCAAAAAAATATTTTGAGCATTACATTTAATAATTTTATAAACAGTACAATTCTTAGATAGGCACAGGGTGCCCTCCTTGGTTTTGCACATTTGCCTTTAAATCTACTTTAATTTTTTTTCAATAATGTTAACAGCATTAGGGTATGCTAAAAGTCCATTTATTATAAAAACAAATATGTGGAAATGTAAAAAAAACTGTTTATAGTTTTTATTTATGTATATGTATTGAGGGCAGCCATGTTTGCTCATCACATAAGCAGGCTCACCTTCCTGCTTTGCAGTTCTACAAAATGGTTGTGTTTTACTGCTTCATCAGTGAATACAGTCAGGTCCATAAATATTGGGACATGGACACAATTCTAACATTTTTGGCTCTATACACCACCACAATGGATTTGAAATGAAACGAACAAGATGTGCTTTAACTGCAGACTGTCAGCTTTAATTTGAGGGAATTTACATCCAAATCAGGTGAACGGTGTAGGAATTACAACAGTTTGCATATGTGCCTCCCACTTGTTAAGAGACCAAAAGTAATGGGACAGAATAATAATCATAAATCAAACTTTCAGATTTTAATACTTGGTTGCAAATCCTTTGCAGTCAATTACAGCCTGAAGTGTGGAACGCACAGACATCACCAGACGCTGGGTTTCATCCCTGGTGATGCTCTGCCAGGCCTCTACTGCAACTGTCTTCAGTTCCTGCTTGTTCTTGGGGCATTTTCCCTTCAGTTTTGTCTTCAGCAAGTGAAATGCATGTTCAATCGGATTCAGGTCAGGTGATTGACTTGGCCATTGCATAACATTCACTTCTTTCCCTTAAAAAACTCTTTGGTTGCTTTTGCAGTCTGCTTTGGGTCATTGTCCATCTGCACTGTGAAGCGGCGTCCAATGAGTTCTGAAGCATTTGTCTGAATATGAGCAGATAATATTGCCCGAAACACTTCAGAATTCATCCTGCTGCTTTTGTCAGCAGTCACATCATCAATAAATACAAGAGAACCAGTTCCATTGGCAGCCATACATGCCCACACCATGACACTACCACCACCATGCTTCACTGATGAGGTGGTATGCTTAGCATCATGAGCAGTTCCTTTCCTTCTCCATACTCTTCTCTTCCCATCACTCTGGTACAAGTTGATCTTGGTCTCATCTGTCCATAGGATGTTGTTCCAGAACTGTGAAGGATTTTTTAGATGTCGTTTGGCAAACTCTAATCTGGCCTTCCTGTTTTTGAGGCTCACCAATAGTTTACATCTTGTGGTGAACCCTCTGTATTCACTCTGGTGAAGTCTTCTCTTGATTGTTGACTTTGACACACATACACCTACCACCTGGAGAGAGTTCTTGATCTGGCCAACTGTTGTGAAGGGTGTTTTCTTCACCAGGGAAAGAATTCTTCGGTCATCCACCACAGTTGTTTTTCGTGGTCTTCCGGGTCTTTTGGTGTTGCTGAGCTCACCGGTGCGTTCCTTCTTTTTAAGAATGTTCCAAACAGTTGTTTTGGCCACGCCTAATGTTTTTGTTATCTCTCTGATGGGTTTGTTTTGTTTTTTCAGCCTAATGATGGCTTGCTTCACTGATAGTGACAGCTCTTTGGCTCTCATCTTGAGAGTTGACAGCAACAGATTCCAAATGCAAATAGCACACTTGAAATGAATTCTGGACCTTTTATCTGCTCATTGTAATTGGGATAATGAGGGAATAACACATACCTGGCCATGGAACAACTGAGAAGCCAGTTGTCCCATTACTTTTGGTCCCTTAACAAGTGGGAGGCACATATGCAAACTGTTGTAATTCCTACACCGTTCACCTGATTTGGATGTAAATACCCTCAAATTAAAGCTGACAGTCTGCAGTTAAAGCACATCTTGTTTGTTTCATTTCAAATCCATTGTGGTGGTGTATAGAGCCAAAAATGTTAGAATTGTGTCGATGTCCCAATATTTATGGACCTGACTGTATCTCATTTCAGGAGGGAAATAGAGTAAGCACACCAAGCAACCTAAAATGCCCTTTAAGTACAGATAGGAAGAGCTTCCTACATATACCTGCTGCCGCTTTCAGTGTCCCCATTCTGACCAAATTCCTTGCTTGGGCAAATCTCCAAAATTATCTTTCCACAGTACTGGTCAATATGAAACGATGTGCGTGCTTTGCTGGCTACTGATTGATTGGACCCTATGATGTAAAGCTGGCTGCACACCTGCAGGATTGGTTAAAAAAGCATTTGGAATGTTCATTGAAGTTTCTAATGCGGGGTCTCCTAACTGTCTAAACAAAGGGGAAGTGCCCTGTCCTTCAGACCTCTGGGGGACCAGAATGTGGCCAGTGGGAGTAGTAAATGTTCTGGCATCAGTGGAAGTAAATAATTCTTCAGGCTTGGTGGTCATTTTGGGACAGCAGAGTTGCTGTGATCGCAAAACGCAGGTTCAGGTAGGTGCCATTATATTCAATGCCGCCTAAAATGTGGTGTGGTTTTGCCATGAATGTCACGTGGCAAATCGCATCACGTGAAGCCCCGCTGAGAACCTGGACTGCGCTAAAAATCCTGGCTCCTAACATTTTTAGCTGACTCCTAGATTTAAAGCAAATTTGTCAAGCCTGGGCCAAGGCATCTCAAGTTGAGAGGATGAAGGAGTGATTGAGGAGGCACTGCTTTAGGGTCTTAGGCTCCTGCCTCTGATGCCTTTGTGATTAATCCAAGTTATGCTTCTCATCACCAATCATATTCTGGGACAATTCCTGTCAAATATTAAAAGCCTTTTAGCATCAATTCCAACTTATAAAAGGGCACTCTTATCTTTAAACACACACTGTATGTAATCATGAAAAATTTCTGTTCAAAATACTTTTAGAAACTGCTTTTACTTAAAGCATAACTCCATTAATTTTTTTTTCTCCCATGCAGTGGGGCTGTGCCCACACTGCATGGGTTAAATGCTCGTTTTATCAAGGGGAGCACCAAAAGGCGAAACTTACAAATTGTTTGATCTTCTGGAAAACCGCGCTCCCCCACGTCCAGCGGTGGACTGTTCCTACTTTCCTCATGTCCAGAAATGGTCTATGGGCATGATAACGTCAGGAAGAGTCCATTCACAAGACTGCTAGCGTGTGGATGGCAGGAGCGGTGGGGACTGGCGCTCAGAGATTCGGTAGATTAGGTAAGTACTGTATATCTCTGCTCTGAAATTCCCTAGCAAAAATTAGCGGTTAACCCATGAAGTCTGGGCACAGCCCCACTGCATCGAAGATAAAAAAATGCCCGGAGTTCTTCTTTAAGGTCTTCAGCAATCCAACTACAAGATATCTCACTATTTTCCTCTCTCCTGCTATTGGAATTATATGTATCTAGGACATCTTTTTGCAGCATTCCTCAGTACATTTCTTTCAAATAGTTCCATTTATGCTCTATTTCTCAGAAACTAGCTTCAAGGCCTATTTAGGGTATTTTTAAGGGACAAGAGAAGCTCTAACCTCTGGGGAATAATCTCTTTAAGTGCATTTTCAGAGCAGCATATACTGTTCTCTTCCAGAATTTTATGTACTGTTGGATGTATTTAGAACACAGATCGCTGAGAAAGTACCATTTTTAACTCCCATCGTTGTACATTGCGCGGAGTGAGATTGTCATTCTAGCTTTGTGGCTTTCAGACAACAATTGACACATAGCACAGCAACAGAGGGAAACAGTTAAAATGAGCTGTAAGATCAAAACTCTCTCGGGAGGTAGCAAAGAGATAGCCTGGGGCTTCAAGGCAATTGCATGTCTCTGCTACAGAGAGATTTATAGAACAACAAAATGTGAGAACAAAAATGTAATATGTAGCGCTCACCCCCAAAGGAGCTGCTGGTATATTGCCCAGGTTGTTTCCCAAGTAGTGCATATGCAGCCAGGCACACAGCAACAGTCACTCCAATTGGCTCAGTGAACAATCTAGGGGTATCTTTTTTTTGGGGGGGGAGGGGTAACTTGGATAGGGAATTGTACGGGATACTCCAGAACTATGTACAAACAGGAGGACACTCTTCACTAAACTTCAGAAACAAATATCTTCTGCCAGACCCAGAACAAAATCCACTGTGAGAAATGAAAAGAACAGTTCACTCACAATGCCACTGAAATGGGCTGACTGTATGAATCGCTCAGAAGAGTAACTGCTCAGTCCAGGCTTAGCAAACAGTCTTTCACAGAGAACATCATTTTTGACAAAATGTGTCAGTGTGAGCCCAAGCATGTGACACCATCGCAGTTTGTAAGCTGGACCTTTGGATGTATTTTAAAAGCACTTGTAAGTGCAAATTTTTTAATCTTTTATTAAATGTCTTACCTGGTTTACACTATGTGGAGCGTGGGTCTCCTTTTTGCTTTCTTTTGAGCACTCTCTGCCTGGTTTGATGTCCAAGGAGACTGGTCCAGTAAATTTTAAGGAGTCCCTTTCATCTCCATTGAGGGATCTATAGACATCTGTGGGCATGCTTATATGTGATCTGCTATCAAGTGATAGATTCTACTAAGTGCCAAGCAGTTCTTTAAATACCCTTGATATGACCTTTCTATTCGGTTAGGAGGTCATGGATTTCTGCTAAGCCTTCATATATTGGTTTTCTGGTGATGGTTTTTCTTCTCAGTGGTGGACATACAGTGTTCCATTATATTATTTCACAGTGGACAAGAAAGTTCATCATAAGGATTTTGAACACAGAAGGACTCTATGGGGTTTATTTACTAAAGCTGGAGGGTCCAAAATCAGACTCTCTTCTGCATAGAAACCAATCAGCTTCTAACCTCAGCTTGTTCAATGAAGCTTTGGCAATGAAACCTGGAAGCTGATTGGTTTCTATGCAGAAGGGAGTCTGATTTTGGACTCTCCAGCTTTAGTAAATAAACCCCTATATGTTTGCTTGTTTTTTATAAGATTAATTTTTTTGAGTATTGTTTTGAATTTTATTTACACATTGCAATTATTATTATTATTATTATACAGGATTTATATAGCGCCAACAGTTTGCTCAGCACTTTACAATATAACGGGAGACAATACAGCAACAATACAGTTCAATACAATAGGGATAGAAGGGCCCTGCTCCTTGGAGCTTACAATCTAGGTGGGAGGGGCTAGTGGTACAAAAGGTAGTAACTGTGGGGGATGGACTGGTTGGAAGAGTAGAAGATTCCATTATTAGCTGAGGGCAGGATAGGCTTCCCTGAAGAGAGAGGTTTTCAGAGATCGCCTAAAAGTGAGCAGAGTAGTCAATAGTCTGATAAATTGGGGTAGAGAGTTCCAGAGGATGAGGGAAGCTCTGGAAAAGTCCTGGAGACGAGCATGGGAGGAGGAGACAAGGGAGCTAGAGAGCAGAAGGTCTTGTGAGGAGTGGAGAGTACGGTTTGGGTGATATTTAGAGACAAGATCAGTGATGTAATTTGGGGCAGAGTTATAAATGGCTTTTATACATTATTGTTAATGTTTTGAATTTTATCCGTTGGGCAATGGGAAGCCAGTGGAGGGATTGGCAGAGAGGGGTGGCAGATACAGAACGGTTAGTAAGGTGGAGAAGTCTGGCAGCAGCATTCATGATAGACTGAAGAGGGGATAGCCTGCGATGAGGTCAGCCAATGAGGAGGGAGTTACAATAGTCAAGGCGAAAGATAACAAGGGAGTGAATAAGTTGCTTAGTGGTTTCCGAGGTTAGGAACGGGCGTATCTTGGAGATGTTGCGGAGGTGAAGTCTACAAGATTATGTTTTAGCACAGCACAGTTTTAGTTTAATTGTTTTGTATTAAGGTTGATATCACTTAGTGTGCTTGCAGCTTTTTCTCACAAAAAAATCATTTGTGCATTAGACCACTAGTGATATTTGTTTTTATTTACTAAGGAACTGTTCTCTGCTAACAGGCACATAATCCCCAATCAGATCATGATTCACAAATGTCCTTTGGATAATTGGATGTCTCTTGTCAGTACAACATACATATTCCAGTGAAGCAGAGGTTAACCAGACTAATAACACTCTCCAGAACTCCTGTGATGGGATGATTGAGCAGAGATCCAAGTAACTCCAAAGCAGGAATGAAGTATAGGCCCCCCAGCTAGCCCTAGCTGGGACCTCGATGAACAGGGGCTTGAGGGGAGGGGTAGACACTCCCTACCTGACCAGGTGGAATCCCTTGCAGGAAGACAATGCTGTTCTCCCTTCAGACTATTTATACACCTTCCCAGCAACCATCTGCGCAGAGATTGGCTGAAACAACATAAATATTCATGCTGCCCATTTTCCAAGCGCCACACCTATGTCCCAGATAGTGATGGGCTGAACACCCCCCTGTTCAGTTCCCGGAAGAATATTCAAACCTAACAAAAGTTTGACCACGAACTTTGAACAGGGACAATACACTAAGCAGTATCTTAACGCATCTGAGTATACGGTAAGATACCGCACAGCTACTAACCTACCGCATGAGTTAAGTTATGAAGTATTTTAGCAGTGAAAACATTATTTACTGTTCCAGCTGTCAGCGGGGTTCCCCGTTGACAGCTGAATGTAAAAATAATTGCCGTCATCACCCAACAATTCAAATTTGTTTTTTAAATGCCATGGGGTCCCGCCCCCATCTTTACCAAGCCCTTCGGGTCTGGTATGGATTTTGAGGGGAACCGCCACGCCAAAATTTAAAAAAATGTGAGCATGCAACCCAGCAGGTAAGGGCAAGCTCCCCCCCTCCTGAACCATACCAGGCCACATCCCCTCAACATGGTGGGGGGTGCTCATATTGATGGGGATAAAGGCCTCTTCCCCACAACCATGGCTGGTGGTTGTGAGGGTCAGCGGGCGGGGGCTTATCGGAATCTGGAAGTTCCCTTTAGTGGTACCCCTCCCCCCACCACCGCTGACCTAAAAAAAGAAAAAAAAACCCGCTCTGCTCTTGACGCTGGCTCCTACCGTCTGACAGCTGCGCTAGGATAACCAGGGGCAGACTGAAAACTCATGGGGCCCCAGGGCAATAGGGGATCATGGGGCCCCTGTGTCCTTGCCCAAACTCAAGAAAGCCTATGAAAAAGGTACCAGGGGCATCTCATGGTGCCCCCTACTGACCCTGGGCCCTCGGGCAGCGCCCGAGCTTCCAAATGGTCAGTCCGCCCCTGAGGATAACAGTTCTTAAATACTGTGATGATGTCATAAGGGGGTGGGGTCACCCCGCTCCTTGTGACATCATCATGCTCTGTATTTGACCAAAGCATTGCACCTGACCTGTGGTTAGGTGCACTGCTTTGGCCAATCACAATGCGCTGTCATGGCGCAGTGCGTTGTGGGGCATGGAGGGTGAACAGCCCGCTGAATGCACTTACCGTTTGTGTGTTCGCTGAACACACGAATGGCTGATGTTGGAGTCGAACTTATGTTCGACTTGAACATCATGCCCAACCCTAGTCCCAGAACATCCCAGAGCTATGAAAATCAGCAATCACAGAAAATACTCTAAGACCCCTTTCACATGAGCGGACCTAGGGGGTCCGCCTGTCCGTTTTTCATGCTGACCCAATTGGTCCATCCCTAGAATTCTATAGACCGGCAGGTGTCAGTGGACCAGAGGCGTCCCTAGGGTTGGTGTCACCTGGTGCGGTAACACTTGGTGACACCCCCTTCGATTTACTGTTAACCTGGGCCCTATACAGGAGGATTGGTGGTACCCTGTCATTCATGACCCTGCATAGAAGCTGCTATATCTCCTTTTCATTTTGTAAATGGCTGGCTGTCAGACTGAACCTCTGGCTTCAATAATTTGAGTCACTGTCCTGGAACAAACTTAGAATATATTGAGGCCAGCAGATCAGCATAGCAGCCAGGCAGCTAGTGTTTAAGAAGCATATCAGCAATGGCAGACCCTAGAAAAGGGTGATCCCTAAGGGCAAATTTGGGAAAAGCTAGAATTTTGATTCTGTGTGAAATTTTGTTTCTTTGTGACTTCCTGTACACTGAGTCCCCTCCTTCATATCTGAGTCCCTCTCCCTATCAAATCAGGAGCTCCCTCCACATCACTATTTCCCCTTTCACATCTGGATTCTCCCCTTTAGAGCAGGAGCCTCCCTTACATTACAGCGATGAGAGACAGAGACACCAAGGGTTTTGAGTGGGGCAGCTGCAGCACCCAAAGCACCTGCCCCTTCAAGTGGTACCCAGGACATGTGCCTTTTCAGCCATATACTGTAGTACTCTGCACAGGCTGGTATGAATGGGCCAGTCATATAAAACTTTTCTGCAGCTTCCTCTTGCAACCAGTTTTAGATATTATATATTAAATAAATATTAATATTACTTTGTTTCATAAGACTGTGGTATCCTCACATATTTAACCCTTTTATGATGAAAGTAAAGCAAATGCCAGAACCCAGTTTTACAACATTGGCATGCATTAATAAAACTGTACATATCATTGCAACTCCTTAGTAGGTAATTGATACCTTGTCATGTTTAGGACAAATTGGGGCTATATTTAGTGGTAAATGTAATAGATACACTATGTTGCCAAAAGTATTGGGACGCCTGCCTTTACACGCACATGAACTTTAATGGCATCCCAGTCTTAGCCATAGGGTTCAATATAGAGCTGGCCCACCCTTTGCAGCTATAACAGTTTCAACTCTTCCGGGAAGGCTGTCCACAAGGTTTAGGAGGGTGTCTATGGGAATGTTTGACCATTCTTCCAGAAGTGCATTTGTGAGCTCAGTCACTGATGTCAGATGAGAAGGCCTGGCTTGCAGTCTCTGCTCTAATTCATCCCAAAGGTTTTCTATCGGGTTGAGGTCAGGACTCTGTGCAGGCCAATCAAGTTCCTCCACTGCAAACTCACTCATCCATGTCTTTATGGACCTTGCTTTGTGCACTGGTGCCCAGTCATGTTGGAACAGGAAGGGGCCATCCCCAAACTGTTCCCACAAAGTTGGGAGCATGAAATTGTCCAAAATGTCTTTGTATACTGATGCCTTAAGAGTTCCCTTCACTGGAACTAAGGGGCCAAGCCAAACTCCTAAAAAGCGACCCCACACCATAATACCCCCTTCCACCAAAGTTTTCACTTGGCACAATGCAATCAGAAAAGTACTCTTCTCCTGGCAACTGCCAAATCTAGACATGTTCATTGGATTGCCAGACAGAGAGGTGTGATTCATCACTTCAGAAAACGTGTCTCCACCGTGCCAGGATCCAGTGGTGGTGTGCTTTACACCTCTGTATCAGGTGCCTTGCATTGCACTTGGTGACGTAAGGCTTGGATGCAGCTGCTGAGCTATGGAAACCCATTCCATGAAGCTCTCTATGTATTGTTGTTGTGCTAATCTGAAGGCTATACGAACTTTGGAGGTCTTTAGCTATTGACTCTTCAGACAGTTGGCAACTTCTGCGCACTGTGCGTTTCAGCATGCGCTGAGCCCCATCTGTCATTTTATGTGGCCTACCACTTGGTGGCTGAGTTGCTGTTGTTCCCTATCGTTTCCACTTTGTGATAATACCACTAACAGTTGACTGTGGAATATTTAGTAGCGAGGTTGTCCGAATATTTTTGGCAATATAGTGTATCTCTAGTTATTTTAATCAAAGGAAAACTGGCCCAAATTAGTAAAAAAAAATCATTATTTCCACTTTCACTGTGTATTTCTTGTCATTAACCTAACATAGCCCACAGAAAAAAATAAAACTAAATAAATAAATAAAGGGATCCCTTCAGAGGAAGTCCGGAAGTGACAAAACGCATCAGAGAACGGGACATCTGATGTAAATCCGCAAACCGGAAGTGGCGGAGCAGCCATTTTGACTATTGGAAAAGGCTTGAATAACGTTCCAGGAAAGCTGCTCAGGCTGAGTCATGGGAACATATTGCTGTTTTATACTATCCCCAATGTAAGGGTCAGGAATGGACTTGCCAGTGGTGGTGAGACTCACCTGCCTTGTGGGCTGCAGTACCAGGGCTGGCCAGCGGGTGCTCTCAGCAACCAGAGGCTCACTCCTGCAATGAGCCATCACCTGAAGCTGATTACAACAGGTGTATTTAAGGAATGGCCAGGCCTGTGATCAGGGCCTTGGTGTATGTTTCCCATGGGCCCCTGTACCTGCATCCTGTCTGCTTTCTGCCTGATCCAGATTCTGCTTCGATCCCTGACTCTGCATGAACTCCGCCTGTCCTGACCTCGGCTATTCCTGACTACTCTTCCGCCTGCTCCTTGTGCCCTGCCTGCCCGTTTGCTACCGACCCGGCCTGCCCAACTACGCTTAGTATTGTTTCTATTGTTATCTGTTTGGGTTGGTTTGTTTGCACTGTGTTGTTGTTTAGTCTTGCACTGCGTCTATGTTTTGTTTAGTCTTAATAAATTGTCTTATTCACACTATACCTGAAGTCTGCGTTTCCCTGTGTCAGTCCACACATTTCTGGTCATACCCGGATCCCTAACAGTAAGCATGACTATTAAATGTTTGATTACACACTACACTTTGCTACATGGGCTTTTCTCTCTAATTGCATGAGGATGATGAAGTGATAAGGGCTTCCCTTAAGGATTGGAACCCCATACACAGCATTCTGGAGTAGGAGTCCGAGAAGTAACTACAACACCTGAGTGTTCTCTGTTAAGGCTTGAAATTACTCTTGTGACGGTACCGTATTTTTCGCTCCATAAGACGCACCTGACCATAAGACGCACCTAGATTTTAGAGGAGAAAAACAAGAAAAAAAATATTCTGAACCAATGGACTGCAGACACAGTACAGGAGATGACCAGAGACTGCGGACACAGTACAGGAGATGACCAGAGACTGCGGACACAGTACAGGAGATGACCAGAGACTGCGGACACAGTACAGGAGATGACCAGAGACTGCGGACACAGTACAGGAGATGACCAGAGACTGCAGACAGTACAGGAGATGACCAGAGACTGCAGACACAGTACAGGGGATGACCAGAGACTGCGGACATAGTACAGGAGATGACCAGAGACTGTGGACATAGTACAGGGGATGACCAGAGACTGCGGACACAGTACAGGGGATGACCAGAGACTGCGGACACAGTACAGGGGATGACCAGAGACTGCGGACACAGTACAGGGAATGACCAGAGACTGCGGACACAGTACAGGGAATGACCAGAGACTGCGGACACAGTACAGGGGATGACCAATGACTGCGGACACAGTACAGGGGATGACCAGAGACATGACCAGAGACTGTGGACACAGTACAGGAGATGACCAGAGACTGCGGACACAGTACAGGAGATGACCAGAGACTGCGGACACAGTACAGATGACCAGAGACTGCGGACATAGTACAGGAGATGACCAGAGACTGAGGATACAGTACAGGGGATGACCAGAGACTGCGGACACAGTACAGGGGATGACCAGAGACATGACCAGAGACTGCGGACACAGTACAGGAGATGACCAGAGACTGCGGACACAGTACAGGAGATGACCAGAGACTGCGGACACAGTACAGGGGATGACCAGAGACTGCGGACACAGTACAGGGGATGACCAGAGACTGCGGACACAGTACAGGGGATGACCAGAGACTGCGGACACAGTACAGGGGATGACAGAGACTGCGGACACAGTACAGGGGATGACCAGAGACTGCGGACACAGTACAGGGGATGACCAGAGACTGCGGACACAATACAGGGGATGACCAGAGACTGCGGACACAGTACAGGGGATGACCAGAGACTGCGGACACAGTACAGGGGATGACCAGAGACTGCGGACACAGTACAGGAGATGACCAGAGACTGCGGACATAGTACAGGGAATGACCAGAGACTGCGGACATAGTACAGGGAATGACCAGAGACTGTGTACATAGTACAGATGGCCAGAGACTGCAGACAGTGCAGGGGATGACCAGAGACTGCAGACAGTAAAAGAGATTACCAGAGACTGCGAACCTTTGGGGAGGGAGGGGGAGCGGGTACCTGAATTTGACAGGTACCCGCTCCCACTTCCACGGAGTTGTCCTTCCTTCTTCCCGCGACGGCTTCTGTGACAGCCGGGTGCCCACTGCACATGCGCGAGAAGCACTGCGCTTTGTGAATGGCCCGGAGCCTTCTGGGACCTGTCATGTGTCCCAGAAGATACCGAACCATTCACAAAACGCAGCGCTTCTTGCGCATGCGCAGTGGGCACCCGGCTGTCACAGAAGCCGCTGCGGGAAGACTGCAGTGCTGGAGCGAGGAACAGGTATGGTCCTGCAGGAGAGAAGAGCTGAGCGGCCGGCCCGGTGTTCTGACATGGTGGAGGCAGAAATACCGGACCGGCCGGTTTACATTCGCTCCATAAGACGTACTGACATTTTCCCCCCTTTTTTGGGGGAAAAAAGTGCGTCTAATGGAGCGAAAAATGCGGTAATTGTATGCATTTTTGCCCTATAGATGTGTTCACGGAGTGTTCACCGTTTTGATTTATTTAATTTTATATTATGTTATTTATTTATTTTTGGTTGAGTTATTTATTTATTTGTGGTTTATGAGTGTACACTGTTTGTCATATTTATTTATTTATAGTGTACACAGAGTGATCTCACGATTCACGTGTTACTGACTGTTTGAATCTTGGTTTGTTTTTGCACAGATTTGTTATGAGTATATACTTATTGGTTGTATATACCAATTTTATTGAGGTAATACACTATTTTAGTTTCTTTTTTTGAGGTACTCACCTGATCTGGATTTATGGGAATATTGAAGTTGTACACAGAGGATTAATTTATTTTGGACTTTATTTATTTTTTGTTATACGTATTGACTGACACAAAAAGGGGTTTTAGAATGTTCTGTAAAGATAAGCACAGGAGAACCTCCCAAATGCCCAGAATGCACTGAAAAGTGGTAAATTATTAACTATTTCAGACTGTTTCAGATAAATACAGAGAGTAGAAGCAGAGAGAGCAGAATGTGTTGAGATTAGTTTATGTTGCCTTGAGTTGCTCATTTACATTTCTTTTGTTTCCAAGGGTGGGAAGGTGTCTGGTGGAGTAAGCCATTAAGGCCACCTAGCAGGGGTCTTCATGAGGAATTTGAGGTGTGAATGGTCATTAACATATCTTTTGTTTCCAAGGGTGGGAGAGGTCTGAGGTGTGAATTGGTCATTGCAATGTGTGACAAGCTTGGTAAGAACATCCTGTGTTCAGTGTTTTGTCCATTTGAGTACCTTGAAAACGCTTTCCATGCATTTTCCATGATGAAAAAAGGCTCTGGATAGCATTTGGAACTGGAAGAGTTAAAACAATGTTTCAAAAGCAAAAGCTTAGAAATGTGATTTGCCGCGTTTACAAGCATTTTGCATTTGAAACGCTGATAAAAATTGAATGCTGCACGCAAGTTTTCTGCGTTCAAAAAAACAACAGTAAAATCAAATGCCTGTAAACGACTGTAAACGAAGATGTGTACATGGACACATAGGAAAACATTAGAGAGAGTTCAGGGGCTGCTGAGAAAAACTCTGAACAGCTTCAGTGTAACACAAGCCTTAAGATGTTAAGGAGGAATTTACCGACTGACACATCTGTGCATGGCAACCAATCAGCTTCTAGCTTTCATTTTCAAAGCTTAACTGAACTAGGTGATGATAGAAGGTGATTTGTTACTATTTACAGCTATTCCACATTCTGGCTGCTCCAGTTTTAGTAAATTCTCCTCAATGTATCTTTTTGTTCATTCAGAGGAGAAAGAGTACAGGGGATGGTTTAGCAGCTATTGATCACTGTAGTAGCCAATCACAGACTATAACACTGATCATGTGATCGGCAGCCGGTCCTCCTAGCTCCTGATCAATAGTATGAAACCCGGAGTGGTCAGTGACCATGGGCACGCAATAGAGTGTGCTTCCAGGAGAAACCCAGGTAGGCATTTATGCACACCACGGAAGAAGGCCTACTTCCATTACACAGCATGTAGGTGTGATGTCAGCGTCAACAATTTAAATAAAAACAGTAAAAAAGACAAGGCTTCCATACTGAATTTCAGGTTATCAGACACCCAGAAAGCTTTCTGTAGTGGAGATTGTGATCAACGTTTATCACATAACCTGTGAAACAGGATATCTAGGCTGTTTTATCAATTCACCGTTCTCAATGCAAAGTATTATAAATAACATCGAAAGGGCAAGACCAGGCTTTATACTTCACAACATAATACCAATACAGCTTTTACACATTTCACTTTTCAATGCTTAGTGTACAATGTGCATTATCCTGATGGGATATTAGTTTTCATGCAAGTCTGCTCTAGTCAGATAAAGCTCTAATAACATACAAGATGGATTGCAAACCAGAGCACTTCGTCAATGCTGTCTGATGATTTGAAGGCCTGGTTGTTGTTTGACTTTACCTTATGTTACCTCCTTCAGCTGATAGACTAAGGTGCAGGGGCGACTGACCATTTGGAAACTCGGGCACTGCCCGAGGGCCCGGGGTCAGTAGGGGGCCCCATGAGATCCCCTATTGCCCGGGGAACCCCCTGGTACCTTTTTCATAGGCTTTTTTGAGTTTGGGCAAGGACACAGGGGCCCCATGATCCCCTATTGCCCGGGGGCCCCATGAGTTGTCAGTCTGCCCCTGCTAAGGTGTTTTCACACTATAAAGTTAATGCTATTTATTAATTACATTGTGATCTGTGATGTACTGGAATCACTGAATTCACTACCAGTATTACCATATTCTGGGAAAGGGGGTTATCTAGAGTGAATGAAAACATGAAAACTTGACACTAAATATTTCCTTTATTCTCCAAAAATAATCCATACCCTAATATTTCTTTTTTTTTGTATGTATGTGTGTGCTCACATGTGTATTTTATAAATCATAGTCTCTATCATTTTCATGTACTTCTTCCATCTGGAGTACCTGGTTGATCTTGCCAGTCACCTTTCTTTCTTCCTCTTCTGTTCTAAACTGCCCAGACATAGCACAGAATCTGTGTTAGTGTTGTCAGTTTTCATCCTTTGACTGTCCATTCAGAATTACAGGATACTGTACAGACACATTGCATGCCTGTATTCGCTGGTTTGTTCAGCCACCACACACCCTCCCAATCACAGCCTGCCTCTGGCACACACACCCTCCCAATCACAGCCTGCCTCTGGTACAAACCCCCTCCCAATCACGGCCTGCCTCTGGTACACAACCCTTCCAAATCACAGCCTTCTTCTGGTACAAACCCCCTTCCAATCACAGCCTGCCTCTGGCACACACACCCTCCCAATCACAGCCCGCCTCTCGTATACACACCTTCCCAATCACAGCCTGCCTCTGACACACACCCCCTCCAAATCACAGCCTGCCCCTGGCACACACCCCCTCCAAATCACAGCCTGCCCCTGGCACACACACCCTCCCAATCACAGCCTGCCCCTGGCACACACACCCTCCCAATCACAGCCTGCCCCTGGCACACACACCCTCCCAATCACAGCCTGCCTTTGGTACACACACCCTCCCAATATCAGCCTGCCTCTGGCACACACACCCTCCCAATCATAGCCTGCCTCTGGCACACATCCCCTCCCAATCACAGCCTGTCTCTGGTACAGACACCCTCCCAATCACAGCCTGCCTTTGGTACACACACCCTGCCAATATCAGCCTGCTTCTAGCACATACCCCCTCCCAATCACAGCCTGCCTCTGGTACATGCCCCTTCCCAATTACAGCCTGCCTCTAGCACACACACCCTCCCAATCACAGCCCACCTCTTGAACACACCCCCTCCCAATCACAGCCTCCCTCTAGCACACACCCCCTCCCAATCACAGCCTGCCTCTAGCACAAACCCCCTCCCAATCACAGCCTGTCTCTGGTACACACCCCTTCCCAATCACAGCCTACCTCCGGTACACACCCCTTCCCAATCACAGCCTGCCTCTAGTACACACACCCTCCCAATCACAGCCTGCCTCTTGAACACACCCCCAGCTCAGGCACAACCTGCATTTTGCCTCAGGCTGAACAGACTATGGAATACGGGCATATTGTAAGTCTGCACAGTGTCCTGTAAATCTGCCCCCCATTATCAGGAAGAAGAGATGCATAGTCACGTGACAGAACTTTGTAACCTGTAAAAAAAAATAAGAAATAATTTCTGCATTGTTATAAAGTGACTATAATATAGTATGTTCACAACTACTGTATACTATTTTTTCACGATATTGTTTCTTTCTGCTCCCTTGTAACGTCCTCTGTTAACTCCCGAACCTCTCCCTTTCCCGTCTCACTTCTGTTTGTTTGGAATGAGTGTTGCGCGTTAGTTGGGGTCATGTTCACTGTCCTGTGCATACTACAAATGTCATAGTCCATAGTCCCTAGAGCAAGAAAGAGTGGTTACATTCCTACATACAGTGGGACCATGGAGAATGAATGTAGCCAAGGAATTTGGAGGAAGCTGAATAGAAGGGACTCTTTGAGTTAAGTGTAGCACTACCCCCAAAAGAGCTGCTGAATTTCAGGTCTTTCTCCCCACACAGCACCCACAGCCAGGCAAAAGGAATTTTCCACACGTTACAATGGCTCCAGAAAACAGTCTAGGGGTTTTGGTTTTATTTTTGGGCAGAACTTGGACAGGGATTAGGGGTACATGGGATGCCCCAAACTGAAGATATGCTGCAAACTATTTACAAACGGTTGAGAACCTGCTAAAGTCTCTGGATGGTTTAGGCTGCTTCAAACTGAGCTGCACACAAACATGAATGATGATATAGTGTTTAAAATGAACAAAAGCTCTAAGTCAAAGTTGTAGATGCAGCATCTGGCTGTATTGTGTGACACCTAACTGCTCTCAACCCAAGCTAGAGCTGTTGGGGTGCTCCTAGCTGTCTTGAAGTGCACTCAAGATGTCTCCTAGGTCCCAGACATGTGTGGTACTGCACTACGCTGTCTCCTTTATGACTTTGAGTATGTTGGCTGGTCTGCTCTCACTCAGTCCTTTTAAATGGCTCCTTGACTCCAAAAAGCTGCTGCATGGGCCTTGCTGCTGTACAGACTGATTCAGGCTTGGAGTTCCCAGCAAAGCCTAGTTGGAACTATGGCTGATTGATGTCCTGAAACTCTATTCTCCTCTATCTCTTTCTTTCTTCTGTCTTTTGCCCCAGAGCCGCCAGCACAGGGAGCCCCTCCAGATTACTGTTCAGGCTGCAGCCTCTGTCCCTCCACCCACTATGTTCTGGAAATATCCAGAGACTTCCAGAAGACAGGGGGAGGTAACAAGATCATAGATTCCTAATCAATTAACCCTTGCTCCTCTAGCTACAGAGGAACTTAAAGTGGAGTTCCAGTTGAAAAAAAAAAAAAAAAAGTCAGCAGCTACAAAAACTGTAGCTGCTGACTTTTAAAATACAGACACTTACCTGTCCCATGATCCCATGGTGTCCTTACCATGGCTGGTTTCACCGGCTGCCTTCTCTCCCTGGTGCCGGCATCTTCATTGTGGACACCCAACTGTGACAGCTTGCGGCTTCACATGCGAGAAGTGCTGCTGTTTGTGAATAGCCCTGTAGTCTTCAGGGACCTATCACGAGTCCCAGAAGACTACGGGAGGACACTTTCTGTTTATAATCGCCTTAGGCGATCACAATGGAAGTGGGAGTGGATACCTGTCAAATTGTGGTACCCACTCCCCAAAGGTACCAATCTTTAATGGGGAGCGGGGGACAAAGGCTTAAAGTTGAACTTCCCTTTTTGGTTGGAGCTCCGCTTTAACTATATTTACCTACCCTAGCAATCTAAGGGGGGGGGGGGGGTACACCACAAGAATACATACTTTTTTAAACCAGAGTTTCTGTCACGCATATTATTAACCATTAAGAGGCTCAAGAGGTGACTCAATCTACTGCAATAAACTCCAAACTCCATTAAATAAATCAATAACCACAGAAGCAGTCATAAATGTTACTATGGCTTGTATGGTAAGTATATGGCTGAAGTACCCCTCCTCATAAAGTTTACAAGCTGTGTTATTAATGACCTCTTTACCCTCCAGCGAGAATAGGCATGTTGTGAGGGATTTCATTGCTCTGCGGTTTGGGGCAAATTAGACTCTTTGTACTGCACAATCTCCCAATATGAAAGTGACAAACAACATTTACAGAGCCGCTCTAAGCCGGGCAGTATTAATGAATGTCAGTGTACAAGCAGCCCTTTCATTACCCCGGCAAACTACAGTGCAGCCATAGAGAAATACCAGGCATTGCTGGAAGCCCATGGGAGTCGGGACTTGGCAATCTTTGGAATGTTAGTGTGATAATATTATTTTACTGACATGATGAGTGCTGTTTCATCATCCTGTTTGTGGACAGTTCTGCTTTTCCTCTGCAGCAAACATTCCCCAATGTCTCCAAACATTTTGTTAGCTTGAAAGATGAAATAAAATATAAAGAAAAATGTGTTTGATTTTCTGCAAACCAAAGACTAAACTATTGGAGCTGTTTGTATGTCTGTGAAGGTTCTCATTTATCCATGACATGGTATAGTTAGTAGCTTGTAGCTTATCCAAGTCACATCTTCAGTTCCTATGATTGTCAGGAAAATACTCCAACACCTTAAAGTGGTATTAAGCCCATAACCAAAAATGTATGTAAGCTTACCCTTACCAATCTTTACATGTGTTGGCTGCATTTGTTTTCCTTTTTAATGCTTTTTCCCTCTGTTTTCACCTGGTGATATGGCCAGTAACACACCTCCTGTGTTAGAGTGCCCCCTGTCTGGATGAAAGAGCACAGGAGACACATCTGGGCAGCAGCATTGTCAGTCTGGGGGGGAGGGGAGTATTAGATGGACTAGTATATTTAATACACTAACATATTGAAGCTGAACTCCAACTAACACTTTTTAAGCAGTTATAGTGATTTTTTTCCCCCTTTTGGGATAAAGGTTTTTCCATAAATAAAAGCTGATTAATATAATCAGGTCATCACTGGAAGGCAGGTAGAGGGACTTAATATATCCTGCAGCTCCTCCAGGGTAGAGCTACAATTAGTACTGAAGCCAGGGGGCTAGCATGGCAGCTAGTGACTTGACATTAGTAGAATGAGACACCAGCAATGGAAGCCTCCATGATTCTCCCAGTAAAGGTTTCCTTTAAAGAGATACTGTCACCTTACCCATATAGGGAAAAGTGAAAGGGTCTATTTAAGGGTCTTAACCCCCAACCCACTTATGCTCATTTTTCCAATGATCCCCTGCTGTACCTTTCTTATCAACAGACTGAATTGGCTGGTGTCATAACCTGGAGCTCATGACAAGACTCAGGCCTAGTAATTGGCTGCTAGACCTGTGCACTATCACATGTCATATGCTCCTTGATACCCGAAAGTGGCAAGTATTGTAAACAGCAGTGGAGGAAAATGGAATGGTGATGGAGTGCTGGTAAGGTGTGTAGTGCCCCCCCCCCCCCCCCATCCTGAACTGAACTTGGCTGGGGTGCAGGGAGCATGGGATACCCAAACCTGCTAACCTAAATTTTTTGAGGACACTTCTCTTTCTTCCTGCACTGCACAAAAAGGTCTCTACTCCTGACAGGTGTCTATAACTTCTTCCAAAGAACTGATAGGTGCACACAGCCACTAACACCCAACACTTAAGTCATCTACGAACAATGCCACAGGATCATCGGCTGCCTCCTTCCAATATCCACCGGGTACTCATCAGTGAAGGAGACACAGACTCACAATACGATAGGACAGCTGGACACTCTCCCTCCAACTTCCACTGGGTACTCTTCAGTGAGCTCTCCTGACCCAGAAACTCCAGACTGTGCAGATAGGCACCCCAGCTATTGCTGCAGCTGGGACCTCAATGGCTCCTTCTTGATGTCCTGGAACCTGGCTCAGAATGGGGGAAAGTGAGGCCCCCCGAGACGGCCTTGGAATATGCAAAAAGTCCCAAATGAGAGCCTCCTCCCACCTCCAGCAACCTGATCAAGGGCAGAGCCTCTGCACAGGGGTGTCCTCTGGCAGCACTAGACCCAGCATCCTCTCCCCCTGCCTCAGGCCTCAGACTACTTATAGGCTCTCCAGCCACCTACTGGGCACACCTCCCCATGGATTGGCTGGGTCTCCATAAAAATTTCGGGCTGCCTCCTCTGTTCTACCTCCCACTATATTTCTAGAATCCTCTAGAATACAGGGGTAAGCAATCAGATCAACAGCCTATGAGACACTGAGCAGGCTAGAGCAATCAACCCCTGCTCCACTGGCTACAAAAGAGCCAAACTAAATTTGCCTAGCAACCTACACTAGGAGGATGTTACAGGTGGATATAATCGGGTCACGGTGGTCACTTTGCCCGGTATGGAAAAGGTCATTTTTTTTTTAAGACATGTACCAAGCAGGGGAGCATTGGGCTAAGAGACTGTTTGTAAGCTGCAGTAATTCCAGCATTCCTATTATTACATATTTCACTTTAAAGCAGGGGTCACCAAACTTTGTAAATAAAGGGCCAGATTACCATCCCTCAGGCTTTAGGGGGCTGGACTGTGGCCAGCGGGAGCAGAAAATGCCCCCAGCATCAGTGGGAAGAAACAGTGCTACATCATTGGTTTTAGTGGGAAAAATATTGCTCCACTGAGTATTAATGGGGGGAATTGTGCCCCATTGTTGTTGTCAGTGGAAGGAGTGATGCTCCATTGTTGGTGTCAGTGGGAGGAATGATGCCCCATTGTTGGTGTCAGAAGAAGGATTGATGCTCCATTATTGGTGTCAGTGGAAGGAATAGTGCCCTAACAATGGTATCTATGGGAGCAATGGTGCCCCATCATTGGTGTCAGTGGGAGGAATAGTGTCCCATCATTAGTGTCAGTGGGAGGAATTGTGTCCCGCCATTGGTATCTGATGAAGAAATGATGTTCCATTGTTGGTGTCAGTGGAAAGAAGAGTGCCCCAACAATGGTATCTATGGAAGCAATGGTGCCCCATCATTGGTATCAGTGGGAGGAATAGTGTCCCATCATTGTTGTCAGTTGGAGGAATGGTGTCCCATTATTTGTGTCAGTGGGAGGAATGGTGTCCCATTATTTGTGTCAGAGGAAGGAATGGTGTCCCATCATTGGTATCTGTGAAAGAAATGATGCTCTATTGTTGGTTTCAGTGGAAGGAATAGCGTCCCATCATTAGTTTCAGTGGTAGAAATAGCACCCCATCATTAGTGTCAGTGGGAGGAATGGCTCCCCATCATTGGGACATGTGGAAGGATTGGCTCCCTATCATTGGGATCTGTGGGAGGAATGGCTTCTCATCATTGGGATCTCTGGGAGGAATGGTTCCCCATCATAGGGATATGTGGGAGGAATGGTGCCCCATTGTTGGTATCAGTGGGAGGAATAGTGCTTCATCATTGATGTCTGTGGGAGGAATGGTGCCCCATCATTGGTGCAGGTGGATGAAATGGTTCCCAAGGGCCAGCTAAAGATAAGCAAATGGCCACAGTTTGGAGACCACTGCTTTAAGGCCTAGTTCTCACCAGGATCACACAAGAACATGCAAGTTCGAACCTGCACAATCCCATGTGGTGGGTTTTGGCAGTCCCTTGCTTTGAATGGACTACAAAATCCACTGGACTGCGGAAAAAGTAGTGTTTACACTACTTTTAAAAACATGCTGCACCAGACCGCATGGTAATGCGGTACCACTCTATTTGGTGCCTGCAAATGCAATGTGTGTGTGCAATCTGCATTTGGGTTGCCATTAACAATACATTGGCACCTGCATACAGTTTGCGAAGTTAGCAAGTTTTCCTGTGGTGTGGGAAACAAGCACGGAACCTGCCTTTCCTGAACCATGTTATGGTGGGAACCGGCCCTAATAGAGACATCTACCTGAATGATAAATATATATATATATATATATATATATCATTTTTTATTTATTTTCATTAATTTTGTATTTTTTTTTTCTGAGAGGGTAATTTTACCTGCTGCCTTAAGAACTTTCAGACACATGTAGCTTATCAGTGGCGGCAGATCTGATTCCACTTATGTTAAACAAAGGCTACAACGGAGCACAACATATGGAACACATGTCACGAGGAATACACACATTCCACTGAAATTTACAGTTTATTCCCAGGATTGTTTCCTTTTAAAGAACAGAAGAAAACCTCCCTTTATGTTACGGGGTAATGGTATCACAGTATCAATCTTCCAAGAGATCCAGTGTAACACATGTCCTCCATCTGGATACCCTTCTATCAAACCAATCCTAATAATCAACTCAGAGATACAAGTAACCTTTATCTTATAAAGCAGCGGTTCTCAACCTGGGGGTCGCGACCCCTTTGGGGGTCGAACGACCATTTCCCAGGGGTCGCCTAAGACCATCGGAAAACACATATTTCCGATGGTCTTAGGAACCGAGACACCGCTCCTCTGACTCAGTCGATGTGTGGGCGGGATGACACGCTGCCCTGTCACCTGGCCACACCTCCGGGATCCCTCAACAACTCCGCCTCCTCGCCGCTGATTGGCCACCGGAACTGTAGCTCAGGAGAGGCACACAGGCGGCCAATCACCGGCGAGGAGGTGGAGCTTGGAGAGGAGGAGCCGAGCGGCAGTGCGCGTAGATCTAAGAAGATCGAGGGAACTGCCGGAGTAAGTGAAGAGGAGAGCGGCCAGAGAAGGAAGACAGCTGACAGGTAAGTGAGAGAGCGAGCCAAGGCTGGAGCAGGGGTCAGCAAGGTAAGTATCATTGGTGTCAGTGGGAGGAATAGTGCCCCATCATTTGTGTCACTAATACCAACAATGGGGCACTATTTCTCCCACTGACACCAATGATGGGGCACTATTTCCTCCCCCCCCCCGCACTGACACCAACGATGGGGCACTATTCCTCCCCCCCACTGACACCAACGATGGGGCACTATTCCTCCCCCCCACTGACACCAACGATGGGGCACTATTCCTACCCCCCACTGACACCAACGATGGGGCACTATTCCTCCCACTGACACCAACGATGGGGCACTATTCCTCCCACTGACACCAACGATGGGGCACTATTCCTCCCACTGACACCAACGATGGGGCACTATTCCTCCCACTGACACCAACGATGGGGCACTATTCCTCCCACTGACACCAACGATGGGGCACTATTCCCCCCACTGACACCAACGATGGGGCACTATTCCCCCCACTGACACCAACGATGGGGCACTATTCCCCCCACTGACACCAACGATGGGGCACTATTCCTCCCACTGACACCAACGATGGGGCACTATTCCTCCCACTGACACCAACGATGGGGCACTATTCCTCCCACTGACACCAACGATGGGGCACTATTCCTCCCACTGACACCAACGATGGGGCACTATTCCTCCCACTGACACCAATGATGGGGCACTATTCCCCCCACTGACACCAATGATGGGGCACTATTCCCCCACTGACACCAATGATGGGGCACTATTCCCCCCACTGACACCAATGTTGGGGCACTATTCCCCCCACTGACACCAATGTTGGAGCTCTATTCCTCCCACTGACACCAACGATGGGGCACTATTCCCCCCACTGACACCAACGATGGGGCACTATTCCCCCCAATGACACCAACGATGGGGCACTATTCCTCCCAATGACACCAACGATGGGGCACTATTCCCCCCAATGACACCAACGATGGGGCACTATTCCCCCCAATGACACCAACGATGGGGCACTATTCCCCCCAATGACACCAACGATGGGGCACTATTCCCCCCACTGACACCAACGATGGGGCACTATTCCCCCCACTGACACCAACGATGGGGCACTATTCCCCCCACTGACACCAACGATGGGGCACTATTCCCCCCACTGACACCAACGATGGGGCACTATTCCCCCCACTGACACCAACGATGGGGCACTATTCCTCCCACTGACACCAACGATGGGGCACTATTTCTCCCACTGACACCAACAATGGGGCACTATTCCTCCCACTGACATCAGTGATGGGGCACTACTCCTTCCACTGACACCAATGATGTGGCACTAGTCCTCCCACTGCAAAATTACAGTTATGAAGTAGCAACGAAAATAATTTTATGGTTGGGGGTAACCACAACATGAGGAACTGTATTAAGGGGTCGCGGCATTAGAAAGGTTGAGAACCACTGTTATAAAGGATCTCCAGGGATAAGGACATGAATCAGTAAATTGTAAATGGTGTCATACAAACAGTGTTGACTGTTCTAATGTATGGGACTCCTTACAGTTTACCCTCCAGTGCAGCTTGATATTTCTCTTTTTAAAAAAAAGTTAATGTTTGCATTATTACAGTGCGAGGCCCTGCCACTGTGATAATGGCTGGAAATAGGACACAAAGCGCCGCACGTCAGGCTATAGAACTTTATGAAATGTCATTGTGTGACATTCCAATAAAGTTTTGTTTAAAAAAATAGTGAATGCTGCGTTGGGATTGTCACATCAGCACTACCAGCACCACATCGCACACCAGCCTTTTTATTGTATTGCAGCGACTGGTGTGAACGGACGCTTGTTTACATTAGCGGTGGTATCTGAGAAGCTATGCACATTCAGATCGCTCTTCAGAACACCTTGGACAAGCAGTGAGAGGCGTTGTATTGCCTTCTCACCCTTTGCTTTAACCACTTGCCTTTCAGGACAATTCCGGATACCCCCCATTCAGTAGAATGGGTCACGTTAGTGGGTGGTAGTGCCCACTGAATGCAGCAGAGGTGATAATTTTTGGCCCACCATGGTTCAAAGTATCATGGCCGCGGCATGTGTACACCCTTCAGCCCCCTCATTTACAGCATAAGGAGGAGCAGTGAAAACACAGCTCAACTGCATGATTTTACCACCTCCCAACTAGGAACTGAGGGATGAGTGGCACCAGGGCTGCTGTTAGAAACAACGGGGCCCCATACAGCCAAACTGACAGGGCCCCCCTCCCCCCAAAAAACATAGCTTGCTATGCTTCAGATATGAATGAACACAATGAGTCATGGGTACTGATCACTCATTGTGTTCATTCAGTAAAGGAAGGGTCTGGTAAATGTGACATATTTACTGCACCCTTCCCCCACTCTCCATCCTGAAGGATCCTATTGTGTGCTTGCAGCTGCTGGTGGTAAGGAGAGGAGGGAAGCCTGCAGCTCTGCAGGAGTGGGAGCACATAGGGGGGGGCCTGGGCAGCAAGGGAAAACATACAACATACGGTGCACAGTGAGGGTGATGGGTGCAGTGAGGGGCAATTACTGGAACCGATCCCCTGTAAGGATGTCTCTGAAGCAGCTGAAAGTCAGCAATTGGGAGAGGAAAAGAAGCCGGCTTTCAGCTGCTGCAGAAAGAGCCATACAGGGGATCGGTTCCAGTAATTGCCCCCCCCCCACTGTTCCGTTCACCCTCCCTGCCCACATCCAATTCATCCAACTGCCTGGGTCCCCCTGCTGGCCTGGGTCCCATACAGGAGAACTGGCAGTACCCCCTTATCCCAGGGGCAGACTGACCATTCGAGCACTCGGGCACTGTAGGGGGCCCCATGAAATGCCCCCGGTACCTTTTTGATAGGCTTTTTTGGGTGTGCTTTGAGTGTGGGCAAGGACACAGGGGCCCCATGATCCCCTATTGTCCGGGGGCCCCATAAGTTGTCAGTCCGCCCCTGCCTTATCCACAACCCTGAGTGGCACAGGTGTTTATTCGGTGAGATCAATGGCCAGCGCTGGTCGCATGTAACTGCTTACACGAGTGGAACATCTGATGGAACGTGGGCACAGATGGCTTGCATCCAGAGTCTCCATCGCAGCCAAGTGTCCAGTATGTATACATCCATAGCATAGAGTGGTGTAGTGTAGGGTCTTGAGGAAGGCAGAATAATTTCTAAACTTGCACAAAGGCCCACTGCATCCAGAAAAATGCCCATTCCCTAACGAGAAAAGAGACACAGGCAGCTACCTGGCTTCTCTAGACAACCCCCTCTCGTTTACCATAAACATGTATGCTTGGTTGACTGCAGTCTGGAAATCTATAATCCAACCAGATCAATGTACAACATTTCCTGAAAAACAACCTCAGGCTTAACTGTCCTTTGTTGATGTGGCAGTTTGAGTTAACATACGCGAAGCATTGTCCGTGCAGTGAATCAGCTTTTTTCTGTAATTAGGCAGCTGATGTCATACATTTCTCTTCTCATTGTACACTGCACTCCTATTCTACAACTTCACAGAACGAGGAAGGGAGGAAGGAATACCAATGCCAAACACACCATGGTCTCCAGGAACTTATGTTGTTAAACTATCTCCATGGTACATAGGACACAGTTCTATTGTGCAAAGGTGCAAAAGGGAAAAAACAAGGTGAACTTTGGAACTTAACCCCTTCATGATCAAGGTCCAAACAAATCTTAATGCTCGAACCTGAATTTTGAAACGTTGACATTTGGTAAACTGTACATATTATTCCAACTGTCTAAATTGGCCCTGGTATGTGCATGTATGTTAGGGACTAGATTGTACGCCCCTTGAGGGTCAGGGACTGATGTGAATGTACAATATATATGTAAAGCACTGCGTAAATTGACGGCGCTATATAAGTACCTGGAATAAATAAACTACTTAGTGTATCCAGGTGGATTACGCCTTGTTTTCTTCAGAACAGATTGGGAATTTATTTGGTGGTAAATGTTAAGGTGGGAATACACAATTAGAAAATCGACCGATCGCTCACCCGACAACCGAGAGGTGTTCATTTGTTGGTCAAAATCGTGGCCCACATTAACCAATCTAAAAAAATTGTTCGTCGGGCAATACGTAGTGTTGACGTCTTCCGTACAAGTGGAAGTGATGCAGTGTGCATGTGACCTTGTAGCCACGCCCATCCGGCCAGAACAAGGGATATACACAACAATTACCAGCAATGAGTATAATATAGTTTATTACCTATATACAATAGTGATACATAAAATATAATATGCAGAATTCTGGTTTCATTATCTCATTAGGCCAATCTACGTTTAACATTTGGATTTTTCGTTCATGTTTACAAAGATTCCTTGCACATAAACATCCAAGTCATCTTCTGTTTCCGCTCATGCGTGATAGCGCTTGATAGATTTTTTTCGTACGACTGTCATAACACAGCATAGAAAATCGGTCGTTCATATGTGAAACTACACAATTTTCACTGTTGTCCAACCGGATTTTTTTGTTCACAATATCGTTATCAGTCAAAACCTCATGCTCATCAACGAAGAGAAAATCGTTTGATCAGTGGTTCCGCTAAATTTTTCGTACCATTTTTTTTTAAATATGTTTTTTTTAACCATTTCCATACCGTGCACTTTTACCCCCTTCCTGCCCAGGCCATTTTTCAGGTTTCAGCGCTCTCACACTTTGAATGACAATTGCGCTGTCATACAACACTGTACCCAAACTAAAATTTTATCATTTTCTTCACACAACTAGAGCTTTCTTTTGGTGGTATTTAATCACCACTGGGGTTTTTATTTTTTGCTAAATTAACAAAAAAAGACCGAAAAGTTTGAAAAAAAAACACGTTTTTCTTTTGTTTCTGTTATAAAAGTTTGCAAATAAATAATTGCTCTTCATAAATTAAGGCCAAGATGTGTTCTACTACATGTCTTTGGTGAAAATACCCCAAATTAGGATGTATTATTTAGTTTGTAGGATAGTTATAGAGTTCACAAACTATGAGATAGATCTGAATATTATTATTATACAGTATTTATAAAGCACCAATGGTTCGCTCAGCGCTGTACATTACAAAGGGGGACAGAACATGTGACAGAACAATAACAATACAATGCAAAACATGAGGGGATTGAGGGCCCTGCTCTTTGGAGCTTACAATCTAGGAGGGAGGGGATAGTGGTACAGGAGGAGATAGCTGTGGGGGATGGAGTGGTAGGAAGAGTGGAGGAGGTCGGCAGGTTAGCAGGGGGTGGGGTAGGCTTCCCTGAAGAGATGGGTTTTCAGGGTGCGCCTAAAGGAGAGGAGAGTAGGTGATAATCTGATGGGTTGGGGCAGGGAGTTCCAGAGGATGGGTGACACCCTGGAGAAGTCCTGGAGGCGGGCATGGGAGGAGGAGACCAGGGAACTAGAGAGAAGGAGGTCTTGTGAGGAGCAGAGTGTGCGTGTTGGGCGGTACTTGGATATTAGGTCAGTGATGTAGTACGGGGCAGTATGGTGGACAGCTTTGTACGTCAGTGTTAGGATTTTGAATTTGATCCGTTGCGCAATCGGAAGCCAGTGGAGGGATTGGCAGAGGGGGGTGGCGGAGACGGAGCGGTTGGAAAGGTGAATGAGTCTGGCAGCCGTATTCAGGATCGACTGAAGCGGGGATAGCCAGCGGCGAGGCAGGCCAGTGAGGAGGGAGTTGCAGTAATCGAGTCGTGATATGATGAGGGAGTGGATGAGCTGTTTAATGGTTTCTGGGGTTAGGAACGTGCGGATTTTGGCGATGTTGCGGAGGTGGAGTCTGCACGAGTTTGTTAAAGATTGGACTTGGGGCTGGAAGGATAGGTTGGAGTCCAGAATGACACCAAGTACTCTGGTCTGCGGGGCGGGTTTGATGATGGCGTTGTTAGATGTGACGGAGAAGTCAGTGGGGGGTGGTGTCCGGGCTGGGGGGAAGACAAGAAACTCTGTTTTGGAGAGGTTCAGTTTAAGGAAGTGGAGCGATATCCAGTCTGATATGTCGCTCAGTAGGTGTGTGATTCGGGCGGAAACCGAGGGGGTGAGGTGGGGGGTTGAGAGATAGATTTGTGTGTCGTCGGCATAGAGGTGGTAGTTGAAGCCGTGAGAGTGTATGAGTTGGCCAAGGGAGGAGGTGTAGATGGAGAAGAGAAGGGGCCTGAGGACAGAGCCTTGAGGGACCCCAACAGAGAGGGGGAGTGCGTGGGAGGTGGTAGCATTATAGGGAACGCTGAAAGAGCGTTGTGACAGGTAGGATGAGAGCCAGGAGAGAGCAGAATCTCTGAGGCCGAGGGAGTGTAGCTTTTTGAGGAGGACTGGGTGGTCGACTGTGTCGAAGGCCGCAGAGAGGTCAAGGAGTAGGAGCACTGAATAGTGGCCATTAGCTTTGGCGGTTAGCAGGTCGTTGGAGAGTTTGAGTAAGGCAGTTTCGGTGGAGTGTAGGGGACGGAAGCCGGACTGTAGGGGATCAAGGAGGTTGTTGTCATTGAGGTGAGAGCTTAGGCGGGTGTAGACTAGGTGCTCCAGGAGTTTAGATGTAAATGGGAGCAGGGAGATGGGTCTGAGGTTGTTCGGGTCATTGGGGTCCAGGGAGGGCTTTTTAAGTATGGGGGTCATGTGTGCATGTTTCAGATGAGAGGGAAAAGTGCCGGAGGAGAGGGAGAGATTAAAGATGTGGGTGAGGGAGCGTAGGATGGAGGGGGAGGGAGGTCGTAGGAGTTGTGAGGGGATAGGGTCGAGGGGGCAGGTGGTGAGGCGGGCATCAGAGAGGATCTTGGAGACTTCCTCGATGGTAGTAAGGTCAAAGGTGCGGAGTGTTGGGGGGGCTTCAGTATGAGGAATGTAGGGTGGGGTGGAAGTGGAGGTCAGAGCAGTGGTGGGCCGTGGGAGAGGGGTGATAAGGGGGTAGTTGAGTGAGGGGGAACGGGGTTGGAGGGAGTTTGAGCAGCGATGAAGTCCCTGCGGGTTATGTCGAGGGAGAGGGGGGATGAGGGGGTAGCTGTGTGAGAAGGGACGGGTTGAGAGGGCGTGTGAGTTGCGGCGATGTCCTTGCGAATTGTGTCAATCTTGTTTTTGAAGTGATTGGCAATCTCAAGGCCAGTGAGTGAGGTGCTGGGTGGAGTAGGGGGTGGCGAGAGTAGAGAGTTGAAGGTGGAGAAGAGTCGGCGAGGATTGGAGGAGAAGGCCTTGATGAGGGTCAGGAAGTAGGCTTCTTTGGTTGCGTGGAGGGAGGTGGTGTAGGTGTGGAAAGCAGATTTGTAGCGGGTGAAGGCTTGTTGGGATTTGGTTTTGCGCCATAGTTGCTCCAGGGCACGACTGTGTCGTTTGAGGGTTTTGGTGTGATCAGTCTGCCAGGGCTGGAGCGGTCGGGGTCTGATGTTGCGTGTGGTTAAAGGCGCTAGTGAGTCAAGGGCTGTTGACAGCGCGTTGTTGTAGGCAGTCATAGCCAAGTCGGGGCAGGACAGGGGGAGGATGCTGTCGTGGAGTTGATCAGCTGCAGAGTGGAGGGGGGCAGGGTTAAGGTTGCGGAGGTTATGGCTGGTAGTAGTGTGACATTTGGAGGGTTAGGCGTTGGAGGACGAGGAGATAGAGAAGGTAATGAGGTTGTGGTCAGAGAGAGGGAAGGGGGTGTTAGTGAGGTTGTGGGGAGCGCAGCGGTTGGAGAAGACGAGATCAAGCATATTACCGTTGGAGTGGGTGGTGGATTGTATGCACTGTGCAAGTGCAAAGGAGGAGGTTAAGTGGAGGAGATGGGATGTGTCTGGGTTGTCGAGGTTGACAGGGATGTTGAAATCCCGAAGGATGATGGTGGGTAGCTTAGAGGAGAGGAAGAAGGGTAGCCAGGAGGAAAAGTCATCCAGGAAGCGGGATATGGATCCAGGAGGCCGGTATATCACAGCAATCTTCAGGGGGGTCGGGGAGAATAGTCGGACGCAGTGGGCCTCGAAGGAGGAGAAGGATAGGGTGGGAGGGTTTGGGAGGACTCGGAAGGTGCTCTGCGGTGAGCAGGGAGCAGGGGGACAGATACTAAGTTACGGGGGTTGCGGCAGGACGTGGAGGCGGGAGGGTGTTGTGCGGGTGAGGGAGGTGGTGGAGGGCCAGGATTTGGGGAGATGTCCCCCACGGTTAGGAGGAGGAGAAGGGTGAGAAAAGTGATCAATCCTGAAGTACTGACAGCCAATCTAATTTCTTGAGGTCCAAGAATGTCAGAATAGTACAGATATCCTCCAAATGACCCCTTTTTGCAAAGTAGACAGTCCGATGTACTTCATAAGAGGCATGGCGAGTTTTTTTAATTTGTTTTTTTTTTTGTCATAATTTTTTGGAAAATGAACAAATAAAAAAAATTATTTTCACTATTTTTTTTTTACATACTGTCAGCAGTGCCGTACAGCATCATCATATAACTGCCATGGCGGTGATCAGGGACACTGACTGGTGACAGTATGAAAAATATTTTTTTTTCATATTTCGCTATGTCCAAAGTAGTACAATGTTACCATAGTAACATTGTACTACTTTGGGGAAGTGATCAGTATTTTTATTTTTTTTTTTTTACACAATTTGCTTATAGCAAAGAATTACTTTGCTATAAGCAAATATTTACCTGAATGACATCAATTCATTCAGGGTTTTTTTTTTTTTGTGCTTAGCTGTGATTTGGCCACAGCTAAGCACATGACATGTGCATGTGATCGCTGTGACCATTCACAGTTAGACCCTAGTATACAATGGATGGCATGAATGAAGCCATCCATTGTATACAACTGTCATACTGATTGGTCACAGCAGGTCACATAGTACCGGCAACGGGGCCGGTACTCAGATCTGTCATCGGCCGTGTCCGAGGTACACGGCCGGTGACAGATCGCGCCGCTGCGTGGCTCTGCAAGCACGAAAACTGCGCATGCCTGGGAGGACGCCATATGGCGTCCACCCGGAAATCTACAGCATTTTTCCGGCCGCCAAACGGCTATTGGCAGGGTGGCTATTGGTTAAATATATTCTTCAGTTTTTTTTTGACATATAAAAAAGTCATTTTAACATATATGTTTACATATATTTGTAAATGCATTCCAAAAATGTAGATTTGAATTTTTAAAGACTTACAGTATATTTAAAATGTATTTTTTAAAATATTTTTCATATATTTTGTAATAAAAATGCATTTCAACATGCAGTATATGTGTATGTATATATATATATATATATATATATATATATATATATATATATATATTGAAATATATTTTGAAATATGTTGAATATGGTCAAAACTGTAGCATTTCAAATATATGGCAATATATTTGGGAAGAATATTTATTAAAATATATTTTTCTTCCATATGTGGTGTACTGTGGGAGACCAGATATAGTGAATGCAGGGTCCTGGGTTTAGTAACACTTTAACCTCTTCCATACAGGGAACTTTTACCCCCTTCCTGCCCAGGCCATTTTTCAGGTTTCAGCGCTCTCACACTTTGAATGACAATTGCGCGGTCATACAACATTGTACCCAAAATAAAATTTTATCATTTTCTTCACACAACTAGAGCTTTCTTTTGGTGGTATTTAATCACCGCTGGATTGTTTATTTTTTGCTACATTAACAAAAAAAGACCGAAAATTTTGAAAACAAAACACGTTTTTCTTTGTTTCTGTTATAAAAGTTTGCAAATAAATAATTGTTCTTCATAAATTTAGGCCAAGATGTATTCTGCTACATGTCTTTGGTGAAAATAACCCAAATTAGGATGTATTATTTAGTTTGTAGGAAAGTTATAGAGTTCACAAACTATGGGATAGATCTGAATATTGATCAGTCCTGAAGTACTGACTGCCAATCTAATTTCTTGAGGTCCAAGAATGTCAGAACAGTACAGATATCCTCCAAATGACCCCTTTTTGCAGAGTAGACAGTTCGACGTACTTCATAAGAGGCATGGCGAGTTTTTTAAAGTTGTATTTTTTTGCCATAATTTTTCGGAAAATGAAAAAATGTAAAAAATTATTTTCACTATTTTTTTTTTACATACTGTCACCAGTGTAGTACAGCGTCATCATATGACTGGCATGGCGGTGATCAGGTACACTGACTGGTGACAGTATGAAAAAAAAATATATAATTTTTTTTTTTTTTTAATTTATTACATTTGTTTTATTTTTTTTTTAAGATTTTTTTTTATATTTCACTATGACCAAAGTAGTACAATGTTACCATAGTAACATTGTACTACTTTGGGGAAATGATCAGTATTTTTTATTTTTTTTTTTTTTTTACACAATTTGCTTATAGCAAAGAATTATTTTGCTATAAGCAAGCATTTACCTGAATGACATCGATTCATTCAGGGTGTTTTTTTTTGTTTTTTTTTGCGCTTAGCTGTGATTTGGCCACGGCTAATCACATGACACAGCTAGGCTGTGATTGGCCCAGCTTGTGCATGTGATCATTGTGACCATTCACAGCTAGACACACTAGTATACAATGGAAGGCATGAATGAAGCCATCCATTGTATACAACGGTCATGTGACCTGCTGTGATTGGCCACAGATCTGTCATCGGCCATGTCCGAGGTACACGGCCGGTGATAGATCGCGCCGCTGCGCAGCTCTGCATGCGCGCAAACTGTGCATGCCCGGGAGGATGCCATATGGCGTCCACCCTGAACGCTGAGGGATTTTGCCAGCCGCCAAACGGCCATTGGCCGGGCGGCAAGAGGTTAAGCACCGTGGTGAGGTATGCACACTCAAAACTAAACACTGGGTGCTTTAAAAAAAGTGTGCTCACAAAGTGCCAACCTCAAAAAGGTTTACAGGGTGTACACTTGGTCCTGCTCTGAACAGAAAGGACTCTCTCTTCAGAGCAGGACCAAGTGTACACCCTGTGAACTTTGGGGGATCAAAGCCAGAGCCATTTCTCTTCAGAGCAGGACCAAGTATACACCATGGGAACTTTGGGGGATCAGAGCCAAAGGACTCAGGCTCTGATCCCCCAAGGCACAAGACTCCTGACAGGGATTGTGGTGCTCATGGGCCACCTATCTGAAACCAGGCAGACCCCATTCCTCGGGGGACTTGCCAAAGCAAGGTCCACCCAGGTACTTGGTGCGGCTCCCTGAAGGGAGACCTCAAGTGAGGGGAGAATCTAACCATAAGGCCATGTTTCCTCCCCATAAGACTTTCAGGCCAAGAACTTACACCCTACTAGTTAGGAGCGAGTTAAAGTGCATAATGCTTTGCGAAAAGGCACAAGTGCTTTGGGGGTGCCAAAGTGCAAGACAATGGCTAGCCTTCAGCCTGGTATAAAAACTCCTCCAGTCCCAGCTAAAAGGCCCATCCCAAGGAGGCAGGTGTGGAAAGAAACATGCAAAGGGTGCTGTGACCAAGGTACCATACTAAAAACATATTTACATGCTATTAATACTTCTGGCACTACAGACTTTTCTCACCCTAGAAATCTAAAGTGTATAGAGTTGTCACTATAACAGTAAGTGAGGGGAAATCTTCCAAAAGGGATAGCTGTTCTGGTGACAACTGTCTAAGGGGGCATTTCCCTCACTAGAAATTTACTCTTACTCAGACAGCAAAAAATACATTTAGAAAAGTTTTAAACCTTTATCTACTCTATCCACTTTATATGCATTCAAGGAATTTATGGTCTCTATTGACTCAATAAAGTTGAGTATGTAAATTTATGGAGAATTCTGACCAATTAAACCTGAGGGAGCTCAGCTCATGTCTGCAGGCAGTTTACAAAGTTCTGTGCCGCCCTATAGCATAAATACCGCTACAGGGCTGCACAGGTGCACAAAATCACATATATACACTTAGGTCCTTATATATTTGGACATAGGTACAATTTTAGATTTGTTCAGGAATTTACCAAAAGATATTATTAAACTATAGTTATATAATGGATATGGGCTGAAAGTGGACACTCTCTGGTTTCATTTGAGGATATGTACATCCAAATTGGAGGAAGGGTTTAGGAATTAGAGCTCTTAAGAGTAGCCACCCCCCCTTTTTCAAGGGACCAAAGTAATTGGACAATTGAAGCAAAAGCTGTTTCATGGCCAGGTGTGGGCTACTCCATTATTTCTTCATCAATTAAGCAGCTAAAAGGTCTGGAGTTGATACTAACTGTGATATTTACATTTGGAATCTATTGATGTGAACCTACATCATGCGTTTAAAGGAGCTGTCCGTGCAAGTGAAACAGGCCATTGTAAGGCTTCAAAAATAAAACAAATCCATCAGAGAGATAGCAGCAACATTAGGAGTGGCCAAATCAACAGTTTGGTACATTCTGAGGAAAGGAGAACGCACTGGTGAGCTCAGCAACATAAAAAGGCATGGACGTCCTTGGTAGACAACAGTGGTGGATGATTGCAGGATCCTCTCTATGGTAAAGAAAAACCCATTTACAACATCCAGACAAGTAAAGGACACTCTCCAGGAGGTGGGCGTATCATTGTCAAAGTCTACAATCAAGAGAAGACTTCATGAGAGCAAATACAGAGGGTTCACCACAAGGTGCAAACCATTCATAAGCCTGAAGAATAGAAAAGCAAGATTAGACTTTGGCAAAAAACATCTAAAAAAGCCAGACCAGTTCTGGAAAAGCATTCTTTGGACAGATGAAACTAGGATTAATCTGTACTAGAATGACGGGAAGAAAAAATGCGGAGAAGGCTTGGAACAGCTCATGATCAAAAGCACACAACATCATCTGTAAAACATGGTGGAGGCAGTGTGATGGCATGGGCATGCAAGGCTTCCAGTGGCACTGGGTCATTCGTGTTTATTGATGATGTAACAGAAGACAGAAGCAGCCGGATGAATTCTGAAATGTTTAGAGATATGCTGTCAGCCCAGATTCAGCCAAATGCAGCAAAGTTTATTGGACGGCGCTTCACAGTACAGATGGACAATGATCCAAAACACACTGCAAAAGCAACCCAGGAGGAAAGGAAGTGGAATATTCTGCAATGGCCGAGTCAATCACCTGATCTCAACCCAATTGAGCATGCATTTCACTTGCTGAAGGCAAAACTAAAGGCAGAAAGACCCACAAACAAAGAACAACTGAAGACAGCTGCAGTTAGAGCCTGGCAAAGCATCAGAAAGGAGGAAACCCAGTCTTTGGTAATGTCCATGGGCTCCAGACTTCAGGCAGTCATTGCCAGTAAAGGATTCTCAACAATATATTACAAATTAACATTTTATTTATGGTTATATTCATTTGTCCAATACTTTTGGTCCTTTGAAAAAAGAGGGATGGCTACTCTTAAGAGCTGTAATTCCTAAACCCTTTCTCCAATTTGGATGTACATACCTTCAAATTAAACCTGAGAGTGTGCACTTTCAGCCCATATCTATTATATAACTATTGCTTGAATATGTTTTGGTGAATACCTGAAAAAAAAACTAAAATTGTGCCTGTGTCCGAATATATATGGACCTACAGTAACTGTATGTACACATATGTGGGCATTAATTTAAGTTTGTGGGTTTGGCTTTTTCTAGTGAAGGGTACTGCTAAGGCTATGGCATACAAATACATTTTAGACAAATGTGCACTTGTAATCTTGTGGCAACAGTTTGGGGAAGGCCATTTTCTGTTCCAGAATGACAATGCTCCTGTGTACTAAGCCAGATCCAAAGTGTGTCCTGACCCTATTGAACACCATTGGGATGAATTTGAATGGCAATTTTGAGACAGATCTTTTCATTCAATATCAAAATCATTATTTTAGCTGAATGGGAATAAAGTCCCACAGACACATTGCAAAATCTTTTTGAAAACCTTCACTGAAGAGCAGAGGCTGTTATAGTCATAAAGAGGTAGAGGGGGGTGCAACTCCATATTAATGTTATAGTTTTTGAATTGGGTGTCCAACAAGCTCATATAGATGTAATTGTCAGGGCTCCCAGGTGTGACCAGAGGTGTGTGACTGACGCAGGGAAACGCAGACTTCAGATATGTGATAAACAATATAATTTATTAACACTAACCATACAAACATAAACGCAGTGCAATACTAAAACATAATACAGTGCAAACAAACCAAACCAACCACCCACAGATAACAGTACATACAAGCAAGCGTCGTCAGGCAGGCCGGGTCAATATCAATAGGGCAGGTAGGTACAGGGGGAGCAAGCGGAGATGGGTCGGGGTCACAGGCCAGGTTCAGCAGGTAGCAAGCAGCGTAGTACAGAGGGTCAGGCAGAGGGATGGTCAGGGTCACAAGCCAGGGATCAGAACAGGTAGCAAGCAGCGTGGTACAGAGGGTCAGGCAGAGGGATGGTCAGGGTCACAAGCCAGGGATCAGAACAGGTAGCAAGCAGCGTGGTACAGAGGGTCAGGCAGAGGGATGGTCAGGAGCGAGCCGGGATCAGAGCAGGAGAAGTCAGCAGCGGTTCAGATCAGGCAGGGTCAGCAAAGGAACAGAAACAGGATGCAGGACAGATACAGGGCCCAGGACAAACACAACACCAAGGCAGAGTCTGCAAGTCTGGCCATCCCTTAAATACACCAGTATCATCAGTTCCAGGTGTTAGCTGGCTGAAAGGTTGAGTCTCTGATTGCTGGGAGCACCCACTGGCCAGCCCTGGTACTGCAGATCAAAAGGCAGGTGAGTCCCACCATTGCTGGCCAGTCCATTCCTGACAGTAATGGTCAGTTGTATAGTACATGCAACAAGATGAACTAGGTCCTAATATATATGGACCTAACTGTATACGTGATTTTGCAGTTCTAGGTAGGGGGCGCACGCCACCATTCACAGCCTTGGCTGTCAATCACCGGGTCCTGGCCAGTGATTACTCATCGGCACCCGGTGAATAACAGAGCCATACAAAGCAGTGTGCTTACAGTGAAGCACACACACAGCGCCTCAGATTGAAACAGCACACAGTTAACCCTTTCATGCCCAGTGCCATTAGTACACTGTCAGTGCTTTTTATTAGCACTGATTACTGTATTGGTGTCACTGGGGATGTTAATGACACCAAGTCAGTGCTATAAGTCGCTGATCGCCGCCATTACTAGTAAAAAAATTTAAAAAAAAATAATTTCAATATCTATACCGCCATTTGCAAATGCTATAACTTTCACGTAAACCAATTAATTTACAGGTATTGGTATTTTTTTTTTAGCAAAGACATGTCGCAGAATACATTTTGGCCTAAATTTATGACAAAATTTGATTTTTAAAATTTGTTTACTGGACATGTTTAATAACAAAAAGTCAAAAATATAGTTTTTTTCCCCAAAATTGTCAGTCTTCTTTTATTTATAGCACAAAAAATAAAAAATGTACAGGTGATAAAATACCACCAAAAGAAAGCTCTATCTGTGGGAAAAAAAGCAGTACATTTCATTTGGGTGCAGCGTTGCATGACCGCACAATTGTCAGTCAAAGTAACGCAGCGCTGTCTCGCAAAAAATGGCCTGGTCAGGAAGGGGGGTAAATCCTCTGGAGGGCAAGGGGTTAAACATATTCACTGATATAGACTGATAACCATGGGAGGGGACATTTACTAATCTATACATAAATGTCATACTAAAAATTGTTTTAGGTAGATTTACAAGAAATATCTGCAAGTAACAAAATCCGTGTGTGTTATAATACGTGGTAGATCATCACTGTACACCGGCACATTACAGATCTCCCCACCCAAGAGTCTGTTCTCATGTTGAAGGCAGATTTCCGTCAGCTAGTGAGGCAACACTCACATGTCTGTGGTTAGCTTCTTGGCTTCCTGTTTAGAGCTGTAAAAATGCGAATGAGTCAGCGAGTATTTCTTGTTGTGACACCTATGAATGATATCCCTTATATCTATTCCATAACATTTCCCAAAAGCCTCCCAGCTTTCTGAGAGGAGAAAGAGGGACACCTTTTATAACAAATGGAGACAAAGGGCACACCCCTGACACTGCCTCAGAAAGAATTTCCAAATTCAAGTACGAAAAATTATTAGCTAAACCTATAATGATTTGTTTCATGGCTACTTCTCCTTTATACTAGGTTTTCAAAATAATTAATTGAAAAGTTGGATCAAAGGTTTAGTGCCTGTTCACATACATGCGGATTGGATGCGGTTAAAACCACGTCCAATCCACATGACATGTGAAATAACATTGCTTCCTATGGTGCCTGTTCACACATGTCCAGTGCACTGGTGGTGCGGATTCAGTGCGGTTTTGAAAAGAGTCCTGTCTGATTTCTGAGCAGTGCGGTCCGGATTACAGGATATTGACTTCTATGGGAACCGTTTCTAAATCACATACAGTATGTGTGAACAGGATAAGATTCAGAGCTAATCCTGTCCTGAACCTGATGGAAACCTGACCTAAATCTGTGAAAAACTAATGTACAGGGGCGGACTGACCATTTGGAAACTCAGGCACTGCCCAAGGGCCGGGGTCAGTAGAGGGCCCCATGAGATGCCCCTGGTACCTTTTTCATAGGCTTTTTTGAGTTTGGGCAAGGACACGGGGCCCCATGATCCCCTATTGCCCGAGGGCCCCATGAGTTGTCAGTCCACCCCTGCTACTGTATCAATTAGCTGGGAAAGCTGAGCTTCAATCCGCACCACACAGGTGTGAATCAGCTCTTCGTGTCATATATTACTACACTTAGCAGATATTTAAATACTACATTGATTATAGAGATCTACTGTATACATCAGTCTACAAGGAAGGACCACTGAGGAGAAAAGAGTGACAGTTGGGAACTATGCATTTAATCTATTTTGCTAGCACTGACGTATGACATAGATCGGCAGCATCCTGACTGCCATGTGTAAATCTGACAAGACAACTGTCGACTGTCCGAAGGAAGTGATTTGATGCCTAAACAGCCACCTGTGTATTTGCGCACCCCCCCCCCCCCATCACCATGTTTCTGGTGCTCCACACTCCCATCTGTGGGCCTGGAAACCCCATGTGGTGAGTTTTGCCAGGTACAGGGAGGGAGACCAGCGAACATCCATTTCTTTAACTCTGCTACTTAGTGAGGACCTAGAGATGACATGCATTACATCACTTCCAGATGCAGCGGTCACTCTCCTGGGTCGCTGTAGCCAAAGAAGAAGATAATGGAGAGCAATCTGTGCTACATTTGCTGCAGTGGAGGACAGGTGAGACATCAGGGTTGAAAAGATTCCTGATGTCTCATTATTGAAAACCTGTCACAACCAAATAGCATCACATAGGGGATTTATTTATTACAGGTACTTATATAGCACCATCAATTTATACAGTGCTTTACATATATTGTACATTCACATCAGTGCCTAACCTTCAAGGAGTGTACAATCTAAGGTCCCTAACTCACATTCATACATACACATACTAGGGCCAAGTTAGACAGGAGCCAATTAACCTACCAGCATGTCTTTGGAGTGTGGGAGGAAAATGCCGTACCTGGAGGAAAACCATGCAGGCACAGGGAGAACATTCTTTGTGCTCCCACATACATGCACAAATGTAAACACAGACATCATGGGAGCATATATATGACAATGTTTAATGTGTTACACATTGCCATGCATGCTGGAGTTAAACAATTTTAGGGCCATTATTCATAGTTAACTCTAACCTGAAGGCTTTTACCCTCCCTAGCGGTCTGATTATGTCCATATTTCTGTGCTCAAAGCGGTACCTTTTTTTGCATGGAAATATGTATTTTTTTTATTGTAGGCCTGTCATTTTTAGGAATAACTCACTGAAATCTGTCCGAACAAAAGTCTAGTAAACATCCCGGGTATGTTAAAATTTGAAACACGAAATCATAAATTATAATTTTAATAAATAATCATAAAAAGTAATAATATAATAATAAATTTAATTCAATAATATAATCAAACCAAAAACACTGAAATTTGAAATATAGCTCCAAGTTCGCACATCACTGAGCAAAGTCGCAAAATCATTTTCAGTGTCTGATGACGAATTTCCCCACGAATCATTATCACTCAATTCTGCAAGTGGTTCTGATTTACTATCGCTGTTCTCTAGCTGGTCTAAAACCACTTTTGACCTAAAGGGACACTTTTTGGACGCCATGGACGTTTCTCAGTTTCCAGGCAGAAAGAACAGTAAAAATGCAGGCAGGGCACAGGACAAAGCACTCGGGACAAAATGTATGTGAAATGGTTTGATACAGTAATGTTATACTATATGATTTTAGTGTATTTAGTGAATGTCACTTTTTGTCATTTTCAAATTTTCCGCCGTTCCGTCCCCCGTACGTCCCGACGTCGCAGTGGACGGAACCCAGATGACAGATGCCGGCATCCACCGGGGACACTGCAGGAGGGACATCGCGGGAGCGCAGGACAAGGTAAGTGAAGAACAGATCCCGGAGCAGTGCCGCATGGTAAGCCCGAGTGTAGCTCGGGGTTACCGCTTGTGGTACTGAAACTTTACCCCGAGCTACACTCGGGAAAACCGCCAGGGAGGCTATAATGCTGTCTATGGAATATTTAGGATACTGAAGTTCGCCACCGTTTCCCAGGCAAAGCCAGTTTTTAAGCTTGACATGTTGGGTATCTATTTACTCGCCGCAACCTCATCTTTTATACTTTTATACCAAAAATATTATGGATTATACTGTACCAAAAGTTATGGTATTATAAGATTTTTTGTTTTTGGGCCTGAAAGTTAACTTTAGTATGTTTTATACTGAAATTTTGCACTTGATAAACCATTACACTATCACTATTTTATTCCCCAGGGTCTCTGCTTTCACAATATAAAATGATTTGGGGTTTTTAAGTATTATTTTAACCATGTGTGCAAAAAACACAAACTTGGATCTGGCAGCAAAAGGGTTAAGTCCAGATTTCAGCAAACATAAATGGGGCTTTTTTTTGCTATTGTCATTTTTTTTGCTGGTTCTATGTAAATTAAGATTTTTGGGGGATTCTATTTTTATTAATTCTAGTGTTGCATCTCAAGTGTGGATCCTGAGGAAGCAAATGTAGTGAAACACGTCGATCCTATAGGCTTATTGTTTGTTTATCACAAACTTAAAAGGCTGTTTGCTGGTGCTAGACTGTGATATTATTTGTTTTTATGTAAAATGTCTATTTTAACTGGAAGGATTAATAAATATTTTTGTTATAGTTTTGTGTTGTATATTTATCACATTGTGAAGTACACGTAAAGTCCCTTTTTTCTGAGCAGGATAGTTCCACATGTATATACAATAAAAATAACCAAGGACTGCAAAAATATATCAATGTATTCTCCTGCTTGGGAGAGGAGGGAGCCAATCCCACTAATAATAGAGCATCCAGGAGGGTACTAGTGCTTGTTGGAGAAGTCCGGTCTGCACTTATGGATCTTTGACATCGATGTGATCAGCATAAAAGCTACTATAACAGTAGCTTTCTGGTGAGTGCATAGCCATTAGAGGTGGTGGATTCCTTCAATGGATTTCAAGCATTTTTTTGAAAATTCAACACTGGTATTGCTGTGCCTTGTACTACCACGGACACTCTTCCCACCCCATTTTATTATTGGATGGACATTTATGTATCACATTAATACTGCTTTACACGTTTTTACTATATTTAGGTGTTCACATTGTCTACCTTATGCTAAATGATGATATTTAATGTTTAGCGATGCACTTTATTGTATATGTTTTGTGGGTTCTGTTGCCTTTGCCCTTTGTGCTAGTGGCTTTCAATTTTCAGCGCTTGCCATATATTTTGTATTTAGTTCCACATTTATGCTTAGGTGTGATTACTTATGCTTGCTCTTTTGTTGCTTTGATTGAAAGTTTTGTTTCGTACCACAATGTAGATACTTCTACCTTGGCTCCTAATCACACATAGTCTTTACTTGCTAATTAATTCCAGATTTATCTGAACATTTATTTTTAATCACGTTATTTAAATGTATTGAAAATATTTCCACTTTGAAAAGCACATTACCCAAATAATATATGTATACAATAATGCATGCTTATAGAGCAAAGTTTGAGCATGAGACTTGAATGTCAAGTTTTAAGCTTTATTGCAACCAGACTGAAGGGGCTGTAACGATTGTGCGCAACAGAGACATGGAGCTCTCATTTAACATCAACCAATGAACATCTTAAATGGGCAGTGTGAGATTGGCTGGTCCTTTGTCACGAGTTGCTGAAAAGGGCAGGGGTCGAGCACTGCGTTCATCACAGGGGCGATTCAACCAAATCTGGATGGCTGGACAAACACAGGCAGATACAAATCTTACATACAATCTGGGGCGGCAGGGATGTGAAGCAGTTATGTAAATCCCACAAGCTTCTGAGATTCTCCACGTTATCCTGTGAACTGGAATCTTGGCACACTTCCACCTTTCCCAGTGCCCATACACACCTACATGTACCAGACACATGTTTTAGAGCTGGTTCACACATATGAAAATTGGATGCGTTTTGAACCACATCCAATTTGCATGACATGAGAAAGAACATTGCTTTCTATTGTGCCTGTTAACATATGTCCGGTGTAACCAGCGTGCAGATTCAGTGTGAATTGAAAGAGTCCTGTCAGTTTTCTGAGCAGTGCAGTCTGGCTCAGGTACAAATTAGGCTCATGGATTTCTATGGGAACTCTTCAGCATCACACATGTCTTTCAGTTGTGAACAGGATAAAATCCTGACATGATCCTGATGTGAACCTGACAAAATACTTTTTCAATTAGCTGAGAAAGCAGAGAAGCTTCCAAGTGTGAATCCACACTCAGGGCAGATTACCACCACCTGCAGCTAGTCAGTCTGAAAGGCAACTGTACACACACACACACAGATCCCTGTTGCTGGCAATAAGATCTGTCCCAGTCTAATGCTGGGCATACATAGATTGTTTTTGTTTTTTTTGATCAGCCAGTAGAACAAATGGATTCCCCTTCTCACACAAGCAACCTTCTAACATTCTAGTTCCACAAAAATCAATCATTAGATCAACTTCTGTTGAGCGGGAATGGCCATAGATGGACTGAAATTCAGTCCCTGCTTAAAAGAAAAGTAGGGCTTTTTTCCACATATGTTCCCCACTGGCTCTAAATGTGAGAACTGACCGCTGATCGCTGAGTTCTCAAAGCCGCTGTGAGCAGAGAGCAGTGACTGTCAGTCACATTATGTTGGCATACCAGGTTGATATGATGATGCACCATGCTGGGGGTCTCTACGGGCAGCAGACAAATATGGCTGATGCCTGCATCCACTCTCCTACTGCAAGGTGTACACTAGTCGTGGCAACACATTTCGGAAGTGGGTCCCCCTTTGTCAAGCCTGCTGCATTCTAGTCTCAGTGTTTTCTTATATAAGCTACTACACTTCTAGCAGCATTATTTACCTATATATTTCTTGGCCAAAAAACATATATATCCTAGCTAAAAACACAGACAGCTGTCCTCCAAGTACTGAGGTGGGATGTGTTCAAAGCACCATATTCTGCGGACACTTGTGTGTGCATATGGATATTATTTTTTTCTTATGTTTAATAAAGTTGTTGTCAGGAATCTAGGAATGACCAGAAAGGTGTGGACTGACACAGGGAAACGCAGGTAATATAATACAGCTTATTATTAGCCACCCAGATATATATCTATATAAACGCACAGTGAACAACTAACCTTCCACTAATCTTAGGAGGTGCAGGAACACAGGCGTAGTCAGGGCTGGAGAGGTGGAATGGTCAGGCCGGCCGTAGGGTTCTGTAACGACTGCCTGGTGGTACCTCTAGCGGTCCTCAGGGCAGGATTCCCCAGGGCGCGGAGTCTAAGCCCCAGTCTGCCTTTTCACCAGAGCCCCTGATGGTGGGGATGGACTTGGCGCAGGACTGAGACCAGGTCGCGGCCCCTGAGTACACCTGCTAGTGGTAGGGGGATCCGCCAGAGGTATGTGCAGGTACGGCTGGATCCGTGCAGGATGGATGGATGGCAGAGTAGTTAGCGTGGTCAGACAAGCCGGGTCGGTAACGGTGGAGGCAGATCAGTACAGAGCAGCAGGCAAAGAGTAAACGGGTCACAAGCCAAGGTACAGCAACAGGAGGTCAAACAGCATAGGAGTAGGCAGAAGAATAGTCAGGGATGAGCCAGTAGTCAGAACAGGAGACGGTCAACAGAGATCAGGATCAAGCCGGGTCAGCAACGAAGCAGGAACACAGGATACGGATACAGGGGCTCATGGGAAAACATACACCAAGGCCCAGAGCACAGGCCTGGTCATGCCTTATATACACCTTTCTGTAATCAGCCCCAGGTTTGGCTGATTGTGAGCTTCTGGCTGCTAAGAGCACCCGCTGGTCAGCTCTGGTACTGCAGCCCACACGGCTGGTGAGTCCCACCACCAGTGCTGAGTCCATTGCTGAGAGCACCCGCTGGTCAGCTCTGGTACTGCAGCCCACACGGCAGGCGAGTCCCACCACCAGTGCTGAGTCCATTCCTGACAGTTGTAGGCAGGTGCAGTCTGCTTTCTCCACTGTAGGTGATGCCCAACCCGAGTGGTACCCAGAGATCACTCGGGGGCTGACAATAACTTTGATATTCTCAAAGATCCAAAGTACAAAAATATGGTGTTCACAAAGATACGCTGTGCCTGGGTTCTTTATCTCAATGCATTCGCTTAAATGTTTCTTCAAGAGGAGGTGTTCACAAATATTTTGTATTCAAGTGGACTTCGGCACATATGTCCTGGGAACAGTGTGAAACCTCAAACAAATTTGCTTAAAGTGCTCTTATAGGGGTAGTGAGGGATTAAGCAGGTAACTACAGTATAAAGTAACCTTGTTGCAGAATGTTTATATGAAACACCCTGGATGGGTTTAACTCTGGTCCAAAAATGATCTAATAGTATGTAAGAACAAAGGCGTAACTAGAACCTTTAGGGCCTGGTGCAAGAAACCATAAAGGGCCCCCCTGACCCCCAGCCAGGGCCCCTCATGCAGGAAATTGTAAAGGGCCCCCTGATCACTGGCTGGGTCCCCCCATGGTGGCAGAATGCCAGGGCCCGGTCCCAAGTGCAACCTTTGCAACCCTGATAGTTCCACCACTGGTGTCAGTAGTTTATTTTTATTTTATTACTTTTTACCATTTTTTAAATTTTTTTAGCAGCACCATTGGGGGGGGTGCTTTGGTGACATATTAGGGGTCTAAACAGACCTCTGATGTTTCACCTTTGAAACAGAGAAAGGAGATTAAGGACACAGAACTCAGTCTCCTTCTCTACAGCTTCAGCTGTACAGAATGAATGGACTGGAATAGCTCTATACAGAGCTTCCCATTCATTCAGAAACTGAAGCATAGTAAACACAGTTTACTATGCCTCTGTTATGCATAAACAGAGACAGTGAGTGGTACGGATCAGTAACTATTCATTAAGACCCCGCAGCAGCCAACAGGAGAGGGGGGGAATGGCAGGGATGAGGGGGGGGGGCTAGAGAGTACTCAGGAGATCAGAGTGGTAGGAGGGGTGGTGGGGCGGCATGTAGAGGAACCGATCTCCTTGTTTCCCCTGGTGGGGTTTCCTTGAGTGGTTGGCATGTTGGCATGGTTGCTCCTGTTTTTGTTGTCCACCCTTCCTTGTAGCATTGCTTTGGGACATCCCTATGGTCAAGAATAAGAAGAGGCTGTGTCCGTCAATGAACGTAAGAGAAAACAGGATTTTTTGCTAAAATCACTTTCTCTTGAAAGTTCATTGATGGACACAACAACCACCTCTCGTCTCAATTTTTTTTTTCTATCATTTTACACTGCTTTGTGACTAACTGGATTGCCTAAAACAGAGAAGGGGTTTATACCAGCGAGGACTGTCCATAGGCAGTGCTGTGTTCTTTCTTTATTCCTAGTGTCCTACTCCTGTAGGTGGTGCTATAAACCCTGGTCAAGAATAGGAAGAGGCCATGTTCATCAAAGAACTCAGAGAAAGGGATTGTACAGTAACAAAAAAATCAAGTTTTTATTGCCACAATGATCATATTGGGTTTCATGAGTAGGTGGTGCTACAGGTGAAATTTGTAATGGTATCTTCCACACCAAGTAAAACCTTGAAGGAGCAGGAGGCATGTGAGACCCCTACATTGTTTGGCATCCATTATGTGGTGGAAAACAAAAGCTTCATTTTTGTTTTGCTACAAAAGTATGCTGGTGATAATATTCAAATTTGTGGACTATGTAATGGTGCCATACATCAAGTTACCTTACTGCTGATTCTAAGGTCTATGACTGAAAGGAGTATATTGGTGGTTATTGATTTTGACCCTACATCTGGTGTTCACAGTCAAACTGAGGATTTTTTTGTGCTTATAGGAATTCCCCTTTAAAATTTAATGTCAGCTTTATTTAGGCTTCATTACCCAGGAAGCTGAAGGTGGCTGAGTGGTCACTATGCAGCTGCACAGTAACACCAAAAGAGGGAAATGTGGGTAACATGTTCTTGACCAGAATCTGTTCTCAAAGTAGATTTCCATTCATGTGGGAGACAAGTAGGCTTATTCTGTAAAGAACAGTAATGTAAAAACTGTAATAACCCACAGCAAACAACCAGACTTTATTCACTGTAATCAGGTCAATTAAAGTAGTTATAAAAGCTCAAGGTTTTTTTGCCTTCATGCATTCGGTGCATGAAGGTAATACACCTTCTGTGTGCCGCAGCCCTCCCCCAATACTTCAATAGTTACCTGAGCCCCATCTTGATCCAGCAATGTGCACGAGAGCAGCATCGCTCCGAGATCTGTGCCTCCTCATTGGCTGAGGCAGCAGTGAGAGCCATTGACTCCCACTACTGTCAATCACAGCCAGTAAAGCCAATGAGGAGAGAGTGGGGGCAGGGCCAAGCCTAACTCTGTGTCTGAATGGACAGACAGAGCAGAGGCTTGGGAGCTAGTATGCTCAGGTGTAACCATAGCAAGGTGCTTGTTATGGGGGCATTCAGCAGAAAGATGGAGCCAGGAGTGCCAACAAGGGTCCCAAGAAGAGAAGGAGAGGGCTGTTTTGTGCAAAACCATTACACAGAGCAGATAAGTATGACAAAATCATCCTTTAAAATATCACTTTAAGTATTACAATCAAATAATTTATTTCTGGTTGATTTCTATGGGTTACTGCATTTTACTTGTCTCAGGTTCTTTACATTTGTCATTATAAGATCTTCAACATCTGCTTTCTTAATAATGTATATAGCGCTCCTTGGCTTTTAGTTTTGGATAGAATGAGGAAGCTTAAAAATCCTGGTCAGGTTTATATTGTTGATCCACCCTCTCTACTGTATTTGCCTTGGTGACGATTGTCTCTGGTCGAAAACAGATGGGAAATAAAAAGTTGGAACAGAGAAGAAAAATTCTAATGAGGATATCTGTTCCCATGATAACTGTAAAAGGGGAGATTTACCCTTCTTTGGAGATATTTCTTCTTACTTCCTGTTTTGTCTCGGGGCAGACATTGTAGGAAGGTCCATTTTATTTGTGACATGTATAGCCTAATGTTGGCCATACATATAAAACAGTACAGTATTGCATATTAAAATCACCAAATTAAATTTTTGATCAAAAAGCATGTTAATTAAAAAAGAAACGCAGTTTGCTTTCAGAGAATCCAAATTGAACCTAATTGGCCCATTCTTTGTCTTGTTGAATGATTATTTTTAGGCAAAGGTCACTTTAAATCAATGATTGACTGACCATTTATCTTTATGTGTATAACCAGCATTTCTCCAGCCAGAGTGCTAAGAAGCTTCAGCCATTTTTATCAACAAGTGTGAAGTGTTGTGAATGTCTTAGGTTATTCTTGGAAACCACCATCATCTTTGCTTACATCATTAGAAGCAAGCGGTCTCTTCTGAGTTCTAGCGGCTGGCCCTGATGACACGCTAGGGCATGTACAATGACCTGGAGCCTCCAGGACTGCAGGACCTGAGTATTCCAGAAGGCTGAGGTCATCTGGGGGTATACGATTCCTGCCTAGGCAAGAAAGTCAAAAGCATGGGCTGTGCTGAAATAAGCAAAATTCTTAAAATAATGAATAGAGGGTACAAATCTGCTTTAAGGCCATGTTCAAACAAAAAACATTGCCACATCACTTTGCATTTACATAATTCTTTGTGTTCTGCTTTGTAGTGTTCTCAGTCCTGTGAAAGGTGCCAGTATATTTCATTTATTTAATCAAGGAATAATTTCCTTAATGTTCTCCATGTTTGTCAAGAGAAATGCACTAATGTAACAGGGACCAAAACTCATAACAACTTATTTGACTGAAGGCAACTGTGATAGGATAGGGCACTTTCATCAAGATATACAGTAGTACATGGTGCTACACAATGACAGTTTGGGAAAACAGCATGGTTTGTGTATCAGAGTTCATACATCATTTCTAGGTTCTTCTTTTCTTAAAAAAAAAAATTTCAGAGTCGGAGTGCAATCACCAATTGTGCATGACTTGTTCACAGTCATCTCATCCAGACTGTCTGAGTTAACTTCCTCCACTTAACCAAACTCACACTCTTCTAGTTACACATAATGTGACTCATGTCTTGTTTTAATATAATTGCAAAGGTTACATTCAGAAGGTACAGCCTAGAAACAACATGCTCCTATATACAGTCATGGCCAAAAATATTGGCACCCCTGCATTTCTGTCAGATAATGCACCACTTTGTCCAGAAAATTGTTGACATTTTAAATGTTTAGGCTTTCTCATGTGTATTTCTTTTGTTTGCATTGGTATGATACAAAAAAGTGGCTTTGAATAGAGAAGAAAAGATTAGAGCCTCTGTCTGGTTTGGTGATATTTTCCTTCCCTCTCCTGCTCCGCTGACAATGCTTGAATCAGATAGAAAGTGAGGTAAAAATTGAAAGGAACACAGACATAAATGAGACAGGGGTTCTAGCCTTCCCCACCTCTAGTGAAGAAATGCCCTTTGATTCATGTTTTGGGAATATGGCCTGGGAGCATTCTTCCACACAGGGTTTATTCTATAAATATTAAATTAAAAAATGAAAATTTTACAAAGGTTCAAAGTAGAAGAAAAAACTTTGAATGTTTGAAAGTTCATGCAGAGCCATTCAGAGGGATACGGATAGGGAAAGTCATACAATTCTGTGTGTAAATGTCAACTTGATCTATTGGGCTATGTCAACAGATATTTTACAACAGGAGGTAATGAGAAATTGGAAGACACATTAAAAATGAGCCTAAAGCTTCACCTGCTGGCTGGATATGATAAAAATACAATATTTCATATTTACAAAGACAGATTGCGTGGAGGACCCCATCCCTGTTCAATTATGATGGTCTAGTTAGACTGAAGCTAGCCATAGACGTATCGAATCTCGGCCAGCTCAGCAGGGACCGGCTGAGATTTGATCCATCTATGGGCAAGCTGATTGTCTCCAAATCAATTAATCTTCTGACTTGTGTACAACCAGCCTGTTGGATTTTAACATGCAATTACTGCCTGCAGCTTTAGCCTGTAGCAGTAATGATTGTGTTCTGCCAGCCAGGAAGGCTCCCCTGCAGGAGGCATTTCTCCCATCAACACTGTGTTGATAGGAAAATCAAGTGCTTTTCTTCAATCCATAGTGGAAGGAAAGAAAATCGATTTATCTATGGCTTGCCTTAGATGGCCTCTTTCATATCTAATTTTGGACCGAAAGGACAACTGGTTCACAAGAGGCATGAAATAAGCCATCTACATCAAGCTGGAACAACCATCACTGAACAGAGATGGGGCCTGTCTTCCACATAAAATGCCATTTTAACCTCTCTACCCTGGTGTTTTGACAATTTATACCTTCAGCCATGTAAATTGGGAGGATTCACTTCTCGCTTCTCGGCCTGTTGACTAAGATCAAGTGTAGTATCTGTTCTTATCAGTGTCCAGTAGGGGTGCTCCACCATCATTCTAGCTTTGCGGGAATGATTGGTTGTAAAGTACCCCTGCTGGTATGATGGGGGTCCTGATGGTTAGTACAGGCTGGAACAGAAACCGAGGCACCCACAGGCTGTTGGGGCCCGGGAGTAATTCCCCCTGGAAAACTGGAGGGGCCCAGTACCTCCTGATTTGAATGGATCTACCTTGTCTGGCCAGGGGCCGGGGAGGCAGAGAGTCCGCAAACCAGTGCCCCCTGAGTGGTCGCCTCAGGGGTGCTCTTAGTAACACTTGGGTGTGGGACCTCAACGTGTGAAAAGGCACATGGTCACTGTTTCTAACACTTTTTCTGCACTGCGCCTTTTAGGGCTGGGCCTTTTGGCTAAGTCCAGGGCAATTTTTGCTATAGGCCTCAGGGCCTGGCCAGTGCACAATTTGCACGGCCACTTATTTATTTTATTTATTTTTCTCCCACGTTTGTCACTTTTCACTTTTGTGTGTGTTTTCTTTCTCACAGGATGGTAGGGTGTGGGTCCTCGGGCTCACCCTGAAATCTAGGGGGAGGATGTGTGGCCTTTTGGTTCCTTCCTCCCCTGTCCCTTGGGGGTTTTCTCTTTGGGAGAGCCCCCTACCAAGTATTTGGTGGCTGGCTTTGGCTGGCCACAAAGGAACGGGGTCCGCCAGGCCTTTTGGCTAGGTGGACCACATGGGAACCTTGTCCCTGTCAGGAGCTTCGTGCCCCGGGGGATCAGGGTAGAGGTCCTACCCCTTCGGGGGGAGGACAAAGCACATCCCTAAGTGCACTTTTTGTGTGGTGTTTTGCACTTGCACATTTTTTGTGAACACTTACGGGTTTTTCGTTTTTCGCACGTTCGCGGACTTTAAAAAAAAAATAATTGGGAGAATTCACACCTATGAAGCTTTCCTGACACCAAGGATGGTTCCACAATGTTCACACCTCCTATTCTGTTCTTGAAAAGAACATCTTCCTTTCCATTTTGCTTGCATTAGAGTATTGGTGCTACTTGCATGGATATAAATACTGGGGTATTTTTCTGACTAATTAGAACTGAAGTAGTGGCTTAGAGAAACTAGAAAATATCTTCAAAATAATAGAACATCCAACTGAATGTACCTAATGCTAGATACAGCAACTTCACATTTTTACATTTCCTGTATAAATAACCCACAGTAATACTTTTCTCTTTTTTTAAAAACTGTACTAGAGTGTATGCACGCTCTAACTCAGCAGCCAGGCACTCAAGACATGAGCTATGATGGCTCATTCTTAATCGCAGCTCTTGTGTTTGATGTTTGTGCCTGCAGGCAGGAAAAGTGCAGAGTGCTGGCTTTGTAAGAACTGATCGAGCCTCCTCGGGCCAAATGCATTATGTATAATCCAGAGTACACCCACACACACGTTGCATCAACGCATCCGGATGTGATTTTAGCAGCTTTGTTATTATTTAGGCACAGTGCACAGGTGAGATGAAACACAAATAAGACTGACATCTGTGTTATAAGGTTAGACACTAATGGCATTGTTCTTTCTGCATTTTATAAAACCTAGAAAAATATTTAACTGAGGAGGTTATCAGAAATCTCTACTGAGGCTGACATTACAGGCTTCTTGTTCTAAACATGCTCATTGACTGGCTTTCACACAGAATCAGTGGCTTGTACTTGCCATCTGCCTGGAACAGGATTTCCAACTGTACTCAAACATACAGTGGAGAAAATAATTATTTGATCACCTGCAAGTTTTGTAAGTTTGCTTATTCAAAGAAATTAAGGGTCTACAATTTATATCATAGGTGTATTTTAAATGATAGAGACAGAATATAAGCCAAAAATACAGAAAAAAAAAAACACATGATACAAATTGAGTTGCAGTTATTTGATCCCCTACCAACAATAATTCTGGCTCCGACAGGCTGGCTATGTGCTCATGTGGTACACAAATTAGTTAGCACTTCTGCCTGGCAGTACTAGGGTCGCCGGTTCGAATCCCAGCCACGGCACCACCTGCCTGGAGTTTGCATGTTCTCCCTGTGCCTGCATGGGTTTCCTCCGGGTACTCCGGTTTCCTCCCACACTCCAAAGACATGCTGGTAGGTGAATTGGCTTCTGTCTAAAATTGTCCTTCGTATGTGTATGTATGAATGTAAGTTAGGGACTTTAGATTGTACACCCCTTGAGGGTTAGGGACCGATGTGAATGTACAATATATATGTAAAGCGCTGCGTAAATTGATGGCGCTATATAAGTACCTGTAATAAATAAGAAGGTGCGCCTAACAACAACTCGTTATGTGTAAAACACACTTGTCCACAGAATCTCTTTCTTGGGCACTACCATGGGCAAGACAAAAGAGCTGTCAAAGGATTTCAGGGACAAGATTGTAAACCTGCACAAGGCTGGAGCGGGCTACAAGACCATCAAGCAAGAAGCTTGGTGAGAAGGTGACAGCTGTTGGAATGGTTATTTGCAAATGGAAGAAAAACAAAATAACCATTGATCGCCCTTGGTCTGGATCTCCATGCAAGATATTGCTTCATGGGGTATGGATGACCACGAAAAAAGTGAGGGATGAGTCCAGAATTACACAGGAGTAGCTTGTGAATAATCTCAAGGCAGTTGGGACCACAGTCACTAAACAAACCATTGGTAACACAATACACCGCCATGAATTGAAATCCCGCAGTGCCCGCAAGGTTCCTTCTCCTCGAGAAGGCACATTTACAGGCTCATCTGAAGTTTGCCAATGAACATCTAAATGATTCAGAGAAGGATTGGGAGAAAGTGCTGTGGTCAGATGAGACCAAAATTGAGCTCTTTGGCATTAACTCAACTCGCTGTGTTTGGAGGAAGAAAAATGCTGACTATAACACTAATAACACCATCCCTATTATCAAGTATGGAGATGGAAACATTATGCTTTGAGGCTGTTTCTCTGCTAAAGGTACAGGCAGACTTTGCTGTATTGAGGGGCCAATGGACGGGGTCATGTATTGTAAAATCTTGGATGAGAACCTTCTTCCCTCAGCCAGAACACTGAAGATGGGTCGTGGATGGGTCTTCCAGCATGGCAATGACCCAAAACATACCGCCAAGGCAGCAAAGGAATGGCTCAAGAAGAAGCACATTAAGGTCATAAAGTGGCCTAGCCAGTCTCCAGACCTTAATCCTATAGAAAATTTATGGAAGGAGCTGAAACTTCGAGTTGACAAGCAACAGCCAAGAAACTTTAAGGGTTTTAGAAAAGATCTGCAAAGTAGAGTGGACCAAAATCCCTCCTCAGATGTGTGCAAACCTGGTAACCAACTACAAGAAACGTCTTACCTCTATGCTTGCCAACAAGGGTTTCTTCGTCAAGTACTAAGTCATGTTTTGCCTGGAGATTAAATACTTATTTTACTCACTGAACTGCAACTCAATTTTAAACATTTGTATCGTGTTTTTTCTGGATTTTTGGTAGATATTCTGTCTCTATTATTATTATTATACAGGATTTATATAGCACCAACAGTTTGCGCAGCGCTGTACAATACAAGGGAGACAGTACAATTACAATACATTTCAATACAGAAAGAATAGGGGGGGCCCTGCTCATGGAGCTTACAATCTAAAGGAAGGGGGAGGTGATACAAAAGGTGATGGCTGCGGGGGATGATCTGGCGGAGGTGATTCAAGTACAGTTCTTAGGTGGAGGTGGGGTAGGATTCCCTGAAGAAGTGAGTTTTTAAAGATCGCCTAAAGGCAGACAGGGTGGGGGCTGACTGGACATGCTGTGGTAGGGAGTTCCAGAGGATGGGAAAGGCTCTGGAGAAGTCCTGGAGGCGAGCGTGGGAGGAGGTGATGAGGGAGCTAGAGAGGAGGATATCATGGGAGGAGCGGAGTGGGCGATTTGGGCGGTATCTGTGGATGAGGTTGATGATGTAGCTAGGGGCAGTGTTGTGGATGGCTTTGTAAGCTGTGGTTAGTATTTTGAATTGTATACATTGGTGTTAGTGGAAGCCAGTGGAGGGATTGGCAGAGAGGGGCAGCGGTCGCTGATCAGTTGGAAAGGTGTATGAGGCTAGCAGCAGCATTCATAATAGACTGAAGGGGGGATAGCCTGTGTAACGGTAGACCAGTGAGGAGGGAGTTGCAGTAATCGAGGCAGGATATAACCAAGGCGTGGATAAATTGTTTTGTGGTGTCATTGGTCAGGGAGAGGTGGATTTTGGAAATGTTCCGGAGGTTGAGGCGGCAGGATTTAGCCAGTGAGTGGATGTGGGGCCCAAAGGAGAGGTCAGAGTCTAGGATTACGCCTAGCACCCTGGGATGAGGGGAAGGACTAATGGTTGTGCTGTTGATCTTAATGGTAAAGTCATGAGTGGGAGATCGGGGAGGAGGAAATATTACAAGCTCAGTTTTTGAAAGATTGAGTTTAAGGTAGTGATGTGACATCCATACTGATATGTCGCTTAGATTTGTGATAAGTGAGGAGGTTGAGGGGGTGAGCTGGGGAGTGGAGAGATAGATGTGAGTGTCATCAGCATCAGCATAGAGGTGGTATTGGAAGCCATGGGAGGTTATCAGTTGGCCCAGGGAGGAGGTATAGAGCGAGAAAAGGAGGGGCCCAAGGACAGAAGCGGAGCGGAGCAGGAGGAGTTGTATGTGACACTGAAAGTGCGCTGAGAAAGGTAAGAGGAGAACCAGGAGAGAGCAGAGTCATGGAGGCCGATGGAGTGGAGTTTACTGAGGAGGAGTGGGTGGTCAACTGTGTCAAAGGCAGCGGAAAGATCAAGGAGTATGAGTATGGAGTAATGGCCGTTGGTTTTAGCAGTTAGTAGGTCATTAGTGAGTTTTAGTAGGGCAGTTTCTGTGGAATGTTGTGGGCAGAAGCCAAACTGTTGGGGATCAAGAAGGTTGTGGTCGGTGAGGTAGCAGTTCATACGGATGTGAACAAGGCACTCGAGAAGCTTGGAGGCAAACGGGAGCAGGGAGATGGGTCTTAAGTTATTCAAACAGGTGGGGTCCAGCGAGGGTTTTTTGAGGATGGGGGTAACCAGTGCATGTTTGAGTGGGGAGGGAAAGGTGCCCATGGAGAGTGAGAGGTTGAAGATGTGGGTTAGAGAGTTTAGGATAGAGCAGGAAGGAGGCTGCAACAGTCGTGAGGGGACAGGATCCAGGGAACAGGTGGTGAAATGGGCCTTGGAAAGGAGTTCGGTAACTTCCTTGGTGGTAACAGGGTCGAAGGAGGAGAGTGTAGAGTTTGGTGTTGGGCCTGGTATGTTGGTTAGAGGAGGAAGCTTGACACTGGAGATCTCATCACGAATTGTGTCGATCTTCTTCTTGAAGTGACTAGCAATCTCCTGTGCAGTAAGTAAGTTGGTGGGTGGAGGCAGTGGGGGGTGGAGTAAGGAATTAAGGGTAGAGAAGAGTTGACGAGGATTGGATGAAAGGGTCTTGATGAGAGTGTTATAGTAGGTTTGCTTAGCAGCGTGGAGACTGGAGTTGTATTTGAGAAGAGCGGATTTGAAGAGGGTAAAGTTTTCCAGGGATTTATTTTTACGCCATGCTCGCTCAAGAGTGCGGCTGCGTCTCTTGAGACTTCTGGTGTCATCTGTTTGCCAGGGTTGTGAGGCGAGTCCAGGTTCTGTGTGTAGAAAGAGGAACAAGAGCGTCCAGGGAGGATGATAGATAGTTGTTGTAGGCAGATGTGGCCAGCTCTGGGCAGGACAGGGGTGCTATTTCATCATAGAGGCGCTCAGTAGCGGAGCGGAGAAGGTCAGGGCTGAGGTGATGGGGGTTTCTACAGGTAACGGTTTGCTGGTTGGAGGCATGGGAGGTAGGAGGCAGGGAGAGTGTGAAGCTGATAAAGTTGTGATCAGAGAAAGAAAAAGGGGTGTTAGAGAGGTTACAGGGAGTGCATAGGTGGGTGAATACAAGGTCAAGGGTGTTGCCATTGGAGTGGGTGGTGGATTGTGACCATTGTGTTAGGCTAAAAAAGGAGGTTAGGTTGAGTAGTTGAGAGGTGGCAGGGGTGTGAACACTGACTGGGATGTTAAAGTCACCGAGGATGTTGGCAAGCACCTCAGAGGAGAGAAAGTATGGTAGCCATGCTGAAAAGTCATTGAGAAAGCGTGAAACTGGGCCCAGGGACCGGTAGATGACAGCAATCCTCAGACAAACAGGAGAAAAGAGACGAATGCGGTGCACTTCAAAAGAGCGGAGGGACAGAGATGGAGGGGCAGGAAGAACCTGAAACATGCTTTGTAAGGAAAGAAGAAGTCCGACTCCGCCCCCTTTTCGTCCGCTGGGTCTGGGTGAGTGAGTCCAGAGGAGGCCGCCATGAGAGAGTGCAGCTGAGGAGACAGAGTTAGAATCCTGGAGCCAGGTTTCAGTAATAGCAAGAAGGTTGGGGGAGTGGGAGAGGAAGAGGTCATTGATAGTAGAGAGTTTTATCATTTAAAAATCATAGAGAGTCTCTATCATTTAAAATACACCTATGATAAAAATTATAGACCCTTAATTTCTTTGTAAGTGGGCAAACTTACATAATATGCAGGGGATCAAATAATGGGGATCAAATAATGATTTCCCCCACTGTAGCTGATCTGCATGACTTCCAGGACAGTAACTCAAAGTATAAAAGCCAGAATATCAGTATGACAAGGAAGCAGCAATTGCAAAAGGAGGGCAGCAATGCTCATCTTCATATTTCTCCACTAAAAGAAAGACTTGAGAAAACAAGATTTAGTAATTGGACTATCCAGAGTAGGCATTTTGTGTTTGGAAGAAATGTGAATGATAAACATTGGGCTTTGACCCATTATACAACTCTACTTATAACACATACTTCAAAGCCAATGCAATGACACGCTAATTAGAGTGTGTCCATTGGCCCACAACTACCTACATATTGAATGCTGTCAGTGCTGGGAGGTATTTCAGTCTATGCCATTTGTATAGCTGCCAAGTGTCCCGGATTCTGTCTGCCCTGCACTAATACCATGCAGTGCTAATGTCCTGCAGGATCCAGGACACTCTGCAGTGGGGGCAGCATGCTGGAAAGGTCTGCATACCAGCACTGGGTTTCCTCCAGGTACTCAGGTTTTCTCCCACACTTCAAAGAAATGCTGACAGGTTAATTGGCTCCTGTCTCAATTGGCCCTTGTCAGGAATCAAGGAATGACCAGAAAGGTGCGGACTGACACAGGGAAACGCAGGTCTCAGGTATAATATAATACAGGTTATTAGCCACCCAGATATATATATATATATAAAACGCACAGTGAACAAACTAACCTTCCACTAATCTTAGGAGGTGCAGGAACACAGGCGTAGTCAGGGCTGGAGAGGTGGAATGGTCAGGCCGGCCGTAGGGTTCTGTAACGACTGCCTGGTGGTACCTCTAGCGGTCCTCAGGGCAGGATTCCCCAGGGCGCGGAGTCTAAGTCCCAGTCTGCTATTCACCAGGGCCCCTGATGGTGGGGATGGACTTGGAGCAGACAGGAACCAGGTCGCGGCTCCTGAGTACACCTGCTAGTGATAGAGGGATCCGCCAGAGGTATGTGCAGGTACGGCTGGATCCGTGCAGGATGGATGGATGGCAGAGTAGTTAGCGTGGTCAGACGGGCCAAGTCAGCAACGTGCGGGCAGCAAGGTATCAAAGGAGCAGGCAGAGAATGGTCAAGGTCACAAGCCGGGTTCAGTAACTCACGGACAGCGCAGTACAGAGGATCAGGCAGAAGAATAGTCAGGGATGAGCCAGTAGTCAGAACAGGAGACGGTCAACAGGAATCAGGATCAGACAGGGTCGGCAACAAGGTATCTTCTCACAGGAACTAGGAACAGGATACAGGGGCACATGGGGGACATACACCAAGGCACAGAGCACAGGCCTGGTCATGCCTTATATACACCTTTCTGTAATCAGCCCCAGGTTTGGCTGATTGTGAGCTTCTGGCTGCTAAGAGCACCCGCTGGTCAGCTCTGGTACTGCAGCCCACACGGCAGGAGAGTCCCACCACCAGTGCTGAGAGCACCCGCTGGTCAGCTCTGGTACTGCAGCCCACACGGCAGGAGAGTCCCACCACCAGTGCTGAGAGCACCCGCTGGTCAGCTCTGGTACTGCAGCCCACACGGCAGGAGAGTCCCACCACCAGTGCTGAATCCATTCCTGACAGAACCCCCCCCTCAAGGAGCGGCCTCAGGACGCTCCAAACAGTCCTTAGTGGGCGAAATGTTCCACCGCCCGGGTCCGGTAACTGGCTGAATATCCTACTGCCGGAGTAAACCGGCTGGCTTGGTTTCCTGCTGGTAGACTTCTCTTTGTGTAGGAGAATCAAGGAAGGCAGATCACTGGGCACAGGATTTCCAGGAGCAGGCTGGGTATCAGTTATCGGCCAGTTTAACTGGACGTCAGGGGCTGGCATGTCGGGCTGTGTAGCGGGCAGAGGCATGTCAGCGGGCACCGAGTCATCTGGCACGACAGCGGGCACAGAGTCACCGGGCACGTCAGCGGGCACCAAGCCTTCTAGCAGAACCGCGGGTACCGGGTCACCAAGCTCGACAGCAGGCACCAAATTAACTGGCACGACAGCGGGCACTGAGTCAACTGGCATCGAGTCATCTGGCTCGACAGCGGGCACCGAGTCATCAAGCATCAAGTCATCCGGCTCGACAGCGGGCACTGCGTCAACTGGCACCGAGTCAACTGGTACGACAGCGGGCATCAAGGCAACTGGCACCGAATCATCAGGCATCAAGTCATCTGGCTCGACAGCGGGCACCGAGTCAACTGGCACCGAGTCAACTGGTACGACAGCGGGCATTGAGTCAATTGGCACGACAGCGGGCACCGAGTCAACTGGCACCGAGTCAACTGGTACGACAGCGGGCACCGAGTCAACTGGCACCGAGTCAACTGGTATGACAGCGGGCACCGAGTCAACTGGCACCGAGTCAACTGGTATGACAGCGGGCACCGAGTCATCAAGCATCAAGTCATCCGGCTCAACAGCGGGCACTGAGTCATCAAGCATCAAGTCATCCGGCTCAACAGCGGGCACTGAGTCAACTGGCACCGAGTCAACTGGTACGACAGCGGGCACCAAGTCAACTGGCACCGAATCATCAGGCATCAAGTCATCTGGCTCGACAGCGGGCACCGAGTCAACTGGTACGACAGCGGGCACCGAGTCAACTGGCACAGAGTCAACTGGCACGACAGCAGGCACCGAGTCAACCGGCATCAAGTCATCCAGCTCAACAGCGGGCACTGAGTCAACTGGCACCAAGTCAACCTGTACGACAGCAGGCACCAAGTCAACTGGCACCGAATCATCAGGCACCAAGTCATCTGGCTCGACAGCGGGTACCGAGTCAACTGGCACCAAGTCAACTGGTACGACAACGGGCACCGAGTCATCAGGCATCAAGTCATCTGGCTCAACAGCGGGCACTGAGTCAACTGGCACCGAGTCAACTGGTAGGATGGTACAGTGAGTGGGAGCAGGGTACCGACATGTGGCAGATTGCTGGGTATACTGGGCTGTCACTGGGGGGGCTGTCACTGGGGGTGCTGTCGGGAATGCAGGAAAAGAGCTTTGAGCAGAGGAATGATGAGAAACAGGACTGGTTCGTTGCAAGCTGACTGAGGCTGGGTGTAACAAGTCTGTCCATGTCTGCAGTAAGGGTTGGACAACGCTCAGCTTACACAAGGCCTGTCTGATCAAAGTTTGCACTGCGTTTATACACTTCTTTAGCACCTGTGGTGAATATGCTGAATAATGCTCCAAGAAGCAATCCGGATCATCCTCCAACAACCATACCAGTGATATTATTTGACTCGCCCTGAATGGAGGAAGAAATTCATCCCTGCTTTCAGGGGTACTAGATGAAGCCAACTCAATACAAGCCTGAATCAATGGCTGCACCTCAGAGAGCTCTAGGTCCTGACCTACTAGGGAATGAGCGACCCGTATGCACTCTAGTAGCTGATCCCTGGTATACTCCCGCAGAGTCTTATAGGCATATTCCCTGTCATCAAAGACTAGCATAGACAAATATACAACCTCATCAGGATGCATCCTTCACGACAAGTCAAGATGGCTTCCCTGTGCAGCCACTTCTGGTCAGGAAAGGCCTTGGTGTGATGTCAGGAATCAAGGAATGACCAGAAAGGTGCGGACTGACACAGGGAAACGCAGGTCTCAGGTATAATATAATACAGGTTATTAGCCACCCAGATATATATATATATATAAAACGCACAGTGAACAAACTAACCTTCCACTAATCTTAGGAGGTGCAGGAACACAGGCGTAGTCAGGGCTGGAGAGGTGGAATGGTCAGGCCGGCCGTAGGGTTCTGTAACGACTGCCTGGTGGTACCTCTAGCGGTCCTCAGGGCAGGATTCCCCAGGGCGCGGAGTCTAAGTCCCAGTCTGCTATTCACCAGGGCCCCTGATGGTGGGGATGGACTTGGAGCAGACAGGAACCAGGTCGCGGCCCCTGAGTACACCTGCTAGTGATAGAGGGATCCGCCAGAGGTATGTGCAGGTACGGCTGGATCCGTGCAGGATGGATGGATGGCAGAGTAGTTAGCGTGGTCAGACGGGCCAAGTCAGCAACGTGCGGGCAGCAAGGTATCAAAGGAGCAGGCAGAGAATGGTCAAGGTCACAAGCCGGGTTCAGTAACTCACGGACAGCGCAGTACAGAGGATCAGGCAGAAGAATAGTCAGGGATGAGCCAGTAGTCAGAACAGGAGACGGTCAACAGGAATCAGGATCAGACAGGGTCGGCAACAAGGTATCTTCTCACAGGAACTAGGAACAGGATACAGGGGCACATGGGGGACATACACCAAGGCACAGAGCACAGGCCTGGTCATGCCTTATATACACCTTTCTGTAATCAGCCCCAGGTTTGGCTGATTGTGAGCTTCTGGCTGCTAAGAGCACCCGCTGGTCAGCTCTGGTACTGCAGCCCACACGGCAGGAGAGTCCCACCACCAGTGCTGAGAGCACCCGCTGGTCAGCTCTGGTACTGCAGCCCACACGGCAGGAGAGTCCCACCACCAGTGCTGAGAGCACCCGCTGGTCAGCTCTGGTACTGCAGCCCACACGGCAGGAGAGTCCCACCACCAGTGCTGAATCCATTCCTGACAGCCCTAGTATATATACACAGTATGTATGAATGTGAGTTAGGGAACTTAGACTATAAGCTCCATGAGGGCAGGGGCTGATGTGAATGTAGAATATAAATGTAAAGCACTGTGTAAATTGAAGGCACTATATAAGTATCTGAAATAAATAAAATATGTCAAAGACATTAATACAGGACAATACAGGACACAGATGCTGGAGCTTATTTATCCTCCCACTATTAACATACTTTCACCCACTACCACTTACAGTATATTCAACCTTGTCAGTGCTCCCATGCTGCTCCTTCCTCTTTCATCAACAGCCGCAAAATACCCTATGTATAGCTCTGTCAGATGATGGTGGGAGGTCACATATGGTTGTGTCATGGAAATTTTGTATTGTTGGTCGAACTTTAAATGTGTCATATATTCGTGTTATTCATATGTCTCTCGTGTGGCTTAATTAAAGCTCTGAAGGCTGCAATTGGGCCATGCGCATGTACAATGTATGTATTACAGTACTCAGCTTGGTAATGGATGAGATGGCAGATCTGCGCTTATAGACCGGCGTGTATACCACCACGGCATTCCATGCGAATGCTGCTGTCAGTAGACCGTGGGCCTGTATCCACATATCAGCAGCATGGTACCACATGGGCTTCATAACGCAATGCGCAAGCGGTGTGAACTCCACGTGTAGGCTTATGCATATCTTACAACCCATTACTAATCTGAACTGTATCTCGGATGGATGTGTTTTAATAAAGATCGTATCGGGCCCATCCAGGTACAGACTGATATTTTTAGGGAGTGCTTGTGCAGAGAATTTTACATACCAATAGAAGCTAGTAGGACAGGAAATATGACCTCAGATGGCTCATAGGGGGGAAGGGGAGGAAGTCTGCTGACCTCAGAAGACTCATGGGGGAGGACCAGTGATAGATAATAGCAAAGGCTATGCTCCAATTGGAATGTACATCCTCTGTATAGGCAATCCCCATTGCATTGTTCGGTGGGAGGGGATTGACTTTATTCATGTGGGGGGCATGTGTGTATTTTTAATAAAACAGAGAGCTGGGTCTAAAATCAGCCCTTATGTGGATTGCAACCAGCCTTAGAGTGTCGTGTGATCATTCTAGGGTAACGGAGCTCCAATCACCCACAATTCAACAGAACCAAAGTATTTGGATGGGCAGGAATCGTGTAGTTTAGCTGCAGTCGTGGTAAGCGAGATTCGCACAGCTTTATGGGGGATTTCTGCGCATCCAACTGCGAGTACTCACGGTAAGGAGAAATTCGTTAAAGCGAATTTCCAAGACAGTTGTCACTCCCCTTCCTTTCTCTCATGACAGCATTTGGTCATGGTGATTGACCTCTAGGCTGGATCACTGCATTATAGGGTGGCCGTGACACAGGCAGAAGTCAGGAATATTAAAGAGAACAAGGTGATATAAAAGAGTGGTCTCCAAACTACAGACCTTTGCTAACCTTTATCTAGCCCTTGGAGCACTATTCCTCTCACTGATACAAGCCACTGTTAGTCCCATGGATACCAACAGTTGGGCATAATTCCTGTCACTGACACCAACAATTGGGCACTATTCCTCCCATTGACATCGATGGTGGGGCACTATTCTGCCCAATGACACCAATGATGGGGCACTATTCCTCTCCCTCTAAAACAAACAATAGGGCACTATTCCTGCACTGACACCAATGATTCATTGTTTACTCCTAATGGGACATTTTTTACCCAACTGGCCAAAGTCTGTCTCCTTCTAAAGTCTGAAGGACAGTATACTGGCCCATTGTTTAGAAACATTAGGGAGTCATTTACATTATTACAATAACATAACAAGATGCTAAAACCAAAAAATTTGCTTGCACGTTGATTGACTAATGATTAGATCACTTTAATATAAGGGGTTCATATATGGCCAGGCAGAGTTTTAATATGGTTTTAGGATGTTTGATAATAAGTGTTAGATAATAAATGTTAACCTTTTAGTATCCAACAAACTTATAGCTTGACTGTTTAATTTGATGGTAATTAAATACAATAATGATACATTGAATACTATTAGGAAGAAACCTGCAATTTAATAACATTAAGTGGCTGTTGTTTTTATGGAATTCTAGTTTGGTGTATCAAAATCACTAGATAGAGAGAAAACAGGTGGCGCACACACCTAGTGCATTATCCAAGGTTTATTGTAGGAATGAAATAATAAAAACATACTCGCAGACAAAGCATGTATCTAAAAAGCATAGAAAAATGACAATGACCACAACGGCGGGCAAGGTGTTCTCACTGTCAGTGCGGTCAAATGGCTGAGCTAGGGTCTTTCTTTCCATACATCATACATCAGCATCAGAGGTTGGTCATCAGCTCTGAGGAAAGGGATTCGTCCCCGAAACGCGTCAGCATTTTGACCGCACTGACAGTCAGAAGACCTTGCCCGCCGTTGTGGTCATTGTCATTTTTCTATGCTTTTTAGATACATGCTTCGTCTGTGAGTATGTTTTTATTATTTCATTCCTACAATAAAACTTGGATAATGCACTAGGTGTGTGCGCCACCTGTTTTCTCTTTATCCAGTGGCTGATTTCCCCATCTGAGGAGGGCTGCACCCCTAGAACATTTCCTCTGGTTGTCGCTGTCCTGGTACCCTTGGCTTCCCTTTTGGCTGTGCATATCCTGAGGCGCTGGAGAGTACATACGATATCAAAATCACTAATCTGCACTTATAGGAATCTTATCATTAAAAAAATTGCTGAAAACCTAATGGGGAAAACACTAATTAAAAATGGGCAAGAGCAGTAGGGGAAAGCTGAGAAGGGGAGTACTAGCAGGTCAGAGGGTGGGCTTTAAAAAGACAGTATCTTTCAAGCAAAACTGTGCATAAAGGAAATTTAAGGAAAAAAACAAGCAGAGCATAAGGATGCAGGCACCATGTGGCACCCATTCTTACCTTTACCTTGGTCCTGTAGCAGCAGCATCCACCAAAAGCCCATGCAAATATCTGGCATAGGACAGTATCCCAGCAGGCAAATGCTGGGCCCAAGTATTGGGCAAGTAGTGACCTTCTCATATACTTTATTTTCAACACTACTAAATAGCAGTTAAAAAAAAAGTACTTATGCCCCGTACACACTATAATAAAATCAGACAAACGTATTCGTCCGACGAGCAATCATGCAATTTTCTGGCGGTCTGTACATCATTTTCGACAGCCGATTCCGATCTTACGAACAAAAATTAACGATAGTGCAAACATCAACATTTTTGACGTTTGGGAACAGAACGAACGATTTTCGTTTAATGTGTACAGTTTTCGTACGAGAAGAATTGGATACAAAAGACCACGCATAATCGGAAGCTGCTTATGTCCCGGAAGAACCTGAAGAAAAACACCACGGAATATTCATAGCATTACATCCATTAATGTCATTAAGCAGTTTTCTTCACCCAACCCCCCCAAAAAAAAAAAAACAACATTACATATGTCACTGCATCACAATGAATGTGTGTGCTTGCATGTTGTTGTAAAAATAAAACCACAAATAAAAATTATATGTTTTCAACAAATATGGCACCGAAAGGCGTGGCTACAGGGTCACACGTACATTACAAAATTTCCACAGATACGCTACAACGTTCGTACGCAATGTCTTTATATCGTACAATATTCTCATGCATAAAAGCACATCCCTTTCGATCAGCAGCGTACAATCGATGATAACCAGACGATCGTTCATCCGATTTTCTTTTTTTTCCAAAAAAATTTTTTATTAGAAGAAAGAAGGCATAACAGTGCATATACAGTTATGGATGCAAATCTGGACACAACATAGCATTTTGCCTCCCGTTTCGCATACGGGTCAAAGCTTAAAAGGCAATACAGATCAGTACGGTATAAGACATTATGACAACATGATATTACAATCCAGTAAATATACAGAGTACAGGAGATAAGCAAGGAGATAGATTGTCTCCTGACCTATGAGCAGGATTCTATATCAAGGGAGCGTGAAGCGTGGAATGTTAAGTAAGAACAGCACATGATGCAGCTTTAATTCTGTTTCGTGTGTCCATGAATTGGATATGTGGGTTATGTGGAACATAGCACACCTGTTTGAAAGTCGATGATCTGTGTCGTTTATGATCTAAAAATGATAGGAGTTGAATACAGGTGTGAACTAAAGATCGGACAGAGAGGAGGTTAAATAGAAGAGGGTATGTAGTGTAGTATAGTGGTAAAGGTAAGTGTATACTATAGAAAGGAAGGGGAGAGAGAGAGAGAAAAAAAAAAGGGGGTGTGTGGGAGGGGAGGGCTTTGGGTAAGGTGAAATGGGGAAGTGGAGTGTATACTTGCGGATAACTGGCTCACGTCATGTTGAGAGTATCGCACTAGAAATATAGACCTATAGCTCAAGACGTGGTGTGTATCAAAACAGTCAACAGGGTAAAACGTGGATTGAGAGTCCAAGAGAATAAGCCGTGGTGAAAGACCAAGGCACGTCCAGACGTGTATCCAAAAGGTATCTCGGAAAACAGGGTACTTCCCAGCAGGGGTGGACTGACCATTTGGAAACTCGGGCACTGCCCGAGGGCCTGGGGTCAGTAAGGGGCCCCATGAGATGCCCCTGGTACCTTTTTCATAGGCTTTTTTTGAGTTTGGGCAAGGACACAGGGGCCCCATGATCCCCTATTGCCCGGGGGCCCCATGAGTTGTCAGTCCGCCCCTGCTCCCCAGTGTCATAATATGTCCAATCATTCAGTCCTGTACTAGTATGTGGTAAGTAGGGGTGGTTTTAAAATGCCTCCAACAAGCCCAGGTTACCCTGAATCTCTCGGGATGTTCCTTAGCAACAGAGATCAATTCCTCCATTTCCTCAATTTTATTGATCCTAGCAAACCATTCACGGATAGTGGGAATACGTGTTGAGCGCCAATGGACTGGGACACACTGTTTTGCAGCGTTAACCATATGCATGGCGAGTGATTTACGATATGTCTGGAATGGAAGGGAGGAGTGGTGCAGCAGGAATTGTGCAGGGGGAGAAGTCTAGATCCGATTTTCTGATAGTGTGTATGGGGCAATAGATGCTCTGCAGCATAAACACTTTTTTACAGATTTAAATAGCTTAAGCCCAAATTTGCACACACAAATGGGACATATCTCCTTGTGGGCTGGAAGACAATCACAGATAATGATGCATTACCAATACCACCACAGTTTTTTGTTGTTGCATGAAATGCACTTTAACCATTACTAATGTAAAACAGGTATTTAATGTTATCACTCTCAAAACAATTTTTGGGTTCCTCAATTGATAAAGTTTCAGATACAAGCCAAGAAAATGTCTGATCTAAACAAACAGGGATGAATTGAATGTGTGCGATGCAGTATCAGATTATATTTGGCATCTTTCTCTTGTACACTGCTGCTGTCAACATACATTGTGTGTTCTGTCATCACAATGCCTTTTCTATAGATAAACAGCTCTTACCATATCTTACATCCTGTCTAGACTACTGGAACACCCTTCTCTGTGCGGTTTTACTGAAGAGACTAGACCTTTTCATATATATAATGAAGACTGATGCCACTCTAGAAATGGAACTCCAGCCGAAGCATTTTTTTTTTTGGTTTGGTATGAGAAAGGGTTGGCTTATATTGCTGCCTGTACCCCTGCTTGGAAAATATCCCCTCAGATTTTATTCCAGGCACAATAGTCATCGACATAGGAAAGAGGAAATCACCTTAATGGTGACAGCAAAGTTAAAAAAAAAAAATTATCTCAACATCGGGTTTTAGCCTGGGTTCACATATATATGGTGGGGTATATTGCATGTGATTTGCACAGGAAATGCACCGAATTCCTGTGCAAATCACATGCGATTTGTGTGCAGTGTGATTGGAGCCATACATTTTGCATGGCTCTAATCGCACCGCACCAAGAACGTGCAGGACCCTTTTTCGGGTACGCACTAGAATCAGATCGCATGGGTATTCACACCTATGCAATCTGATTCTGCACATCGCACCACGTTTTGCGGACCGCTTTCGGGGTGTTGTTAACTTAACATACACACCCGCAGCGGTTCACATGAACAGAGTGCGATTCTGATGCGGTGCAGAATTCGCAAAGAAAATGCTGCAAATTCCTCACCGCATCAGTGTGAACCAGGGCTCAAAGTGTATGAAAACCTTCACCTTGTAAAACCCATTCAGTTTAAAATAGAAATGAAAGTCAAAACTATTGAGTATACATATTTAAAAAAAAAAAAAGAAAACCGTATAAATACAGAGCTCAGCATAAATGAGTACACCCCAACAGATGTATCAGAAAACCTTTACTTTCTGAATCAACATTTCCTATGGGACACTATACTACAAAATACTCCCATAAATGTCGGCCATTGATTACAAACAAGATTTGTTAATTTGCACACACAAAAAACATTTTTTTCCTAACAAATTTAAGACCATGTTGCAAAAATGAATACACCCCAATGAAAGTCTTAGGAGCAAAGCTAAATTTTAGGCAACAAAATCCTAATTAATAAGAATTCAACTACAGGTGTGTCTAATTATTCATTAAACAGGTATCCAGCAGACAGTGGATTATAAAAGAAAAACCTCTCCCCGTTTCATGCTGTTAGCAATGGCACCACATGGAAGAGAAATGTCACAAAATCTGAGAAAGGAAATCATTTCTTTACACGAGAAAAGTGAAGGTTACAAGGTCAGCAAAGCTTTACTTATCAGTCAGAATACTGTAGTAAAAGTGATACCAAAATTTAACAAAGATGGAATTTCAACTGTCCACAGAAGTTAACACCTCCACAGGAGCGTCTTCTGATGAGAAGGGTTGAAGAAATCGAAATGCAAGTTCACTGCAATTAGCTAAAGAAGTAGAAAGTCAAACTGGGGTGATTGTTTCTTGTGACACAATACGGCATACACTGCAGAGGAAAGGCATGCATGGGTGTTGTCCATGAAGGAAGTCTCTCCTAAAGCCCATGCACAAAAAAACCCTCCTAGAATTTGCCAGGGCCCATGCTGAAAAAAAAGACTACTGGGGCTCTATACTCTGGAGTGATGAGACCAAGATAAATGGTTTTGGAACAGATGGCTTAAAAACTGTATGGTGTTGCAAATGTGAGGAGTACAAAAGAAAAATTCATGGTGCCTACAGTGAAACATGGTGGTGGCAGTGTCCTCCTGTGGGGCTGCTGGTGTCAGGGAGCTGCATTTCATTGATGGTATCATGAATTCACAGATATACTGCTCTATATTGTAAGAGTAGATGATTCAGTAGCCAAGTACGTCTCCTGATCTGAACCCAGTCGAACATCTATGGGAAATTCTGAAGAGACAAGTTGAGCACCACTCTCCATCCAGCATCCAGGCTCTAAAAGAGTTCGTTCTTGCAGAATGGAGAAAGATAGATGTTGCAATATGTCACCAATTTGTTCATTCCATGCCTAGAAGACTTGGTGCTGTCCTTACAAATCATGGAGGTCATACAAAATACCAGATCAGTGGTGTCCTGAGGCAGGTGCGGGGGGTGCGTGCCGCACCGGGTGACACCGACTGCTTGGTGTGACACTGGACCCACTCCATGGAAAGGTAAGTTGTAAAGCAAGCCAACGATCCCTGCAGGAAAGATCCGATCCAGATTTCTTTATAACTTACCTTTTCGTGGAACAGGTCCGTTGTCCCCCCGTATAGGTTGAATGCCGACGATCCTCGCAGAATGGATCGGATCTGCAGACTGGGGAGCATAATGGATTGGACTCCAGTCTCCGATCCATTATGCTCAACCCGCAGATCCGAACCATCCTGCGGGGATCGTCGGCATTCAACCTATATGGGGGGACACCGGACCAGCTCCACAAAAAGGTAAGTTGTAAAGAAAGCCAACAATCCCCGCAGGATGGATCGAATCTGCGGATTGAGCATAATGGATCGGAGTCCAATCCATTATGCTCAATCCACAGATCCGATCCATTCTGCGGGGATCGTCTAAGGGGGTGTCACCAATTGTTATCATATTCGAGCGAAACCAACCCTAGGGATGCCTCTATACCAGATGTAGTAGTTTGTGTTGTGGAGTGGATTCATTTTTGCGTAATACTGAAGATTTTGTAATCTAAGTTATTTTATTAATCTTACTTTCATGTAATGAGCTAAAGCTAAACAAGTGTTCTATAAAACTCAGTTTTGTCAAAATTTTGGAAATTGTTCTTGCTCATTGAGATATTGATTAAAATATTACTTTTCAAAAGGGGTGTACTTATTTATGCTGAGCACTGTACCTTTCTTTCCTTTTTTTATAAGATATCACATACTCTATGTTTTGAGCTGCATAAGAGCTAGGGGAGAAGAAACAGCAGCACACTGAACTTCCCAGTAAATAGCTGAGCGGGGGGTTATCAGCAGAAATCTGATCATTGGATTAGCTCCCAGAAGAGCCATAAACCTGACCATGCTGTGCTCTCATGCCTAGTGTGCAAGCAAAGGGACTGGTAGTAACACCAGGGATTTCACACACAAAAAGCAATACAAAGAGAATCTTTTTTCATACCATACAAGTACATGGTACAGCAGAAACATATCAGGAATAACAAATGTTCGGTATACAAATTCTTTAAAAATTAAACCAATATACAGGTGTGGACCTGACAGCGGGAGGTCATACACACAATCCTGTGGCTGCAGCCACCAGGATTGTATCTAAAACTGACAAGCAGACTCCTGCCTCTCAGGTGGAAGCAGTTGGGTGTCTGCTCTGCCGCCTGATTGGTACCGGCGCCCCCCCGCCATGTATTCTGGGCTCTGCTTGCTCATCTGTGGAACCTGGGCTGACATGGCGGTCCTGGCAGGTGGAGGGGAGGGTGTGTCCACTCTCCTCCCCTTCTTACTGTGACCCCAAAGTGACATGTATAACATCACTTGTAGGCCACCCCTATCACTTTCATGGCTAGCACAGCTGAGAAGCAATGTATTGCCATGCAATATGCATGGCAATACATTGGGTGGAGCCCAGAGGAGACATGCAGGGTCTCTTAGACCCTGCATGTCTCATTAAAGAGAACCTTTCACCAAAAATCATCACATAGGGGTCGTTGTCCCCTATGTGATCAAAATAAAGCTAAGCAAAAAAAAAAAAAAAATTACACCTAAGCACAGAAATTTACCCCTCCCAAAAAAAGTTTTGAGGCCCCCCCACATACGAACGTAAACGCATGCATTAGGGGCGCCTATGCGTGAAAACGTTGATTGCAATACACGTTACATATTGCCACGCAAGACGGAGTGAAAGCAATAATTTCAGCACCAGACCTCCTCCGTTACACTAAGTTGATGACCTAGAGGGGATTTTTGAAGCGTTGCCTATAGAAAATACAGTGTACTGAAATTTGTCAGCATTTCTCAAGGCGCACACATGTTGGGTATCTATTTACTCGGTGCAACCTCCTCTTTTATATTTTACTAAAAATGTGGGTAATTTATTGCATTTGATTGCCCTAAAATTCACTTTGTGTTTTTTTGCATTTCCTAGACCTTTGCGGTAATATCACATGACATAAACAATTGAAACTACCACTATTTTATTCTCTAGGGAGTCTGTTTTCAGAAACCATATAATGTTTGGGGGTTTTGTGTAATCTTCAGGCCTGAAATAATTTTTTTAACCAGGTGTGAAAAAAAGGCTCTGGCAGCGAAAGGGTTAAAGGAGAGAAGGGGATTCCATAGTGTAATAATACCCAAAACCAAATCTTTAATATAGAAATGTGTTGGGCGGGGCTGAACACGTGACATCATCATGGACGCTGGTGGGAGACCCAGCAGTGCATACACTGTGTCATGCTGCTGTACCTACACACATTGTAAGTGTATTTACCTAATTAAAGAAGCAGTTTTGGGTATTACTACACTATGGCATCACCTTCTCTTCTGTAATCCCTTTTTGCTGAGTGCATCCATTTAGGATTTTGGATTCAGACCTTTGGGGCCAGAGTGTATGGTGCTGCAAGGCAATACATGATCTCTTTTGGGAATTTATTGTAAGGAGCCTATTTGACCTTTTGGTGGAGTGGTCTGGTGGCACCTTCCTTTCTCGTGGCACTACGTTCGGGTTTACCTCACCAAGAAGCTTGTTACCTTTGGGGACTTCTCTCATGAATTTGGAATATCTATATTTTTATATCACCTCACTATAATCATTTTTATGCATTGGAGAGTAATTTGCTGAATTTTGGACTTTTATTTATTCATGATTAAATATGTTTTCACTTTTTTGTTGCACTGATTCTTATGAATTGCACATTGCTAATTTCATGCATGTGAATTGTGGATGAATTGGAGTATTTATCACTTTTAGATTTATTTTATGTTGGTTAATTAGCGGTTGATATTTTAAAGGGGCAGCACACCTGTGTATTGGTTTAACCAGGGACTTTCCTCCTTTTCGGATGGATGTCATATGACTTCCTCCCGGTCTTGCCACACATGTGCGCCCCCGGGGGCATACAATGCAGCAATCGGAGGTAAGCTGTGTCCCTCAGACACAGCGATCAGGTAAAGGAGCCAATGAAAGTCCAATCATAGCATATCAAAAATGTTAACAAAGGCCGGAAACTTGCTGTTACCGTCCTCTTCTCCTCACACACAGGTCCCGTGTGAGGAGGAGAACCCAGGAACAGAGAGTTACCTATTTAACCCCTTACATACTGGGCCCTGATTACTGTAAAGCCTGTCACAGCAGCCATCAGTGTATCTGTCAGTGCATCAAATCAGTGTACCTGTCAGCGCATCCATCAGTGCAGCCTAATCAATGTACCTGTCACCACAGTCATCAGTGCTGCCTAATCAGTGTACCTGTCACAAAGCCCCCATCATTACTGCCAATCAGCAGTTTACCCGTCATCCAGATGCCCATCAGCAGTTTACCTATCCAGGTATCACCAGAGCCGCTATATCCAAAAAATGTGAGGTGGAATTTCAAATCCTCAGTATGACAGATGCAGAGGGAACTCTCACCATCTGATGTATCGGTGACCGAATCGGAGGAGAATGAAGTCCCACCTAAAAGAAAACAACCATCTGAAGACCAGGCAACCACCAGCAGTGCCATACACCCAAATGGTGAATCAGCAAACATCAACAGCGCTAAACCCCTGGATGAAAGGCCCAGTACTAGTACTGGAGTATCACATCAGTCCCCAAGAATTAGGGCCCAGATGCCCTGGCAAACCCATTATGCCTGCCTTCAAGCTCAGGATTAGCTCCCCCTTTTCACCGCACAGCCAGGTGCAGGCCAACACTGAAAATGTTTCAGAAATTGCTTAATTGATTTATCCCTGATAATTTACTTCAATTAACTGTGGACCAGACTAATCTTTTTGCCCAGCAATATACTGCAAACAACTCCAATTCCTGCTATGCCCGTACGTTTGAATGGAGCCGTCTCACAGTGGAGGAGTTTAAATTATTTTTGAGAGAGTTGCACATCCTGCCCACTATCCACAATGACACATTATATACCGTATTTTTCGCTCCATAAGACGCACCTGACCATAAGACGCACCTAGGTTTTAGAGGCAGAAAACAGGAAAAAAAATTCTGAACTAATGGACTGCAGACATAGTACAGGAGATGACCAGAGACTGTGGACACAGTACAGGAGATGACCAGAGACTGCGGCCACAGTTCAGGGGATGACCAGAGACTGCGGCCACAGTGCAGGAGATGACCAGAGACTGCGGACACAGTGCAGGAGATGACCAGAGACTGCGGTCACAGTGCAGGGGATGACCAGAGACTGCGGACACAGTACAGGGATGACCAGAGACTGCGGACACAGTACAGGGATGACCAGAGACTGCGGACAGCACAGGGATGACCAGAGACTGTGGATAGTACAGGGGATGACTGCTGACCTTTGGGGAGGGGGGGGAGCGGGTACCTGAATTTGACAGATGCCCGCTCTCACTTCCGCGGAGTTGTTCTTTCATCTTACCTGTTCCTCTATCCAGCCGCGCGCTGTCTTCCCGGCTTCTGTAATGGCGCTCGGCATGACAGCCGGGTGCCCAGTGCACATGAGCGAGAAGCACTTGCGCTTTGTGATTGGTCCGGCGGCTTCTGGGATCTGTCATGTGTCCCAGGTGCCGCCTTACCATTCACAAAAAGCACCGCTTCCTGCGCATGCGCACTTGGCACCCGGCTGTCATGCCCACACTACAGAAGCCGGGAAGACCGCGCCGCTGGATAGAGGAACGGGTAAGATGAAAGAACAACTCCACGGAAGTGGGAGCGGGTATCTGTCAAATTCAGGTACCCGCTCCCCCCCCTCCCCAAAGGTCAGCAGTCATCTCTATAAGGTCCCGCTGTAGAGCTGAGCGGCCGGCCCGGTATTCTGACACGGCGGCAGTGGAAATACCGGACCGGCCGCTCCATATTCGCTCCATAAGACGCACTGACATTTTCCCCCCTTTTTTTGGGGGAAAAAAGTGCGTCTTATGGTGCGAAAAATACGGTAATCGGCTCATGAGGGTTGGATGTAAATGATAAGATGCTACAGCCCTTTTTATCAACAAGAAAGTCCCTATACTGGTATAAAAAAGTTGCAAAGTATCTTTTCCATTTGGACATTTATAATGCGCATGTCACCTATTAAAATTCAAAGGAAAAACCCACCTTCCTCAAATTTATAGAAGATGTCACCATTGCCCTGATCTACCAGCAAGAATCTCCACCAGAAAGCATTTGCTCTGATTATCACTGTTCAACAGGTAAAACGTTTTGAGCATAAAATTAGCTAATCTTACATAATTTTGGGGTGCTGAAAACGAAAATGACCCTAAAAAATGTTGATTGGCTCTAGTTTCCATGATATATTCACCCATCTAATGACGTAAGCCATTCAAAATTATGATGCAACTTCAGCTGCATGTTGCGCAATTGATACTGGTGACCAATAGAAAATTGCATGTATACTGAGATGATGCAATATTAGCCTTTAATTGTATCACTTCACTGTATAAAAGCTGCAGTATCTGTAGCTGATTGTAGTTCGACAGCGTCTTTACATTTCGTTTTATGCTTATATAGGCTACTCAGTAATGCCTCGAACTTGTGTGAATAAAGCAGATAATTTCTGCTATATCTGCGGTGAAATAACTTTTATCTCACAAAAAAGGAGGATAACAGGAATGATTAAGAAAGCCTACAACTTGTATTTTGGCTGCAAGATAGGAGACCAGGACAAGAGCTGGGCACCACATATATGCTGCAATTCTTGTGGGACGGCACTGGAGCAATGGTTGAATGGAAAAAAGGCATCTATGCCTTTCGCTGTGCCAATGATTTGGAGAGAGCCAACAGATCATGTTAGTAATTGTTACTTTTGTATGGTGCCTCCAATTGTAAAAGGGCTAAATAAGAAGAAAAAGTTATCTGTGCACTATCCAAATATTCCATCGGCAATACGTCCAGTTCCTCATGGAGAGGGGCTACCAATTCCTAAAGCACCAGAATCCTTCGTGGTTGAGTCAAGTGAGGAAGAACCTGAAGCGTGTAGTCACGTGCAGTTGTAAGAGATAGCCCTTTCCTCGAATACAAGAGAAAAGCCAAGAGAAGCAAAACCGACACAAACTGAAGACAAAACTAGTGAGAATCCTAAGTATTAAAATGATTCAACTTAGCTTATGGCTATAATTTTTCTTGGTAATCCTATGCAATATATTATGCCATTTAGGCTTTGTTATGTAGTCAATATCACTTGCTTTATATTTATGGAAAGACATCTATCTATATAATTATTGTGCATTATGTAGTCATTACGCCTATAGTAGAAAACTTTCCGTTTACAGAAAAACTAGAGCCAATTGACAAATTTCATTGTTATATTTGAACTCAAAATGTGAAATTCATTAAGAAATGGATCCTTTTGTTTCCAAAACTGGCAAAAAATAAAAATTTGTTGAACAGTGTTATGTGAGTAGACTTCTTGAGTGACATTTTCCAGAGAACAATCCACCCACAGAAACAGGTCGGAGATGCCCAAAAAAAATGTTGGGTATAAAGCAGAGGGGGGATTAGGCAAAACACCAGTTATCATTGGGTCTATGCATCGGGTACTGCATCCGATGTTACTACAAGTCACAAAAATATTAGGTATAGTGCCCATATTTCTAATAGTCTGCCATTTACCCTAATATCTGTGCTGATCATTTGCCTGCTGCCTCGATTGACCACACCTCTGCCTCCCACCTGAATGGGCCCTGGCCTGTGTGGTTATTTCCTGTCATCTTGGGCCTACCCTGGCTACAGGGTCACAACCCACAGATTGACTGGAGTTCTGGTAGTTTTAAGTTCCTGTCATCATATTGCAAGAAACAATGCATGTCAGGATTATCTCTAGCACCTGCCACCTTTCTGTGTATGGACTTTCTGTGTAGTCCAGAATACTTACCATGAGTTCTTGGACATTTTCAGTAAATGTGGGCAGATATCCTTCCCTTACACAGGTCTTATAATTGTCCTAATGAGCTCCTTCCTGGAGCTGAAATTCCCTTTGGACGCCTCTTTCCCGTCTGATAGTGAACTAGGGAATTTGAAGGAGTTGGTATATCAATTAAAATCTCTAGAAGGGATTCATCCATCCTTCTACCTCACCAGCCACTGCAGGTATTTTATTGTGGGAAAAAAAAAATAATTCCCTTCTGCCCTGTGTGGACTATCGTGACTTGAATAAAATCACAGTAAAGAAACACTATCCTCTTCCCTTGGTACCTGAGCTTTTCCAAAGACCTAAATCTGCAACTATTTTTATAAAACTGTACTTGAGAGGGGTCTATAATTTGGTCTGCATTGAAGAAGGCAATGAGTGGAAGACTGCATTTTGTATTCGATTTGGCCATTTTGAGTACTTGGTCATGCTGTTTGGCCTATGCAACGCACCAGCCAGTACTTCATTAATGACATTTTCAGAGACTTCCTAGACATCTTCTTCATTGAAGAAACCTAAAGAACCCTAACACATATAAGCCTAATAGGATTTTGAAGGTAGCACACCAAGATTAAATATAAAAAGTTACATGTTTATTGTACAAAAATTCTATCAAAAAACATTTTAAACCATAGCAATCTAGCAATGTAGGTGTTTCAAAAGAGATTAGCAAACAGAGTTATAAGATGATCATGTTCATACAGATGACTCCAACGCATTTCACAGGAACAAAGCCTGCTTCTTCAAGAACTAATACAGAGTTCTATAAATAGTAAGCAAAGTTAAAAATCAGAAAAAAAATGTATATTCAAATATTCACCACATACATACATGAGCAAGTAAATATATTTACATAGTCATACAAATATATCAAGACAGAGTTGATACTGTTACCTGTCATGAATGCATTAGCCGCACATAGTCTGGACCAGAGAGTCAAAACCACAACCACTGTCTGACAAGAGTGCCACCCAACCATAGGGGTTTGAAAGGGAAACATAATATGTCCCTTAAATAAAAAGGAAAAAAATCAACATAATATATGGGAAACCACTGTGATATGAAGGTCGCCATACATATTTAACCCTCTATTATCTATCAGCCCAGGGGGTCCAAAGATGTAAAAAAGCATGTAAGCAAAAAATGTATCTGAAAAAGGGAAAAAAAAAAAAAAAAGTCCAAAAAGATCATGTATATATCTGAAAAGGGTTAGTTTAAAGTAGCCCATCCCATAGAATATCAAGCTTGTCTTATTGTTAGGTGGCGTAAAGAGTTTACAAGCTACACCCCTCCTCTCCAGATTTTTTTTTTTAATATAATGTTTGTACAATAAACATGTAACTTTTTATATATAATCTTAGTGTTGTACCTTCAAATTCCTATTAGGCTTATATGTGTTAGGGTTCTTTAGGTTTTCTTCAGTGTCTTATGTTAAAGGATGTGGTACCATTAAAACCATATAGACCAGGGGTGGGCAACTGTGGCCCTCCAGCTGTTGGTGAACTACAAGTCCCAACATGCCTCTGTCTTTAGGAGTCATGCTTGTAACTGTCAATATTGCAATGCCTCATGGGACTTGTAGTTCTACAACAGCTGGAGGGCCACAGTTGCCCACCCCTGATATAGACCTTATAGACATGGAGTCTGTTTTGGTAGCCTCCTTCCCAATCTTTCTCTTTATTTCTTTTTCGTTGACTATCTGGTTAATACCCCAATATTTTCTGTATCACTTGAAGTGCACCAGGGACATGTTGTGTCGATTTTGCCAACATGGACTCTATGCCAGGGCCGAAAAATGCAAGTTTGAGCAGCGGAGCATTCAGTTTCTGGGCTTGACCATTTCCACTGACAGAATTGAGATGGATCCACAGAAGGTCTCTGCAATCTTAGACTGGCCAGTTCCTACAAATAAAAAAAGGGATTCAATGGTTTGTGGGATTTGCCAATTTTTATCTCAGGTTCACAAAGAATTTCTAGACCACCATCACACCCAGCACACAACCTACCAAGCAAAGTATTTGTTTCCTCTGGACTTCTGAGGCACAAGCTGCTTTTGAAACTTTAAAAAAAGCTATTCACCGCTGCTCCTGTTTAGAGTCATCCAGGCTCCACTTTGTCCTATATTCTAGAAGTGAACGCATCGCAAAGTGCAGTTGGGGCAGTTTTGTCTCAGTGTCAAGGTCTCAAGGACCTTGATCCATTCAGTAGCATTTGATTCATGGAAACTTGCCTGAACAGAAAGGAATTACAATGTGAGAGATCAGGAGTTCCTGGTATTTAAAGCAGCTCTGGAGGAATGGTGATATCTGCTGGAGGGAACAGTTCACCAAATATTAAACATACACGGACCATAGGAACCTCGAATATTTAGGAACTGCAAAACGCCTGAAGCCGCGCCAAGCTCGCAGGGCACTCTTTTTCTCAAGATTTACTTTCCATATTACCTACAGACCAGGATTAAAGAATGTTAATCCTGATGCTCTGTAATGCATGTTTGAGGATCCTAAATACACAGCAGTACCAGACATTATCTTGCCACCAGAAAATGTTCTGTTGTTACAGACTGACCTCTTGTCACAGATGCAGCCAGCTTCTGCAGGTACACCCAGTCTTCCCAGAGTCACCTCGCAGGTAAAAGATGGACTGTTATGGAGAAGTAAGCAAATTTTTGTGCCAGAAAATGTTCGGGTAGCTGTCCTGGAGTTCTGTCATGATCATCCTTTGGCAGGCCACTTTGGGATTCACAAGACTATTGAACTGGTGCAACGCACATTCTGGTGGCCTGATCTGGAAAAGGATTGCAAGGCCTATGCAAAAGCATGTAACACATGTATCCAGAGTAAGAATACCCAAAATAGAGCCTGAGGATTGCGCAGACCTTTGCCTGTACTTGACAGACCATGGAAGACTATCTCTATGGACTTTATAGTAGAACTCAAACATTTGAAGGTTGTACTGCTGTTTTGTGGTAGTGGATTGGCTATTGAAAATGGCTTGCTTCTTGGCCCTGAAGAACACTCCATCTGCTATGTACACCACTCAGGTCTTTGTTAACCACTTCAAGTCCAGACACTTTCACCCCCTTCCTGTCCAGGCCAATTTTCAGCTTTCAGTGCTATCACACTTTGAATGACAATTGTGCGGTCATGCAACACTGTACCTATATGAATTTTTTTGCATTTCTTTTGAGACAGATAAAACTTTATTTTGGTGGTATTTATTCACCACTGGGATTTTTATTTTTTTTGCTATATAAATGAAAAAGTCCAAAAGTTTTGGAAAAAGTGTTTTTCTTAGAAAGTTTTGCAAATAAATAATCTTTCTTCATAAATTTTGGCCAAAATGTATTCAGTTATCTTTTTAGTAAAAAAAAAAAAAATAACCCAAATTAGTTTATAACCAAAAATTATAATTTTTCTAAAATTTTTTTACATTTTTATTGTTTTATTTGTCTTTTTTTTTTACATGCCGTCACCCTAGCAGTACAGTGTCACCATAGTGCTTTAACAATAAAGGCTGTAAGAGCAATCATTTCTCCTTCTCTATGGCTGCATTCTTGCAGCCATTGAGAAATACTGTGTAAGCTGTGATTGGTCACAGCTTGTCACATGGTAAAAGGCTGTTGTGAATAGCCTTGTACCATGTGACCTCTGTGATCATTCACAGATTTCACACGTAGTAAGCAATGATGTAAGCCCTTCCGCTGTTTCTCACAGAAGATTCATTGTGGGCCAAAGCAATTTTTGCACACAAAAAACCATGGCCACCTACCCAAATTCAGCTCTTGCCAGACAATTTGCATGGAAACCTATCATGGTTTCTGAATTTAAAACTTTTTTGGGGCTAATCCTCAACACAGGCATTACAAAAAAGAATGAATGAATTGCGGTCATATTGGTTCACAGACCCAATTCATCATATCCCCGTGTTCTCTGCTGTTACATATATGACAAAAAGGAACAAGCAACGTACTAATACATCGCTGGACTTTGAGTGGTTATACCGGGATGATGCCTGCAGCTACAGGCATCATCCTTGTAACGGTTTTTTTTCAGCTGGTGGTCGGCTTATATGTAAAAACAATCCTAGCGGCTAATTAGCTGCTAGATCATTTTTACATTTTATTCTTCAAGTGGTTAGAAGAGTGGATGCTGTGTGGCATAAGCTTTTAATGTTGGCCCTGAAATACCAGGATAGTAGAAGCACCCCCCCCCCCCCAAATGACTCCTCCTGACAGATTTGGAAGATTGGGCAAATATTGCCAAGTCAAGATGTGCCATGCTGATAGACTCATAACCAAAAAGACTGAGTGCTGTAATAAAATCAAAAGGTGCTTCAACGAAGTATTAGTTTAACCGTTTCAATACCATGTGATTTTACACCTTCCTGCCCATTTTTCAGGTTTCAGCGCTCTCACACTTGACAATTGCGCGGTCATACAACACTGTACCCAAACTAAAATTTTATCATTTTCTTCACACAACTAGAGCTTTCTTTTGGTGGTATTTAATCACCGCTGGGGTTTTTATTTTTTGCTAAATTAACAAAAAAAGACCAAAAATTTTGAAAAAAAAACCACATTTTTCTTTGTTTCTGTTATAAAAGTTTACAAATAAATAATTGTTCTTCATAAATTTAGGCCGAGATGTATTCTGCTACATGTCTTTGGTGAAAATAACCCAAATTAGGATGTATTTTTTAGTTTGTAGGAAAGGTATAGAGTTCACAAACTATGGTATAGATCTGAATATTGATCAATCCTGAAGTACTGACAGCCAATCTAATTTCTTGAAGGTCCAAGAATGTCAGAATAGTACAGATATCCCCAAATGACCCCTTTTTGCAGAGTAGACAGTCCGACGTACTTCATAAGAGGCATGGCGAGTGTTTTGAAGTTGTATTTTTTTGTCATAATTTTTCGGAAAATGAAAAAATTAAAAAAATTATTTTCACTATTTTTTTTTTTTACTTACTGTCACCAGTGCAGTACAGCATCTTCATATAACTGGCATGGCGGTGAACATGGACACTGACTGGTGACAGTATGAAAAAAAAAAAAAATATATATATTTTTTATTTTTTTTTATTTTTTTTATTATATTTAATTTTTTATTACATTTTTTTAAAGATTTTTTTTTCATATTTTACTATGACCAAAGTAGTACAATGCTACCATAGTAACATTGTACTACTTTGGGGGAGTGATCAGTATTTTTTTTTTTTTTTTTTTATACACAGTTTGCTTATAGCAAAGAATTACTTTGCTATAAGCAAGCATTTAGCTGAATGAAATCGATTCATTCAGCTTTTTTTTTTTTTTTTTTTTTTTTTTTTTGTGCTTAGCTGTGATTTGGTCACAGCTAATCACATGACATGTGCATGTGACCTGCTGTGACCATTCACAGCTAGGCACTAGTATACAATGGATGGCATCATGAATGAAGCCATCCATTGTATACAACTATCATGTGACCTGCTGTGATTGGTCACAGCAGGTCACATGGTACCAGCTACGGGAGCCGGTACTCGGATCTGTCATCGGCCGTGTCCGAGGTGCACGGCCCGTGACAGATCCCGCTGCTGCGCCGCTCTGCTGTGCCGCAAACTGCGCATGTGCGGGAGCACGCCAAATGGCGTGCACCCGGAATTTAGGAGCGCATTTCAAGCCGCCAAACGGCCATTGGCCGGGCGGCTAATGGTTAAGGATGTGCACACTTATGCAACTTATGTTAACTCCCCCCTCAAAAAAGATTTCAGTTTGTTTTTCAATTGAGTTGTACAGTTTATAGGTCACATTAAAAAGGTGGAAACAAAAATTCTGAAATTATTTATCTTTGTCTCATTTTTTTACATCACAGAAACCTGACATTTTAACAGGAGTGTGTAGCCTTTTTATATCCACTGTAGCTTTGGGACTATCAACCCTTCACAATGTTAGCAAGAAAAAATGTGAACAATAAATGTCTGTAACACACACTGTCACCACACACAGGTATATTCAGCAGATTATTATATACAGTAGCACTCTTCAAGAGAGAAGGATTCTTTAGTTTGCATTAAAAGCCTTAGAGATCATTTTAACACTTTTCAAAATAAGGTTTATAAATGAAAAGGTCAAATGGTGCAATTATAATATTTACAGAAAGGGATGTTACAAAGAAATAGAGAGAACAATAATGCAACAGAGAAATAAAAGAAAGTAGTTAAGAAGGCAGAATACTTGCAAAGTCCTGTTTTAGCAGAGTCCAGTTGTTCAAGTAAAACATTGCCTTGGCTCTCAAGTTCGTTAAGATGTTCCTTGGTTGATGTTAAACAAGAGCTCCCTCTTAACAAGTCCTGTCAGTCCCTTTTCTATGATATCAAGGGGGTGTGGACAGAGACCAACTGACCAATAATCCAGTTTAAGGGATGGGTGCTGGGAGATCACCAAATGTATGACCAAGTCCCAACACAGTTTCATACTAATATTAATAACTTCCAGTTTGTGCAGGTGGTATTCTAGCAACTGGCAGATTAATATTTAGAATTGTGTTTTGAACCCAGGGATACCAACCACAGCGTACCTTGTCACCCAGGAGGCAGGAGACTGCTTTCTCCCCCTTTCCTATGTGCTAACATAGTCATGCACAGGGGCGGACTGACCATTTGGAAACTCGGGCACTGCCCGAGGTCAGTAGGGTGCCCCATGAGATGCCCCTGGTACCTTTTTCATAGGCTTTTTTGAGTTTGGGCAAGGACACAGGGGCTCCATGATCCCCTATTGCCCGGGGGCCCCTTGAGTTGTCAGTCTGCCCCTGGTCATGCATGACCTTGATTTGTTTGGTATGATATTCCCTATTCAAATATATACCTAATATTAATGTGTCCTGTTCCTGTTGAATTCTATGAATTGTATGTGGAATTTTTACATTGTGAAATGGATGTTTTATGGCAGGCTCTGAATTCCTAAAACCTGAATGGCCTTACAGGCCATGTGTGATGGCTTGACTGAGTTATTATTGTTATACGATAGGGCAGAGGAAAGTGTTTGTTATGGTTCCTGGAAAGAGACATCCTGCCAAGACTAAGTATCTGTTTACAGCCCTGGCCAGCTCTGTGTTTTAACAAACTTCAAAAGAACCTCTTAATTCAAAGTTACAGCTACAAATTGCAGAGTTTGCAAGGGTGGGGGGTAGTAGGAACACTGCTCATGAGCCCCCCACAAGATGGCTGTCGCGATGTACAGCTTCCATGCCTCTATTGCGCACAGTTGTTACAGGGGGTTTGTACTGCCCTGGCATTTTAGCACCTCAAATGTGATATCCAGTCAGAACTTAAAAGCTCCGTAAATTCCAGTATATATACCATAGTTTGTAGATGCCATAACTTTCACACAAACAAAATAATACACATATATTGAGATTTTTTTTCTCTTTTTTACAAAAGGCATGTAGCAGAAAAAATTTTGGCCTAAATTTTTTATTGCATATTTTTTTATTATCGCAAGTAGAAAATATATTTTTTATTTAAAAATCTTCAGTCTTTTTCGTTTATATATCACAAAGAATAAAAAACCCAGTGGTGATCAAATACCTCCAAAAAAAAAAAGTGTGAAAAGAAACCTGCACTGTAAAATGTGGAAACTGCCATTGCTTTTTTTCTGAAAATGCCAATTGTCTGGTTGTCTTGCTTATTTAGGCCTTTGTAGTATGAGGGCTGGTACACATATCTGTTCGCTGCATTGCATTTATGTGGGTTTTACATTCATTTAGGCACGCTACCATTGTACCATATACGTTTTGAGGAAAGCACATCAAACGTGCAGCATGAAGGGCTTTATTTTAAACCATCCCACCTAAAAACACCCAGGGGTGAACGGTGTCCGAGTCACTGACTTGTAAAAACCACGAAGCAAATGCAGCCAGTTATTAAAAGCCATTATATCAGCATAAATAGGGAACTAGCAGTTTCAAAAGGAGAGGTCAGAAAGAGCAGAATTCACACTTTTAGTATCAGTTACTTTCAACCCCTCAGTCAGAATATTTTTTCTTCTTTCATGTAGCCTAGAAAGCAGAGCACAATACACATGCAGCAGATGGTATTGATTAACTTATTAATGCCGCAGTTGGTTTTGAAATGGAAGAATTTCAGAGTTACACATCCAATAGGAACTTTGAGGTCAACTGTTGCTGGGAGTGAGCAATATGAAGCAGTTTTATCCCATTACTACAACATGTAGGGGCAACATTCCTCCAATAATTACATTTCACTCCACACAAAAGCCTCTATTCAAGAAACAGACAATAAAACGAATCTCTTGATTAATCAACAATGAATTGGAATTCACAAAGTTCTGCTCCACTTGTAAATATTGCAGTAACCTAAACTAATAGAAGCAATGTGACTATGTGAACAGAAAACTCTGGACAGCATAAATGCATGTTATGGACATGGAATACACAACATGTGTCAGGGTATACATCACCACCACTCCAAAAACATAGTTGGTACAAATTCACACCTACTTGATTGTTGGAAAATCTGTGATCACAAGAGATTCATATGCTTGGAAACTTATTGGCTCTCTTATGTTAACTCCTACAGTGGATTTAAAAAAGTCTACACACCCGTTAAAATGTCAGGTTTCTGTGATGTAAAAAAGTGAGACATAAATAATTTCAGAACTTTTTTTTACCTTTAACCACTTGCCTACCGGGCACTTATACCCCCTTCCTGCCCAGGCCGATTTTCAGCTTTCAGTGCTGTCGCACTTTGAATGACAATTGCGTGGTCATGCAACACTTCACCCATATGATTTTTTTATCATTTGTTTCACACAAATAGAACTTTCTTTTGGTGGTATGTACTTGCCGCTGGGTGTTTTATTTTTTGCGTACAAACAAAAAAAAGCTAAATTTTGAAAAAAAAAGTTTTTCTTTGTTTCTATTATAAAATTTTGCAAACAGGCAATTTTTCTCCTTCAATGATGTGCGTTGATGAGGCTGCACTGATAGGCAGCACTGCTGGACACTGGCACTACTATGCACTGATGATCCGTCCTGATCCGTCCCGACAATTGCCGGTTATCGGCAGTACTTTCCTCACGCTGTGACAGCATGAGGAAAGTGCAGCCAATAACCGGCAACTGCATTTACTGGTGATCTGCTGTGTCATTGGACACAGCTGATCACGTGGTAAAAGACTGCTGTGATTGGCCTTTCACCACATCACGTGATCAGCTTTGTCTGTAGGACACAGCAATCACAAAGATCGCCAGGTGCGCACCCCGAGAGCACGCGTTCTGGGAGGACATCATATGACGCCCTCTCAGAACTGGCCAGCCACAGTGAGGCCATCATTCTGCTATCTGCGGTCGGCAAGTGGTTAATGTGACCAATAAACTGTACAACGCAGTTGAACAACATACTGAAATCTTTTAGGTGGAGGGAAGTAAAAACAAAAAAATAAAATTAGGGTGGCATAAGCGTGCACATCCTTATGCTAATACTTTGTTGAAGCACCTTTTGATTTAATTACAACGCTGTGTTTTTGGGTATGAGTATCAGCATGGCACATCTTGACTTGGTTGTATTTGCCCATTCTTCCTTGCAAAAACAAACACTCTTCAGATCACCCCACAAATTTTCCATCGGATTTAGGTCTGGGCTCTGGCTGGGCCTTTCCAAAACTTGAATCTTCTTCTGGTGAAGCCTTTCCTTTGTTGGTTTGGATGTATGCTTTGGATCGTTCTCATGCTGAAAGATGAAGTTCCTCTTCATGTTCAGCTTTCTAGGAGAAGCCTGAAGGTTTTGTGCCAATATTGACTGGTATTTGGAACTGTTCATAATTCCCTCTACCTTGACTAAGGCCCCAGTTCCAGCTGAAGAAAAACAGCCCCAAAGCATGATGCTGCCACCACCATGCTTCACTGTGGGTATGGCGTTCTTTTGGTGATGTGCAGTGTTGTTTTTGCTCCAAACATATCTTTTGGAATTATGGCCAAAAAGTTCAACCTTGGTTTCATCAGACTAGAACACATTTCCCACATGCTTTTGGGAGACTTCAGATATGTTTTTGCAAACTTTAGTCGGTCTTGGATGTTTTTCTTTGTAAGAAAAGGCTTCCATCTTGCCACTCTACCCCATAGCCCAGACATATTAAGAATAAGGGAGATTGTTATCACATGTATCACATAGCCAATACTTGCCAGATATTCTTGCAGCTCCTTTAATGTTGCTGTAGGCCTCTTGGAAGCCTCCCAGACTAATTTTATTTTCATCTTTTCATCAATTTTGGAGGGACGTCCAGTTCTTGGTAATGTCACTGTTGCGCCATATTTTCTCCACTTGATGATGACTGTTCACTGTGTTCCTGTCAGGGCTCTGGGAATGACCAGAGGTGTGTGGACCGACACAGGGAAACACAGTCTTCAGGTATAGCGTGTAAACAAGATAATTTATTAAGGACAACACAAACATAAACGCAGTGCAACAAACCAAACCCAAAACTAACACAAATACATACAACAAGGTGAACAAACCCAAACCTAAACTGATATATATATATATATATATATATATATATAGAGCACAATGTAGTCAGGCGAGCCGGGTCGGTAGCTAATGGGCAAACAGGGTACCAGGAGCGAGCGGAAGAGTGGTCAGTAGAGATGAGCGAATCGAACATGACGAAGTGGAATTCGTTCCGAAGATTTGGAAAAATTCTATTCGCGACGAATCCGAAGATTAGCAAACTTAGGATGCACGAATCGAATTTTCCCAAAAATGGCGGCGACATGTGTGGCCACGGAGAAAATGGACAGAGAAGATGGGGCGGGGATCTCTGGGAAGGCGCGCAGACAAGGCGCGCTGACCCATAATGCATTCATGACATGTGATCGCATTAGCCAATCAGCAGCCAGCCAGCACTATAAATCGCGGCCATCTTAGAATTCTCCATTAGCCTCCGGACATTCAAGAGAGACAGACCTGTGTGTATTAAGGGACAGAGTTAGGGCCACAGAATCGTTACTCAGGGACACAGAATCGTTACTCAGGGACACAGAATCGTTACTTAGGGCCACAGCTATCAAAGAATCGAAAATTTAAAGTGACATACACCCTTTTTTTTTTTGGTGGCTGTCGTGCACAGTTGGTGCTGCAGTTTGCCAATTGTGCAAAATAAACTGACTTTCTGCTTCACAACCACTATTGTACGTTCAAAGAGTTAAATCCATTTACACGCCGGCTGGCGGTAATATTTTTTGGGTGATTAGTGCATTCCAGTGACACAAACGTACAGTTTCCAGCCAACGGCAAGCTGCAATTGACCGATTGTGCTAAATAAACTGACTTTCTGCTTCACAACCACTATTGTACGTTCAAAGAGTTAGATCCATTTACACGTCGGGTGGCGGTAATATTTTTTGGGTGATTAGTGCATTCCAGTGACATAAACGTACAGTTTCCAGCCAACAGCAAGCTGCAATTGACCGATTTTGCTAAATAAACTGACTTTCTGCTTCACAACCACTATTGTACGTTCAAAGAGTTAAATCCATTTACACGCCGGGTGGCGGTAATATTTTTTGGGTGATTAGTGCATTCCAGTGACATAAACGTACAGTTTCCAGCCAACGGCAAGCTGCAATTGACCAATTGTGCTAAATAAACTGACTTTCTGCTTCACAACCACTATTGTACGTTCAAAGAGTTAGATCCATTTACACGCCGGGTGGCGGTAATATTTTTTGGGTGATTAGTGCATTCCAGTGACATAAACGTACAGTTTCCAGCCAACGGCAAGCTGCAATTGACCGATTGTGCTAAATAAACTGACTTTCTGCTTCACAACCACTATTGTACGTTCAAAGAGTTAAATCTGGTTTTATTTTTGGGGTGCTTATTGAATTAAAGAGTATGTCAGACAACACGCAGAGGAGTGGCAGAGGAGGCAATGTTTCAGGAGCGAGCAGACGTGGCAGCAGAGGAAGGGGTCGAGGCAGCACTAGTCGCAGCCAGAGGCCAGTGCTCCCGGTGTCATCCAGCGGTCGTGTCTCCACCGACAACCCTGCCGTCATCGATTGGTTGACTCGGTCGTTTTCCTCTTCCCAGGTCACCTCTGACACCTACAGCCAACGGTCGGTGGGTACGTCAGACACAACCGTTAGTTGGCATGGCCCGGGAGCAAGCCCAATGAAATCACGTGTCCTCTACCTGCCCCTGTCCTTTGGTGTTCCCTCACCAAGCGAAGTATCGCATGCTGTGGGCTCAGCCCCACTGTACAGTGAGGAAGAACTAACAGAGGGCGGTCAGGAACGGGGGGAGACATCCGCCTCTTCAGCAGCCAGGCGAAGAAGTACTGGCGAGGAGAGTGGCTCGGTAGCCGGTCTAGAGACAGGTCTGTCTCCTGACCCACACGCAGCCGAGGGGGCTAGTAGTGACGCGGAGACCCTAAATGATGATGATGAGGCTGATCGCACTTGGCAGCCTCGTCGTCATCAGGCTATTGCTTCCGCATCATCAGGAGAAGAGGGTGCCAGCTTGCCAGCGAGCAAAACAGTCGGTGGGTTGCCCAGGAGGCAGCAGGGTCGCAGCAGTGTCAGTGGAGCCAAACGGCCACGGAGTAGAGCACCAGCTCCACTGCAGCCTACCACCACGGCCAGTAGTGGTGCCGGTGTGCACGGAGGAAGTAGCAGTCAGCCAGTGAGGAGTAGCGGGGGCAAAGTTTCCAACTCGGCGGTGTGGCAATTTTTCGTCAAGACGCCCGAGGAAGTAAACGTAGCCGTATGTCGACTATGTGGCCAGAAAGTCAAGCGTGGCCAGGGGGCCAATGTTGGGACTACAGCGTTGCGTCAGCATATGCAGCGTCGCCATTCGGTGGACTGGGAAAACCGTGATAAAGATACGGCGGTTCTGCCTGCCCCAGCCCCCGCTCCATCACCCGCTCCGTTACTTGCTCCGTCACCCGACGTCAATCGCCCTCTATCAGCCAGTCAAGGCTCCAACACCTCTGCTGAGGGGAGTTGTCGCTCGTTGGCATCTTCCGCTCGTTCAGATGCTCCTTCTCCTGCTACTCCTCTTCACGGATTCTGTCAGCAGTCTTTCTTGGAATCCGTTTCCAAGAGACAACAGTTTGCGAGCACGCACCCGACGGTGCAGAAGCTGAACGTCCTCCTGTCCAAGTTGCTGGTGCTGCAGTCCCTCCCTTTCCAAGTGGTGGACTCAGCACCTTTCCGAGAAATGATGGCTTGTGCCGAGCCGCAGTGGAGAGTGCCAAGCCGGCATTTCTTCGCCAAAAAGGCAGTGTCAGCCCTGCATTCACATGTAGAAGAGATGGTGGGCCAGTCTTTGAGCATGTCGGTCTCTGCCAAAGTGCACGGCAGCGCCGACGTGTGGAGCTGTAACTACGGTCAGGGACAGTACATGTCATTTACGGCCCACTGGGTGAACGTGGTGCCGGCACAGCCGCACCAGCAACTTGGACAGGTCACGCCGCTTTTGCCTCCACGTTTGCACGTCCTTGGTCCAGCAAAGATGTCCGCCTCTACCACCTCTTCTTCCGCCGTGTCCTCAGCCGCCACCCTCGTGCCAAGTCCCATTACCCAACCGGCATATCACATGTGCAGGGCACAACGGTGTCACGCTGTGCTGCACCTGGTATGCCTTGGCGAACGTAGTCACACAGGGGAGGAACTTCTGAGTGTAATGAACACAGAAATCGACAGATGGCTGTCTCCGCGCAAACTGAAAATCAGAACCATGTTGACCGACAACGGAAAGAACATGGTGTCTGCTCTGCGTCAAGGAAGGTTGTGCCATGCGCCATGCATGGCTCACGTGTTCAATCTGGTTGTCAAGCGGTTCCTAAAATCCACCATCCCACTGCAAGACATCCTTAAAATGTCACGTAAACTTTGCATGCATTTCAGCCATTCCTACACCGCAAAGCACACCCTCCTTGAGTTGCAGCGGCAGAACGGAATTCCACAGCATCACCTGATCTGCGACGTTGCAACAAGGTGGAATTCAACCCTACATATGTTAGACCGCCTTTACGAACAGCGAAAGGCCATCACCGATTTCCTGATGTTACAAGCGGATAAAGGTACTCCCCTGTGTAACTTAGATGTCAGCCATTGGCAGCTCATGCGTGACACCTGCCGCTTGCTCAGGCCCTTTGAGGAGGCCACGCTATTCGTGAGTCGGCAGGACTATGGGATGAACGACGTCATTCCTCTGTTGCACGTCCTGGAACAAATGCTGTTAACAATGGCTGGTCAGGGTGCGGTAGACATGGCGCACAGATCTCAATGCCACATGACCCCTGTGGGGGCAGGACAGGAAGAAGAGGAGGAGGTAGAGGAGGACATTGGTGCTCAGGAATTATTGAGTGAAATGGGTGGTTTTTCCACTCAGCGGACAGGAGTGGAGGAGCAGGAGCATCTGGTAGAGGAGGAGGAGGAGACAGAGGACCCAGACGCACCGTGGCAGTATGCTGTGGAGATGGAGGCAGGGAGTCCCTCGCATTCCTTGGCACAAATGGCCCATAGCATGCTCGGTTGCTTGCGTAGCGACAGCCGAATAATAACCATCAGACAGAGGGATGACTTTTGGCTGTCCACCTTGTTGGACCCTCGCTACCGTTCAAAAATGGTGGCCTTTTTCACACCTGCTGAGAGGGAGGCCAAAATAACGTACTATAAAACCACCTATGTAGTCAGTTGGTCTCTGCCTTTCTGCGCCAACGTCCATCCTCAGACACTGTGGGCCCTGTGCGCTCGCGTTCCGCTGCCATGGCAGCAGGGGAGGGGTGGGGTGGTAGGAGCAGTGGCAGCTCCACCAGCAGCGGCTGCCTCAGTCTGCAGTCGATGATGAGTAGCTTTCTTCACCAGCGCAGTGAGGAAACTACTAACCAGCCGCAGCAGCAGCAGCATCAGGTGGACCTGGAGCAGGACCTCAAACAACAGGCTTGGGCCTACTTGGACAGCACCCTGCCAACCGAGGTAGACAATCCCCTTGACTACTGGGCAATGAAACTTGACCTTTGGCCCCAACTAGCTGAATTTTCCCTTGAAAGGCTGTCATGCCCGGCCAGTAGCGTGGCATCGGAGCGCGTGTTTAGTGCGGCAGGAGGTATTGTAACTCCGTGGAGGACATGACTGTCCACCCAAAGTGTGGAGAGACTCACGTTTGTGAAAATGAATCAGGCGTGGATTAGTCTGGATTTCAAACCACCAGTTCCTGACACAACTGACTAAATCCGCCATGAATCATGCCCCAAACATGTTATTAGGGACAAATGGAAGACCTCCACCTGATCCGTACATTTGTATATATATTTTATTGAGAGGCTGCTGGTCGGCCGACTCATGTTTTGCACATTTTTAATGACTTATACTCTGCAGGTCGGGCCCCTCATGAATTGGGGTTTTTAAATTATTTATACTTCGCTGGACGACCGTCACATAAATTGAACCTTTTTAATGACTTATACTCTGCTGGTCGGGCCCCTCATGAATTGGTGTTTTTAAATTATTTATACGTCGCTGGACGACTGTCACATGAATTTAAACTTTTTAATTATTTATAGTCGACCAGTTCCAGACCGATGGAATAGCAATTTTTTTAAATATTTGACACGTGTTGTCCATCTCATCAATGAGGTGGACTGTTTATTGGCCACGGTTTGGCCCCCTCCTGTTTCTTACATTGTTAACTTGTTGTATCGGTCACGGTTTGGCCACATGTTTGGTTGTCTTGTTAAGATTTTCTGTAATGTACACAGTTACGCTTGACTTGTCAACATTCCACAATCTACTAAGGTATAGCATCGCATCAAAGTTTTTTTTTTTTTTTGGTCTAAACCATTTCTTATAATGTCAATTTGTAGGATACGCCGCTGTAAGGCGACCTACTTTTTTGTCACTGTGTAGACATCTATTTATAGGCCGATGTTTGGCCAGAAAGATATATTTAGTAATAACCTAGCCGTTCAAGCCGCTCACTGAACACCTCGGGAATTGCTTTGTATATCTGTCGCCTTAGGGGCCGCTGTCTGGCGACATCATTTTTTGTCACTGTGTAGACATCTATTTGTAGGCCGATGTTTGGCCACAAAAATATATTTAGTAATAACCTAGCCGTTCAGGCCGCTCCCTGAACACCTCGGGAATTGCTTTGTATATCTGTCGCCTTAGAGGCCGCTGTCTGAACAGCTCATGAATTGCTTTCTATATGTGTCGCCTTTGAGGCCGCTGGCTGGACAGCTGATGAATTGATTTGTATATATGTACTTATTGTCCGCTGTCCGGACAGCTCATGAATTACTTTTTGTATATAGCCTTCCAAACCACTCTCAGAATAAGTCATGATATTCATGCTGTGTATAGCCTTATAGGCCAATGGTCAATCAAGTCATGATTGTTATAGTGTGTATAGCCTTATAGGCCGCTGTCTTTACAACTTTATAATTCCATGCAGTATATAGCCCTATCGGCCACTTTCTGACATCCAGTTGCTGTAGCCCCCATCACCACACTGTGCCACGGGCCCCTGTACCGCCTTCTCATACTGCTGCCAGATCCATCCTCTGCCATGTGCGTCTTTGTCGTCTGCTCACGCTGCTGGGTTCCAGTTTTAAACCTAGGCCTGTGTATGGCTTCCGAATACTGCTGCCTCCACCGCCACCCTGCGCCATGTGCCTCTGTCGTCTGCTCACGCTGCTGACGGCTTCCGCTTTTTAACCTAGGCCTGTGTATGGCTTCCGAATACTGCTGCCTCCACCGCCACCCTGCGCCATGTGCCTCTGTCGTCTGCTCACGCTGCTGACGGCTTCCGCTTTTTAAACTAGTCCTGTGTATGTCTTCCGAATACTGCTGCCTCCACCGCCACCCTGCGCCATGTGCCACTTTCGGGTCTCCTCACACTGCTGCCAGGTCCATACTGATTCATGGCCCCCTGTACCGGCTCCTCATGAACGTGGTTCAGCGGGTTTGCATCACTTAACGGCAAACCGTTGACAAATGCTGGGACGTTCAGTGTTGTGCGCATTAAGCCAGACACCAAAGGGCAGCACAGACCTGTTATTACTCGCTCAAGCATGGCTGAACAAAACCAGTCTCTACCACAAATTGGACCCAGACCTGCCCAGGGTCTCGTAACTAGATTGCACGGAGGAGTAGAGTCCGTTATCGGAATTAAATAGACAAAACGCCACACCAAAAAGAGTGGCCATTTCCAACACTTATTCCAGAAAGAGGAACAACCCGTTTCATATACGGCCCGTAGACGTTTCACGTCTGCCACATTCAGTCGATTTAAGACGCAAGCTCCACTTCCTGTGGTCTCTGACCGTCGATATACCTTTAAGTGTCAGCTTTGAAGCTATATTCCCTCCGGAGCACTGACACTGGTGCCCTTCCGTCAACATGCCTTTAAGTTTCAGTTTTCAACCATATTCCCCACAGAAGCCAAACTCTTGGGTATCCCAGAAGCTGCTCAGCGGGTCAGGGCAATAAAGCTCCCGGTTCGCAGGTTGTTCCGTCTTATGGATGGAAATACGACGGTATATGATCTTCTTCGCACCCACGACATTACCTCATAAAATTTCTGCATTGCATCTGCAATCACAACGCTGACTTCCCGGATCGCCACTCAGCCATTGGACTCTTGATAGTCGTCTCCCCACGCTGCTGCTGGGGGGACTTTTTAACATAGGCCTCTGTATGGCCTTTAATTGAAGCTGCTTACGCTCCGCCACTCTGCCATGGGCCTCTTGGGTATCCCAGAAGCTGCTCAGCGGGTCAGGGCAATAAAGCTCCCGGTTCGCAGGTTGTTCCGTCTTATGGATGGAAGTACGACGGTATATGATCTTCTTCGCACCCACGGCATTACCTCATAAAATCTCTGCATTGCATCTGCAATCACAACGCTGACTTCCCGGATCGCCACTCAGCCATTGGACTCTTGATAGTCGTCTCCCCACACTGCTGCTGGGGGGACTTTTTAACCTAGGCCTGTGTATGGCCTTCAATTGAAGCTGCTTCCGCTCCGCCACTCTGCCATTGGACTCTTGATAGTCGTCTCCCCACGCTGCTGCTGGGGGGACTTTTTAACATAGGCCTCTGTATGGCCTTTAATTGAAGCTGCTTACGCTCCGCCACTCTGCCATGGGCCTCTTGGGTATCCCAGAAGCTGCTCAGCGGGTCAGGGCAATAAAGCTCCCGGTTCGCAGGTTGTTCCGTCTTATGGATGGAAGTACGACGGTATATGATCTTCTTCGCACCCACGGCATCACCTCATAGAATCTCTGCATTGCATCTGCAATCACAATGCTGACTTCCCGGATCGCCACTCAGCCATTGGACTCTTGATAGTCGTCTCCCCACACTGCTGCTGGGGGGACTTTTTAACCTAGGCCTGTGTATGGCCTTCAATTGAAGCTGCTTCCGCTCCGCCACTCTGCCATTGGACTCTTGATAGTCGTCTCCCCACGCTGCTGCTGGGGGGACTTTTTAACCTAGGCCTGTGTATGGCCTTCAATTGAAGCTGCTTCTGCTCCGCCACTCTGCCATTGGACTCTTGATAGTCGTCTCCCCACACTGCTGCTGGGGGGACTTTTTAACATAGGCCTCTGTATGGCCTTCAATTTAAGCTGCTTACGCTTTGCCACTCTGCCATGGGCCCCTGTACCGCCTCCTCTTGCTGCTGCCAGGTCCAGAGTGTGTCATGGGTCCCTGTACGGCCTCCCATTGCTGCTGACTTCATCGCCAGACTCTGCCATGTGCCACTTTCAGGTCTCCTTACACTGTTGGTGGGTTCCATTTTGTGATAGGGTGCTGTATGGCCTTCCATTGCTGCTGCCTCCACCGCCACCCTGCGCCATGTGCCTCTGTCATCTGCTCACGCTGCTCACGGCTTCCGCTTTTTAACCGAGGCCTGTGTTTGGCTTCCGAATACTGCTGCATCCACCGCCACCCTGCGCCATGTGTCTCTGTCGTCTGCTCACGCTGCTGACGGCTTCCGCTTTTTAACCTAGGCCTGTGTATGGCTTCAGAATAATGCTGCCTACACCGCCACCCTGCGCCATGTGCCTCTGTTGTCTGCTCACGCTGCTGCCAGGTCCGTACTGATTCATGGCCCCCTGTACCGGCTCCTCATGAACGTGGTTCAGCGGGTTTGCATCACTTAATGGCAAATCGTTGACAAACGCTGGGACGTTCAGTGTTGTGCGCATTAAGCCAGACACCAAAGGGCAGCACAGACCTGTTATTACTCGCTCAAGCATGGCTGAACAAAACCAGTCTCTACCACAAATTGGACCCAGACCTGCCCAGGGTCTCGTAAGTAGATTGCACGGAGGAATAGAGTTCGTTATTGGAATTAACTGTGAGGGACTTTTAAACCTAGGCCTGTGTATGGCCTTCAATTGAAGCTGCTTCTGCTCCGCCACTCTGCCATTGGACTCTTGATAGTCGTCTCCCCACGCTGCTGCTGGGGGGACTTTTTAACATAGGCCTCTGTATGGCCTTCAATTTTAGCTGCTTACGCTCCGCCACTCTGCCATGGGCCCCTGTACCGCCTCCTCATGCTGCTGCCAGGCCCGTAATCTGCCATGGGCCCCCGTACCGACTCCTCATGCTGCTGCCAGGCCCGTAATCTGTCATGGGCCCCTGTACCGCCTCCTCATGCTGCTGCCAGGTCCAGAGTGTGTCATGGGTCCCTGTACGGCCTCCCATTGCTGCTGTCTCCATCGCCACACTCTGCCATGTGCCACTTTCAGGTCTCCTCACACTGCTGGTGGGTTCCATTTTGTCATAGGGTGCTGTATGGCCTCCCATTGCTGCTGCCTCCACCGCCACACTGTGGCTCCACACTCTGGTTTTGGCCCCGTGACTGCCCAAATGAGTGAAGTGTGCGGTGATTCTAAGATCAACGGCACTCATCTGCATGTCACACTGACTGACAGTATTATTTCTCTTCCCCAGCAGACTCCAAGGGCATTTAAATTAAAGGTACAGTGTTCTGCACTAATATAAAGGCTCTCTGAAGCCTAGAAACACCCTTTTTATAAGTTAAATTCGCAGCGAATATATTCGGCTCAAAGCGAATTTATTCGGCGAATCAGCCGAACCGAATTTTTGAATAATTCGCTCATCTCTAGTGGTCAGCAATAGCCGAGGTCAGGACAGGCGGAGTTCGTTCAGAGTCAGGATCAAAGCAGGATCAGGCAGGAAGCAGACAGGATGCAGGTACAGGGGCTCATGGGAAACATACACCAAGGCACTGATCACAGGCCTGGTCCTGCTTAAATACACCTCCTGCAATCAGCCTCAGGTGATGGCCTGATTGCAGGAGTGAGATTCTGGCTGCAGAGAGCACCCGCTGGCCAGCCTTGGTACTGCAGCCCACACAAGGCATGTGAGTCCCACCACCACCACCATTGGCGAGTCCATTCCTGACAGTTCCATGGTATAACTAATGTCTTGGAAATTCTTTTATACCCTTCTCCTGACTGATACCTTTTAACAATGACATCCCTCTGATGCTTTGGAAGCTCTCTGCGGACCATGGCTTTTGCTGTAGGATGCGACTAAGAAAATGTTAAGCAAGACCTACTAGAACAGCTGAACTTTATTTGGGGTTAATCAGAGGCACTTTAAATGATGGCAGGTGTGTACTGACTCCTATTTAACATATTGAGTGTGATTGCTTAATTCTGAACACAGCTACATCCCCAGTTATAAGATGGTGTGTACACTTATGCAACCACATTATTTTAGTTTTTTATGTTTACTCCCCCCCCTCCCCTAAAAGATTTCAGTTTGTTTTTCAATTGAGTTGTACAGTTTATAGGTCACATTAAAGGTGGAAAAAGGTCTGAAATGATTTAATCGGTGCATCATTTTTTTACATCACAGAAATCTGACATTTTAACAGGGGTGTGTAGACTTTTTATATCCACTGTACATGATTTATTCATTGCACAAAACATTTCTGCATTGCCTGCTTCTACCATCCCACACCCTTGAAGGGTTACTGCACTTTTGAGGAAAAAATATACAAATGAAAACAATAAAGCATATACAATTCCTAAGCAAGCCACATTGTAATATAAAGTAGTGTTAAACCCAAAAGCAAACATTTATTGCAGCTTACCAATTCTTAGATGTGATGGTCGCATTAGTTTTCTTTTTTAGTCAGTCTTTCCTCTATTATCATCTGGTGATCCAGCCAGTAAGTCTATTTTTCAAAAGAACTAGCTCTCTTGCAGATGTGTCAGTTACAGGGATGATAAACCATTTACCACTGGCAGGAGTGCTTACAATTGTCAGATTTTATGTAAATCCTTTATCCCAAAAAGAAAAAAATGTTGCTGTAACTGCTTCTAAAGTGTTAGCTGGAGTTTGGTTTCTTTTTTTTAATGTATTTAAATCTGCTGGTGCATCTAACTCTCCCCTCCCCCCCAGACAGGAACTGCTGCTGCCAAAAGGTGCCCCCTGGGTTCATTCATCCAGAGTGGGGGCACGCGAATACAAAAGGTGCATTTCTGGCCAAAACATCAGGTGAAAAAAAAAGAAATTAATGCAGCCACCACATCTGATTGGTAAACTGCAATATACAGTCATGGTCAAAAATATTGACACCCCTGCATTTCTGTCAGATAATGTACCCCTTTGCCCAGAAAATTGTTGCAATTACAAATGTTTAGGCATTCTCATGTTTCTTTTGTTTGTATTGGTATGACATAAAAAAGTAGAGAAACAAAAAACCAAATCTGACACGCAAAACCCCAAAAAATGGGCTGGACAAAATTATTGGCACCATCTCAAAATTGCAAGAAATAATTGCATTCTACTTTGTGATGCTCCTGTAATTTGTAATTAAACTTACTTGTATCAATTAACAGGTGCTGACAACAAAGAAATCACACTGGCAACTAGTTAAAATGGTGATAAATTTACTCGACCTTTCTGTATTGTGTCTGTGTGTGGCATATGGAGCATGGAGAAGAGAAAGAGCAGCAAAGAATTGTCTGAGGATTTGAGAACAAAAACTGTGGAAAAGCATGGACAATTTCAAGGTTACAAGTCCAGCTCTAGAGATCTTAATGTCCCTGTGTCCACTGCGCACAGCATTGTCAAGAAGTTTACAGCCCATGGCACTGTAGTTAATCTCCCTGGACCAGGACGAAAGAGAACAATTGATCAAAAATTGCAACAAAGGATTGTTCAAATGGTAGATAAAGAACAATCAACTTCCAGACAAATTCAAGCTGACCTTCAGGCACAGGGTACAACTGTATCAGCTCGTTCTCTATGTCACCATGTGAATGAAAAGGGACGCTGTGGTAGGAGGACCCCACTGCTGATACAGAAAAATAAAAAAGCCAGATTGGAGTTTGCCAAAACTTGCCTGAGGAAACCAAAATCCTTTTGGGAGAATGCGCTATGGCCAGAGGAAACAAAATTACAGCTTTTTGGTAAAGCCCATTATTCTACTGTTTTCAGAAAAAGAAATGAACCCTTTAAAGAAAAGAATACAGTCCCTACAGTCAAACATGGTGGAGGTTCACTGATGATTTGGGGTTGCTTTGCTGCTTCAGGCACTGGATGTCTTGACTATGTGCATGGTATAATGAAATCTAAAGATGACCTAAGAATTCTGGGGTGCAATGTAGAGCACAGTGTCCGAATGTTGGGTCTCTGTCAGAAGTCATGGGTCTTACAGCAGGACAATGACCCAAAGCACATGTCACACACCCAGAAATGGTTTAAGAAAAGTGCTGGAGAGTACTGAATGGGCCAGCAAGGAGTCCAGATCGCAATCCCATAGAGCAGCTGTGGAAAGATCTCAAAACAGAAGTTGGGAAAAGGAACCCTTCCAATCTGAGAGACCTGGAGCAGTTGCCGTTAAGAACAGTGGTCCAGAATTCCAGTAGAGAGGTGTAAGAATCTCATTGATGGTTACAGGAAGCAATTTATTTCAGTTATTTTTTCCAACGGGTGTGTCACCAAATATTAAATTAAGGGCGCCAATATTTTTGGACTGTATTCCATTTTTGATTTTGGGTTTAATACCACTTTAAAGTATTACTAAAGGCAAAACTTCTCTTTTTATTTCTGATAGACTAGAGAGGGATTAGGAATTTTTTTTACTGCTATCTCTACCTCGTTAGGGAGATTCAGTATATTTGCCCTGTTTGTCATTATCACTGAGAGTGGGAGTGAAAGTTGGGTTGTCCCCAGAACAGTAAGAGGAGAAATCTAGTTGCGACACCACTTCTGGTGACAACCAGGGATTTCCCCCCACTTCGTTTTAGTTGTGGGACAAGAAGAGAAAAGAAATCTCCACAATGGGACACAGATGGCAACAAAATTACAGATGTATAAGACCTTATCCAAAATTAAAAAAAAAATTGTCTTTAGTTTTACTTTACAATTATTAAAAATTATCTTTACTCTTCAATCTGCAGCCGCTGTGATTTTCTGCAAAATTCAATGCAATATGGCAACCTAGAGTCATTCAGTAATTGTTCATATACAGAACACCCCCAGAATTTAATTTCCTGCTTGTGTGATTGGCTCGCTGATTTTCCCAGAAGTCTGCACTAAGATACAAATCAGATTTTAGGCATCCTCTGCAACAAAAATGCAATTGTTGGTACTCCCTAAGCTTTCCTTCTACAGGGATACGGAGGCTACTGCCATATTAGATACAGTGAAGAAAATAAGTATTTGATGCCCAGCTGATTTTGAATGTTTGCCCACTCACAAAGAAATCAAATGGTAGGTGTATTGTAACACTGAGAGACAGAATAGTAACATAAAATTCAAAAGAAATGCATGTCTGACAAATTATGCACTGATTTACATGTTCATGAGGGAAATAAGTATTTGATCGTATATGATCCCCTATCATTCAGCAGGATTTCTGGCTACCAGGTGTCTTTCATACAGGTAACAAGCTGAGATTAGAAGCAGTCTCTTAAAGGGAGTGCTGCTAATCTCATTTTGTTACCTGTATAAAAGACACCTGTCCACAGGAGCAATGAAACCATCATATTCCAAACTCTCCACCATGGCAAAGACCAAAGAGCTGTCCAAGGATGTCAGGGACAAGATTGCAGACCTACACAAGGCTGGACTGGGCTACCAAACTATCTCCAAGCAGCTTGGTGAGAAGGTGACAACAGTTGGTGCAATCATTTGCATATGGAAGAAACAAAAAACAACTGTCAGTCTCCCTAGGTCTGGTGCACCATGCAAGATCTAACCTTGAGGAGTGTCAATGATCATGAGAACAGTGAGGAATCATCCCAGAACTACACATGAGGATCTTGTCAATGATCCCCAGGCAACTGGGACCACAGCTCTGAGTCTGCTGGGGCCTCTGACATCATACAGTGAAGGAAATAGGTATTTGATCCCTTGCTTGCAGTCACCAAGAAAACAATTGGTAACACACTACGCCAAGGATTGAAATCCTGCAGTGCCTGCGAGGTCCCTCTACTCGAGAAAGCACATGTCCAGGCCCGTCTGAAGTCTGCCACTGAACACCTGAATGATGTAGAGGAGGACTGGTTGAAAGTGTTGTGGTCAGATGAGACCAAAATCCAGCTCTTTGACATCAACTCAACTCACCGTGTTTGGAGGAGGAGGAATGCTGCCTATGACCCCAAGAACACCATCCCAACTGTCAAACATGGTGGTGGAAACATTCTGCTTTGAGGGTGGTTTTCTGCTAAGGGGACAGGACAACTGCACCGCATCAAAGGGACGATGGACGGGGCAATGTACTGTCAAATCTTGGGTGAGAACCTTCTTCCCTCACCCAAAGCATTGAAAATGGGTTGTGGATGGGTGTTCCAGCATGACAATGACCCAAAACACGTGGCCAAAGCAACAAAGGAGTGGCTCAAGAAGATGCACATTAAGGTCTTTGAGTGGCCTAGCCAGTCTCCAGACCTTAATGCAAATGGAAATCTGTGGAGGGAGCTGAACGTTCGAGTTGCCAAACGTCAGCCACCAAACCTTACTGACTTGGAGAGGATCTGCCAAGAGGAGTGGGCCAAAATCCCTCCTGAGATGTGTGCAACCCTGGTGTCCAACTACAGGGAACGTCTGGCCTCTGTGGGTGCCAACAAGGGATTTGCCACCAAGTACTAAGTCATGTTTTGTGAAGGGGATCAAATACTTATTTTCCTCATGAACATGCAAATCAGTACATAATTTTAGACATGCATTTCTTTTGAATTTTTTTGTTGCTATTCTGTCTCTTAGTCTTACATCTACCATTCGATTTTTAGACAGATCATTTCTTTGTGAGTGGGCAAACATTCAAAAGCAGCAGGGGATCAAATACCTATTTCCTTCACTGTATGATGTCAGAGGCCCCAGCAGACTCAGAGCTGGCACTCAAATGGTAATCTATAGTACTCCCCTTCGCTCCTCCCATGGCAGCAACATAAAAGGTTATTAATTTAGCTGAGAGGTGGAGGAGCTAGGGCAGGACAGAAAGCAATTACACTCACAGAAGAGGAGAAAGCATTTTTTCTAGCAAATTCAAAGATATTTTGCAAGTGAATAAAACAATTTGAGAAAGAAAAACACTGCAACTAAGCGTTTAATATTTTTGACAGTCTCTATAATTTATAACTGTGGAGATAATCAGCACAAGCTGCTCATAATGAAAACCAGGGCTGAAGAAAATGCAGATTGCCATTTTCTGCTCCCCTTTTGAACATTCTAGTTGCCTGGCAGTCATGCTGATCTTCTGTCCTTGTTTGTTTCCATTACAAGGAAAGAGAACCTGAATGCAGTCAGTGAAATCCGTGCAGGTGAGTGACTTTGAAGGAAGAATTAAATTCATTAAGTCCAGCCAGGCTACTAGTATTTTTAGGAAGGAGAGTTCAGCAATTGAAGCCTACAGATTTCTTTCAGCACAGATTCTACCTAAAACTCAACTCCAACTGATCATCAACACTTTTTTTAAGTTGCTGTAGACATGCTTTTAAACCTGCAGTCATTTATCCAGTCGAATGGTATCGCAGGTTCATCCCCCTCTTCTCTAGCACCAGTAGCCCTTCCTTTTGGACTGAACGGTGCTCTCTTAATGATATGGAATGTCTGCTCAATGCTCAATCCAGGAAAACTGTAAACCCAGGCTGTGTAATGATGACTCCCGGGGGGGGTCTCACAGAAAGTTCCACTTTCAACTGCCTATAATCTTAAAGGGAGAAATATATTTTCCTTTAGCACATATTTTCATTCATTATTGCATTTTTATACGATTCTTGCATTACTATGTGATTGTTCATTACCAATTTTGTTGAAAAGATCAAAACCCCCTTAGGATGGCAGTTAGCTTGTGAAGCCCTGTGTATTAAAAGATTGCCAAGTTTTTGTTTTTTTTTATAAATTCTGCTCTCACATTTTTTTCTGTCTACATGCACATCCTCAATTGTTTCCTGCACATCATCTCCCAGTAGGGTGACAATGAAGTACCATGCCTGCTCAATGTGTGACAGTACAATCACTTGCAGCCTCAACCAGGGGCAACCAGTGACAGGGTGACAACACAGAAGCACTGCTGAAGGCAGCGGTCACTCAATAACAGAAAGTGCCTAAAACAACAACTTTTATGGCATGTATTATTTTAAATAAATTTGTTGCTAAAATGAAAAGCTCCAGTAAAGAGTTTTTATTTACCGATCTCCCTGCTCATCCATGGAATCTTTGCTCTGCTACAGAGCTACGCCACCTGAAGGATCTTCAGCATCTGACACTTGCAGGAGTGTCTGATGCCTGCGTTCCCCCACCACACTCTGTGGTTTCTCCTGCCAGACCTTACCTCACCACCATGTCCTATCTTGAAATCAAGGCGTCAGCACAGTGAGAAATGGAGCATTTCCCATCGCAAATGTCCCTTTAGCCACTTCAATACCAGGCACTTATACCCCCTTCGTGCCCAGGCCAATTTTCAGCTTTCAGAGCTGTCGCACTTTTGAATGACAATTGCGCGGTCATGCAACACTGTACCCATATGACATTTTTATAATTTTTTTCACACAAATAGAGCTTTCTTTTGGTGGGATTTCATCACCAATTATTTTTTTTCATTTTTTGCTAAATAAAACAAAAACACCTGACGCATACTTTTCTTCGTTTGTTATTAACTTTTGCAAATAAATAGCATTTCTTCATAAATTTAGGTCTAAATGTATTCTGCTACATTTCTTTGATGAAAATAATTGAATTTGTATTTTTTTCAAATGTTTTATTTTTTTTATTAAATTCTTTTTTTTTTTTTATTTTATTTTTCAGCACACTGTGACCAAAGCAATACAATGTTACCATAGTAACACTGAACTACTCTGGGCAAGTGATCAGGATTTTTTTCTTTTTTTTTTTTTTACACATTATGATTGCTAATACCAATGTATTTCATTGATATTTGCAATCATTGTTACTGAATGAAACTGATTCATTCAGTCTTTTGTGATTAGCTGTGATTGGGCAAAGCTGATCACATGATACAGATGGGCTGTGATTGGCCCTGTCTGTATCATGTGACTGCTTTGACCAGTCACAGCTAACAACATAATTGTATATATTGGATGGCATGACAGGAAGCCATTCATTGTATACAATCGACATGTGATCGGTCATAGTGGTCACGTGACACTGGTAACAGCTGTGCGGCCCAGCGGTCGCATGAGTGGCTTGTTTTGACAGGATGTCATATGACGCCCAGTCACAACGGCGATTGTCCCTGCCCAGCCGTCAATCTGCTATAGGCCGGGTGTAAACCTGTTAGTTACCAATGAACTCTTATTTGCCCTTTTATTGTGTTAACTATACCATTGGAAGCATTTTGTTATATTTGAAGTAGAAAAAAAAAGAAAGTTTTTATCTTAAAGAGAAGTGTTTAAAAGAACTTTAGAGCTGTCCTTTGTACACATCTTGTTCTTATGAAATACAGAATGATTAGCTTTTAGCCCTGGTTCACACGATTTGGGATGGTTGCGGGTATCGCATCTGTCCCCGCACCCACAGCCAAATCGCACTGCTCTTATGCGATGCGCAGAGCTTCCATTCATTCTGAATGGCAGTCCCACGCATCTCAGCCTGCATTGCGTTTGCGGGTACGGGAACCACAGATACATCGCATGGTCAAAAACACCATGCAATTAACCCAAAGCTGAATTTTTAAAAAGGTGCATGCACATTTTTTTTGCAGAAAACACAGGCATGGCATCTCATTCAAAGGAATGGGCTGCCATTCCTGGAGCAAATGCGTGCCGGACAGCCCTCTCAAGTGTGAACTAGGGCTTATGATGTAGAGATCTATGATTGGGAGTGGTTGAGTAGGTAATAAAAGACACTGGGCAGGGCTGACACCACAGCAGAGTAAAAGCGTTACTAAACCCAAAACAGTAAAATTAGTCTGTATATGCAGCCTAGCTCGCTTGTTGTACTCACTATGGAATCTAAGAGGGTTAATACTCTGCACTGTGTAAACAGGCTGCTTTATTCTGTTTCCTTTGAACCTCCCCTTCTTTCGCAGTCCCCAATCCATCTGCCCTAGTTTGAGCATGTGTAGACTTGCCACTGCTACTCTGTTTGGTGTGTACTGCTAGGGAGTTTATTTTTTTTTTGGGGGGGGGGGGGTTATGCAGCCTCATAGGACAGCCAGAAGAGAATGAAAACTCCTCAGCTGGACACTGATAGAAGTCACAAGACTTCTATATACTGCTGATGAGAAAAGGTATTTAGCAGTTTATTTAGGTATTTACTAAAATAATTTCCATTTTCGGTGTACTGCAGAAGACCGAATATAGTGACTGCAGGGTTATGAGTTTAGTAACACTTTAGGTGCATTTCTGACAGATGAATAGATACTTTTTTGCCCACCAGCCTCTTGACAACGTTCCTTGTGACTGTGTCAGGTAGAACCTAGTGGTGACGTCATCTCGCCAGCTCACCTGGAACTGCTTTTTATGCTGTCTCTACCTTATTGTTTGTGAGTACCTCTCTTTTATATAAAATGTTGGTGTTTTAACTATTACAATATGGAACTTCTTTTTTTATCCTCTCTACTAGATACTGTTTAACCTGGCTGAGAAACCCTTAAAGGCGGTTTGATTCATGTAACAGTTTGGATTTTGATTCATTCCTGCATGCATTCATGTCAGACTTCCTAATCCTTTGGGTCTAATCATCTAGTAAACAGTGGAAGTGTGTATTGGTGGTGGAGCAAGGAATTAGTAAGAATAGTGTGAAACACTGCATCTTTATCAGCTATTTATTTTTGGTTGGACTTTTGTGGACACTTTTTGTATATTACCCGATTGGTTTTACACTACATTTATCACTTTGTGGGCTGTTTATCACTTGTTATTTTACCGCCCACTTTATTTTATTGTTATGTATAGGGATGCATCAAAATTTCGGCCACCGAAACACATCGGCCGAAAATAGCCCTATCGGCATTTTGGCGATAGGAAAAATTTAGCCGATACAGGAGACTGTGTGTACTGCAGATGTGTGTGTGTGTAGGGGGGGGGGGGGTACGGGACGGCTGAGAAAGGCAGGAGAAGATCAGTGTATACAGTGGCTGGCTGTCACTATAGGTCAGTGCTGGTTTTTAAATGTACTTACCGGCTTTTTTTTTCTTCACTATAGCTCACAGAATTAGCTGTCACTTTCCCCCCAGCTAAAAGAAAGAAATAGTTTCCTTTTAGTTTATTTCCTGAGATAAAAGAAATGTTCCTTTAGCTCCAGGGAAAGTGACAGCTAATTCTGTGAGCTATAGTGAAGAAAATAAAAGCTGGAAATTGCATTTAAAAACCGGCACCGCCATATAGTGACAGCCAGTGAGGTAGCCTCTCTGTATACACTGCTCCTCTCCTTGTACACACTGCCCCCCACCCCCTCCCCCCTACAAAGAGGGCCTATCACTCATATGCTATGACATAGGGGACCAGCAGTCCTCTATCATAGCAATAAAATCATAAGTTACAAAAAAAAAATATATATATACATGAAAGTAGAAAACAAAAAATACAAAAAAAAATTTGGAGCCTCCCCACCCCCACATACACTTCAGTTTCGGTTTTCGGCTACATGCATTCTGAATTTTTGGTATCTGTTTCGGCACCAGAATTTTCATTTCAGTGCACTACTAGCTGTGTATTATGCACAATTGCTTTATTATTATTATTAAATATGTCTTAATGGGGACAGCGCAACATTATTCACTTTATGGTTTAATTTTTTTGTACTTGTAGGGTCTTTAAAGGGGAAGAAGTGCATTACTGCATTACAAAACATATAAATTCCAAAAAACCAAAACACAACTCATAGAAACACCACATACCATGAAACTTCTTACACAAGTATAACAAGTGGTGCTACAAAGGAAATTCTACTATAATTGTTTTGTTGGGGAATAGACAAATGAATATAAGAGTTCCAATTGGGCTCAGCCATTGTGGCATACTATTCCCATGACTCACAATCACAAGTCTTAATCCACAGGCATCTCTACTAGATTTCATATAGGCAGGCAGGGTATCCTGTAAAATAAGATGTGGGCTCCATCTGCTGTTTGCTGGAAGAAATGACAAACACAACTGAAGGTTTTTTTCTTTTTTTTTTTAAAGAGAACACAATAAAAATTTACATTATTCTGCATAAATAATTTAAGGCTGAAACTGTTTTAAGGCTGATAAGTTACAGTTTACACTGAAAGAAAAGTGTTAAAATAAACACCTACAAAAGAATAATAATTCAATAGCACAGAATACATAATGGTCTTTACACCAGTGCTAAGAAAAGTTACATGATTACAAACATCATAAAAGTACACTGCTCAAAAAAATTAAAGGAACACTTTGAAAACACATCAAATCTCAATGGGGAAAAATATCATGTCGGATATCTATACTGATGTGGACTGGGTAATGTGTTAGTAAAGTAAGGATGCCCCATTGTTTGATGGAAATGAAAGTGATCAATCTACAGAGGACTGAATTCAAAGACACCCCGAAAATCAAAGTGAAAAAATGATGCAGCAGGCTAGTCCATTTTGCTGAAATTTCATTGCAGCAACTCAGAATGGTACTCAGTAGTTTGTATGGCCCCCACGTGCTTGTATGCATGCCTGACAATGTCAGGGCATGATCCCAATGAGACAATGGATGGTGTCCTGGGGTATTTCCTCCCAGAACTGCCTGCATACTCTCACCACATGAGGCCGGGCATTGTCGTGCACGAGGAGGAGCCAAGGACCCACTGCATCATTGGGTCTGACAATGGGTCCAAGGATTTCATCCCGATACCTAATGGCAGTCAGGGTGCCATTGTCTAGCCTGTAGAGTTCTGTCTGTCTCTCTATGGATATGGCTCCCCAGGCCACTGGTGGACCTGCCAATTCTAGTGTTTAATGGCAAATGCCAACCGAGCTCTATGGTGCCTGGCAGTGAGCACAGGGCCCACTAGAGGATGTTGGGCCCTCAGGCCACCCTCATGATTTCTGTTTCTGATTGTTTTGTCAGTGACAGACATTTCACACCAATGGTCTGGTGGAGGTAATTTTGTAGGGCTCTGGAAGTGCTCATCCTGTTCCTCCTTGCACAAAGGAGCAGATACCGGTCCTGATGATGGGTTAAGGACCTATCTACGGCTCTGTCCAGCTCTCCTAGAGTAACTGCCTGTCTCCTGGAATCTCCTCCTTGCTCTTGAGACTGTGCTGGAAGACAAAACATACCTTCTGGCAATGGCACATATTGATGTGCCATCCTGGAGGAGTTGGACTGCCTGTGCAACCTCTGTAGGGTCCAGGTATCACCTCATTCTACCATTAGTGACACGGAAGCCAAATGCAAAACTAGTGAAAAAACTGAAAAGATAATAAATGTCAGTGGCCTCCACATGTAAAATCATTCCTGTTTTGGGGGTCATCTCATTGTTTCCCATCTAGTCCACCTGTTAATTTCATTAACACCAAAGCAGCTGAAACTGATTAACAACCCCTTCTGCTACTTAACTGACCAGATCAATATCCCAGGAGTTTCATTGACTTGTTGCTATATTCTGATTAAAAAGTGTTCCTTTATTTTTTTGAGCTGTGTATAAACAGGAGAAGATATGAGGGAATGACAATGGCACTTGGCTCACTGGGTGTCCCCAGTGCAGAAATCTCTATGCCTCCTTTACATGGCCAGTTATCTGCATTCTACAGGTTCCAGGGTAGATTCCTGCAGGTAGAATGACCAAGTCATGAGAATAGCGACAGCCTGTCAGCCTACATAAACTGATGACAGGCTGACAGCAGCCAACGCTGTTCACATGTAGCCGCACACTGTGTGTCTACCTGGAGATGTCCAAGCATGGACACAGTCGTCAGTGGTGTCCAGGCTCGGATGTCAGCAGAAAAATGCATGGAGTGCAGCTACATGTGAACAGTGGCGGCTACTGTCAGCCTGTCGTTAGTTTATACAGGTTGACTGGCCATTGTTATTCGTATAACCTGTTCTTTCCACCTGCAAGAATTTTCCACTGTAATCCAGGGAATGCAGATAACTGGCCATGTAAAAAGAGGCTTATTGGTCACTTTCCTCACTTTGTGGTAATTTAAGGTACCTGCAGGCAAACATCCCAAACTTCCAATATTTTATTTTATGCAAAAACACTGAAAACATACTGACGGACCACATGTTTACTGGAAACCTCACAATAATCCTTATCACATACCAATCCACCAATATTACTTGTACCTCATTCAGATATCCCTTATAGAGATTTTTCCTAAATTACTCTCCCAGTGACAAAGGTTTTTCCAGACAGGGAGTAATGGGAAATCTGCAACAGGGACATAAATAGTAAAAGAATTTCATTTTATCAGTGTTGGAGACATTTCTTTTGTTCTTGTCCATCAAAACTACTGTCACTTGGACAATAGGGGAGGAGAAATCTCTTTAACATAGACCCAAATAGCAGTAAAACCAGACAGGGGTTCTCATCTTTCCTCACTCTATGCTCAACTAAAAAAAAAAAATTTAGACTGACATTGAAAACATGTAAATGCTACCAAAGGGTATGTTGCTATTTTACCATGGCTTTTTAAAGAGACCACCAACATGCTGTGAGAAACAACTAGAGACAACAGACACGCTGCGTGAAACAAACTGAGACCGGTCATGCTGCATGAGACAAATGGAAACCATGGACATTCTGCATCAGACAAATGGAGACCACAGCCATGCTGCACGAGACAAATGGAGAGCAATGACAAGTGCAGCATTTGTGAATCAATATTAAAGTGACAGTGCTAAATATATCAGTCTTCTGCAATAGATGTTTACCAGGCATTGAAGCAGCTTGCTCAGGACATATTGAGGATGGATACACAAATGTCTGAATTCTACACACTCAGTCTAACACTCTTGTTAGGAAGTGTTCAAATCTAGTTTACAACTGATATTGGAGATGTGCCAGCACAGTACAGAGAGAGTTAAATACGGTACACATTTACTCCTTTAACTCCCTTGTATTACACTGGAAATTATGGTTTACAAATAAAATGTAAGTCAAAAAGCTAAGCAGCAATTATTTTAAATGTTTTAACGTTATACTATGTGAATGAGAACATGTAACATAGGTGTTATCTCAATATGGTTACAAAAGTGGGAATATACTTTAAGGCCACTAACACCTTACTAATAACCAGATGATCTTTCAACAAAATAAAATACAATAAGACATGCTTTGATCTTCTTATTCGTTAAACTCGCATGATTACCAGACAGATAATTTAAGTACAGCACAGAATATTTTTGTGCAGTAGAGCTGTCCAATTCGGTTGTTTGATTAGTCAATTGGTATTCAAGACTTAAAAAACATGATGATTATGGCCCGATAGCCATTGAAAGTCATGCAATCACATTAGGACCATAAATAAATAAATACATGTCACTAGTACAACTTTCCAGCTATCAAACCAAACATTTTAAAACCTTCATGTGAAACATCACCACAAAACATGTCAGTAGTGGCATTAAAATGCTTGTCAACCTGGCACAAATATTTATCAGCGATGTGCAGTCTGTTACATTAAACAGTCATTAAACATAGAGGTAGCATAAAAATGACTGCTAATCTAATACATACACACACACCAGTATACAGACATCTTTTTTTCACAGCGTAAAGACAAATACATGATATCAAAGCTAGAAAACTTCAAGAAACTCGACAGCCGACACATTTAAAAAGGCACAGCTGACTAACTCTAGTCAAGGCAAATACATGATGCTGAGTGGCCTACAAAAATCTATTGGCTCATGGAGTGGACTGTCTGCCCCTAACAACTACATTAATGTGTGCACCTTGTGAATATAATGGCTGTTTTGGTAAATACCAAAAATATACATATTTATAAAATATATTAGCATATAAACGTTTACGCGAGTACGGTTTGTTACACCCAATACTGATTTTTTCTAAGTGCGGGATTCGTTTTTCGGCAATGTTGCATCATTTCTGCATCTATATGCAACCAGGTCTTCTGATCAGCGTTGGCATCAAACGATGGAGCAGAATTCACAAGTAGATGACCATGCTTGGGTGGCAACAGGGGGCTGGCAGAGCAAAAATCATTGGGTTTTTGTAGCGGGGTTACAGTCACAGTTGGCACAGTTGTACTTCTCTCAGTGTATGGAGAAGGAACCTGAGGAACCATGCTGTAGGAATGACTTCTAACATGTGGTGGAGCCTTTTTTGCTCTTCGTTTCTTAAGAAGAAACCACACAATAAAAATGATGGCCAGCAGCAGGATAGAAAGAACTACCAATGGAATTATGATTGAAAGAGGATTGGTTTGGCTAGATTCTGCTTTAGGACCATCAGTAGTTAGTTTAATAGTGGTTTCTTGAACGGAAGAGCTTGTGGTTATTATGTCCAACGAAAGAGTTGGCTCATCATTTCTTTGATTTCCCCATCGATTTCGATTGCCGAATCTCCTTATGGGAGCTTCTGTAACATTTCTGTTCAGCCAGTGACTGGTTGTCCTCTTCTCATGGCTTAGGCTGGTGTATAATAGATCAGTTGTGGTAAATGAAAAAGATTCCACAGTTGTCGAAGAGTCCACAAGCATTGGATCATACGGAACCACAGAATAAGTGAAGTATCCTAGAGCAGGAGGTACATTATTCGCTTTTAACATGAAAACAAATGAATCATTGATCATTTCGTGATCAGTCACATTGGCGTCAACATCCAACAGTATTTGTCTAGATTCAATGTCACGATGTGTGAACTTTTCAATGTCCTCATACTCATCTTTTTTAGACCTCTTTCTTCTTACAAGTTTACCATATGCTGGTGCATCAACAATATAGTATTCTGGGTCACTGCTGGTCAAATTTGCCAGTTCTGTTGCATCCAGGTCCCTAGTTTTTAGGTTGTACTTTAAGCCCGTTGGTATTTTTAGTCCAACAGCAACATTTACCAGAGGCTCCACAGTGATGTTCAGAACCTGCCCTGTGAGATTACTTTCTGAAGTAAAGACAATTATTTCTAAACTGTCTTGAGATGCAGTAAAGTTGTTCATGTGGTAGGTTACCTTGCCAGACTCTATTTCTTTCTGATCAAAGTTAGTCACAGGTGCATTGTTAACTAAAATACTGCCAAATATTGGTGGCTGTGATATCTCAAAATTAATCACCGTGCTCTTTCCATCTGTGGTAGCTGCTAGATTTTTAGTTGTAATTATTGCAAAGGTCTGTCCTTGGACAAGGACTACATTTGTTTTGTTAACTAAAGTTATGGAAACAGGTGTAACATCCAAATTAAACAGTTTATATAATGGTTTATGTTTGCCATCTGTCACACTGAAGTAGAACACACCTGAGCTTGGGCTTCCATCTTGTACAAACCAGAGGTTTCCTTTATTAATATCTGCTTGTGTAAAATGCTGGACTGATTCATTTAGATTGCCCAATTTGGCCAAGAAGCCATTATTTGGTGCACTTATAACAGTGTATGTTATATTCTCTGGTGGATTATCCAGATCTTCAACGTTCAGGTTTTCTGGCCCAAATGCAATCATTTTTCCTTGCAGAACTCGCAAATTGGGTTGTTTTGTTTTAAGCTCTGGTGGTTGGTCATTAACAGGTATTACAGTGATATTAAACATCTCCACTATAACATCAAAGTCTGGTTTCACAGCAGATTTACTTTTTAAATTGAGCCATGTGGCAAAGGTGAAGTTATCTGTAGGGGACTCTGCTCCGTTGTGTGCATAGGTAATTCCAAACTTATTGATGATATACTGGGAAAAGTTGGGCTTTTCTTTAGTGATATTCCTGTCTCCAACTATGATCACACCATGTTTGGGTAACATGGTCACCTGGAACCAGACTTCATATGCAGATCGTTGAGATTCTGGCAGCCTGACTAGAAGGTTGGAGGCATCCAGCTTTCTTTTGCTTATTTGAACTTTTTCTCCTTCCAAAACAGAAGCACCTAAACAAAATAATAACAAAGAATTATAAGGTAGACAGCTTAACCACTTGACCTCTGGATGATTTACCCCCCTTCAAGGCCAGGCCATTTTTTGCTATACGTCTCTACCTTACTTTGACAATTGCGTGGTCATGCAACGCTGTACATAAATTAAATTTGTCATTTGTTTTGCCATAAATAGCTTTCTTTTGGTGGTATTTAATCAAAACTGGGGTTTTTAGCTCTTGTGCTATAAACAAAAAAAAGACTGACAATTTTGGGGGAAAAAAAACAAAACACAAAAAAACAACTTTCTGTGATAAAATACATCCAATAAAAAAAAAAAATTTTAAAAATCTTATTTCTTCATACATTTAGGTCAGTATGTATTCGGATATATATTTTTGGTGAAAAAAAGAAAATCCCAATCAGTTTATATTGCTTTACAGAGAAACAAAATCCAGCACATCGCCACTGACAGGACACAGCTCTGCCTTGTTTATATAGGCAGAGCTGTGTTCTGTCTTTCTCCTTGCCGATCAACGTGTGCCAGCGGTCATCCATCGGCTGGCACCCACTGATCGGCTTCTGCTGTGACTAATCACAGCAGAAGCGGTGCGCACCCTCCCTACCAGCAAGTGCAGTATCAGGTATATATAAGTGATTTTGCACAGAGCAGCCGCCTTTTAGCAGTAAAGCTGCTATAGGTCGGTTGGCAACTGGTTAAAGAAAACACCTACAAAAGGTCATATTCACTCTGCTACACAGGCAGTACAATGCAGTTAACAGGGATGTTCACAGAATTGAGAAGTTAACCAATGTCTTTAATATAAGGTAATTGGTTATCAAAGGATGACTCAACAATATTCCAGTCCCATTTGTCATATGAGCAACCCCTGATATACAGTAACTAACACATTTTGTGCAAATAAATATTGCTAACCAAAATAAGGGCAAAGAAAGTGCAGGGCTAGCAGAAGACAGTAACACAGTTCTTGCTTTGAGCTGCATACCCAATTATTTTCAACCTCTGTACCTATTTTGTGATCTTATTAACCACTTGCCGTCCTGAGGATTTACCCCCCCTTCCTGACCAGGCCATTTTTTGCAGTACAGAGCTGCATTACTGTAACTGACAATTGTGCGGTCATACAACGCTGCACCCAAATTAAATTTATGTCTTTTTTTCCCCACAAATAGAGCTTTCATTCGGTGGTATTTGATAGCCTGTGCATTTTTTATTTTTTGCATTATAAACAAAACAAATACCGACAACTTTTAGAAAAAAAAACAATATTTTTGACTTTCTGCTATTAAACATGTCCAATAAAAATAAAGAAAAAAAATCAAATTTTGTCATAAATTTAGGCCAAAATATATTTTGCTACATGTCTTTGAAAATCCCAAATACGTGTAAATTAATTGGTTTACGTGAAAGTTATAGCGTTTACAAATGGTGGTATATATACTGGAATTTTATTTATTGATTTACTTACTAGTAATGGCAGCAATCAGCGATTTATAGCGGGACTGTGGCAGGTATTCTGACACTGGGGGGAACTGATTTGGTGTCACTGACAACAATACAGTGATCAGCGCTAATAAAAACCACTGACACTGTACTAATGGCACTGGGCAGGAAGGGGTTAATGTGTGGGCGATCAAAGGGTTAACTGTGTGCTGTTTCACAGTATGCGGTATGTGTGCTTTCCACTGTAAGCACACCACTTTGTATGGCTCTGCTATGCAGAGCCATACAAAGCAGTGTGCAGGAGCTGACTGGAGAGATCAGTGATGTTTATACACAGGTATCTCCCCTGTCGCAGATAAAACGGCAATCACCGGGTGCTAGTGTGTAATCACCGACCAGGACCCGGTGATTGACAGCCGAGACAGCGAATGGCGGCGTGGGTAGGGCTCACACGCCCCCTAGCCGGAATTGCAAAATCATGTATGTATGTGATTTTGCACACCCCTGCCGCCCTGTAGCAGTATTTCTGCTATAGGGTGGAGGGGAAGTGGTTAATTAAGCAAAATAGAGAGAGGCCATGGAAATTTCACAAATCAACAACATAAAGGTTTGCCGCGGGGGGGGGGGGGGGGTGATTCCTAGACACAAGATGTTAAAAAATATATTTTTTTTTTTTTTGGTTGGAGAATACCTTTTATTATTTGAAAAAATATGAAACATAACAAGTTACCAGTATTTGCAATGAGACGCGTTGGCCTGTTAGGATCATCAATCTCATATGATATAGTGATGAGAAACTTCTGATTTTCTAGCACAGCCGGAGGTGAAGAGACTGTGAAAGAGAAGGAATCCAGTGTACTCCACACCAGAGCTTCCGTATCTGTATGTTTATAGAAGATCGTGGCCTCATTCACCTGTACAAGATAGAAAACATTTTCTTTTCAAATGAATGGTAACTGTAGCAGCATTGTCATAGAAAATCATGGTTAGGCAACAATACTTTGTCAAATGACAGTAAACAAATGCTCACAATGCAGGACTTTATGTGTATGTGACTATGAGCACTAGAAAAACTTGCTTGCAGCACAGCTAGGATTCAAGCGGCATTCTTTATGGGGCCTGTGACTCAAATGTTCACATACAGTACCTTCACGTGTACAGAAGAAAAGTGAAAAGCAATTGATACAGGTGTAGTTCTAAATACTGCTGTACCAAGTCATTGGTTGTGTTGTGAAGACTCGCCATACATATTTGTATACCTACAAGCAACGGTACTAATTTCATGAAATTACCTGGCCATTTTTGAGCATACAATAGCTCGCTGTGTACGCATTCGTGATTGGAATGCCAATGATTTTAAATGGTACTTCAATGCATTTCTAGAGTGCAGCTGTGCTTCACAACACACAATCAAGGGAATTCAATAAAGTCATAACATCACCTTTTCTGGCAGCAGTTTTCTCAAAGAGTAGCTTCACTTTTATTGGGAAAAAATCCCCTGGGTGATCAATTAAACTTTCATGCAGATTCCTGCTCGTTTCTGTTCTGAAGGAATAGCTTTTGCCAAGTCATGTCCCATGCACAGTGATTCTGAATGGGAGAGACTTACCGTATTCTATTCAGCTGATGCATATTGAGTGTTCTGATGAGAAAAATTGCAGTATCTGCATCCCCTTAGAAGTGATTAACCCTTAGGGAGTTTCTCACCATTTTTGTTGCAGAGGATGCCTAAAACCTGATGTATCTTAGTGCAGAGTTCTTCACCCAAGTAGGAAATCACACTTTTGGAGGTGATCTATACACAAATTACAACATGGCTTGTGCAGCAATTGTATATGTTAAATTAATTTTGTTTTTATTTGCCATTTTTCCCCACAAATGTGAAGTTACCCTTTAAGAACTGCCTGTGTCCAATTCAGGCAAGCATTCACACTAGTGTCGGCAAAATTACCAATATGTATGGCAAATTTAGGTAGTTTTCACTACGGCCACTTTAAGAACTTGTCACTATGGCAATGAAAGATTGTTAAAGAATTTCGTACTTACATTAAGAAACTTGTGGTAATTAAGATCAGCTTGCAGCTGGTGTACAGAGGTGGGGCACGTTTGTGCTGGAAACTGTCATGTATGTGGCAGCTTCCATTACAGTGCATCCCAGGCCCCCATTTGGCTGTTGGCCAGGGGGGTTCTCAGCCGAAAACCACATGTAATGTAAAAAAGGGGCTTGAGGATAGTGGCAACCTATTCAAAAGAGATGCCTCAACTTAAAGCACATTAACACATGACACTACTCGTGTGTGTTAATGAACAGCTAAGTATGAATTGGTCTTATATAACCAGGAAAAAATGCCAATTAAAGCGGAGCTCCACCCAAAAGGGGAAGTTCCGCTTTAAGGACTGCTCCCCATTAAGGATTGGCACCTTTGGGGGGGGGGGGGGGGTGACACATGACAGGTCCCACAAAACTACAGGACCATTCATGAAGCGCAGCGCTACTCGCGCATACGCAGTGGGTACCTGGCTGTGAATCTGCAAGCTATCACGGCCGGGTGCCCACAATGAAGATGCCGGCCTCCTGGAATACAGGACGGCCGGTGAAGCGGCCTGCGGGGGGACACACCGCTGGATCCAGGGACAGGGAAGTGGTTGTTTTTTAAAAGTCAGCAGCTACAGTTTTTGTAGCTGCTGACTTTTATTTTTTGACAGGGTGAGTGGAACTCCGCTTTAAACAAATGTTGGTGGGCGGCATCCTCCAGCACCACAATGTACCCATACAGTGGCCAGGGTATCGTGTGATCGCTATGAGCATTCATAGCGATCACAGGATTACATGTAAGCAAAACTCATGAATGGCTTCCATTCATAGCAGCTTGCTTACTATTGTGATGCTGGGATTGGACTACAGCTATCACATGGTACATGGGCCACTCACAGCATCCTGTACCAAGTAATCAGCTGTAGCCAATCACAGCATCACAATAGTAAGCGAGCTGTATGAATGAAAGCCATTCATGACAGTTTATACTATTGCTTATAACAGTGATCATCACTGTTATATGAAGTGTTTAAAAACAAAAACCTGATTAACACCCCAGAGTAGTATATTGTTACTATGGTGACACTGAACTACTCTGATGACAGTATGTAAAAAAAACAAAACCGTAAAAAAAAAAAAAAAGGAAAAAATATATTTAAAAAAAATTGAATAAACCAGTCATGTGACTCTGTACTGTACTGGTAACAGTATGTAAAAAAAAAAAGTTGTGAAAAGATTTGATTTCTTTATTTTCTAAAAACTTGTGACAAAAAATCTATAACTTCAAAAAAACTTGCCATGCCTCTTACTAAATACCCTGGACTGTCTATTTTCCAAAAAGGAGGCATTTGGGGGTATTTGTACTGTCCTGGCATTTTAGGGCCTCAAAAAATAAAGATAGAGATAGACCATAAGCACAAGAGAATTGATCAATTTTCAAATATACTTCATATACCATAGTTTGTAGATTCTAACCTTCACACAGACTAAATATATACTGAAGTAAATTACTTTTCTTCACCAAAGAAATGTGGCACACTACATTTTGTCCTAAAGGTATGAAGAAAGATTATTTGTTTGCACAATTTTAGAACAGAAACAAAGAAAAACATGTTCTTTCAAAATTTGTGGTATTTTTTTTGTTTATATAACTAAAAAAAAAAAAAAAATAGTGATGACTAAATACCATCAACAGAAAGCTCTATTTGTGTGAAAACAAATTATAGCAATTTCATTTAGGTACAGTGTAGCATGACCGCGTTAAGTGCCAGTTAAAGTAGCGCAGTGCCAAATAGCAAAAAATGCCCTTGTCATGAAGGGGGTAAAATTATGTGGTTAAAATAAGGAGTTTCTCACCAATTATTAATATTTAATATTCTATTTACAACTCACTGATCATACAACATACTGTAACCTATAGATACATTTTCTGCACAGGTTATCTCAACCTAAAAATTGCCTCCACCAGTAGTCTACAACTGGAGTGGGCGGAGTAACTGGGTGGAGTGACTGGAGTAACTGTTGTGTGGTTGGAGTGGCTGGAGTAACTGTTCCTATGGCAACTCACTCTACAGCAAGGGCAGAGAAGAGCGGTTAAAAACAAACTGCTCCAACTTGCTCACTTCACTGGCGGTTGCCATATTCAAATGGTTGTAGTTTAAAAATTATAAATCTTACACCGAATAGCTTTATATTGTGAGAATCACAAGACCCAGACCTACATTTTGATGCATAGTATGTCCCTGAAATATTAAAAATGAAGGCACAGTTGCAGTTTAGAAATTGCCCTTCAAATTTGAGGTGGCTAGAGTGGAGTTTCAATGAATGTCAATGGGCGGTGTGAGTTGCAAACAAATGGTCATATTGTGAAAACTATCAGGACTATGGCTTAGCCGTGGACATTTTTAGTGGCAGCAGGGATAGCTGAACGTTTTGATATACGATTTGTGTAGGTGGGCTTGAAAATGAGGGAGTGATGGCAGTTTAGAAATCATGTCCTGATTTTTCAGCTCACACTCTAGCTTTTGTCAGCTCCCACTCTAGTTTTGAACATTCCGCCATTCATTCCTATGGGATCAATTTCACCACAAAAACGCCGATATTTCGTGAACCATTCGGCGAAACGTTCCACAAAGTAATAGCACACCAATCGGGAACAATCTGCACGTTTCAGTATATTATAGGGTGGTAAATTTGGCTATAATAATAAGAATATATATGTGAGATAACAGTAAGTGGCCTTGCCATGCAAGAACACTTAACAAAAGAATACAGATTGAAATAACAGTACAATCCAGGACATTTGACAGTTTGCCCATGACAGGTAAAGCAGAATAACCCCATTGGTTTAACAGTTTCAAAAAACAGTTACATTGCCGGGAATGTAACTGTCACATCTGCTTGTGTTCTCAGGGCCAGTTCACACTACATGCGTTTCAGTGTGCTCTTTTTTACCGTATACAAAACACACAAAAAGTAGGTTATATGGTCGTCAATGTCATAGTTCACATTAGTGCTTGCAGTTCCAGTGCATTCCAGTTACATAAAAAATAGAACAGGCTGCATTTTTCCTGCACAGAACTGTACTGGAACATGGTAAACCACATCAAAAAGGCACTGGACTGAACATGTTCCCATTTAAATTAAAGAAAAATAAAAGGGAAAAAAATGAACCGGAACGCATCACAAACACACCTGAACATGTTTTTTTGTGCATTTTGATGCGTTTTTGACATGTCCATAACGAGCATTGCGGAAATGTATCTGGACTGCATTTCTGTGGTTTGAACAGGCCCTCGACCAAATTGTCAAACTATTAAATGGCTGGTGTCATAAATGATGCAGCATCCGGGCAATTGAGGATTAAACAGAGCCCAATATGGCAGCTTCCTTTACTGAAAGAGGTGGTTTTAGTTCTGCTTTAAGGGCCGGTTCACACCAAGCCCGCAATAAGTTTGAATGGGCTAAAATCACAACGCACAGAAAGTCGTGCATGCACTACTTTTTAAAACGCACTGTAACCGAATCGGATGGCGCAAAAGTATGTGATCCGGGGCAAGCAGACACATTGGGGTTTATTTACTAAAGCTGGAGAGTCCAAAATCAGACTCCCTTCTGCATAGAAACCAATCAGCTTCCAGGTTTCATTGCCAAAGCTTCATTGAACAAGCTGAGCTTAGAAGCTGATTGGTTTCTATGCAGAAGGGAGTCTGATTTTGGACTCTCCAGCTTTAGTAAATAAACCCCATTGTGTTTGGGGTGTTTTAGACACACACTGCAGATCGCAATGTGGATTTAATCGCAATTCAGATGTGGGCATGGTGTGAACCAGCCCTTAACCACTTGCCCTCCAGAGGATTTACCCCCCTTCCTGACCAGGCCATTTTTTGCAATACGGCGCTGCATTACTTTGCATGGTCATGCAACACTGCACCCAAATGAAATTTATATCCTTTTTTTCCCCACAAATGGACATTTCTTTCAGTGGTGTTTGATCACCTGTGCATTTATTTTTTGAGAAAAAAAAACAACAATATTTTTGACTTTTTGTTATTAACCGCCTCCCGACCGCCCTATAGCAGAAACACTGCTACAGGGCGGCATAGGTGTGCAAAATCACGTATATATACACATGATTGCACATTTCCGGGTAGGGGGCACGCACACCCTACCCGCGCCGCCATTCGCGGCTGTCAATCACCGGGTCCCGGCCAGTGATTACCGAGCATCTCCAACAGGGAGGAGGACTGTTCTGTTTACTAACCGTTCTCCTCCATGTCAGCTCGGGCACACTGCTTTGGATGGCTGTGCACAGCACAGCTATTCAAGGCAGTGTGATTACAGTGAAGCACACTGACAGGTCCCCTAGTAAAACACTCCCTGCACACAGTCAACCCTTTGATCACCCCAGATGTTAACCCCTTCTTGCCCAGTGCCATTAGTACAGCGTCAGTGCTTTTATTTAGCACTGACCATTGTATTGGTTTCACTGGGGATGTCAGTGACACCAAGTCAGTTCCCCCAGTGTCAAAATGTCCGCTGTAGTCCTGCTATAAGTTGCTGATCGCGGCCATTACTAATAAAATAAAAAAAATTCCAGCATCTATACCGCCCTTTGTAAACGCTATAACTTTCACGTAAACCAAGTTATTTACATGTATTGGGATTTTTTTTTTTTTCAGCAAAGACATGTAGCAGAATACATTTTGGCCTAAAGTTATGATGAAATTTGCCTTTTTAAAAATTTTTTACTGGACATGTTTAATAGCAAAAAGTCAAAAATACTATTTTTTCTCAATAAAGTCGATATTTTTGTTTTTTAATAGCACAAAAAAAAAAAAAAAAAAAAAACGCACAGACGATCAAATACCACCGAAAGAAAGCTCAATTCGTGGGAAAAAAAAAGGACAAATTTCATTTGGGTGCAGCATTGCATGGCCACGCAATTGTCAGTTAAAGTAACGCAAAAAATGGCCTGGTCAGGAAGGGGGGTAAATCCACAGGAGGGCAAGTGGTTAAACACGTCCATTAAAATTTTTTTTAAAAAAAATCAAATTTCATCATAAATTTACACCACAATGTATTCTGTGACACGTCTTTGCTAAAAAAAAAAAAAAAATCACAATATGTGTAAACTAATTGTTTTACGTGAAAGTTACAGCGTTACAAATGGCGGTATATATATGCGGTATACCTCTATGCCGACGACACACAAATCCATCTCTCAAACCCCCACCTCACCCCCTTGGTCTCCGCCCGAATCACACACCTGGTGAGCGACATATCAGACTGGATGTCGCTCCACTTCCTTTAACTGAACCTCTCCAAAACCGAGTTTCTTGTCTTCCCCCCCAGCCCGGACACCACCCCCCATTGACTTCTCCATCACATCCAACAACGCTACCATCAAACCCGCCCTGTAGGCCAGAGTACTTGGTGTCATTCTGGACTCCAACCTATCCTTCCAGCCCCAAGTCCAATCTTTAACAAACTCGTGCAGACTCCACCTCCGCAACATCGCCAAAATACGCACGTTCCTAACTCCAGAAACCACTAAACAGCTCATCCACTCCCTCATCATATCACGACTCGATTACTGCAACTCCCTCCTCACTGGCCTGCCTCGCCGCTGGCTATCCCCGCTTCAGTCCATCCTGAATACGGCTGCCAGACTCATTCACCTTTCCAAACGCTCTGTTTCCGCCACCCCCCTCTGCCAATCCCTCCACTGGCTTCCGATTGCGCAACGGATCAAATTCAAAATCCTAATACTGACGTACAAAGCTGTCCACCATACTGCCCCAAACTACATCACTGACCTAATATCCAAGTACTGCCCAGCACGCACACGCCGCTCCTCACAAGACCTCCTTCTCTCTAGTTCCCTGGTCTCCACCTCCCATGCCCGCCTCCAGGACTTCTCCAGGGTGTCATCCATCCTCTGGAACTCCCTGCCCCAACCCATCAGATTATCACCTACTCTCCTCTCCTTTAGGCGCACGCTGAAAACCCATCTCTCCAGGGAAGCCTACCTCACCCCCTGCTAACTTGCCGACCTCCTCCACTCTTCCTACCACTCCATCCCCCACAGCTATCTCCTCCTGTGCCACCATCCCCTCCCTCCTAGATTGTAAGCTCCAAAGAGCAGGGCCCTCAATCCCCTCATGTTTTGCATGGTATTGGTATTGTTCTGTCACATGTTCTGTCCCCCTTTGTAATGTACAGCGCTGAGCGAACTATTGGCGCTTTATAAATACTGTATAATAATAATACTGGAATTTTTTAATATTAGTAATAGCGACGATCAGTGACTTATAGCGGGACTCCAGCGGGCATTCTGACACTGGTGGGGGGGACTGACTGTCACTGACATCCCCAGTGACACTAATACAGAGATCAGTGCTAATAGAAATCACTAACACTGTACTAATGACACTGGGCAGCAAGGGGTTAACATCTGGGGCGATCAAAGGGTTAACGGTGTGCTGTTTTACAGTGTCAGCACATTGTTCTATATTGCTCTGCTATGCAGAGAAGAGATCTGTATTGTTTACATACAGACATCTCCCCTGTCAGTGATACTCGGCGGTCATCAGGTGCTGGTGGGGAATCACCGGCCGGGACCTGGTGATCGACAGCTGAAGCCCCAATGGCGGTGCAGGTAGGGTGATGTGCGCGCCCCCTACCCAGAAATGCAAAATTGCCTATATATACACATGTGATTTTGTGCAGCCCTGCCACTATGTAGCAGTATTTCTGCTATAGGGCGGCGGGCGCAAGCGGATAATTGAGCTATCTTGTAATATCTAGACTCCACAAGTGAAAACACAGCTAAAATTGGATAGGCTTATTTCAGCAGAACAAACTTTTCAAAGGAATCTGACTACTACTAGCAACAGTTACATTTCTGCTGTAATTTATTTTACTTAGGTTCTCAAAAAATCAGCTCCATGGCCTCATGTGTTTTCTGCTATGCTTTGTATTTTAGGACAGCTATCGCCCCCACAATAATGTTTTTAGTAGAAATTGCATAAAAACCGTCACTTACCATCAACTGGGTAAAGGTTGACACTTCTGCTGTTGCATTTTCCTGTTCCAGTTTTAGGATTTGTCCGTGTTTTGGAGGGCTGGACACCTGGAATGTTATTGTCCTGTTATTTATGTCACTCTGGTCATTGGTTACAGCTTTTAAAATCTCCGAAGAAATGACCCTCCACGTTCCTGGACAATGAAAAGATATATAGGAATCCATACAGTAGTAGATAAAAAAGTAGATAAAGACTCAAATAGCAAACAGAAGAAACACAAAAGGTAAATAAACACAAAGAACGTCTAATGTAACCATTTCATGATCATATGTCATTAAAGTTTGGACACACAGACCAAATTAAGCAGCATCAGTTAGCTTGACTATAGCTTTATGGCTCCATCAAGCTTAGACTCTAATTTATCAAATAAATGTTAGGGCCAACCTGGATATAGCCAAGATAATGTGATTATTATTGCATGATGAAATTAATGCAAATCACTGGGAGAACGTGCTTACCCCAAACACAGTACATACCAGGATGCCACAATGCTGCATACAATGCTGGCAAGAAAAAGTATGTGAACTGCTTTGATTATTCTGCAGTAATTTGTCATAAAAATGTGATGTGACCCTCATCTGAAGCTGGCCATACCATGGTTGGAAATTTGGCCAGTCGAATGATCAGTGCCCCTGGTTTAGTGCCTCTGGCAACACTGATCATTGTATTGTGATGGCGGGGAAGGTGCCCCACTGTCAGATTACAATACCATAGTGGGAAGGTTTTTCCTATGCTCCTCAAGTGAGTGGGTGGGAGAATTTTTTTTTCTGTTCAACCCCGATTGAAAAAACAAAAACAAAAAAAAAAAAACACGATCTATGTATGGGCTGCCTAAGTCACAATAATAGACAAACACAGAGTGCTTAAAGCATAGTTCCACTCAAAAGCAGAAGCTCCACTCATTTGCCTCCTCCACTGCCATATTTGGCACCTTTTGGGGGGGAGCGGATACCTGTTTTTGACAGTTACCAGCTCCCACTTCCGGCTCAGTTCACCACGGTGAAGTGAGCTGGATGTTCGGCCCCCTCCTTCGTCCCACAGTCTCCTGGGAACCTTCATGGGTCCCAGAAGACTACCAGACTATGAGAATGCACAGCGTGACTCACGCATGCCCAGTGGGCACCCGGCTGTGAAGCTGCAAGCAATAACAGCCTAGTGCCCAGTTGTGATGCCAGCACTGGGGGAGAAAAGAGGCAGAGAAGGGACAGCACGGATGAGGACAGCACTGAACCGAGGGACAGGTAAGTGTGCGTTTATTAAAAGTCAGCAGCTACAGTTTTTGTAGTTGCTGACTTTCAATAAACACAAAACTGAATGGAACTCCACTTTAGGCTGACAGGACAAAAATAGGCATGATTCTGTGATTTTTCGTGTCTTTATACACATTAAACACTCACAATGTGGGAGGAAACAGTAAATGAACCCTTGGTTTTTAATAGCTGGTTGAACCTCCTTTGGCAGCAATGAGTTCAACACAGAGGACATTTTGTAGCTCTGGATTAGACCTGCACAGTGTTCAGGAGGATGTTTTGACCATTCCTCTTTACAGGAGGTAGGTGCAGTATGTGGTATAGCGTTGCCCAGCTGAAATATGCAAGGCCTTCCCTGAAAAAGATGTCATCTGGATGGGACAATATGCTGCGCCCATGGTTATGTTCAGATATAGCTTCTTTGCATGATAGAGCGTTACCTTGCATTTTTGGATGGCATGGCAAACTGTTTCATAGACAATGATTTTTTAAAGTATTCCAGAGCCCATGCAGTGAAGTCCATCACATAATCATGCCTTTTTTTTTTCTTCCATGCAGTGCCATCGGAGGGCCTGAAGATTATGGACATCCAATATTGCGCTTCAGCCTTGTCCCTTGCACACAGAAATTTCTCCAGATTCTCAAAATCTTCTGATGACATTATGTACTGTAGATGATGATATAATGTATTTAACCAGTTCCCTACCGCACTATAGCCGAAGGACGGCTACAGTGTGGTTGTCTGGTTCTGGGATGACATCCATGGATGTCATTCCAGAACATGTCCCCTGCACGCCCCCAGTGCTGCCGGTGATCGGTGTCCTAAGGACACAGCTGATCATGGGATACGCTAAACGGCCAATCACAGCAACCTTTTACCACATGATCAGCTGTGTCCAATGACACAACAGATCACTGGGTTGCTGGTGATCACCTGGTTATCGGCTCCACTTTCCTCACACTGTTACAGCGTGAGGAAAGTACTGCCGAGAACCGGCAATTGTCAGCAAAGGGATCGGCACTGATCATCAGTGCTCAGCAGTACCACCCACCTGTGCCCTGCAGTGCCACCCACCTGTGCCCATCAGTACAACCCACCTGTGCCCAAAAGTGCTTCCCAGTGCCAGCTCATCAGTGGCGCCTATTAGTGCCCACAAGTGCTGCCTATCTGTGCCACCTCATCAGAGCCCATCAGTGCTGCCTATCAGTGCAGCCTCATCAATGCACATCAGTGAAGGATAAAAATTACCTGTTTGCAAAAAAATTTTTTTTTCAAATTTTTTGCTTTTTTTTTTTGTTTATAGCGCAAAAAATAAAACACCCAGCAGCAATTAAATACCACCAAAAGAAAGCTCTATTTGTGTGAAAAAAATTATACATATTTCATTTGGGTACAGTGTCGCATGACCACGCAATTGTCATTCAAAGTCCGACAGCACTGAAAGCTGAAAATTGGCCTGGGCAGGAAGGGGGTATAAGTGCCCAGTAGGCAAGTGGTTAAAGTCTTTGCAATTATACATTGGGGAACATGATCCTGAAATTGTTTGACAATGTTTGCATTCAACTATTCACAGATTGGTGAACCTCTGCCCATCTTTACATCTGAGACATTCTGACTCTAAGATGCCCTTTTTATACCCAATTGTGTTACGGACCTGTTGCCAATTAACCTAATTAGTTGCAACATGCTCTTCCAGCTGTTCCTTCTTAGTGCCACTTAATAATGTTCCCCAATGTATAATTGCAAAGACTTTAACCACTTTGCCAGCTTTCTGCCCTGTTCCAACTTTTTTGAGATGTGCTGCTGCCATCAATTAGAAAAAATACCTTATTAACTCTAACCTCCTTACTGTTAGTACAATAGGAGAAGTTTATTCTATAAAATGTATAACCTCTATATATCATAATTATGTAGTATGAAGGACTATATAATCTTACTGTGAGGAAGGTTTCAATTCAAGGCTAATGGCAGTAGGCCCTCTAAAACATGTGATTTGGTCATCAACATACTACAGATAAAGGAGGAGTGCAACTGCAGTGTCATAGTACTGCGATATAAATACAGACAGTCTATGTTGCTGTTGGTAATTCAAACATCTTTAAGCCAACAGCCTACTAATGCTAACCATATACTGTAAGATTTTAAAGATCTAAAAGATTACTCTATCTATGCTTACAGCATGGATGGATGAATCCTTCATGCCAGGCTTCTGTATTCTGACAACTGTCAGAATACCTGAACAGCCGCTGCTTGGCTGACAACTTTCAATGCAGCAGCTTTGATTTTAAAAGTATGGGAGGGTGGGTGGGAGGGGGCCAACAGGACCACCCACATAGAAAGTTTCAGGAGATTTATCAGGAACTGACCAAAGTTCACACAGTGTATGGTTTTTAATATCAACAGATATCAAACCGGACTGAAAGATCTACCTCTCCAGTGCCTCAACGTGGTCAATGCCAGGAAGAAACCAGGGAATCAGATGCATTAGTGGCCTTGGAGTAAAGTCTTGGTGATGCAGCCCTCCTTTGACTTGGAGATCAAACCAAAACTGGAAAAATGTCACATTAACTTTGTCGGCTCTAGCTCTGAGGAAGGGGACACATCCCTGGAAAGCGTCAGCAGGCCGACCTCACCACCAGTCGGAGACACTGCCATCACGTTGGGCCATCCCAGTGGTTTTATAAGCTTTTATATGCACCTTAATATGTGAGTATGTTTTTACATTTTTAATAAACCTTGGACAATGCACCACCTATCAACAGATATCAGCATGTTTATTTGGAGGAGGTCATTGATAAAAGATGGTTGCAGTACTTACCTGGAAATACACCAAGACCTTTATTTACTTCCAGATTTATAACTAGGGTTCTTGCAGTGATGCTAAAAATTTGTCTAGGTGCAAAATTCAAACCATCTGTAACTTGAAAGTTGAATCCCCCAGACATTGGTCCTAAAACAAGACCAGCAAAGAACACAACATCACCAAGGGTACCACACTTCCAGTTTAGTTCCAAGACAGGATATAGTAGATCATGAGGTTGGTTTACTAAAGGCAAATAGACTGCAAAAGTGCAGTTGCTTCAGAGCTTAGTAAATGAGGGGAAGCTCCCCTGACTTCCATCTTCCAACCACGTGCAAGCAAAAATATATATATAGATTTTTTTTTCCTTGCATATGATTGGGTATTCTTTGCAAAATGAATAGTCACCTTTTACTAAGCTCTGGAGCAACTGCACTTGCAGTCTATTTGCTCTTTAGTAAATCAACCCCCATTAATATTTCTACACTGTAAAAGGGACTGTTATAATCTGTTACAATGTTCCTAATTGGGTCATGTAAAATATTTCAACCGGGCCGCCAGTTTGACATCCCTGCGTTACATTGAATAATATTCATCTTTCAGAAATGTATCAAAAGTGAAAATATTTAAAGCTAAAGAGTGTTTGTTTTTCAAAAAAGTTCATAACCTAGAAGTTGACCCCCCCCCCCCCAAAAAAAAGAACGCAGCTTAAAGTTCCACTAAAATATCTTTAAATCTACAAAAATATTTTCTACACAGGCAGGCCATACATTATACTTTTTTTTTGTTCAACTAGCAGGTTGAGTGGGAAAAAAGGTGGATGGGGAATCACACCTAAAGCGTTAATTGTGTTCCCAGGTGGGGAACCTTCCCGCTGGCAGAATATAGTGATTGGTGTTGCTGGCTACAGCCAGCAGCACTGATCGCTCAGGAAAAGCCCCACAGGGTGGCTGTACACAAGTTGATCAATTTGTGAACAACCAGCTAGCTCATACCGGCCAAATATAAATCCATGTATGGCCAGCTTAACTCATTAATTGGCCCTGCAATCTCTTTTTCATGAAATAGTTTCTTACCATGTTTTTTTTACTACCTTGTAACATTCTCTGCGAGGTCTTGAACCTTTGGTTTTCACCGTTCACTCCCCCTCCTTTGCTTGGAACAAGCAATACAGATTAGTTGCACTGCTGTATGAACAATAAAAATCCCATAGTCCCTAGTACATCTTGGAAACGTGCAAAGGAGGGTGGCCCTGTTACTACATACAGTGGGACCATAGAGAACAAATGTAAATATATGCACTCAGTTGCAGCTCAGCTGGCTCTCCCCAAATGCTACTATGCTTTTGTGAACAAACATTTCAGAGTATACCAGATGCAAGTCCCTGGAAATCCAACATAAACTAGAAATCATTTAGATCTTCATTTGCTCACCATTGTGCACAAACACAAGCTGTCCATTATTTATGTGCTGCTGGGTGAAATTGAGAATACTCCGATCTGGGTGGGATTTCAGTGAGAGGTGGCCATTGCTGGGTGGTGTGATGAAGTACACCAGATCAGCTGGAGAGGTGTCCTTATCTTCAGCCAACAGATCGTTAGAAGTCACTTCTGTCAAAGAGCCGACCCAGACCTAAAAGACACATGAAATAGGTGCTTTAATGCAAGGTCAGTCTTCATGGATCAATGGCATGGAGCTTTATAACCTACTGAGCAGGGCCCTCGGTTTCCTCTTGTACCAAATTGTATTGTAATTGTAATTTTCTAAAGTGCTGCGCAAACTGTTGGTGCTATATAAATCCTGTATAATAATAATACTGTACCCTTCGTATTACCAGATGGCTACCTTTGTACAAAGCACTAAATTGAAACCATTCCCGACATCTACACATTATTGTCAGTACTGCAAATTCACAAATTTCCTATAAACAGCTTGCAAAGGGATTAATATCAATTATGTTTCAAAAATTGCCTTGATAAACCCCATTGCATGGCACCACCATTTTAACCATCAGAAGATTTACCCCCCTTGTTGACCAGGCCATTTTTTGCGATATGGCGCTGAGTTACTTTAACGGTCATGCAACGCTGTACAAAAAAAAATGTGTCTTTTTTGCTCCACAAATAGAGTTTTCTTTTGGTTGTATTTGATCACCTCTGCATTTTTTACTTTTTGCGTTATAAACAAAAAAAAAAAAGACCAACAATTTTGAAAAAAACAAAACAAAAAAACTTTTTTATTTTCTGTTATAAAACATATCCAATATAAAAATGCTAAAAAATCTAATTTCTTCACAAACTTAGGCCAACGTGTATTCTGCTACATATTTTTGGTATAAAAAAAACCCCCAAAACGTGTATATTGATTAGTTTGCGCAAAAGTTATAGCATCTACAAACTATGGGACATAGACTGGAATTTTTTTTTTTAATACTAGTAATGGCGGTGGTCAGCGACTTATAACAGGACTGTGATATTGCGGCGGACATTTTTGCACTAAAATGACATTTTGTGGGAACCAGTGACACGAATACAGCGATCAGTGCTAAAAATATGTACCGACACTGTACTAATGACACTGGCTGGGAAGGGGTAAACAACTAGGGTGATCAAAGGGTTAACTGTGTGCTTGGTGTACACTAGGTCATGCTTTTAATAGGGGAAGTGAAGGATCATGTTCCCACCTTTGCTAGAACAGAACAGAGCTCTTGTCTACATAGGCAGAGCTCTGTTCTGGCTGAAGATCGGTGGGTGCCGGCAGACATCATTTTATCAGCACTCGCAGATCGGCTTCTACTGTGAGTATTCACAGAGGTCACAGATGTTGGGGCCTTCACCCATCCAGATAGTAGTGGGCTTAGAGCTTTGAGCTCTACAGTATGTAAAGGAACTGATGGTTTAGGCAACAAAAGAGGGTAAGGAATTAGAGGTGGACAGCATTGGAAGGGTGCCTGCAGTAGGACTAAGCAGGGGAGCAGGTTTATTACAAAAAACATCTTGGAAGGCTTGATATTGTTGAGGAAGCACCAGAGAGGTGGTGACCTCAGCCACAGGTACAGAGTGAGGTGGAAGAACTTTAGAGAGACAAGTCTTATGGCATTGTGACCCCCATGACAATACTTGGCCAGAGTTCCAGTCTAGGTAGGGTGAGTGTTTCTGCAACCATGGAAGTCCAAGAATGATGGGACTTGAAGACTTAGGAAGGATCAGAAAGGAGATTTCCTCACGATGAAGAACACCAACATGCATAGTTACAGAGTTAGTTTGGCACCATAGGGGGTCCTATGGCCAAGGTAGAGCCATCAACTAAAGATACTGATAGGAGTGTCATCAAGAGGACAAGAGGAATGCCCAATTCAGTGGCCAATGATAGCTCGATGAAGTTCCCGGCTGCCCCAGAGTTCACATATGCAGAAACCTGATACGAGTTCAGGGCCCAAAGAGTGGAGACAGGTATGATAAATAGAGGGAAGGTAGCGAAATTCAGGTTCTGGTCTAGATCACCTCCCTCAGAGTGACCTAGACCCGAGAGTTTCCCGGACGGACAGAACAGGACTTTATTATAGGACCTTCAGCCCCACAGTAAAGGCATAGGCCAAGTCTTAGGCTATGCGATCGCTCTTGTGGAGTGGGGAGTGTTTGGCCTAACTGCATAGGCTCTTCAGATGCCGGTACAGTTGCAGAGGTGGATTGATCAAGGGATTTCTGGAAAACAGGAGCTAAACAACCCACGGGGGCGACGTGGACCAGCCCTTTCCAGATCTCACAGCGGAGATCGATTTGAATGCCAACAGCAATCAAGTCATCCAGGGTGGTGGGTATGTTTCTTCCAGCTAGTTCATCCTTAATATGGTCCACTAGACTCTGCCAAAAGGTTGCAGAAAGGGCCTCATTATTCCATGCCAGTCCCAAAGATAAGGTGCGAAACTGAACTGCATATTGACCAAGTCATGCCACCTTGATGAAGAAGAGCTCGCGCAGCAAATGAAGTTCTGCCGGGCACATTGAAGGTTTTACTGAATGCTTGCTGGAAGGCTGAGAAACTGAAAATAGTAGGATCTTAACGCTCCCACAGTGGCAAGGCCCAAGCCAGAGCTTCACCACAAAGGAGTGAAATCATGTACGCCACCTTGGACCGGTCAGTAGGAAAATGGTGGGCTTCTAGCTCAAAGTGAATTAAGCACTGATTGATGAAGCTCCGACCAGCTTTGGGATCACAAGAGAAGCGAGACGGTGGAGGCAGCTGGAGTTTTGAAGGACTGAAGCTGGAGTTTTGAAGTGGACACAACCTACAGCTGATTAAAACGGGAGGAAAGTTCCTGCAGACACTGCATAATTTGTTCTTGATAGGCCTTCTGGACATCGACTGTCAGGGATCCGGGTATGACCAGAGATGTGTGGACCAACACAGGGAAACACAAACTTCAGGTATAGTATAAAACAATACAATTTATTAAAGGCTAAACAATACATAAATGCAGTGCAAGGCTAAACATAAACACAGTGCAAACAAAACCAAACCTCCAACAGATAACAATATGTACAACACCAAACAAAGTTGGGCAGGCCGGGTCGGTAGCTAATGGGCAGACAAGGTACAAGGAGCAGGCAGGAGAGTGGTCAGGAGTAGCCGAGGTCGCTACAGGCAGATTTCATGCGGAGTCAGGATCAAAGCAGAGAGTCAGGCAGGCAGGATGCAGGATCAGGATACAGGGCACAAGGGAGCAATACACCAAGGCACTGACTGCAGGCCTGGTCCTGCTTAAATATACCTCCTGCAAACAGCCTCAGGTGATGGCCTGATTGCAGGAGTGAGACACTGGATGCTGAGAGCACCCGCTGGCCAGCACTGGTACTGCAGCCCACAAGGCAGGTAAGCCCCAGCACTACCAGAGATAAGACCATTCCTGACATCGACTCTCTGCGCCAAACACTGAAGTTGTTCCAGAAGAGACTGCGGTGTCTCAGAGTATCTCACGGCCTGAGCAAACTGTCAAGTGTTTGTGGTAGTGAGCCCCTGTAGATCGCCAACTCAGGGTTTTCCAGAGCACGAAGTCTAAGCCCCAGCCTGCTTCTTCACCAGGACCCCTGATGGTGGGGATGGACTTGCAGCAAGCAGGAACCAGGTTGTGGCTCCCAGGTAAGCCCAGCTGAGGATGCGGAGACTGCTCACGTGAGCAGAGTACTATAGCAGGAGAAAGCAGGAAATCCGGTAGACGTGCCAAGGTCAGGATGGGCGGAGAACAAGCAAAGTCGGTGGATGAAGCTGGGATAGGTACACGGGTAGCCAGATACAGTTGCAAGAAAAAGTATGTGAACCCCTTGGGATTACGTGGAGTTTTGCATGAATTGGGCATAAAATGTGCTCTGAACGTCATCTAAGTCACAACAATAGAAAAACACAGTCTGCTGAACATAATACTACACAAACATTAGATATTGCCATGGTTTAATTGCACATGACATGTAAACATTCACAGTGCAGGGAGGAAAAAGTATGTGAGGCCCTAGCTTAAGGACTTCTCCCAGAGCTAATTGGAGCCAGGAGTGAGCCAACTTTGACACCAATCAGTGTGATGATATTGGATGTGTTGCTGACAGCTGTCCTGTCCTTAAAAAACACACACCTTTTTTGGGTTTACTGGTTTCAAGAAGCACGGTCTGATGTGAACCATGCCTCGCAGAAAAGAGCTCTCAGAAGACCTACGATCAAGAATTGTTGACTTGCATGAAGCTGGAAAGGGTTACAAAAGTATCTCCAAAAGCCTTGATGTTCATGTGTCCATGGTAAAACAGACTGTCTACAAATGGAGAAAGTTTAGCACTGTTGCTACTCTCCCTAGGAATGGTCATCCTGTAAAAATGACTGCAAGAGCACAGCGCAGAATGCTGCATGAGGTAAAGAAGAATCCCAGAGTGTCAGCTAAAGACCTACAGAAATCTCTGGCACATGCTAACATTTTTGTTGACACATCTACAATAATGAAAACATTAAACAAGAATGGAGTACATGGGAGGACACCACGGAGGAAGCCATTGCTGTCCAAAAAGAATATTGCAGCACGTTTGAAGTTTGCAAAAGAGCACCTGGATGTTCCACAGCACTACTGGCAAAATATACTGTGGACAGATGAAACCAAGATTGAGTTGTTTGGGAAGAAAACACAACACTATGTGTGGAGAAAAAAAGGCACAGCACACCAACATCAAAACCTCATCCCCACTGTAAAACATAGCGGATGGAGCATCATGGTTTGGGGCTGCTTTGCTGCCTCAGGGCCTGGACGGATTGTTGTCATTGATGGGAAAATGAATTCCAGAGTTTATCAAGGCATTTTGCAGGAAAACGTACGACCATTTGTCCGCCAACTGAAGCTCCGCAGAGGATGGGTGATGCAACAGGACAATGACCCAAAGCATACAAGTAATTCAACAAAACAATGGCTGCAACAGCACAGAATACGCCTTCTGGAGTGGCCCAGTCAGAGTCCTGACCTCAACCCGATTGAAATGCTGTGGCATGACCTTAAGAGAGCGATTCACACCAGACATCCCAAGAATATTGCTACACTGAAACAGTTTTGTGAAGAGGAGTGGTCCAAAATTACTCCAGATCGATGTGCAGGTCTGATCTGCAACTACAGGAAACGTTTGGTTGAGGTTATTGCTGCCAAAGAAGGGTCAACCAGTTATTAAGTCCAAAGGTTCACATACTTTTTCCTCCCTGCACTGTGAATGTTTACAGGTTATGTGCAATTAAACCATGGCAACATCTAATGTTTGTGTAGTATTATGTTCAGCAGACTGTGTTCTTCTATTGTTGTGACTTAGATGACGTTCAGAGCACATTTTATGCCCAATTCATGCAAAACTCCATGTAATCCCAAGGGGTTCACATACTTTTTTTTGCAACTGTACAAGAGTAGCAATAAATGGGAGCTCAGAGAACTAAGAGGTTGCTCTGTGGGCTAGACTGAGCATGTCTTATATAGACAAGCAAACTAGGAGGCGGGCCAGGTAGTGATGGAAGGGAAGAAAATAAAACTCAGAAAATAGGAGGCGATGCCCATAGGTGAGCACAGACAAACCACACATGTGAAAGGAATCAGGGTAGGAAAAGCACTGCAGCAAGGAGGTAAGAATACACAAACAAGAAACTGCAGGCTAACTTGTGACAGCTAGTCTCATATCAAAAATGAAGCAATTACTGAAGATACAAAAATTCTCAAAAGACAAAATAAAACTTTGGAAATGATGTAGTGTATTATATTCTCTCTTTTCTGAGCATGCGTGGTCTTCTGATGTTTTTTTTGAATGAATGCTGTACTGATTAAACAAAAATCGCTCCTTCTGGTATCGTACGAGAAAAGTTTTTGTGTTTGTTCCTTCAAACAATTTAGCATGAACTCTCATGATTGGCTCTTGAAACCTGTGTACTAATAATCAGATGTTTGAACGCTTGCTTCGAAAGCGGTATTTTTCGTCCGATTTTCTTATCATTTGTACTAGGCATTAAGCTTTGTTGGATAAAAAGTGAATACTCATTGATCCTACTGACGAGATAAAATAAAGCTTTATTGACTTCAACAAATCACATGCTAGAAATGTATTTTTTTTAAATACGCATATGAGTAGTGAGAACAGGTTCACCCTAGTTGGTAAAGCACTCACATGTATCCCCAGTAACAATCACCTTTCACCACATGCTATGGGTATACTGCATGGTATACTGGGTGTAGCAAGATGGCCGCTGCCGGAACTGAGTCTCCACATACCGGAAATGACGTACTGTCACGTGGCAGCGGCCATCTTGCTACACCCAGTATACCATGCAGTACACCCATAGCATGTGGTGAAAGGCGATTGTTACTGGGGATACATGTGAGTGCTTTACCAACTTTTATCTGCAATTTAAATAAAAAGATACTGCACCATGGAAGGTTTCTTGCTTTATACCCTATATATGTTACCTTGAGTGGAGGAGGAGTGAATAAGGTGTGCTGAGCAGAGGTCTTTTTCCTATCCCATGGTCCCTGTGATGTGATGAGGAGTGGAGTGGAGAGGATCTGTTACTGTTTATTATAGCCCTGTGTGGGTCAATGTGTGGAGGTGAGCAGGCATTGCTGCCATTTGAGGATTTCTGTTCATTTTTCACTGGAGTGAAGATCACATCAGCACAGATTCACTTGCATGGACTTTATGTTCTCAATTAACACATATATAATTTGATTGGTTTGACGTTTGTATATACACAGTGTGTTTTTAGAGATATTGATAAATAGCACGGGAATTTTTTCTTCTTAAAGAATCACTTCACAATTATCTGTAGTTTGTCACATATTCAAGGTCATGTTTCACTTATACTTGTGGAAAAAGATATTTATTTGTTTGCAATTATTTGTCACTGAGCACTATTGTGTGTGCACGGCTAGTAATATATAATATTTATCTGTATTTAATAGATAGGATTTATAGCGCTTCACTATTTACAGTTACTTAGTACATTAGTGTGATGGTCACTGGGAAGAATGCTCCTTACATTTGTGGCCTTAGGGAAGAATCTCTCCTTACAGATGGCTAAAAAGATCATTGGTGTCAGTGGTTACTTATCTAAGAGGCAGGAATTGCACAAGGAACCCCTAGCAGCCTCTGGAGGAACCCTGGTTGAGACTGGTTAAATTTGTCAACATATAGGAATCCTTGAAATAACTTTCCAGTCCCAGGGAACCACTTTTAAAAATTAATATATCTACAACTCATGATATATTAGTGTGATGCTCAGTAGGAAGAATGTTCGTTACACTTGGAACATGTGGTCATTGGAAAGAATTACCCCCTTACAAACAGCGAAAAAGATCAATGGTGTCAGTGGGAACTTATCTGAGAGGAAGAAACTGCTCATTGTATAAGGAACCCCTAGCAAGCGCTGGAGGAACCATAGGGGTTCCATGGAACCATGGTTGAAAAACATACACTGGCTGTCACAGCAATATGTCAATGGACTATTTTTGGTGTTTATTTAATTTCCATTCTCTCTTTTCAATTATGTCCTCCCTATAAACTTAACAATATATGCATGGACGCTCTAAATGCATTTGCATTTCTACTAGTACTATGGATGGGTTAATGCACCCAGTGTATGTTTACATTCCTGTCTTCCATACCATATAAAACAGGCACTGGAAGGAGAATCTATAATTCCAAACTAAAATCATTAAAATATGGAACAGCACTTAAGCAAAATGTCAGTCACATAAAAATGCTTTCAGGAAAAAGTGAAGTGAATTTGTGTTTTACCCAAACAAAAAATAGGAAATGTATTTAATATCTTGCATGGCAAGCAAGCTGTGGTACCAATAGCAACTGGATTCTAGTGTTAAAACTATAAATGTGGGTTCTGATAGCTTACTACAGGAAAGGCTTTTGAACTAGGGTTCTTCTAGAGACTGCCAGGAGTTCCTTGATCAGTGAAAAATGACTACCGATCTCCTACCTACTATGATTACCAATATAAGGGGCGATTTCCCTCTGACGTTTAATGTACGTGATCACTTCTCTACGTTGTGCAAGAGGGCTTGTTCTTAACTCATCCCCAATGTAAAGCAACATTTCTCCACTGACCACTAATGAAGGGGGCACTTTAACCCTGACAACTAGAGTACAAGGACTTTTTTTCTTTTTTTTTTTTTTTAACAGCTGATATTTCTTTCTGGTTGTTAATAATTTATTTTAATGATTACTCAGGTATAGAGCAAGGGAAGGTTGGCTCTGGGCATCAAATATTCTAGGTATGCCAATTGCTTTATTCTTTTATTTAAATATTTCAACAGCTTACTAATCCCGAGCGTTACAATGAAATATAGCAAGAATAGTTTTTAGCAGGCATTCCCTGGGACCTCAAAATTAGTTCAAGGGTTCTTCCAGGGTAAAAGGGTTCAGAAAAGCTGCTATAGGAAAAACCCAGTTTTTCTTTAAGTCCTGGTTTACACCGAATGCAGCTTTGAAATCATGCTACTACAGCTGAAGTAGTGAAATTTCATATGCTGGCTTGTCAACATCTGTTTGCCTTCATGCACAGATGTCAATGCACGCCACACATCAAATCAACATACACCTTGTTCCAAATTATTATGCAAATTCTATTTAAGTGTCACAAAGATTAAATATTTTGTTTTTCAGCATTGTGTCTCGGGGCTCTTTTGATCACTGAAAACAATCTCGGACACCTGTGATAATTAGATTGGCCGGTGAGTCCAATTTAAGGAAAAACTACTAAAGGACGGTGTTCCACATTATTAAGCAGAGCACCATTTTCAAGCAATATGGGGAAGAAAAAGGATCTCTCTGCTGCCGAAAAGAGTGAAATAGTTCAATGCCTTGGACGAGGTATGAAAACATTAGATATTTCACGAAAACTTAAGCGTGATCATCACACTATTAAGAGATTTGTGGCTGATTCAGAGCACAGACGGGTTCCTGCAGATAAAGGCACATTGAGGAAGATTTCTGACAGATCCATGCATCGGATCAAGAGAGCAGCTGCTAAAATACCATTACATAGCAGCAAACAGATATTTGAAGCTGCTGGTGCCTCTGGAATCCCACGGACATCAAGGTGTAGAGTCCTCCAGAGTCTTGCAACTGTGCATAAACCTTCTATTCGGCCACCAATAACCAATGCTCACAAGCAGAAACGGCTGCATTGGGCAGAAAAATACATGAAGACTAATTTTCAAATAGTCCTGTTCACTGATGAGTGCCGTGCAACCCTGGATGGTCCAGATGGATAGAGTAGTGGATGGTTGGTGGACGGCCACCCTGTTCCAACAATGCTGCAACATCAGCAAGGTGGTGGTGGAGTCATGTTTTGGGCCGGAATCATGGGAACAGAGCTGGTCAGCCCCTTTAGGGGCCCCAAAGGTGTAAAGATGACCTCTGCAAAGTATGTGGAGTTTATGACTAACCACTTTCTTCCCTGGTATAGAAGGAAGAACTATGCTTTCCGTAATAAAATCATCTTCATGCATAACAATGCACCATCTCATGCTGCAAATAATACCTCTGCATCAATGGCTGTTATGGGGATAAAAGGAGAGAAAGTCATGGTGTGACCTCCATCCTCCCCTGACCTCAATCCTATTGAGAACCTTTGGAGCATACTCAAGCAAAAGATCTATGAGGGTGGGAGGCAGTTTACATCCAAACAGCAGCTCTGGGAGGCTATTCTGACATCTTGCAAACAAATTCAAGCAGAAACTGTCCAAAAACTCACAAGTTCAATGGATGCAAGACTTGTGAAGCTGCTATCAAATAAGGGGTCCTATGTTAAAATGTAACGTGACCTGTTAAAATGTTTAAAAAGTTAAAATGTTGTTAAAAGTTTGATTGAAATAGCTTTTGATTTCAGTAAATATGCTGCAAACACAACAAATGACAATTTTCAGTTCTTTACAACCTATAAAGTGTTTTGAAATTTACTGTGCGTTATAATTTGGAACAGTGCATTGTAAGTTTTTTATGTTTAAAAAAAATACTGTTATCATTAGGAGGTTTGTTCTATAAAATTTGAATTGTACTCTTAATAGTTCATAACATGAGAATTATGCTGACTGTTATTTACATCAATTATTTAGGTAAATGAGAAAAATATAATTTGCATAATAAATTTGGAACATGGTGTAAATAGCGCAAGAACAATTTTCAAAATCGGTGCAAGTCGGAGTTGCACTGTTTGAACGGTTCCATAGGCACAAATAGGGTGCAACTTTGAACTATCAAACCAGGTGACAAAACGCATTGGTGTGAACAGGGGCTCAATGTTAAAACAAACTTGTGTGTGTTCCTCTACAAACACATGCTTGAGTGAAATTCACTGGAACACAACAAATGAAGAATAAAAGGCTGTGGGACAATACACACAGTTTAGTATTAGGGTGTGGTCTCTTTTCTATTCTACATACTTACTCGAAAAATGTTGTTGGATGTTATGACTGGGTATTCATCATTTATGGGTAGAACAGACACAAATATGGACTGTGGGAGACTTTGTTTGGAGACCTCTGTATTATTCAAAATTATCGTAAAATTATCCTCCAAGGTTTCACTACCATCATGGATATAATAGATCAATTCCTGTTCCACCTTAAAATACATAAATAAAAAAAGAAATTACAGGTGTACATATACTATTGGCATACTACACATTCAATTTGAGTTAAGTAAAAAAGTAAACCATTGTCCAGTAATTTATTCCTTCAAAATGATTCAATATTTTTTAAAAAGGGCACAAGTTTATTAGCTTTCGAGGTGTTTGCGTGTCTTTACCGTGGTGTAATTAGTTTCCTACAGATTTTAGACAGCTGTAGGATAGTTTTGTTTTTTAAGAATATAACAGCTCCTGCTGTAACTACGGTCTTCTATGGACATGAGCAGTGCAGCTCTCTTCCCTTCTCTAAATGCAGTGTCGCTGACTGTTGTGTGCCAGCAAGATGCATTGGAGTACTATTCAAAATTAAATGATATTGCTATGCACCATTATTATTATACAGTATTTATAGAGCGCCAAAAGGTTTGCTCAGCGCTGTACATTAGCGAGGGGGACAGAACATGAGACAATCCAGTAACAATACAATACACGAGGGGTTCGAGGGCCCTGCTCTTTCGAGCTTACAATCTAGGAAATCAAATGCAACACACTTCAGTGCATCCGGCCTTAAGGGTTTAACAAGAATGGGGCCTTATGTAATCTTGCAGCTCAATACTTCAGGGTAATGTTTTACTGTAAAGAGGAATTCCAGGTATGGATATTTTATAGTTATATTGGTCCAGCTTGGATCAATGTAACAATACATATACCATATCTAGCCAATGCCCCTGGAAGCGGGGGAATTGCTGAAGTAGACTCTGATACTCCAGTGATCTCCACTAGCTTACAGTTCCTGCACTGAGCAGCTGCCTTGTTGCGTTCTGAAAACAGGAGGTTGGCCACTCAGCACAGGCACCACCCAGAGAATGCTTTGCATTTTCTGTATGAATAAAAATCATTCTCGGATTAGATGAGGTGGACAGCGTGACGTCACCTCCTCACCTCTCAAAAACAAGTTGCAGATTTACTAATATGCTAAGAACTGAAATCTATAATCTTATTTTTAAAATTAAGTAGGCATTGCACTCTTAGCCACCAATAGGAATACTTTAACTGTTGGAGACTCTGGTAAACTAAAGTCTGATCGATTGTTGTAGGTTAGGCTGGTTCACGTTTACATTTTAAAATGAATGGTAATTTATTACATTTTTCTCTTGCATTATTTACCCATCACTGCATTTATTACTTACGAACTCACTGCATTTGCAGGTTGCACTAGTCAATGACCAACATCTTTCAAGTCAGTGACTCAAGTAATATTGAATTGTGTTGCGTATGTGTACCGATTTCCTCAGACTACAGGGAAGAATCTGGTTGTTTGTGTTAGAAACAGAAATCATGTTACATGGTATTGAAAACCATTTATACAAGCTCTCTTCTAAACAATGAGAACTTAGACACTATTGCATTTTGGGCTAAAGTAATTTGGTAGTTAAATACTTCTATTGTGTTTTAAGGTATTCTGATTATACAATGCTTATAGGAAAATAATGGTCAACAATAGGGTGACCTTTTAAAATATTTGACCCAAGGCATGTATGATACAACCATGCCATCTAGAGGTTAAATTGGAGAATATTACATCAGTGTAATAAGGTAGAAAAGGATGCGCCCATGTGGGATTGGCTACCCAAAACTTTCCAAATAACAAGTCGTTAGATTAAAGCTGACAGGAGGACTCTATGATGATTTAACACCAAGGAAGATCTCTGCCAGAACCTAAAGACTTTTAGCCCAATCTCCTGCAACTGTTTTAAAGCAAGCCTGGGGTCTGTGTTGCCTATGGAGATTGTGATGCCTCTATAAATCGGAGCCAAGTAACTTTTCAGCGTATTACTATTGTACACAGAACATAGTTTCGCTAGGAAGTAGGTACCATTTTGCTTGTTATAGGTATATCTGTCTGTCTTGTATTGTATTCCTATAACTGTAGTATGTTGTATATACAGCATTTTTGTTTAGTAAAAGCACATTATTACATTACAGAGGTCTAAGCTTCCTTGCTTATAACGCAAAGTAACTTTTATTAAACACAAAGCGAAACAGGAATCCACTGCATTGGCTTGATAGCTAAGAAACTACCAGAAGCAGAGGTCAGTAATGGAAGCCTCCATATTTATTTCTATGCATTTTGTTTTTAATTACACCAAAAACTTAACCTTAGGAGTTTTAATATGGAAATTACCTGTTTTTTGGTAAAGCTGGACAACCTTATTCCAGGAAATCTTGTGTTTTCAATGTAACCATGAGCAGGAGGATAAAGAAGAACAAACTCAGAATTGAAATTCTGGAAGTGTTTGCTAGGTACATGCAGGAATTCCTGTATCAAGGCCTTAGATGCCCCTTCCTTGACAGTAATATTTTGAACCTCCAGTGGAATCTGGATTGGGATTATATCTACAGATACAGTTATGCCCATTATCTCCCTTACACCATTGGTCACATCTAATGTAAAGTTGTCTTGCAACCGGCCAGCCTCTGTTTGCACATACTGAATGTCATCATTGTTAATATCTTGCTGCGTAAACACCATCACAGACAGATCATCAGGAAAACGGTGTACCAGGGAATCAAGTCTGCGTATATATCCATATTTCGGAGGCGTGGCCACAGTGAAAATGATTTCACCAGGTGTGTTATCCTCATGGACAACCTGAATTAGAAAAAGTAAAAATAAAACATAAATAAGAGCTACAAATGTTTATAAAATGTACTTCAAGTTTAAGTTTTCAATTTAGAATTATGATAAAAAGACTTAAAATAATTACTGTTAAGTATGGTCTATGCCAATGGGATTTGAGCTTCTGCCAATGCGGTTTACTTTCAGATACGTCTTGCATTTGATATCAGTTTCAGAAACTTCTGTGATCATTCAGAATTCATTGACAGGGGAACTGGACCTACAATTGATCACCTTCTGAACTGCATTTTACCTCCTCAAAAGAAGCATCAACTGCAATCTCATTGATTTTGAGAAAATCAGTTTTGGCAGGAACAAAAACCCAGTGAAAAAAGTGCTAAAAGGAATAACTAAGAACCACAAACAGAGGACCATGGCTTGAGATAAATCACTGGCTCTTTGAATGGTATATATTGTTTTATTAATGTAGAACTATAGGCAAAACTTTTTTTTTCTGTTTTTACTTTCACTTTTGATCACAGCAGTAAACAGGACAATTGGAGAGGGTGAATTTCCCTAACGGACACACACAGGAATAAAAAGCTGACAGGTGTTTTAATCCCTCCCCACTCTATCCAAAACTAAAAAATGTTTTGCCTTTAGTTATACTTTATTCTAATCCCCACTTCACAGTACCACTTCAACCTAACGTGTCTGTGTTAAATAACATTGCATGTTAAAAACATAAATATCCCTAATGCTTTTTTAATCAAGATCTGAAATTAAGTTTACACCCAGCTACGTTGTTCTTTTCCACAATGTGATACACAGGCCCACACTTCCCAGAAGTTTACATATGTATATACTGTACAATGCAGAACCCCCACTCCTATTTCAGGAGAACAGCAGCTTACTGGGGAGACAACACTTGGCTATTAGCCAAGATTTTGTGGCACCATACTGCTTAAAGTAAAAATGCAAAGTGACATGCCATGAACAGATTTATTGTAAACCAAGCAACAACAATCAGCAGATACCACATCAAGCCTTTGTGCAATGTCTGCTGATGCTTGTGGTTTGATCTATAATAAACCTCCTTTTCTTATCACATGACTTTTGTGGACCATTTTCCCTTATTTCACTGTGTTATCTACAGCCAGGTTAGACAGAGGCCCTGCAAATTCTTTGCAAACTGGATGATGGCCAAGTATCTTGGCGGTAGCACTAAATATATTTTACACAAGTACTGCTTCAGGGCAGTTAGCCCAAGATAAGTGCAAAATATTGGAAGTGAAAGTATGCTGCAGGTACTTATTCAGATGCACAAAGCTGTTCACCTAGAACTGATAGTATAACTACAATATGTAAGAAGAGGAAAAATTACCCACACCTTTCATTTATCTCCGGAAGCCTTTAGCAGAGAGATCTCTGTATCAGAGTTCCTAGCTCTACCAACCCACTCATGTCATTGCAAAAGGATCTTATTTAATAATGCAGTAAGACCACATAAGTGGAAATGTTGGGAGGACATGTAGAGGAAGAAGAGTTAGGCAAAACCAGCTGTGGGTGTTCTATTCCATCAACATCTGTTTTGGGGAAGGGGGTTAACAACCATTTATTTATTTTTAGGTCTTTAGTCAATGGGTAACTTAATACTATCTAGAAACCAATAGGTTTATCTTCATCTAAAACGATGTTGGGTACAAATATACCCCCCAAAACATAAAAGTAGCAAAGTCAACTTACAACTCCTTTAACATGACAGTACAGTATGCAAATGTCTTACACCTGACATTTTAAGATGGATTTAATCAGTACCATTTCCTCCCACAGCTATAACCACAGTGCTTCTTGCAGGGTAGGATTTTACTGCCTCAATTCGAGCAACCACTAAATGAAAGGAATTCAGAGGCAATAAATTGACTTTAGGCCACTATACAATCACCACCCACATATTTTATGTATTTCCAAAAGTCTTTAGAAAATATACTTACTTGCAGCTTGTCTTTGTCTATTTTACCTGGCCTTCCTTCTTCAACCATAAGGGCCTTGAGATTTTGTACTGTTGGAAGTCGCTGATGACTTTCCAAATAGACTCGAACTTTAATTTCAACTTCTACAGACACAGTATCAATTTTCACAGTGACCGTAAATGTGTCAGACAGATGATTGCCGTTATCATGCTTATAAGTCACATGTCCGTTTTTTAAATCTTCACGTGTGAACAATGTTGAAATCTGTTTTTTTGTATTAATCTTTCCATGTTTTGGTGGCAGACTTATGAAATAAATAATGTCACTCTCACTTTTTACATACATGTTTGTTGCAATGCTAAAGTTGGCTGCTGTAATTACTTTCTCCTTTCCTTTCTGGACCAACAAACCAGTATTGTTTATAATTTTAATGAAGGGCTCAGATGCTGTAACTTCTAGCAGCGATGATGTGTAATGTTTTCCATCAGTTACGAACAAGACAAAACGGCCATAGGATCCACCATGGTGAATGAAAAGGATGCGTTTATTCTCCAAGTCATCCTGGGTGAACTGGTAAAGCTTTTTAGAAGTATCATCAGATGAAACAAGATCTCCATTTGGAATACCACGCCTGGTATATAATAACTGCCTATCATCAAAATCAGTGTCAGGATCATGATAGCACAAGTCTTCAAGTGTTAGCAACCTCTGACCAGATCTGACTACATGAAAAAGCTTATCAACCACACGGATAGGCTTCTCATCATTCATCAATTCAATGGATATGTTAAAAGTAAATTCAGTCTGAATTGGATTAGCACCCAGGTCAGGGTATTCTGATTCAGAAGTCACAGAAGAAGCAAGGACAACAAATGCATCTGACAAGGTTTCTGAATTGTCATGGACATACATGAGGCGTTCACCTAAGATATCTTGTGTGGAAAAGGCAGTGATGTTATCATTGCTTGTTAAAGAAGTAGAAAAATTAATCAATTTTAGTTTACCACTAAGCGGACTCCTCAAAACATTGAAGAAAAACGTTTTGTTGTTTAAAGTTTGTGCAAACAGCTCATTTTTTGTTATAAGTTTTGTCTCACCCTCTCCTAATGACAATCCTTTGTTTGTCAGAATGATGCTATTCAAGTCTGCCTTAATAAGTATCCTAAAATTATATGACTGAGATTGGGCATATTTTGTAAATATAAGGAACTTGAAAGAATCTTGGGCATCTTCATGAGGTTGGTCATTTAATTTGTATTCAATGTTTCCCTCTATAATATCAATTTGGCTGAACTCACCATTTCTGCTTAAAACCTTATTTTTACTTAGAATATTTCCTTTAGTGGGCACGGATTCTAATTTAAAAAATATATCTTTCTCTTCTAAACTAATTCTCTCTACTATGACGTGTAGGTTGTCAACTCTAAAAATAGTCTTCTCTGTGTTCTCAATATTCAAAGGAATATTTTTAAGTAATGTATATTTAAGCCACTGTACTTTAATTGGAAATACCAGTTCTTCACTAGACTTATTAGCTATGGTGATTTTAAATTTAAAATTTTCAATCACATCAACTTCTTGGATCTCATTGTATGTATTAAGGTATCGTATTCTGTCTCGTTCCAAAGAACGCTGAGTAAATGAAAATGCTGGCTTCCATTCATTTGCAGAACTACGTCTCTGGATTTGACCAAACTTTGGCATTTCTGTAACATCATACTTAATTTCTACATCCTGGTTTACTGCATTGGTTTCCACTGCCAAATTGCTTGGTTGCAGTAAAACACTTCCCCCTTGAATCACCTCAATACCTGTGTTATTTGCTACTTTAAATTCTAGCGGTATGGCCAAAATTCTCAGCACGACCGTATTACTCACTTTACCACCATCACTAACTCTTAATACAAGTCTTGAATTCTTGACTCCATGGTGGACATAATAGATGTGGCCTTCAAGCAAATCAGAATAAGAAAACATACTTATACCCTTTTCTGGATCTTTAATGTTTTCTAAAAATCCAGCATCTACATTCAAGTTACCAAGAATTACCAGATGTAGGTTCTGTGGCTCAGAGTCCACATCAGAAATTTTGATCAGGTTTCCAGTAAGACGTTTTTTGGAGTTTTCCAGTAGAGTGAACAAATTTCCTTCTGGCAAAGAAAGCTCTGGGGCATCATTAGAGGGTGTCACAGTTATGTTGAGAACATACAATGTTTCCCCTCGAAGATAGGGAGGCATCTTATTCTTGCTATTCGTAGTAACAGAAAAGCTAAACTGATCACTTGATCCTTCGGTGCCATCATGAGTATAAGTAATTCTTCCATGCCACAGATCTAGCATGGTAAACATACTCTTTTCTTGTTGTGAAGAAATATCAAACGTCAACTGGCCATGTAGTGGGTACTCAACTACCTTAAATAAAATTTGAGACTGACGAATACCAAGCTCCTTAAAATTTAAATTTAGTTTTATGTGTTTAGACTGAAGAGTACCTTTACTACCTTCCTGTACCACCAAGTTATTCAGGGTGAGAAAGACATCATTTTCATTTTTCTTGGTTGCCACTGTAGGGACATGAGAAGTAGTAGAAGCTAGGGTTAGGAGAACAGTTTTCACTTCCAGTGTTGGAACAGTGCTCAGTGCAGCTTCAGTTTTGCAACCGGGTGAAATATCTTTAGTGGATAAAACACTTCTGAATCCAAGCTTAACTGAATTCACCCTTATATTTTTAATACAGCCTTTAAATGATCCTCCTTTTGAATTCTTCCCAGTAAGTGATGTCAGACCCAAACGCTTTGCCTGGTCACGTAAAACATCATTGACACCACCCACATACATGGGACCATAAGTTTTAACACGTGATGGGAGCAAAGCTTTCTCAGTCTTCTCCCCCACCGTAAGATGAAAATGTCTTGATGTGATTTTGAGTTTGATGTAATGCCATTTATTCTCCATGATTGAACTTGGAAAATCAAGATGTGCTATATTTTTCCCCTTTCCAATACTTGCTCTTACATCCCAGTCTATTATTTCTAAAGAAACAAAATCTTCACCTTTTCCAGACTGATACATTAACAAACCTCTTCCAACTGTGGGCTGAAGAAAACATTCCCAGACAGCATTATCCTCAATATTCCAGTGTGGGAAAGCCAAGAATGATTTGGAACTAAATAAACTGATAGGGTCCTCTTCATTTATAAAGAACTCATCACTGCATCCTAGAGATACCTCATGAACATTCTTCAGACCAGCATACGGTCTAAGGTTAGACAGTAGATCATATTCATTGAATATAACATCATCCAGACATCCTCTGAAATAAGTATGCATATCTTTTGCATAAGGGACTTTAAGGCTACCAAATCCACCAACATAGAGGCCATGCTGTATATTGAATGTATTGAATCCACCAGCAATAATATCAGATTTGACATGTTTATCCACTGTAAGGGTAACATCTGTGTCTTCATGGCTTAGTTTAATAAAGTGCCACTCCAAGTCATCTAAACGAAGACCTTGGTCAAAAGAAAGTACTAGTTCACCCTTTCCAAAATTCATTTTAACCTGCAAAACATAAGGATATTGTTACTTAATATAATTAACCATAACCAATCTCTGGTCAATGCATGGATCACAAAGCACAAAAGAATTAAAAATGTATGGATCACAATGCTCTGATTAATAGAACATATTCTGAGAACAGTCAATAAATAGAAAAGCAAGAACTGTACCACTGAGGAAAAAAAAATCCACAAAAAGGCATCTTAAAAAGGCAGGTATAATACATTGAAAGCTATCACTGTATAATTTTAATGCATTGTCACAGGTAAATTGAGACTGCAGCCAAGCTATGGAAATTAGGTTATTATATTATTCTTAACAAAATGTGTATATGCTTTAAAACAAGCCCTTATAGGCCTCTGTAGCTGCAGGCATTGTGTAAAAATTTCTCAAAATTTACATCAGAAGCATTTAACTCCTTCTATACGCCAGCTCAGCTCCCTGTGCTCCCCTCCCAGCAGTGACTTGACAGCCTTCCAGTTTTCCAATCCCTAAATAAGAATGCAGAGAAAGGGGGAAGCAAGATTCAATGAAATGCTGAGACAACTTGAACAACTTTTGCTTTGAACTTTGAGAAATTGTACCACAGTGCCTGCTGCTACAAAGGTCAGGGAGGACTTATTTTCTAATTATTAATAAAAAAAAAAACGGAAACACAGAAAGTTCTTTTTAGCACTAAAGGCTTTTTCCCTTACTGTATGCAATCTTCCATAATATGCAAACTGAGCTGTGCATGTGTAAAATCCTGGCTTCTGCGAAGTGTAGGGATGAATAAACTCCTGTGTGCATGCATCATCCTGACTGGCAATCAAAATGGCTTAAGATGCCGAACCCAGAAGAAGCCGGGTAGAAGAGATGTCAACGCAGGAGATGGGGCATACTAATAAAGAGGAGGTAAATATAGTTATGCTTTAAGGTTAATTTACTGCAAGTAAAGTGTGCAAATACTTTAATGTTCATAGCTTGGCTATTATAAGAGCACTGTAAGGTACAGAAAAATATCACTTCACCAAGCTGTGCAAGTTGTTATAGCTAAGTTCAAAATTTTACATGATTGTAATTTTATTCATCAAAATGTTAGATTAATATTAGATACAATTGGGTTTTCTTTGCATTTTTTTTCAGTTATTTAAATGTTGCATTAATTTATCACAAGTCAACATTTAAGCTTGCAAAAAGTTTACTCTAGGTCAGCAATGGGCAAACTACGGCCCGCGGGCCGTATACGGCCCGGCGGACCTTTTAATCCGGCCCGCGGAGCGTGGCAAACATTGGCTGTCAGGATGTAGGCAGGGCAGCGTGACGAACTCCTCTCCTCGCACAGTCCACCCTGAAGACCAGAACGGCGCGGGAACACGGTGAGAGGAACGCGCGGAGCAAAGGTAAGTGAATTGACACAATATGGGGAATTAATTACTATAGGGGGGATGAATTACTATAGGGGGGATGAATTACTATATGGGGGATGAATTACTATATGGGGGATGAATTACTATATGGGGGATGAATTACTATATGGGGGATGAATTACTATGGGGGATGAATTACTATGGGGGGGATGAATTACTATATGGGGATGAATTACTATGGGGGATGAATTACTATATGGGGGATGAATTACTATATGGGGGATGAATTACTATATGGGGGATGAATTACTATATGGGGGATGAATTACTATATGGGGGATTAATTACTATATGGGGGATTAATTACTATGCTTACTATGGGGGAATATTACTATACTTACTATGGATGGCATGGTAGTGGCTGGGCCGGCCAGCAGCTAGTCCGGCCCCCGGTTTCAATATATGAACCCATTGCGGCCCTCAAGTCAAAAAGTTTGCCCACCCCTGCTCTAGGTCTTAGACAGCGAGCAATAACCACTTGCTGTCTGGAAAATGTTCTCCCTTTCATGACAAGGCCATTTTTGCGATACGGCGCTGTTACTTTAACTGACAATTGCACGGTCATGCAATGGTGTATATAAATGAAATTTATGTCATTTTTCCCACAGAATAGAGCTTTCTTTTGGTGGCATTTGATCACCTCTGCAGCTTTTATTTTATAAACAAACAAAAAATAACAACATTTTGAAAACACAAAAAAAAATTTGATATCCAATGAATATGTATTCTGCTATATGTTTTTGGTAAAAAAAATAAATCCCAATAAGTGCATATTAATTGGTTTACATTAAAGTTATAGTGTCTACAAATGGCGGCACATATACTGTAATTCTGCAGTGGGCATTCTGACACTAAATGACACTGGTTGGGAACTGCCACTGACATCTCCAGTGACACAAATACAGTGATCAATGCTAATAAAAAGCACCAACACTGTAGTAATGACACTGGGCAGGAAGGGGTTAACATCTGGGGTGATCAAAGGGTTAATTGTATACTGCTTTGCGATTACTGTGATTTACTAGGGGGATGTGCTGCTTTCTATCACTCTGCTTTGCATGGAGATAGAAAGCAGCACATCCCCACTGACAGGGGAAAGATCCGTGTTGTTTATGCACAGATCTCTCCCGTCAGCTGCTATGCTGATCACCGAGTTCTGGCCATGAATCGCTGGCCAGAACCCACTGATTGACATTTCCGGGAGCCAATGACAGTGTAGTTAGAGTGGCACACACGCACGCCCTACCTGCAAATGCAAAATCACGTATGTGTACAGTGCATCCAGAATGTATTCACAGCGCTTAACTTTTGCCACATTTTGTTATGTTACAGGATTGTTCCAAAATGGACTAAATTCATTTTTTTCCCCTCAACATTCTACAAACAATACCCCATAATAAAAACCTGAAAGAAGTTCATTTTGAAATCTTTGCAATTTATTTAAAAAAAAAAAAACTAAAAAAAAAAAAAAAAACACATGTACATAAGTATTCACAGCCTTTGCCATGACACTCAGAATTGAGCTCTGGTGCATCCTGTTCCCACTGATCATCCTTGAGATGTTTCCACAACTAGATTGGAGTCCACCTGTGGAAAATTCAGTTGATTGGACATGATTAGGAAAGGCATAAACCTGTCTATATAAGGTCCCACAGTTAATAGTGGATGTCAGAGCACAAACCAAGCCATGAAGTGCAAGGAATTATCCATAGACCTCCAAGACAGGATTGTATCAAGGCACAGATCTGGGGAAGGGTACAGAAAAATTTCTGCAGCATTGAAGGTCCCAATAAGCACAGTGGCCTCCATCATCCGTAAATGGAAGAAGTTTGGAACCACCAGAAATCTTCCTAGAGCAGGCCACCCAGCCAAAATGAGCGATAACCAAGCACCCGATGGTCACTCTGAAAGAGCTCCAGCGTTTCTCTGTGGAGAGGAGAACCTTCCAGAAAAACAACCATCTTTGCAGCACTCCACCAATCAGGCCTGTATTTGTAGAGTGGCCAGATGGAAGCCACTCCTCAGTAAAAGGCAAATGGCAGCCTACCCTGAGTTTATCAAAAGGCACCTGAGGGACTCTCAGATCATGAGAAACAAAACTCTCTGGTCTGATGAAACAAAGATTGAACTCTTTGGCCTGAATGCCAAGCGTCATGTCTGGAGGAAGCCAGGCACTGCTCAACACCTGGTCAATACTATTCCTATAGTGAAGCATGGTGGTGGCATCTTCATGCTGTGGGGATGTTTTTCAGTGGCAGAAACTGGGAGACTAGTCAGAATCGAAGGAAAGATGAATGTAGCAATGTACAGAGACATCCTTGATGAAAACCTGTTCCAGAGCACTCTGGACCTTAGACTGGTCCGACAGTTCATCTTTCAACAGGACAATGACCCTAAACACACAGCCCACATAACAAAGGAATGACTAGAGGCAAACTCTGTCAATGTCCTGGAGTGGCCCAGCCAGAGCCCATACTTGAACCCGATTGAACATCTCTGGAAAGATCTGAAAATGGCTGTGCACCGACGCTCCCCATCCAACCTGATAGAGCTTGAGAGGTACTGCAAAGAGGAATGGGAGAAATTGCCCAAAAATAGGTGTGCCAAGCTTGTAGCATCATACTCAAAACGACTTGAGGCTGTAACTGGTGCTAAAAGGGCTTCAAAAAGTATTGAGCAAAGGCTGTGAATACTTATGTACATGTGGGTTTTTTTTTTCGTTTTTTATTTTTAATAAACTGCAAAGATTTCAAAACAAACTTCTTTCACATTGTCATTATGGGTATAGTTTTTAGAATGTTAGGAAAAAAAATGAATTGAATCCATTTTGGAAGAAAGCTGTAACATAACAAAATGTGGCAAAAGTTAAGCGCTTTGAATACTTTCTGGATGCACTGTACATGATTTTGCACAGTATGCCCGCCCTGTAGCAGCACATCTGCTATGGGGCGGTCAGCAAGTGGTTAAGTGGCTCCATTTTCTCTTTATCATGTCAGACAGTCCAAGCCCCCATTTTCACCAATGCGATTTCACAGTTCAAAATTGCATGACAAGTCACACCCCATTTCTGCCTATAGAACCATTCAAATTGGTGCAACTCCCACTTGGACTGATTTTGAAAGGAGGTTCCTGCACTATTTTTGGTGACTTTATGTGTGACTTGCATGGACATCCGTTCATGAAGTTGCACAGATGTCAGCAAGCCGCACATGAAATCTCGCTACTTTAGCTGAAGCTGTGCAATTTCAAAGCCGCATCCAGTGTGAACCAGGGCTAACAGTTAACATCAATAATATAACAAGGAATAAAATGCATGCTGTAAATAAATCTGACTGTATAACCTGTGTGAGTGGACAGAAGAAATAATATAGAATTGTACTTTCACAAATATTTGTAGAGAATCAAATCGCTCCCATTCAAAACACATGAAGCTGGACAGGTGTCCCACCAGAGAATGTCTGTAAAACTCTCCTTTATAAATATACCTTTATGTCATAGCTGGCAATGAGATCACAATTGGGAGTCACTTTGATTGGCTCCAAATCTTTGTTCAGGACCGGAGATGACAGTGACAGCTGGATCTCAGAGCCATGCACATTGTGAATAAGCAATGTAGGTTTATATACCATCAGCCCAGGGCACTGTGCACAGAAATGTTGATCTACAGATTGTGGAAAGGAAGGGGTTAATTCAGTTATGTATTCATAGCAAATATAAATATTTACATTTTACTGTATGTAGTAAATTATAGGTTTTTATATTATCTTCCTGTGATCCCCGTTGCAGCACTTATACTGGGCGAGAGGGCTGAAGCAGTATCAGCAGGCTAAGAAGGGATAGTTTGCTAGGGAAGCAGATCAACAGCCATTTTATTTTGAGTCAATCACTGGATGGATGAACAAAACTACTATATATGACAAACGTATAAAGAATAAAAGTAATAAAACACTTTTCAGCAACACAAAATACCATGTACTTGAATATGAAATATAAAATCAGTGAGGTTTATATATCTTACCTGTACATGACCTGCATGCAACCCAACCAAGTAATAATCATCCTTCCCAGCTGCCAGAAAAAGTAGCCCATCAGCCTTGCTGGTTCGGAAACGTAACTGAAGCGATATCTTTGAGAACGATTCTACTGTCTTCACTTCAACATAACTTTCACCATAAAAAGAAGCTATGAGAGCAGAGAAAAAAAAACAAAAAAAAAAAACGGATGGTCAATCCAAGACATCACCAGAGACACATAATCGAGAGTCAATACAGTGCCTTGAAAAAGTATTCATTATGTGATAGACTAACACAAAGAGGCACATAATTGTGAAGTGGAAGGAAAATGATAAATGGTTTCAAGATTTTTCACAAATAAATATCTGAAAAGTGTGGCGTGCATTTGTATTCAGCCCCTTTACTCGAATACCCCTAACTAAAATCTAGTGGAACCATTTGCCTTCAGAAGTCACCTTATTGGAAAATAGAATTCACCTGTGTGTAATTTAATCTCAGTATAAATACAGCTGTTCTGTGAAGCCCTCAGAGGTTTGTTAGAAAACATTAGTGAACAAACTGCATCATGAAGACCAAGGAACACACCAGACAGGTCGGGGGATCCAGTTGTGGAGAAGTTTAAAGCAGGGTTAGGTTATAAAAAAAATAAATCCCAGGCTTTGAACATCTCATGGAGCACTGTTCAATCCATCATCCAAAAATGGGGGAAAAAAAAAAAAAAAAAAAAAAAAAAAAAAAAGAGTATGGCTCAACTGCAAACCTAACAATACATGGTCGTCCACCTAAACTGACCTGAAAATTTCAAAGGGTATGAATACTTCAAGGCTCTGTAGATATTAAACGAAAGCTGCAGGAGCGTTGTAATCCCAGATGTGCTGCAGAGCTCATTATGAGTACATTCCTAGAATGAATGGGTCAAAAATTTACAGTAATTTTGTCAAGAATTGTGCAGGTTAAAAGTTGAATGTGAGAGTTTTGGAAATGAAAGTGCTCCCTCATAGCATATTGCAGAGGTGCCAACAGATGGTACCACTCAACTTACCTTTCACGCACTCCTTCCAATTTAAAACGCATTTGTGTTTAGGCTATGAATAACATTTTTTACAAAACTTTTTTGGTTTTAATTGTAGTTAATGAAGTCCAGACTTAAACCATTATCTATAGCAGGGTTTCCCAACTAGGGTTTGTAGGGCTTCCTTGAGCAATTAGAAATTTCTGCTCATCAGATAAGTTCCCACTGACTGATATTTTTAGCCATCTGTAGGGAGCAATTCTTCTCAGTGACCACAGGTTTAACCACTTGCCAACTGCGCTATAGCCAAACAATGGCTACAGAGCGGTTGTCGAGTTCTGGGAGGGCGTCATATGACATCCTTCCAGAATGCGCCCTCCCACATGCCCCCAGCAGCGCGCAACTGGCAACTGTATTTATTCGGTGATCTGCTGTGTCCTACGGACGCAGCTGATCATGTGATGAGGTAAAAGGCCAATCACAGCTGCCTTTTACCACGTGATCAGCTGTGTCCAATGACACAGCAAATCACTGAGTAAATAACAGTGCTTCACTGTCACAGCGTGAACTGATAACCAGCAACTTTCACAGAGCAGATCAGCACTGATCACCAGGGCATGGATGATCAGTGCTCTGATGATCAGTGCCCAGCAGTGCCAGCCACCAGTGTCTGCCACCAGTGCCCAGCAGTCAGTGCTGCCCATCAGTGCCCATTATTGCTGCATACCAATGCAGCATCATAAGTGCCTCCTCATTAATGCCCACCAGTGCCACCTAATCGGTGCAGCCTATCAGTGCAGCCTCATCAACGCACATCAGTGAAGGAGCAAAATTACCTGTTGGCAAAATTTTATAATAGAAACAAAGAAAAACTTTTTTTTTTGTTTATAGTGCAAAACATAAAAAAACACCAAGTGGCAATGAAATACCACCAAAATAAATCTCTATTTGTGTGAAAAAAATTATAAACATTTCATATGGGTACAGTGTTGCATGACCGTGCAATTGTCATTCAAAGTTTGAGAGCACTTAAAGCTGAAAATTGGCCTGGGCACGAAGGGGGTAAAAGTGCCCGGTAGGCAAGTGGTTAAGGAGCATTCTTCCCACTGACCATCACACTTATGTATCAGGAGTTGTAGATATAGTCATTTTTAGCAGAAGTTCTCCGAGACCAGAATTTATTTCAAGGATACTCTGTGTTGAAAAAGGCTGATCTTTAGCCTTTTTCCTGGATTGTGTTTGTCTGGTCAGTCCCTGAACTGCTGCCCTTGCCTCCCTGTGTACCAGGGTCTCCTTTAGATAGCTAGCTGCTAAGGAGACACCCGTGTGTCCACACACTGGGTGGGGCTCTATGTGACCATTTAAACATACAGCACCCAGTAAGCCACTCCTGCTTCCTCCTTCCAGAAAAATGACAGACAGCTGCAGGAGCCAATTGCATCCCCACCTTCATTGTTGCCTCTACAACCCAGAAGATCAGGGAATGGCATGGATTGGATTGTCCCGGACCCAGCAGTGAGACAAGGGAGGCAGGTAAGTGTTTGAGGATGGGGGGGGGGGGTTGTAAACATACTAGGTCATTTTTTACCTTAAAAGATCAGTTCTCCTTATTGGCCAGAAGTTTCACTTTTCCAACCACCCCAGTGAGCTTTTCTCTGACCTCATCCATAGGATGTTTAATTTTTTGTCAGTTTATGTGAGATTTTGAACAGATTTTAGATTCCATCATTTCCTGTAGATGATATCTCAGCATTCACTTCTTGCAGGCCACCTCCCAGAAGCCTTCACTTCCTTGTTGCATCACAGAAGAGGGTGCGATAGGGAGTGTTCACCACTCAGACCACACCTCCTTCATTACAATATTGTCTTCCTATACAAACCGATTGTACAATATCCTTTACATCTCCCATCAGCTATGTAATACAAGGGCCGGTCTGATTTGATACTAGCTGAATAGATTGTTCAGGGGTGTCCTCCTATTCCATAGTTCTGGTAAATCTAAAGAAAGTTGTACAATCAGATTGCATAGTGTATGGCCATCTTTATACAAGTACATAGGAGGGAGTGGGTGGAGACATTCAGTTGTCAGACTCATATTCCCACATGCGGTTGTTTTGCAGCGTTTTCACTCATCACGCATAGGGCAGTCCATTCACTTGAACGGGCTGCCATACACGCAACAATCACCCCAGAAAAGCTCCAGAACTTTTCTGGAGTAGAGCACGGTGCATTACCACAGTTTTGGATGTTTCTGCCGCACTTGGGTGCCTTTAACCACTTGCCTTCCAGAGGATTTATCCCCCTTCCTGACCAGGCCATATTTTGCGTTGCGGCGCTGCGTTACTCTTTTGCGCGGTCATGCAATGCTGCACCCAAATTATATTTACGCCCTTTTTTCCCCCCCACAAATTGAGCCTTCTTTTGGTGGTATTTGAGCGTGTGGTTTTTTTTATAGTGATTAAAAAAAAAAAAAAGACAATTCTGTGAAAAAAAAAAATATTTTTGACTTTTTGCTATTAAACATATCCAGTAAAAATTTTTTTACAAAATCAAATTTTGTCAAATATAGGGTAAAATGTATTCTGCTACATGTGTTTGCTCAAAAAATAAAAATTTGCAAAACAGTAAACAGTAATGGCGGCAATCAGCGACTTATAGCGGGACTGTGGCAGGCATTCTGACACTGGGGGGGCACAGACTTGGTGTCAATGACATGATCAGTGCTAATAAAAAGCAACGACACTGTACTAATGGCACTGTGCAGGAAGGGGTTAACATGTGGGGCGATCAAAAGGTTAACTGCGTGCTTTTTACATGTGGTGCTGTGTTAGTGCGTCACTGTAAGCACACTTCTTTGTATGGCTGTGCTATGTAGAGCCATGCAAAGCAGTGTGCAAGAGCTGATATGGAGAGAACTGTATTGTTTACTAACAGTTCCCCCACGTCAGATGCTCGGTAATCACCGGGCACCGATGAGTAATCACCAGTCAGGACAAGCTGATTGACAGCCGAGGCCGTGAATGGCAGCAAGGGTAGGACAAGTGCACACCCCCTACACGAAACTACAAACAACCACTAATTTTGTGGGCCCGTGCCGCCCTGTAGCGCTACTTCTGCTATTTGGCAGACGGGAAGTGGTTAACATGCAATGACAACACAAACACAACACACATTTGCAGCGTGTTTCTGAAACGCATGGCAAAGCGCACATTTTCCGTGCAGTCTGCCATGTGTTCAGAAACACACAGATTTGAATGGAGCCTCATTGTTCTTGTGTAAAAGACTAATTTCACTTTCAGGCCCCATTCACACCTAGAGTAATGGCTCGTTTTTCCAGTGACACATGTAGGGCAGCCCGTTTTGCTGCATTTGTCTTCCATTTTTTTCATGTGACAAAACATGTGCATGTTTCTGTGTTTGGTGTCCCATTAACAATTAATGACACAAAGTGCAACTAGTTAATTTTAAGTGTAAAAAGGTGCCATACACTATACAATCTGATCGTACAACCTCTACACAATCTCCATTAGATCTATCAAAACTATAGAATAGGAGGACACACCATCTATCAAATCACTATATCCAATTAAACAGGTCCTTGCACTACTTCAGGGATGTCCCGTGGGCTGCATGTAGTCCCTGGGAATATAGCATGTAGCCTGAGCCCATCTGTAGCAGGGGCAGACTGACAACTCATGGGGCCCCCGGGCAATAGGGGATCATGAGGCCCCTGTGTCCTTGCCCAAACTCAAAAAAGGCTATGAAAAAGGTACCAGGCAGGGGCGGACTGACAACTCATGGGGCCCCCAGGCAATAGGGGATCATGGGACCCCTGTGTCCTTGCCCAAACTCAAAAAAGGCTATGAAAAAGGTACCAGGCAGGGGCGGACTGACAACTCATGGGGCCCCCAGGCAATAGGGGATCATGGGACCCCTGTGTCCTTGCCCAAACTCAAAAAAGCCTTTGAAAAAGGTACCAGGGGCATCCTAAGGGGCCCCCTACTGACCCCGGGCCCTCGGGCAGTGTCCGAGTTTCCAAATGGTCAGTCCGCCCCTGGTCTGTAGAGATACTGGGGTATGCAAGCAAATGCACGTGGGGAGAGATCCCAGGGACGCTATGGAAAAAAAAAAAAAAAAAAAAGATGGGTGAAGGGTGTGTACAAATGAGGTCAGTGCAGGATTTGTGTGCTAATGAGATCAGCTGGTAATCTGCTTCCTGGTGATACTGGCTCCCCTGCCCTCTGTCTAGATTCCAGGAAGTGAAAACGCTTTCTAAGAAATATAGCCACAGCTAAAGCGAGCCCTTGTTCGCAAAATCAAAAAGAGCTTGTATAATTTTGCAACTGAGGTATAATAATGGTATATTGGTGCATAGGGGAGCTGGATTTGAAATTAAAAAAAAAAAAAAGGAACTTAGCCTTTAACCACCTCCCGCCCGCCATATAGTACAATGACAAGCGCAAGGCGGTTCTTTCGTTCTGGGAGGACATCATATGACGTTGTCCCATTCTAACCGCGCATGCGCGGCTCCGGGAGCACGCAGCGATCGGTGGTGCGATATGTCCTTTGGCCCGGTCATGTGATCAGCTGTGTCCAATCACAGCTAATCTCATGTAAATAGGGAAATGCCAGTTATCGGCATTTCCCTCCTCACGAGCTATCACGCTGACAGCTCAAGAGGAGAGGAGAGCCGGTAATCGGCATCCCTCAGAAGGGACATTGTGCCCTGATGATTTGTGTAGCCCCAGCAGTGCCACCTGTGAGTGTCCATCAGTGCCAGCTGTCAGTGCTCATCCATGCCACCTGCCAGCGCCACATCAATGCCACATATCAGTGCCTACCAGTGCACATCAATGCCACATATCAGTGCCCATCTGAGCTGCCTTTCAGTGTCAGCCATCAGTGCCAGTCAGTGCCACCTAACAGTGCCTGTCAGTGCCGCCTGTCAGTGCCATATATGTGTGCTGCCTTTCAGTGCCCATCAGTGATGCCTGTCAATGCCCATCAGTGCCACCTACCAGTGCCTCCTCATCAGTGCCACCTTTCAGTGTCCATCAGTGCAGCCTATCAGTGCCCATCACTGCAGCCTCATTAGCGTACATCAGTGAAGGAGAAAAATCACTTATTTACAAAAGTTTATAACAAAAACTAAGAAAAATGTTTTTTTCTCACAATTTTCAGTGGTTTTTGGTTTAAGAAAAAATAAAAAAAAACCCAGAGGTGATTAAATACCAACAAAATAAAGCTCTATCTCTCTCACAAAAATGATACAAATTTCATATGGGTACAGTGTTGCATGACCGTGCAATTGTCAAAATGTGACAGCGCTGAAAGCTGGAAATTGGCCTGGGCAGGAAGGGGGTATAAGTGCCCTGTAGGCAAGTGGTTAATGATGTGAATGCATTAAGGCAAAATGCTTGGCCTTTTAGTATTACTTTAAAACAATTTAAAAATGAGTAAAATTGCTTTAAAACTAGCCCTCACTGACCTCTTGAGCTTCAAGTACTGTGAAGTAGTTCAATCTAAAATATCTTAAACACTGAGTGTGGGTTTCAGTCTGTTTCTAACAGCTTACAAGCACTTGCGGTTTGTTTAATTTAGAAGGCTGTCAATGTCTTGCTCTCCATATAAAATGAGCCCTGGTTAACACCAGTGCGACTTCAGGTGCGACGTGATTTACAAATCGCACCTGAAGTCACATCTAAACATATTTATATGGCACGGTCTTAATCCGTGCAATTTGAAGTAGCGCAATTTCAAAAATAGTTACTGCACTACTTTTTTCAGATTTTGTTTCAACTTACATTGATTTCTGTTAAATGAAGTCGCAAGCCGCAGTGAAATCGTAGGCACATATCTCACTGATCTGCGGCTTTGAGATTGCACTACTTCAAGTGAAGTAGCTTCATATCAAAGTCGCATTCAGTTTGAACCAGGGCTAAAAGAAGGAATTGTGATTTCAGTACCTCTGTTGCAAACTTTGAAGATTAATTTATTCACAATGTGTACAGCTACAGAGGTCTGTGAGGGCTTATTTTAAAATGCTCTTCTGTGCAAAACCAACCACTGAAGAGAAATAATGGGAGATTCTAGCCTAAGCTGGTTTTCTATTCTGTTGGGAAAAGCAGAATCCTAAAAACAAATTTCTCTTTTAAAAATGATATCAATACAAAATGACAGCTTTGCAAAAAGACAGACTAAATGATGTTTACTGCAGTCCTTGCAGTCAAAAGTGCAAATGATTAGAAATAACCAATTACTCTTTAATGCCAGGGAGTTGCATACAACTACAAAATGTGGTCCCATTATTCACTTATGATCTTTGTATATTCTTTATACTTTCAGAGAGGATTTGTTGAATCTTCCAGAAATGGCCCCGTCTATATCCAACCACTATCAGGCACCTGAATCAGCTGGCGGGATCCTAAACCCAAACAGCTGCCCTCAGTTTGTGTGTAGGCTGTCCATAGGGGAGGAGGTGGAATGTGCAGATAACTTCCAGAGAATACAACATCAATAAGACTAGATTCTCAAACCTGTCCAGAAAAGCTTGGCCAGTGATGTTTGTGGGTCCTGAACAAAAATAGGAATGTTGAAAATGGATGGATGAGGGGAGTGTCATCGCAGGTTCATGGGTTTTTTAAAGCACAACTCCAGACAAATTTTTCTTTGTTCCCACAAGAAAAAAAAAGGAAGAAGCAGCTTAGGCTGCAATATTTTTATTTATTACAGGTACTTATATAGTGCTGTTGATTTTTTTTCCCCTTTTTTGGTTGAACTAGATGGACTTATGTCTTTTTTTTCAGCCAGAGTAATCACTGTTCAACAAATTTTTATTTTTTGCCAGTTTTGGAAACAAAAGGATCCATTTCTTAATGAATTTCACATTCTGAGTTCAAATATAACAATGAAATTTGTCAATTGGCTCTAGTTTTTCTGTAAACGGAAAGTTTTCTACTATAGGCGTAATGACTACATAATGCACAATAATTATATAGATAGATGTCTTTCCACAAATATAAAGCAAGTGATATTGACTACATAACAAAGCCTAAATGGCAGAATATATTGCATAGGATTACCAAGAAAAATTTTAGCCATAAGCTAAGTTGAATCATTTTAATACTTAGGATTCTCACTAGTTTTGTCTTCAGTTTGTGTCGGTTTTGCTTCTCTTGGCTTTTCTCTTGTATTCGAGGAAAGGGCTATCTCTTACAACTGTCCAGCAATAGTCAGCAAGCATTGATGGGCTCCATTTACCTTGATATCTTCTTTCCATAGCTGCAATGTCTTGATGGAAGCGCTCTCCGTGTTCATCACTCACTGCTCCACAGTTTGGTGGGAAAAAAATCCAGATGCGAATGTAGAAAATGAATTTTTAGAGACATGTTGCAACCCAGATTTCTGTAAGTCTGGATGAGTTTTTCTACCACTTTCTTGTAGTCTGGTGTTTTATTGTTTCCAAGAAAATTTGATGTCACTGATACAAATGCTGTCCAGGCAGCCTTTTCCTTTCCACGCAACAGAGAAAGAAACTCATCATCATGAATAAGTTTACGAATCTGTGGCCCAACAAAGACTCCTTCATTTATTTTTGCAGCACTAAGTGCTGGAAATTTGCTAATCGGGTACTTGAAACCTGCTTTATTCTTGTCCATTGCCTTAACAAAGTTTTTCATTAATCCCAACTTGATGTGTAATGGAGGTAATAAGATCTTATTGCTGTCTACAAGTGCTGGATAGTTAACATTTTTTTCTCCAGGCTGCAATGACTGGCGTAATGGCCAGTCTCTTTTGGCATAGTGCATTTCTCTCGCACGACTGTCCCACTCACAGAGGAAGCAGCAGTACTTAGTATATCCACCTTGAAGTCCAAGTAGGATAGCAATCACCTTCAGGTCACCACAAATCGACCATTGATGTTCATCATAGTTGATGCACCTTAAAAGCTCTTTCAAGTTTTCATACGTTTCTTTCATTGAAACTGCGTAAGCAACTGGAACTGACGGCAGCTGATTGCCATTATGGAGCAAAACAGCTTTAAGACTCGCCTTTGAAGCATCAATGAACAGCCTCCACTCATCGGGATCATAGCATACGCCGATGGCTGAGATTAAACCATGAACATTGTTACATACAGCAATATCACCTTCCTGGACGAAGAATGGGATCAGATCTTTCTGACGATGACGGTAGAAAGACGTACGAACATCACTTGCTAGGAGATTCCACTGTTGTAGTCTTGACCCCAAAAGCTCTGCCTTGTTCTTCGGAAGATCCAGGTCTCTGATAAGATCGCTCAATTACACTTGTGTAATGAGGTGTGGTTCAGCGGGTGTGGATGGAAGAAAGTCTGGGTCATGTGAGGTTGACGGTTGATGACTACACGCTTCAGGTTCTTCCTCACTTGACTCAACCACGAAGGATTCTGGTGCTTTAGGAATTGGTAGCCCCTCTCCATGAGGAACTGGACGTATTGCCGATGGAATATTTGGATAGTGCACAGATAACTTTTTCTTCTTATTTAGCCCTTTTGTTGGAGGCACCATACAAAAGTAACAATTACTAACATGATCTGTTGGCTCTCTCCAAATCATTGGCACAGTGAAAGGCATAGATGCCTTTTTTCCATTCAACCATTGCTCCAGTGCCGTCCCACAAGAATTGCAGCATATATGTGGTGCCCAGCTCTTGTCCTGGTCTCCTATCTTGCAGCCAAAATACAAGTTGTAGGCTTTCTTAATCATTCCTGTTATCCTCCTTTTTTGTGAGATAAAAGTTATTTCACCGCAGATATAGCAGAAATTATCTGCTTTATTCACACAAGTTCGAGGCATTACTGAGTAGCCTATATAAGCATAAAACGAAATGTAAAGACGCTGTCGAACTACAATCAGCTACAGATACTGCAGCTTTTATGCAGTGAAGTGATGCAATTAAAGGCTAATATTGCATCATCTCAGTATACATGCAATTTTCTATTGGTCACCAGTATCAATTGCGCAATATGCAGCTGAAGTTGCATCATAATTTTGAATGGCTTACGTCATTAGATGGGTGAATATATCATGGAAACTAGAGCCAATCAACATTTTTTAGGGTCATTTTCGTTTTCAGCACCCCAAAATTATGTAAGATTAGCTAATTTTATGCCCAAAACTTTTTACCTGTTGAACAGTGTTACACTTCTCAAAAAATTAAAGGAACACTTCGAAAAACACATCAGATCTCAATGGAGAAAAATATCATGCTGGATATCTAAACCTATTGTAAGTCAAGGCACCCTTTAAAATTCTGAATAATATCAAGGCACCCCATTCTAAAATATAAAAAACTATTCTACACACATCCAGGATACCCAACATTAGAGGTGATCTAGATTTCCAAAGCAAATATACCTTTGCACACTGGTACTGACTAGTATTCCAGTGTGTCTCTCTCTCTTTCCCTCACTCTGCTAATGTCACTCCAGTGCTGATGGAGAGGGGCAGGTGAGGGGCAAACAAGGATGATGTCATGCACCCCACGTCCTCCTTATCAACTGATGTCATTGGTTGTTAGGATGCAGGCCACTAGAAGGTGATAAAAGTGCACAATGAAAACCTGTGTCTTTGTGTACTAAAAGGCAGGATTGATCCACCTGCCAGCTTGTATACAATTTTTGGGCATTTTGCCAAGGCACACCTGAAGACGCCTGAAGGCACACCTGAAGAAGCCTGAAGGCACACCTGAAGACGCCTGAAGGCACACCTGAAGAAGCCTGAAGGCACACCTGAAGACGCCTGAAGGCACACCTGAAGACGCCTGAAGGCACACCTGAAGAAGCCTGAAGGCACACCTGAAGAAGCCTGAAGGCACACCTGAAGAAGCCTGAAGGCACACCACAGTGCCTGGGCACCCTGGTTGAGAAAGGCTGATCTATAATGATATGGACTGGGTAATGTGTTAGGAACGTAATGATGCCCCACCTTTGATGGAAATGAAAATTATCAACCTACAGAGAACCCTGGACAGTCTGAAGTGCAACCTGGCGACGTCAGATGGACCAAAACATGATATCCCAGAGGTGTTCTATTGGATTTAGGTCAGGCTAGCGTGGGAGCCATTCAATGGTATCAATTCTCCATCAAGATCAACAACACTATCATCAGTCCCACCCCTCACGCCAGAGTACTAGGTGTAATCCTAGACTCCAATCTGTCCTTACAGCCCCAGGTCCAATCGCTGAAAAACTCATGTAGACTTCACCTCCGCAACATCTCCAAGATACGACTGTTCCTAACCTCGGAAACCACTAAGCAACTCATTCACTCCCTTGTTATATCAAGCCTTGACTACTGTAACTCCCTCCTCACTGGCCTACCTCATCGCAGGCTATCCCCACTCCAGTCCATCATGAATGCTGCTGCCAGACTCATTCACCTTACTAACCGTTCTGTATCTGCCACCCCTCTCTGCCAATCCCTCCACTGGCTCCCAATTGCCCAACGGATAAAATTCAAAACACTACACTGACGTATAAAGCCGTTCATAACACTGCCCCTAATTATATCAACAACCTGGTCTCTAAATATCACCCAAACCATACTCTCCGCTCCTTGCAAGACCTCCTACTCTCTAGCTCCCTTGTCTCCTCCTCTCATGCCCATCTCCAGGATTTCTCAAGGGCTTCACCCATCCTCTGGAAGTCTCTACCCCAATCTATCAGGCTCACCTACTCTGCTCACCTTTAGGCGCACTCTGAAAACCCATCTCTTCAGGGAAGCCTACCTCAACCCCAGCTAATACTGGAATCCTCTACTCTTCCTACTACTCCATCACCCACAGCTAATTACCTCTTGTACCACTATCCCCTCCCTCCTAGATTGTAAGTTCCAAGGAGCAGGGCCCTCGAATCCCTCTTGAATTGAACTGTATTGTTACTGTACTGTCTCCCTCCATAATTTAAAGCGCTGAGCAAACTGTCCGCGCTATATAAGTCCTGTATAATAATAATTCCTTCATCCTGCAGAAACTGCCTGCATACTCTAGCCACATGAGGCCGGGTATTGTCATGTACTAGGAGGAACCCAGGACCCACTGCACCAGTGTAGGGTCTGACAATGGGTTTAAAGATTTCATTCCGATACCTATTGACAGTTAGGGTGCCATTGTCTAGCCTGTAGAGGTCTGTGCGTCCCTTCCATGGATATGCCTCCCCAGACCATCACTGATCCACCACCAAAATCGTCATGGTGACGATGTTACTCCATGGCTTCTCCAGACCCCATCATGTCTGTCACATGTGCTCTGGGTGAACCTGTTCTCATCTCTGAAAATCAGAGGGCGCCACTGGCGGACCTACCAATTCTGGTGTTCAATGGCAAATGCCAATAGAGCTCTATGGTACCGGGCAGTGAGCACAGGGCCCACTAAAGGATATCGAGCCCTCAGGCCACACTCATGAATTCCGTTTCTGATTGTTTGGTCAGAAAGATTCACACCAGTGGCCTGCTGTAGGTCATTTTGTAGGGCTCTGGCAGTACTCATCCTGTTCCTCTTTGCACAAAGGAGCAGATACTGGTCCTGCTGATGGGTTAAGGACCATCTACGGTCGTGTCCAGCTCTCTTAGAGTAACTGCCTATCTCCTGGAATCTCCTCCATGCTCTTGTGACTGATTGATGTGCCATACTGGAGGATTTGGACTTCCTGTGCAACCTCTGTAGGGTCCAGGTATCGCCTCATGCTACCAGTAGTGACAATGACCCTAGCCAAAAGCAAAACTTGTGAGAACCAGTCAGAAAAGAGGAAAAATGTCAGTGGCCTCCACCTGTAAAACCATTCCTGTTTTGGGGGTCGTCTCCTTGTTGCCCATCTAGTGTACCTCTTAGCTACTTAACTGACCAGATCAATATCCTAGGAGTTTAACTGTCTTGATGCTATACTCTGATTAAAAAGTGCTCCTTTCATTTTTTTTTTGAGCAGTGTATGTAACTGTTTAACATACATTGCACAATCACATCAGTCCCTACTCTCAAGGAGCTTACAATCTAAAAAGGTCTCTAAATAACACTCATACAAACACATACTAGGGCCAATTTAGACAGGAGCCAACTAACCTACTAGCATGTCTTTGGAGTGTGGGAGAAAACAAATTCCCAGAAGAAACTCACACAGGCACAGGTAGAACATGCAAACTCCAGGCAGGTAATGCCGTGGTATTTGTTGGTGCTTTCCTCCACATGACTTCTTTTCTGCCACAGGTTGTCCTCTGCACTGAATGACACCCAGCATCGCTCAACCCTGAGGACAAACTGAACACTGGAATCATTGGCCTGCCCCAAGAAAATATCATCATGAGACCCTGCAATCACTTACATAATCATGCTGGAGAAGTTTGCGGAAGTTTGAGGGCCCAAAGGATTACGTGATCAGATAAAAGACAACAAAAAAGGCAGGTATATAAGAAAAAAAAAAGCAGACAGTAATAATAACCTAAAGGATGTAACCCTTCATATTACCAAAATGTTTTAAATTTTTTTTTGCACAGGAGAGATTTCCCACCAATTCCTGTCCTGACAAAAGTGAGGGAGAATCGCAACAGTGGGGACATAAATACTAATGAAAATCTGCGATCTAGGACTTCCCCACTTACTGTTAAAAAAAAAAGGTTTTGGCTGGAGTTGTGCTTTTACTATAAAATATTTAATAATCCAATGATCAGTGCTATACAGTTTGATATCACCTGTTCCCATTACTGTACAAGTTTCTCAAAAGGTTTCTGGATATTATGTCAATCATTTGATATTCTGTGCTGCAAAAACATCCTGTTATGCTCCAGTATGTGTGTCTACATGGGGCTTAGGAATCTAGATAGGGCTGTAACCATGTAACCACATAATTCATTAGGCTGAAACTTCACAGGGTTGTCAGCACCTGGGACAAGGCAACTTTTGACGACAATGCAATTTGACGTATGATAATCATGGCAAAACTATTCCATGTTTTAGATGCCATCAAAATGAATGGCATCTGAACCTGTGTTTTGCGATCACAGCGATTCTGCCACGATCCCAAAACACCCAAATGTGAATGGAGCTGCCCTGGTTTACAATTCTGGATGTGTTTGCAAACCAGGGTGGATAAAAATCAATGAACAAAAAAAAAAAAAAAAACAAAATCAGATTTTTTTTATTTAAATCTGATTTTTTTAAATAAAATGCTTTTTGAGGAAAATATATTACCATCCAAAGGTTATTCCATCATGAAATAAAGATTAGTTTTTTAATTATGTAGAATAAGGCTGTATATGTTTAATTCTTTTGGTAAATAAATTCCATGAATCCATTCACAATGTCATGCTCTTCCAGAGGTTTTTGTAAGATTATTGGGCAGTTTCTCTGCCTACAAGATATTATCACAGATGTTGGTTTACTTTTGCAGTTCTCAAAACTGAATTTGACTCAGCGGAGATCACATGCCTCTTCTTCACAGCAAAAATGTTATAACATGAACAGAGTTAAGAAAAAGACCTTAATCCTAACTTCTACAAACCTATGAATACAGAATCAACCCCTTCAGTGCTAAATTTCAAGAAGTTCAGTGAATAGAATAAAAACAATATTTTTCTGATTGTTTGGAGTGGAATAGATCTGCACAAGAAGAAAGTGAAACTAAGTGTGAGGAGGAAGGGGCCGACAGTCTAAGTTTCTTAAAATATATATATTTTGTTTAGCCAAATTAGTTAACAAACATGGATGTTTAAGCAAATAACATATGCTGGAATGTTATTGTTTCAGTTGAATAAATCTATTTAAATTGTTATTATTAAGGTAATGATTATTTTTCTCCTTCCTAAATACAACAGAAAAGTTGTCCAAATATGAATGATTAACCTATTAAACTGGGGATAAAAAAACTAATATGAAAAGTTGTTATTCAAATCTTCATCTACTTGTATATTAAAGTTATACCAGCAACTTTATTTATGTAGAAACTTTGTTTATGTAGAAAACTATGATTTAAATCAAGCCTTACTGACTAGTGATTTAAATCAGTTTGATTTAAATCAAATCCACCCTGTTGCAAACTCACAGATTCGCATGACAGGCTAGATATTTTATGTTTCTACTGATGAGGTTCACACAGAAGCAATCCACATGTACTGTTTTGAATGCCACTACAAAAAGGTGTTCTGTGCAAGTTTGTTGTGGTGCATTCTAGACTCATATGTGATACAGTAAAGTCACATGAGGAGATGTGCTCAGATAGGATTGCTACTGACAGGAGTTTTGCGTGAAAGCACTGGGAGGTGTTTTGCACTGAAGTCAATGGGAGGCAGTGTGTGAACCCTGGCGCCAGAATGAAATTTATAGTTGACCTGGCGCCTGGGATATGTCAAGCCCTGTTCTAACCTATCTGTACTCTGTCCAAAATTAGAAAAAAAAGTTTTGCCTTTATTTATACTGTAATATTCAAAGCAAACGCACTCATCCATCCAAATCCCCATGCTTTATCCTGTGGAGGAGAAATCACTTTGAAAAACATCCTTCTAGCATTTCTAGCCACCATTATCTTGAGTAGGGGCAGATGATTCATGTAGCATTTATTTCCTGAAATCCATCTGCCCTCAGCTGAGGCATGTAGACAGAAGGGTGTGCTTAACTGAGAAAGCCCCTCCTACAGATGAAAGAAAGAATACCAATGAAGACTTATTAAAAATGTTTAACACAAGTAAATATACTTTACCTTCCTATCTATTTACCAAGACTACAGCAGTGAAAGGCTTAAAAATGAGAAAGTAACGTTCTACTTTAACTGAAGTCGCATTTAACTATGAAACACAGCTGCTCAATAAACTATTGAATGAAAAACTCTAAGAAAGATTTAGGCTCAGGTCCATGTGGCACATTTTTAAAAAAGGTGCTGGGGCTTCCTTCTCTACATTTCTCACAAGTACAGCAGTCCATTCAAATGAAGAGACTGCTGCACCCGCAACATGTGCACAAACGTCCACACACACACACACACACACACACACGTGAATCTAGGCTTAGGGGAAAAAAACGACATTATTTGGTCTACTAGACAAATGTTTGAAGCCTTTAAAACATGATTTTTCAGATTTGTACTTTTCATTTTATAAAAATGTGTTATTGTTCCTAAATTAAAAAACATTAATATAGAGGAGTTGGTATTGATGTATCTATAAAAGTAAAATTCCTACATGTAGTAAAGTGAAACAGTGAGAAAATAAACAGGTGATATCCACATTCCAGGTACTACTTGCTGTGGCATGCATACAGTTATCTCAGCTTCCTGTAGTAAGACACACAGAGAAAACTCATTAAAGTTTTCTCCTTTTTCTTTTTTTAAACTTTGTGTTTACTGCACCATATGGTTGTGAAATTGTCAAATATGATTTAAGCTCTATTCAAACTGTCTGGAAAAGAAGAAATACAGACACACAGGCCAAAGCAGGAAATTCCCATCAGGGTCCAGTGTGGTGTGTTAACGTGTTATGTTACATGTTAACATGCCTTTTGTTAAAGCCCAATTCTGGGTATATTTTTTTTTCATGTAGTGGGGCTGTGCCAGCACTGCATGGGTTAACTGCTCACTTTCTCAAGGGGTGAACACAGAGCCTATACTCACCCAATCCTTCGGAAAACGTTGTTCCCCACATCCAGCAGTGGACTGTTCCAGAGGTCCAGAGCTGTTCTATGGATATGATGATGTCAAGAACAGTCCTCCACACAAGACCGCTGACCGGTCTTCCGCTGGGAGGATTATGCGAGTATATCTCACACACACACGTGTGTGAGATATACCCTAGACCAAAGAGAAGTTAACCCATGCAGTATGAGCACAGCCCCACTGCCCACAGTTCTACTTTGAAGGCTAACTTCACTTTTTAGACATATTTAGGAAGTACCATGTAGCGTGGTTGCACCCCCACCCCAAATCTGACAACATGCGGGTTCTTCTTCCTTGCAGAACCTGCCACTATTGAGTGGCTCTGCCTACACAGCTGCCGCATCCCTTCCTCCACCATGGCAGATCGGCTTGTAGTTCTCAATGGAACAATAGTACTGTCATTACTATACTTGTAGTCCATTGACACTTCTTCCGGCTCTTGAACTGAAAATCCATACCTTGGTACAGACATAGAGCTGGGAAAAGACTCTGCAGGAGCCTGTGCATTGCACCTTTAATCCACTGATCGTGGATGCAATGCTTTGCAGGTTCAGTTGCAAAGAAATAATAAAAGCACTTTTCTTGTGGTAATTATGGGTGCATTTATAATTTTTTACAAAAGGTGGAGTTAGCATTTAAAGCAGGCCACTCATTTTAACCACTTGTCTACAGGGCACTTTCACCCCCTTCTTGCCCAGGCCAATTTTCAGCTTTCAGTGCTGTTGCACTTTGAATGACAATTGACCGGTCATGCAACACTGTACCCATATGAAATTTTTCTCTTTTGAGACAGATAGAGCTTTCTTTTGGTGGTGTTTAATCACCACTGGGTTTTTTATTTTTTGATAAACAAACCAAAAACAACTGAAAATTAAAAAAAAAAATGTTTTTCTTAGTTTCCTTTATAAAATTTTGTAAGAGTAATTTTTCTCCTTCTCTGATGTGCACTAATGAGGCTGCAGTGATGGGCACTGATAGGTGGCACTGGTAGGTGACACTGATGGGCATTGACAGGCATCACTGGTGGGCATTGACAGATATCACTGATAGGAAGTACTCATATTGCACTGTTAGGAGGAACTGATTGGCAGCACTCATAGGCAACACTGACAGGTGACAGTGACAGGCAGCATTGATGGGCAATGGCATGTGGCATTGATGGGCAATGACGGGTGGCACTGATGGGGCTACACTGATCATCGGGGCACTGATCAGTAGATGTCCCCTCTGAGGAATGACGATTACCGTCTCTCCTCTCCTCACAAGCTATCAGCGTGACAGCTCGTGAGGAAAGAAATGCCGATAACCAGGATTTCCTTATTTACATACGATCAGCTGCGATTGGACACAGCTGATCACATGACAGAGCCGAAGTCATCGGCTTTCTGCTGATCGGTGATCCGCTGTGTCCCAGGTACACAGCGCACCACCAATCGCTGTGCTGCGCACCCCTGGGGGGCGCATCCGCGGTTAGAGTGGGAGGATGTCCTCCCAGAATGAGAGAACCACCTTGCTCCCGTCATTTCCTTAAATGGTGGGTGTGAGGCGGTTAATGAACTGCCAAAAAGAAAAAAGGAGTGGGCGCCAATTCACACCAGGACAAGCCATGGTGGTGCATTAATTCATAGAAAAAAAAAAAGAAAAAATTTGACCAAAGTTTGGCTAGCTCAACATATAGTAGTGTGTTACCACACAGAGCAGTGCGCTGGAACACAGGAGCATTAGGTTGCCACCACTGAATAAAAGGTGCTGCAGCATACTATCGCATGCAACAATTATGACATTTCATTACATGTATCGGTAAGGCAGCGCACTGGCGTTAATTGGCCCTAAGAAGAATGCGCACCTGGACCCATAGGGGTTAAATTATTAAAACTGAAGAGTGCAAAATCTAGTGCAGCTCTGAACAGAATCCCATAAGCTTCCCAGTTTTATTGTCAAAGATTAATTGAACAGCTGAAGTTAGAATTTGGTGCAGTTGTGCATGGTAGCCAATCAGCTTCTAAGTGCACCAATTATAGTAAGGCCCCTTTTCACATGGATACACTAACAGGTCCGCCTGTACATATTTCAGGCAGACATGATCAGAACCTCTATTCTCCTCTATGGAGCAACCCATCTGATCCAATCTGCCAAAAACAGAAAGATGGGAACGTCCAGTAGATCGAATGGCAGTCAAGTGTAAATGGACAGGCAGTCCGTTTATAACCAACTGCCCATAGAGGAGAGCAGGCTGTCTCCGTCTCTGCATAAGCAGAGCGGACATGGACCTGTCATGTGCCTGCTCAGCAGGGGATCAGTGGACAAATCTCCTGCTGAGCAAATTAATGGCAGCCAGAATCCAACCCATGTGAAAGGGGCCTAAATCTCCCCCAAAGATGAATAGGTAGAAAGGCAGACTCTTCAATTAACACAAAGGATGACTCAGATAAACAAACAAGAAAGCAAAAAAGTTGAAAGAAAAAAGGACAAAAAAAAAAAAAAAAAGAAGAGAACAGAACTTTTTGTGGTGTTGTTCTGGCACAGAATGTGTTAAGTTTGCTGAGTACAAATGAACCATTGCAGACCTGCACTTCTGTATATTTTAAGGGGGTGAATGGGTCTCAGCTGTTGGTATTTAAAGTAGTAAATGACATCTGCTTTCTAATCCTGAACACTCCTCCACGCATAACTGCTTTCCCAACATCGTGGAGGAACCGCAGTAGCCCTAGCCCCAATGTCTGCAGATAATCATATATTTAGGAAAGCAATGGCCATGTCACCTATGAGCATACTCGTGTTTAGAACGATGAAGAATATATAGGAATACTGCACCAGAATATAGATTTAGAATGAATTAAAGAGCTGCTGTATTGCACAATTTAATATGTTTTAGAAACTTTCCAAACAAATGTGGAGCAGTGAGGTTTTGGCTTTCTTAGGCATGTGTTACATACACATATATACATATACATACACATATACACACACACACACACCTATTTGGCAACTGTTAGTGTGCAGAATTATTATGCAGCTAAATGAAAAATTGTCCCATCTCACTTGTTTATTTTCACCTGTTAAAGTGAGAATAAACAACTCAAAGTATACTAATAAATATTTCTAACAGTTCATAGTTACATAGTTAGTCTGGCTGAAAAAAGACAAAAGTCCATCCAATTCAACCATTACAAAAAAAAATAAATAAAAGTTATAATCCTACACCCACAGTTTATCCAGAGGAAGGCAGAAAAACCCAGCAAAGCACGATCCAATTTGCTCCTGCAGGGGAAAAACTTCCTTCCTGATCCCCTGAGAGGCAATCAGATATTCCCTGGATAAACTTTACCTATAAATGTTAGTATCCAGTTATATTCTGTGTATCTAAGAAATAATCCAGGCCTTTTTTAAAGCAATCCATTGAGCTGGCCAGAACCAACTCTTGAGGGAGTCTATTCCACATTTTCACAGCTCTTACTGTGAAGAAACCTTTCCATAGTTGGAGATTACATTTCTTTTCCTCCACATGTAAAGAGTGCCCCCTTGTCCTCTGTGATGACCTCATGGTGAATAACTCTACACCGAGTTCACTATATGAACCACTGATGTATTTATACATGTTAATCATATCCCCCCTTAATCTCCTCAAAGTAAAAAAAAAAAAATCAGTGACTAATGTAGCCACTCTTCTTTTCATTAACAGCCATAAGCCTTACAGTCATGGAGCCTGTCAGTTTCTTGATCTGTTAACGATCAACTTTTTGTGCAGCAGCAACCACAGCCTCCCAGACACTGTTCAGAGAGGTGCACTGTTTTCACCGTAAATCTTCCATTTTACCACTTGCCTACTGGGCACTAATACCCCCTTCCTTACCTGGCCAATTTTCAGCTTTCAGCGCTGTTGCAATTTGAATGACAATTGCGCAGACATGCAAGATTGTACCCATATGAAATTTTATCATTTTTTTCTCATAAATAGAGCTTTCTTTTGGTGGTATTTAATTGTCGCTGGGCGTTTTACTTTTTGCCCTATAAACAAAAAAAGTGCACAAAATTTAAAAAAAAAAAAAGTTTGTTTCTATTATAACATTTTGCAAACAGGTAATTTTTCTCCTTCACTGATGTGAGTTGATGAGGCAGCAGTGATGGGCACTGATAGGCGGCACTAATGAGGTGGCACGGATAGGCAGCACTGATGGGCACTGATAGGCAGCACGGATAGGCGGCACTGATGATGGGTACTGATAGTCAGCACTGATAGGCAGTACTGACTGGCGCAACTGCTGGGTAGCACTGGTGGGCGGCACTGCTGGGCACCAATCATCAGGGCACTGATCAGCAGTGCCCTGATGATCGGCAGTACTTTCCTCATGCTCTGACAGCGTGAGGAAACTGCAGCCGAGAACCGGCAATTGCATTTCCCTGTGATCAGTGTGACATTGGACACGGCTGATCATGTAGAAAAAGGCCACTGTGATTGGCCTTTTACCACATCCTGTGATCAGCTGTGTCCGTAGGACACAGCAATCACGGAGATCGCCGGGTGCGCGCAGGAGGGCGCGTTCTGGGAGGACGTCACAGTCTGGCTCATAATCTCCACTCTAATTCATCCCAAATGTGTTCTATGGGGTTGAGGTCAGGACTCTGTGCAGGCCAGTCAAGTTCCTCCACCCCAAACTCGCTAATCAATGTCTTTATGGACCTTGCTTTGTGCACTGGTGTGCAGTCATGTTGGAACAGGAAGGGACCATCCCCAAACTGTTCCCACAAAGTTGGGAGCATTAAATTGTCTAAAATGTCTTGGTATACCAATGGCTTAAGAGTTCCCTTCACTGGAAATAAGGGGCCAACCCAACCCCTGAAAAACACCATAATCCCCCCTCCACCAAACTTTACACATGGCACAATGCAGTTAGCTAAGTACTGTTCTCCTGGCAACCACCAAACCCAGACACATCCATCAGATTGCCAGACAGAGAAGCGTGATTGGTGACTCCAGAAGTCCAGTGGCGGCGTGCTTTACACCACTGCATCCGATGCTTTGCACAGTACTTGGTGATGTAAGGCTTGGATGCAGCTATTCGGTCATAGAAACCCATTCCATGAAGCTCTCTACACACTGTTGTTGTGCTAATCTGAAGGCCACATGAAGTTTGGAGGTCTTTAGCTATTGGCTCTGCAGACAGTTGGTGGCTTCAGCTTGCGATGACCCCACTTTATCATTTTACATGGTCTACCACTTGGTGGCTGAGTTGCTGTTGTTCCCAGTTGCTTCCACTTTGTTATAATACCACTAACAGTTGACCGTGGAATATTTAGTAGCAAGGAAATGTCATGGATGGACGTATTACACAGGTGACAACCTATCACGGTACCACGCTTGGAGTCACTGAGCTCCTGAGAGCGACCCATTCTTTCACAAATGTTTGCAGAAACAGTCTGCATGCCTAGGTGCTTGATTTTATACACCTGTGGCCATGGAGGTGATTGGAACACCTGAATCCAATGATTTGGAGGGTGGCCCAATACGCTTGGCAATATATAGTGTATGTTCCCTGCTATAGAACAATATTTTTTATCAAGTTGTTATGGGTAAAGTTTTGCTTTACCCTTGTGCTGACACTCGCTGTACAAAGCAAAGGCAGTGCAATTGGAATGTGTTGTGGGAAACGCACATGGATCACAGGTTTCCTGCAGCACGTTGTAGTGTAAATGCCAATTGCCAATCCCTCCACTGGCTTCCGATTGCGCAACGGATCAAATTCAAAATCCTAACACTGACGTACAAAGCTGTCCATCATACTGCCCTGAACTACATCACCGTCCTAATATCCAAGTACCACCCAGCACGCACACTCCGCTCCTCACAAGACCTCCTTCTCTCTAGTTCCCTGGTCTCCTCCCATGCCCGCCTCCAGGACTTCTCCAGAGTGTCACCCATCCTCTGGAACTCCCTGCCCCAACCCATCAGATATCACCTACTCTCCTCTCCTTTAGGCACACCCTGAAAACCCATCTCTACAGGGAAGCCTACCCCACCCCCTGCTAACTTGCCGACCTCCTCCACTCTTCCTACCACTCCATCCCCCACAGCTATCTCCTCCTGTGCCACCATCCCCTCCCTCCTAGATTGTAAGCTCGAAAGAGCAGGGCCCTCGATCCCCTCATGTTTTGCATTGTATTGTATTGTTATTGTTCTGTCCCCCATTGTAATGTACAGCGCTGAGCTAACTATTGGCGCTTTATAAATACTGTATAATAATAATAATAATAATAATAATAAATGGGCCCTAAAACTAAAAGAAAAAGGTAAAACAAAAACAAAAAAAAAAAAAAACACCCCCAAACACAAAAGATAAATAATTCATTCAAACAGAGGAGACCAAAATATCAGCACCAGGTTCACCCAGAATACATCTCAATTACCAACATGCTGCAACTTATGTCATAGACCAGGGTTTCTCAACCAAGGCAGGGTGGATAAAAATCAATTTAGAAAAAAAAAAAAAAAAAAAAAAAAAAAAAAAAAAAAAAAAAAAAAAAAAAAATCGGGTTTTTTAAGGTCTGATTTTTTTTTATTTTTATCAAATTTTTTTCATAAAATGCTTTTGGAGTAAAAATCTATCTAAAGATAGTTTTCTATTTGAGATACATTAATAGTTGAGTTTCTTCAGCATGAAATGGAGGTTAGTTATATAGCATGAGGCTGTATATTCTGCAATATTTACATTTTTGGTAAACGCATTCTATGAATCCAAGCTCTGCAAGCTGAGAGAACATGCACTGCATTGATGCATTCACACAATTTCACAGTAACCATGAGAAAAGACATGAAATAAAAGAATTGGAGTCGTTCTCCAGCTATGTGTGATTAACCTATTAACCTAAAATCGGTTCTGATATAATCGCCGTTTTACTAACCCGACAGCTTATTATTCTAAAATGGAAACCTTCATTTGGTTTGCAAATATTAAAGATTGTAACTACCAGCAAAAATTAGTCGGATTCCTTACATTTAAAGAGCACCTGTCATTTTAGATCCATTATGGCAGAACTTGTTAGCGGGCATCCACTCCCCTGCTGCCGCCACGTCCCTCACCTTGCTGTGTCACTGCCGCATCACCAGCCATCCCATTAAAGTGAATGGGACTGTCAGTGAGTCAACAGCGGGTCAGAGGAGGAGCTGCTGCCGGACAGAGATGACAGTTGCTCTTTGAAATCACTAGTGAAAAGGCTCAATTCAAATCATAATTTGAATCAAATCTACCCTGAATCAAGGCACCATTTAAAATTATAGACATTTTCAAGGCACTTTCAAGGCAATTCTAAAATGTAAAAAACGAAACTAATAGTTTTACATAATGCAGCATCATCCATTAACGAAGGATACTCAACGTTAGAGGTGATTTATTCTTACAAAGCAAATACACCTCTGCATACCGACTAGTATACCAATGTTTCTCTTCTCCCTCACTCCACTAATGTGACCCCAGTGCTGATGGAGAGGGGCGGGGGAGGGTAAACAAGAATGCAGTTCAGGTTCACAACATCCTCCTTACCAGCCGATAACATCATTGGTTAGTAGGACACTGGCAGATTGTAATGGTGCACAGCGACGACCTGTGGCTTTGTGTACGTAAAAGGCAGGATTTCGCCACCTGCAGGCTTGCATACAATTTTTCGGCATTTTGACAAGGCACCGCTGAAGAAATCTGACGGCACCCTTGTTGAAAAAGACTGTCAGAGAATCCCCCTCACTGCTGCCGACATCAATATTATTATCACTGACACATGGGACCAACAGAGCAGAGCAGAAGATGACTGCACATCATGGATCACATGTATATGGATACACAGAACGCACACACCTGACCGCATGGAGGAGACATCTGAGATAACTGAGCCACACAGCAGTGCCCTGTCATTGTGTATATGGGGGGGGGGGGGGGGGCACTGATATCTGCATTGTACACAGATAGAGCTACACTGGTAGTTGGTACAAGAGGGGCAAGTAATTAAATGGTGTGGAGGGGGGGGGGGGGGCAAAGATCTGTACACTGTTAGAGAGGTTGGTGATGGGTAAGGAGTTGTGTACACTGTTAGAAGTTGATGGAGTGTTCAGGGTGAGGGGGGTAGTAGAGCTGTGCACACTGTTAGTTGTCAAGGGGGGGGGGGGTAGAAGAGCGGCGCACACGGATGTTGGTCACAGGTAGGGGGCAGGGTGGTGCACACTGCTATCACTGGTGGTCACAGGTAGGGGGCAGAGCGGCGCACACTGCTATCACTGGTGGTCACAGGTAGGGGGCAGAGCGGCGCACACTGCTATCACTGGTGGTCACAGGTAGGGGGCAGAGCGGCGCACACTGCTATCACTGGTGGTCACAGGTAGGGGGCAGAGCGGCGCACACTGCTATCACTGGTGGTCACAGGTAGGGGGCAGAGTGGCGCACACTGCTATCACTGGTGGTCACAGGTAGGGGGCAGAGTGGCGCACACTGCTATCACTGGTGGTCACAGGTAGGGGGCAGAGTGGCGCACACTGCTATCACTGGTGGTCACAGGTAGGGGGCAGAGCGGCGCACACTGCTATCACTGGTGGTCACAGGTAGGGGGCAGAGTGGCGCACACTGCTATCACTGGTGGTCACAGGTAGGGGGCAGAGCGGCACACTGCCATCACTGGTGGTCACAGGGAGGGGGCAGAGTGGCGCACACTGCTATCACTGGTGGTCACAGGGAGGGGGCAGAGCGACACACTGCCATCACTGGTGGTCACAGGGAGGGGGCAGAGCGACACACTGCCATCACTGGTGGTCACAGGTAAGGGGCAGAGCGGCGCACACTGTTATCAGTGGTGGTCACAGGTAGGGGGCAGAGCGGCGCACACTGCTGTCGGTCACAGGTAGGGGGCAGAGCGGCGCACACTGCTATCACTGGTGGTCACAGGTAGGGGGCAGAGCGGCTCACACTGCTATCACTGGTGGTGACAGGTAGGGGGCAGAGCGGCGCACACTGCTATCACTGGTGGTCACAGGTAGGAGGCAGAGCGGCGCACACTGCTATCACTGGTGGTCACAGGTAGGGGGCAGAGCGGCGCACACTATCACTGGTGGTCACAGGTAGGGGGCAGAGCGGCGCACACTGCCGTTGGTCACAGGTAGGGGGCAGAGCGGCGCACAATGCCGTTGGTCACAGGTAGGGGGCAGAGCGGCGCACAATGCCGTTGGTCACAGGTAGGGGGCAGAGCGGCGCACAATGCCGTTGGTCACAGGTAGGGGGCAGAGCGGCGCACAATGCCGTTGGTCACAGGTAGGGGGCAGAGCGGCGCACAATGCCGTTGGTCACAGGTAGGGGGCAGAGCGGCGCACACTGCCGTTGGTCACAGGTAGGGGGCAGAGCGGCGCACACTGCCGTTGGTCACAGGTAGGGGGCAGAGCGGCGCACACTATCACTGGTGGTCACAGGTAGGAGGCAGAGCGGCGCACACTGCTATCACTGGTGGTCACAGGTAGGGGGCAGAGCGGCGCACACTGCTATCACCGGTGGTCACAGGTAAGGGGCAGAGCGGCGCACACTGCTGTCACCGGTGGTCACAGGTAGGGGGCAGAGCGGCGCACACTGCTATCACCGGTGGTCACAGGTAGGGGGCAGAGCGGCGCACACTGCTATCACCGGTGGTCACAGGTAGGGGGCAGAGCGGCGCACACTGCTGTCACAGGTGAAGTCTCGGTGTTGCTCTTACCGGCTCGGACGTGTAGTAGGGCTCCCAGTACACACAGTGCGGTGAAGGGGACACCCGGGGCCATGTCTGCTCGGTGTGAACCATGGAGCTCCGTCTATAGTCCGCTCACCCCGAACACAGATCTATCCCCCGAGCGACCCCGACAGGACGCAGAGCGGGGTGACGTCACGGGGGGGTGTTAGAGAGGCAGAAAGTTTCCTCAGTCTGAGCCGAACTCTCCTGAGATGTCATTCCTCCCGGGGGGGCGGCTGGAGGGCGGGGCATGGGGGAGGAGGAGAGATGTGGGAACATAGCCAGGATGAGTCCCTCAGGAGAGCCGTGTGTTCCCGCACTGCATGTCTGCCCTGTACACACAACATTGTATGTGATATATACACATGTACGCATGTCAACACACGAGGCCATAGAGAACATCTCTGATCCAGTGCTGGGTGTGGAGGGATCCTGCAGCGGCTAACGAATGTGCTATGTACATATATACAGTTACAGTCACAGGGAGGCGCTTTACCTGAATGCACCCTCACCCCGAGCAGTGTTCCTGGTCATTGTGTGCTACTATACAGGTTGTGTTAGGCCTCGTTCACACGGGGTGTACTGTGCTGTACATGTATGCCGGTGTCCATAAAGCCCGCCCTATTCATCACATCCATGTGGTGTCCCTGATCACATGGCCCTGGAATTCATGAAGACTGGCAGAGTGGTCTCTCGGGCTTGGTTCCCCCCAGTGTGCAGACTCCCATTATTCTGCACATGTTCTGCAAGAGCACAGAGTAAACAATTGTTCTCTATGAGCCCTGTTCACACCACACCGCTGGTATCGTGCACATTTCATTCTGCATAGGAATCTGGAATGTGTATAAAACTCTGAAACACACATCAAAACTTATATAAACTTTATGGGCCGCTGGATTTGTGTTGGGTCCCCTTTGCTCTGCACAGCCAGGCAACATACATTTCCCACACTTTTCACACTGGAGTCAAAGAACAGTCCTTAAGCTTGGTATTGTGATTTTATTAATGGGGTTAAGAACTTGGATGGGGTCTAGGGTTATATGCAGGCCTAGACCGGGACAAAAAATAGGCCTGGGGATTTTGGACTGAGCAGCCCCAAGGGACCCTGTACTCGGAGCCTGAGGGTGGAGCACCAGGGCCCAGTCACAGGAGCAACATTTGCGACCCTGGAAGTTCAGTCACTAAGTTTTTATTTAATTTATTACAATTTTTTTTTTTTTTTTGTAGGAGACAGAGAAAGAAAGAAGGGACTGAAAGAGGGATAAAAAGAGGGAAGGGAAAGAGGGATAAAAAGAGGGAAGGGAAAGAGGGAAAGAAAGACGGGAAGGGAAAGAGGGAAAGAAAGACGGGAAGGGAAAGAGGGAAAGAAAGACGGGAAGGGAAAGAGGGAAAGAAAGACGGGAAGGAGGGATAAAAATAGGAAAAGAGGGAAAGAGAGGGAAAGAAAGAAGGGAAGGAAAAAGGGGAGTGAAAGAAAGAAGGGAAGGGGGGAAAGAAAGAAGAGAAGGGAAGGGGGAAAAGAAAGAGGGAAAGAAAGAAGGGAAGGAGGGAAAGAAAGAAGGGAAACAGGAGACAGGGAAAGAAGGAGAGAAAGACAGAAGGGAAACAGGAGACAGGGAAAGAAGGAGAGAAAGACAGAAGGGAAAGAAAGAAGGAGGGAAATGAGAGAGAGATAAAGAAGAGAAACAGGAGACAGAAAAAAAAGAAGGGGGGGAGAAGACACAAGGCTGGCAGGGAGTGTGGGTGGAGCAGACACAGGAGGAGAGGGCAGGAGGAGGAGGGGCAGCCTTCTCTCTTCTCTCCCTTCTGTGGTGGTGGTGGTGGTGGTGGGGGCTGTCAGCACTGGGGACAGAATATGCTGACAGATCCCCCGCAGCGCTGTTGCAAGAGGGAAAGAAAGAAGGGAAGGAAAGAGGGAAAGAAGGACATGAAGGAAAAAAAGAAGGGAAGGAGGGAAATAAAGAAGAGAAGGGAAGGAGGGAAAGAAAGAGGGAAGAAAAGAAAGGAGAGAACAAGGAGGGAAAGAAAGAAGGGAAACAGGAGACAGAGAAAGAAGGGAAAGAAAGAGAGAAAGACAGAAGGGAAAGAAAGAAGAAAGGAGGGAAACAGGAGACAGAGAGAAAGAAAAAAATAAAGGAGAGAAACAGGAGACAGAGAAAGGAAAAAAGAAGAAACGGGGAGAGAAGACACAAGACTGGCAGGGAGTGTGGGTGGGGCAGACACAGGAGGAGGAGGGGCAGCCTTCTCCTCTCCCTTCTGTGGTGGTGGGGGGGGGGGGGGGGACTGTTAGCACTGGGGACAGAATATGCTGATAGATCCCTCGCAGCACTCCTGCAAGAGATGGGGGGGGGGGCATACAGGAGCCCAGGGCATGCAGGAGATGGATAGGAGGGGCGGCACATAGAGGAACCGAGAAATGCACGGTCGGGTTCCTGTATGTGCCGCCCAGCTGCCCCTCCTATCCCGGTGGGCCCTATGGCCAATCGGGGGGCCTAGTTATATGGGATGCCAGAGGAATTGTAGAACTCAAGGACAAACTTAGCAACTATGTACAAAAAGGGGGGACTGGCAAAAATAAAGCACTGTCCCATTTGCGGTGTACATTCTTAGACCCTGGTTGAATTCTCTTCAACCAACTATGCTGAGAGTTATCCCTGAGCAAGGGGGTCCCAAGAGCTTGCAGTTAAGCAGTCCCAGGTGAAGACTAGTTGGGTCTTGCACATGACCACCCTCTCCCCTTATCCGGCCCAGGGGGTGTAGGAGTATTCACACTGCCCTGTCAGCATGGTGGGATGGTAGCTGCTTTCAGGCCTTTCACTGGGCTGGCTCCTTCCCTGCTGCTAAGGATGTCCTCCCCAGGAGACTTTAGGCAGAGGAGAGCCTCCTGTCAAGCAACCATGCTGTAGGTAGGCTCCCCTCCCTGGAGCCCCCTCTCAGGTTCCACACTCCAACCTTCTCTTAATCCATCTTCCGCTCAACTCCCCTCTCTCCCCAGGCTCGTTGACCTGGTCGCCATGTTCAGCCTCCTGCCAGGGTATTGGCCAAGGTCCCTCAAACATGCAGATCTGGGCCTCCTCCACCCTTCTTCCAGAAAGCTCTCAGGTTTCTGGAAGGGTGGGAGGGCTCCAGAAGCCCTGACCTGATAGAGCCTCCCAGCCTGTCCTGAGGAAACCTCACCACCTCACTCCCCAGGCTGCTACTCTGCCTATATCTAAAAAAAAGCTACCTAACTAACCTGGAGGGTGGTACACACATATGGTGTGAACAAGGACTTATACCTTCTAAAAGTAGTGCAGAATGCACCAAATTCATGTTCCTATCCTGAACTTGTACTTGAATTTGGCGCACACTGAGCCCCTTTTTAGAATGGATGTGACACGTTCATAAAATCTGTCTGCTCCAGTCTCTCTCTCTGTAGGGCTAAAGAATGTTGGTCTTAATTAGTTCCACTTTAAGAAACAAACTGTCGGTATTTTATTTTGAATTTGGCACATTCATTGCAGTACAATGTAAAAGTGGCACATTTTAGAACTACCAGAATTTGGTACAGGAGTCCCTGTCCGTACCAAAAGTGTTGCCTAAGCTTCATAGATTTAGCACAATACATTATTATCAGTTTACAGAATTTATATAGTGCCAACAGTTAGCACAGCGCTGCACAATATAAAGGGAGACACAACAGTTATAATACAGTAGGAATAGAAGGGCCCTGCATCTGGTACCTACACACTAAAGGGAGCCGGAAAAGTGGCACAACAACTTTATCGAATTCCCCTCACTGTTTGCATTTGTGCACCCACACCCGCACAGATGTCATATTGGGGTACAGCCACTGTGCCCCAACTGATAAGAATGGGACATCTCCACATGTGGGTAAACACAGCCCTGCACAGGCTGCAGTGTGTTTAGTATTTGTGCTGCCCTAGGCAACACAAAAAAATCTGACGGCAGCACTACACAGAGAGAGAGAGGAACTCCCTCTCTGTGACCGCAGAAACCATGAGGATTTTGTCGCTTCGAGTTTCACATCTTTATTTACAAGGCTGGAAAACAGCTGATCAGACCGGTCTGTGTCTGGTCAGCTGCATTGGAGGCTAGATGAGATATTTGGGGTCTAAAAGAACCTGTCGTGGCCCATGCTCTTCATTCCTTGTTATAGAAATACAGTTAATTAAAAAGAGACAGTATAACAAAAAAAAAAAAGTTTTAGATAAAATATATAATAAAAAAATATATATGCGCCTCTATCTCTCCATGCATACGCGCAAATGTTATTCAGACCTGCATGCATATCTAAACGGTGATCGCACCACATCTGTGAGGTATCATCGCACACATCAGACAGAGAGAGCAATATTTCTAGCAGCAGACTTCCTGTGTAACTCTAAACTGGTAACCTGTAAAAGGTGCTGAAAGCATTGCCTAAGGAGAATTTTAAGTACCATAGTTTGGTGCCATTCCCCAGGTGTACACAATTTTAAAGCGTGACATGTTAGGTATTTATATACTCGGCAACATCATCTTTTACCCAAAAATTTGGTTATATATTGTGTTTATATGCAATAAAATAGTGTTTGAAAAACTGCTGTGTATGAATCTCTACACACTTGATATTTTGGTTCTTGCTGTGTACAGCTTACTTTGTCACTACTTTTTTGGAGCTACTGATTGCTTATGTGCCTCTTGTAACTTTTGTTAAAACTAAATAAACACTTCTTAAAAAAAAAAAAAAAAAGAAGTGGGCAAGGTGGCAACTATGATTTTTTCAACAGGGGTTTCTATCCCAGAGAATATTTATTAATCTGAAGATGAAATCCAACTTGTGGTAGTGGACAAGCTCTCAAAATCTTTAAAACCATTGCCAGCTTGGCCCCATCTCCTAGACCAGGGGTCTGCAACCTTTAAGACATAAAGAGCCACTTGGACCCGTTTCCGAGAGGGAAAAAAAGACTGGGAGCCGCAAAACCATTGCAACATTTAAAACAAATCCGACACTGCATATATTGCAAATAGCGCTCTGGTCATGAAGGGGGTTTAAGGGCCCAGTAAGCAAAGGGTTAATCAGGGCCACAGTGTATTGTCATAATCACAATCATAGCCTTAGGTCAGTGGTGGGCAACCTTTTTTTTCAACTAAGCCAAATCTCGCCAAAACCACGATTGAAATTTATTTTGAGAGCCACATTTTTAAAACTGAAAATACATCCCCCATATAGTAATTCATCCCCCATAGTAATTCATCCCCCATATAGTAATTCATCCCCCCTATAAATTCATCCCCCATATTAATTCATCCCCCATATTAAGTCCCCAAGTCCCCACTGTGTCAATTCACTTACCTTTGCTCTGCGTGTTCCTCTCGCCGTGTTCCCGCGCCGTTCCGGTGTAGCATGAAAATCTGTCTCCTATGAGGATCTGTCCCCCTCGACGTATCTGCGCATGTGCCAGTTTCAGGCATTAGCAGCCGATCGGCGATCTCCGGCACATGCGCAGATACGTCGAGGGGGACAGATCCTCATAGGAGACAGATTTTCATGCTACACCGGTCTTCAGGGCGGACTGTGATAGGAGCCTAGCGGGAGCCTAGCTCCGCGGGCCGGATTAAAAGGTCCGCCGGGCCGTAGTTTGCCCATTGCTGCCCTATTGCCTGTCACCTGGTGGGCAGTGTGCTCCGGAGCCGCAGCCAAGGTGAAAAAGAGCCGCATGCGGCTCTGGAGCTGCGGGTTGCCGACACCCGTCCTAGACCATTCTTACATTCGCCACAAGTCTGTTTAGCTGGAGCACCCATTGCATTATATGTCCTTTTCCATTTCTATAAAGTTCCATTACCTTGTTACGCAGGACTTTTGACCGTTTTTTTTCTCTGATCTCCATGGCTCAGTATCTAGCCTAGTCAGTGCTTCCAGGTAAGAGCTAACAAACTCATTGACTATTTATACACTGACACTAATTGCAATTTAAAACACAACAGATGTGGGACATGAACCTCTAATTGGCATTTTAACCAGTGTTTGTCTGTACCAAGGCCAAACATTCCAAGGTATGTAAACTTTTGATCATGGCCATTTGGGTGATTTCTGTTATCATTATGATTTATAAAAGGAGCCAAACAACTATTTGATAATAAATGGCTTCATATGATCATCATCCTTCAATAACAGAGCATTTTTTGGCATGATCAGTCATATTTTCAATATCAATGCCAAAATTTTCACAATTACTGCCAGGGTATGCAAACTTTTGAGCACAACTGTATGTGAGCATTTTATTCCTGCAAGAATGTGCTATACCACACACAATTCATTATGGGACTTTTGCAAAAGACTGGACAGTCTTTGATTTTCTGAGCCACCCCAGTAACTTTGTTTTTTTACCCATTGATACTGCTGTTATTTTGTGATTTCCCTAAACAGTCCAAGGTGCCTAGCAAATACGGAAGTTAGAGGGTTAAAGTGGTTTTAGACCATTACATATACCCAGTGACTGGTCTCGAGTGATACAGAGATGAAATAAATCATCCTACAATAGTTTTATCTGTTTATCTGCAGTCTTGTGTTCTCTACATCTGTTCAAAGTCCAGACTTTATAAAGCTTGTCTGAGATGTCAGAAAAAGGGGGCAGAGAGCTGAGATAACACATTGCAGAGCTCAGTGAGGAGAGCTCTGAGAGCTGATTGAAGGGAAGAGACAACCCCCCCCCCCCTCCACACAGCACACAGGAACACAGCTGAGGCCATCAATCTACTGGAGGTCTCTCCCGTCACCATTTTTCTCTCAGGAAAACGTATCAGAAGTGATTCATGCTGATCGCAGAAGAACAAGGCAGCAGACAAAAATGACACTTAGTGCTCTTAACTGAATAAAGTACACATTATAGAGGGATATACTTTGTTCATATTTCTTGTCTGAGGTTTACAACCACTTTAGGACACACCATTTACCACTGACAGTGTCAGGACCTGGATCACCTGCTGGTGGCACTGTGGTTATAGCCACTGGCAGTAATCACATGCAGAAAAATCTGACAGGCTAGTTGTACCGAAGTTGATCGGTGGATTGATTTACAATCAGCCTGCCCATACATGGTTGGAAATTCGTCCCTGCTAAACTGGACAGATTTCGATCCATGTATGGCTGGCTTTAAATAGCTGAGGAGAACTTTATTTTCAGAAAAGAGCAAGCAAAATGTAAGCAGCAATTTTAAAATATTCTTTATAAGTTATGCTGTGTGAAGAAAAGAAAACGTGAAAAGAAATATAAAGTAGGTGTTATCTCAGTATAGCTGCAAAAAGGAACGCTTTAAATGCTGTTACTCTATCACAAATGAGCAAGGAGACAGCGTCTGTTTAACCTCCCTAGCGGTATTCCGGAGTGTAGCTCGGGGTTACCGCTTTTGGCACTGACATTTTACCCTGAGCTACACTCGGGAATACCGCTAGGGAGGTTAAACAGACGGAGGGGTAAAATGTCAGTGCCAAAAGCGGTAACCCCGAGCTACACTCGGGCTTACCATGCGGCGCTGCATAGGGAGTCCCTGCAGAGCTTACCTTGTTCTTCGCTCCCGCAATGTGTCCCCTGCAGCGTCCCCAGCCATCTCCTCCGGCCGATGCTGGCATCCGGCTTCTGTGTTCCGGTCCCTCTGACGTCGGGACGTACGGGCGCCGCCGCAGGCGGCGGGAAATTTGAAAATTTTAAAAAATGTCATTTTTTTTCCAAACAAATTTTACATAGCAAAACATTGCTGTTTCAACCCATTTCACTTACATTTTGTCCCTAGTGCTTTGTCCGGCGCCCTGCCTGCATTTTGTCTGTTCTTTCTGCCTGGAAACTGAGAAAAGTCCATAGCGTCCAAAAAGTGTCCCTTTAGGTCAAAAGCAGGTTTAGATCAGCTAGAGAACAGCGATAGTAAATCAGAACCACTTGCAGAATTGAGTGATAATGATTCGTGGGGAAATTCGTCATCAGACACTGAAAACGATTTTGCGACTGCTCAGCAATGTGCGAACTTGGTGCTATATTTCAAATTTCAGTGTTTTTGGTTTTATTATATTATTGAATTAAATGTATTATTATATTATAATTTTTTATGATTATTTATTAAATTATAATTTATGATTTCGTGTTTCAAATTTTATCATACCCGGGATGTTTACTAGACTCTTGTTCGGACAGATTTCAGTGAGTTATTCCTAAAAATTACAGCCTACAATAAAAAAACTACATATTTCCATGCAAAATAATGGTACCGCTTTCAGCACCAAAAATCTGAAATAATCAGACCGCTAGGGAGGTTAAAGTGCTAACACATCGCAATGGTGTGCATAGGCCCTTAGCATTTGTTGAATGTAATGTACCGTTTTACTGAGGCTCAAAATCTAGACTTCTCTGTAATTGTACAAATGTTTGACAAACAAAAGGCCAAGAACATGTAAAACCGCAGACAGACTGAACTGCTCATCTCCAATTACAAAGAAGGGACACTTAGCTTCTACAGACAGTGATTTCAACTCACCTCCACATTGTAGCCTGGAAATCAATAAGGAAAGATTTTACAATGTACTGTAGGTTGGTGTTTCAAGCTGAGACAAAAGCATTGTAATTACCTGGTTATAGCACTGAAACAGGAGTCACCATTCTTCCTACAACTACTAATCAGATTTAAGTGGTGAAAAAAAATGGAGTTCTCAAATACAAAATTATAGAAATTATTGTATGTCACTGCAGTTGTTCAAATACCAGTGAAAAAAAACCTCACTTTAAAGTTTCTTGGCACTGATGGGAATTGTGCCCAAACTGTTAATTTAATATGGGGTTGGAGGTGATGCAAGATTTTGTATATTTAGGCTTAGATACCAAACTCTGTTGTAAAGATCTACAACTATGAAGTACCTCTATCAGTATTATCACCTGATTATGTGACAGTATGCTAGAAAACTCTGCTCTTACTAACACATTAATCCCTGTCTATAAAATGGTGAGCCATGTAGAAGTATCACTGAACTAAATAACTTATGATTATCACCATAAATCAGTTAGCCAACAATCTAACCATGCAGTCCAACGGATACTGCCATCATTCTAGAATTCGAACATAACATTTCTGTACTACACTGCAAGATTCCAGAGAGCGTCTCACTGGGTCATTGGAAGTGTACTACCTAAAGCCTGTGTTGTGTAACTTCTGTTCTCTCGGCTTATTGTATTATTTATTAGACAAGTCTGAATCTCATTGATGATTGCTATAAACTTCTTAATACATATATTTGTTCTATATTAGGCCATTTGTATGTAGGAGAAAACTGAGGCTGCATTGGCTTAGGAATAGCACTACTGAATTAAAACAGGGGTTCTTAGGTCACCAAACTGTGCACAAATGGGGCTGGGGTGGGCTGGTGTTCTATAGCAAAGCCTGAATGAAAACCTTAAAGTGATTCTAAAGGTTTATTTTTAAGAAAAAAATAACAAACATGTGTAGCAGAGGAAATTAATCCTATCTGTGACTGCTGTAACCTGCTGACTTGCATCTCCTCTGAACCTTGACACTTGCACAGTGAGGGATTTCAGCCCCTCCCTTCTCCTCTCAGACTGTAATAAAGAGAGAGCCAATCAAAAGAGCCATTAAAGGGACTTTCTCAAGCAGGAGGTGCAGCTGCAAAGCATTGTGAAATATGTAGTCTTGAACAGAAATGGCCTGATAGGCTTATATAGAAATGGAACTGCAAAGACCAGCTTGCTTAGCGAGAGCAGAGTGAAGGACTCCATCTTGTTTCTCCTGAGGGGAGGCAGTCTGCATGTGGCAAGGTAACAGTCTGGACCTAGCAGAGAAGTGCTTAGGGTCAGTTCACAGCATGCTGAGTTATCTGCATCAGTCAGGGGAACATCCAAACTGAGAGATGTGGACCTACAATACAGAAGTGCTCATAGTGAGGTGACCAGAGGAGCCTGTTATTTCCAGGACGATCGTTTGGGCCTTTGTCACAGGATCTGGTGAGAGGGATTTTGCCCACTGGCAGATGACAGGAACACTGCACATATACAGAGACATCATACTTTGCCCATATTCACCAGGCACTGGGTTGTATAGATGGCCCTGCTAAACAGACACAGTATTTGCTATGCTATACAAATACTGCCACTGGATTACAATTACGCATACTTTACCATAGGAGTTTAAGTGCACCAACGAAAGTGGCTAGCTGAAGATCCCAAGATTCATCCTGTTACCAAGAGACTGACGTTACTGGTGCCATACGGGCACACGCATGTGTTTTCAGGTCTCTATATTGCATGGTGTGTGAGGGAATAGCTTTACCTTGGAAAGTAGCTATTAAGCATCAGTTGGGTACAGTGTTGGTACAGTGTTTGCCTACTGGGCTTGTGGTGTCAGGGGTTAGAACGGAGAAGTCTGACACAACAGAGATTCATTCTTCTGCTCTCCTCCTGCTTGGACATCATAGAGCCAAATTTATGTAAAGAGGTTTAGACCCACTTTGAGGTTGCCATTTAAGTGTTTGCCTCTGCTCTTGTGGTTATTCATGGTTGGAATCCCCTGAAAGCAGCCTGAGTGTAAAAGTGAGCTATATTGCTTTCGGTCTCAGTATTTGTTGTTCTCTTGATTCACCTAATGTATACCTGTTGTTAATGTTTATTACTTCCCACAGAGGTCTTACAGTAAAGCTGATCTCTGTGTTTTATTATAAAGTGTGTGCTTTTCATTGATCCTCACACTATTGCCAGGTGTGTCAGTTGGGGCCGAGACAGTTCTTGGGGTTGAGAGGCAGAGTGGTGGAGTGAACAAACGTAAGCAGCCCCTTCCGGGGTTTTGCACAGAGCAGCTTGGATCCTTCTCTTCTCAGTTCCCCAGCAGGCTCTCCTGGCCCCTCCCTCCTGTCAGGAGAACTTGCACAATTGGTGGCTGACTAAATACTTTTTTGCCCCACTGTATATATATTGGTTACATCTTCTTTCTGTAAATATTTTTACTGCACCCTTTTGACCTTTTGGTAATAAATCTTACTTTCTGAAATTGTTGAACTGTTTCTATAGCTCTTGAATGTAACTTACCGTCGAAGAATGCTACTATGAGTATTTAACCCTCTGTATAACCGGTCTGTAGAGATAGCGGGATACTGACAGTTAACCAATCATCCTAGTGTATTGCTGAGTTTCCTCTTTTTCTGTATAAAAAGGAGGTGGTGGCAGTGTGAAGGGTTAATTGCGTAATTAACCTGACCCAGTAACAATCGCATTCAGGCTGCCGGTACGTTGATCGTGGTCCAATTAGCTGGAACATCGGTGTGCAGGGTGCAGCTGGGTGTGGCATTGTTACGCACGTGACAGCACGGTTTTAGATTGGCTAGTCCTTCGGTCACGAGTTTGGTGAGAAGGGCTGGGGTCTGACGCCGCGCCTGTCACATATTGGTGGCAGCAGTGGGATAGTTGCATTAAGAGCTTCAGTGCAGTGTAAAAAATTAGCTCTGCACTGAAGGATTGTAACCTTTGTGGAAGCAGTCCTTAGAAAACAAGCGGTGCATATTTTTATATATATATACAGTTGTGACCAAAATTATTCAACCCCCAATGCTGTAAAGGGGTTTAGGGACTATAGTGTACATTTGGAATTGTATTCAGAATCAAATCCTACAAGGACGTTGTAACTACCCAAATGCAACTAAAATGACATCAATTGTTTATGTAATACAGTAGTAAATGGTTCTTATGTGGTTTCTTCATTGCCACAATTATTCAACCCCTTAAAGACTACCACTCTGAAGAACAGAGGTTCATACAGGTGCTTTCCATCAGGTATTGAAAACACCTGTGGATGTCACCGAGCAGCAATCAAGCATAATAAGCACCAATTAGGCAGCTTTAAAATGACTGTGATACTCAGCTCCTTCTAGACATTTACTGGTGTGGTTACAAACATGGTGAAGGCAAGAGAATGGTCCAGGAAGACAAGAGAAGAGGTGATTTCTCTTCACAGGAAGGGCAATGGCTATAAGAAGATTGCAAAGATGTTAAACATACCAAGAGACACCTTAGGAAGCATCATTCGCAAATTCAAGGCAAAGGGCACTGTTGAAACGCTACCTGGTCGTGGCAGAAAGAAGATGCTGACTTCGACTGCTGTGCGCTACCTGAAGCGTAGAGTGGAGAGAAGTCCCCGTGTGACTGCTGAGGAACTGAGAAAAGATTTGTCAGATGTGGGTACAGAAGTTTCAGCCCAGACAATAAGACGCACACTGCGTAATGAAGGCCTCCGTGCCAGAACTCCCAGGCGTACCCCCTTGCTGTCTCCAAAGAATAAGAAGAGTCGACTGCAGTATGCCAAAAGCCATGTGGACAAACCACAAAAGTTGTGGGATAGTGTTCTGTGGACTGATGAAACAAAATTAGAACTGTTTGGGCCCATGGATCAACGCTATGTTTGGAGGAGGAAGAACAAGGCCTATGATGAAAAGAACACCTTGCCTACTGTGAAGCATGGTGGAGGGTCAATCATGCTTTGGGGCTGTTTTGCTTCTGCAGGTACAGGGAAGCTTCAGCGTGTGCAAGGTACCATGAATTCTCTTCAGTACCAGGAGATATTGGATGGAAACGTGATGCAGTCCGTCACACACCTGAGGCTTGGGAGACGTTGGACCTTTCAACAGGACAATGATCCCAAGCATACCTCCAAGTCCACTAGAGCATGGTTGCAGAGGAAAGGCTGGAACATTTTGGAGTGGCCATCGCAGTCACCAGACTTAAATCCGATTGAGAACCTCTGGTGGGACTTAAAGAAAGCAGTTGCAGTGCGCAAGCCTAAGAATGTGACTGAACTGGAGGCCTTTGCCCATGAAGAATGGGCGAAGATACCCGTAGATCGCTGCAAGACACTTGTGTCAAGCTATGCTTCACGTTTAAAAGCTGTTATAACTGTAAAAGGATGCTGTACTAAGTACTAAGATTGAATGTCACTTGGGGGTTGAATAAAACTGATAATGCTGTGAGCACAGAAAAGACATTTGTGGTTATTTCATTATAACTGTTATGTTATATTTGTCTGACCTACAAGTGCCTCTTTAATGTAAATGTAAGCAAGATGACTGAATGATCAAAAGCAATGTCAAACTGGCCAAAACACTCAATTTCAGTGGGGGTTGAATAATTTTGGTCACAACTGTATATATATATATATATATATATATATATATATATAAATAGAGACATATAGCAACAGCTTCTTCCTTTTTCTACTTTCTATTCTATCTTTGCTTGCAATTATGCCTGGTGCAGCAGAATACGAGAAAATGAGCAAAAGTGATTTGAAGGCGGAATGTACCTCACGAGGACTGGATGTCGGTCGCAAAAATTGTGAAGATTTGATTCAGGATCTAGTGGAGTATGATATCCGAGCAGATCTGAACTCGGGGAAACTTGACCATGATGGGGTTCTCGCTATCTCCGATCCCAGTGGCTCAGAGACGGCCTCGCAGGATAGGCATACAGAAACTGACACTGGAGGATCACCGAATGTTATCATCACACCACCGCCTGAGCGGGCCAGCACCGGAGTGCCTGTAACCAGCAGAGACTCTCCTCAGATGTAGGAAGCCCTGAAACGCATCAAGGAGACAGATCTTGAGGCATACCTGTGGTTCATGGAACGCCAGGCTGACAGAAGCTGCGGAACGCCAGGCTGAGAGAGAGGAACGCCAGGCTGAGAGAGAGGCTGCGGAACGCCAAGCTGAAAGAGCGGCTGAGAGAGAGACAGTGCAGAGGGAAGCTGATCGTCGGCACGAGCTGGAGATGGCAAGGCTCCAGCCACAGCGACAGGTGCAGAACCCTGGGTCCCTAGAGCATAGGGATGCCACTCTGGCTGTGGGCACAGCCGCCAAGTTTCCAGTGATGGACAAAGATAGTGACATTGACACGTATTTACTGTCATTTGAAAAAACATGCTGTCAGTACCATGTGCCCCAACTCAATGGGCTCGGTACCTGACCCCAGGGCTACGAGGCAAGGCCCTGGATGCGTTTGTTGAAATGCCAGAGGGGCAGGACGACGATTATGAAGCTTTAAAAAATGCCATCATCCGGAAGTACCAGATGACCCCGGAGGTGTACCGCAAGAGGTTCAGGTCCATGCAAAAGGGACCTGGGGACTCTTACACGGATGTGGTGAGTCGCTTATGCACCACATTCCGACAGTGGACTAAAGGACTGAAAGCTGACTCCTACGAGTCTTTGGAAGATGTCATGATACGAGATCAGCTCCTGCATATCTGCCCGGCAGACGTCAGACAGTTTGTTTTAGAAAGAGAACCAGCCTCTGCTAAAGCTGCAGCCGATTTGGCAGATACCTTGGTCCACACATGGGTGTCTGACCCTCGCAAGGCTCCTCCAAATGGCTGGAAAGGAGGGAAATCGCCCATAGCAACCCCTCCTACGCCGGTGAGTCAAGATCTCCCTCAACCTCAGAAAATTAGAATATTACATGCAATCAATAAAACAAGGATTGTACATAGAACAATATCGGACCTCTGAAAAGTATAAGCATGCATATGTACTCAGTACTTGGTTTGGGCCCCTTTTGCAGCAATTACTGCCTCAATGTGGCGTGGCATGGAAGCTATCAGCCTGTGGCGCTGCTGAGGTGTTAAGGAAGACCAGGATGCTTCCATAGCGGCCTTCAGCTCTTCTGCATTGTTCGGTTTCATGTCTCTCATCTTTCTCTTGGCAATGCCCCATAGATTCTCTATGGGGTTCAGGTCAGACGAGTTTGCTGGCCAATCAAGCACAGTAATCCCACGGTCATTGAACCATGTTTTGGTGCTTTTGGCAGTGTGGGCAGGTGCCAAGTCCTGCTGGAAAATGAATTTAGCATCCCCATAAAGCTCATCTGCGGAAGGAAGCATGAAGTGCTCCAAAATCTCCTGGTAGACGGCTGCTTTGACCCTGGACTTAGTGAAGCACAGTGGACCAACACCAGGAGATGACATGGCTCCCCAAATCAACACAGACTGGAAACTTCACACTGGACTTCAACCATCTTGCAGTGTGTGCCTCTCCATTCTTCCTCCATACTCTGGGTCCTTGGTTTCCAAAAGTTGCTCTCATCAGAAAAGAGGACTTTGGACCTCTGAGCAACAGACCAGGTCTGTTTCTTTAGCCCAGGTAAGATGCTTCTGACGTTGTTTGTTGTTCAGGAGCGGCTTGACAAGAGGAATACGACATTTGAAGCCCATGTCCAGGATTCGTCTGTGTGTGGTGGCTCTTGATGCACTGACTCCAGCCTCAGTCCACTCCTTGTGAAAGTCCAACACTTTTGAATGGCCTTTTCCTGACAATCCTCTCCAGGCTGCGGTCATCCCTGCTGCTTGTATACCTTTTTCTTCCACACTTTTCCCTTCCACATAACTTTCTATTAATGTGCTGTGATACAGCACTTTGGGAACATCCAACTTCTTTTGCAATTACCTTTTGAGGCTTTCCCTCCTTATGGAGGGTGTCAATGATGGTTTTCTGCACAACTGTCAGGTCAGCAGTCTTTCCAATGATTGTGATTCCTACTGAACCAGACTGAGATACCATTTAAAGGCTCAGGAACCCTTTGCAGGTGTTATGGCTTAATTGGCTGATTAGAGTGGGACACTTTGAGCCTAGAATATTGCACCTTTTCACAATATTCTAATTTTCTGAGATTGTGGATTTGGGGTTTTCATGAGCTGTAAGCCAAAATCATCACAATCATGACAAATCACGGCTTGAACTATCTTGCTTTGCATGTAATGAGTCTATCTCATATATTAGTTTCACCTTTTAAGTTGCATTACTGAAATAAATGAACTTTTGCACAATATTCAAATTTTTTGAGTTTCCCCTGTATATATATATATTGGTTACATCTTCTTTCTGTAACTATTTTTATTGCACCCTTTTGACCTTTTGGTAATAAATCTTACTTTCTGAAAGTGTTGAACTGTTTCTATAGCTCTTGAATGTAACTTACGAGTCCCTGCCGCTGAAGAACGCTACTATGAGTATTTAACCTTCTGTATAACCGGTCTGTAGAGATAGCGGGATACTGACGGTTAACCAATCATCCTAGTGTATTGCTGAGTTTCCTCTTTCTCTGTATAAAAAGGAGGTGGTGGCAGTGTGAAGGGTTAATTATGTAATTAACCTGACCCAGTAACAAATCGCATTCAGGCTGCCGGTACGTCGATCGTGGTCCAATTAGCTGGAACATCGGTGTGCAGGGTGCAGCTGGGTGTGGCATTGTGATGCACGTGACAGCATGGTTTTAGATTGGCTAGTCCTTCGGTCACGAGTTTGGTGAGAAGGGCTGGGGTCTGACGCCGCGCCCGTCACAGTACTGACACTACTTGAAACCTGTCCAGAGAGCGTCCAGCGGTCCTGCGATGGTGGAGTTTGGAACGGCAGCTGCGGGCCTTCCACCTGGCCAGCCTGGTGAGTGTTCTGCTTTCCTTTCTCCTTCCCTTCAGCCTGCTATATATACTATGCCTTGTTTGAGGGCGGGGCGGGGCCGGAGTTGGATTCTAGTCTTGGGTGTCCTTGGCCTGGGGTTTCGTTGACCCCCGCTCCTCACACAGCGGAACCTGAGTCCACTGCATCTGGGGCGGTCTCGAGTCTGTGTGAGTTCCTGGCGGGCTTGCGTACGCTGGTTCAGCATTTTGTGATATGTGTCCACTGGCTGGTTCCACCCCTGTGGCTGCTTGGGTGCCGGCGGCCCCGACCGTCACGGCCAGTGGGGTTATTGCATTGCCCGGTCATGTTGAGGATTTGTCTACTAGTCCGGGACAGGAAGCGGCATCTGTGGTTCCTTTGCCAGTGACTGGAGATTCAGCTGGGGCCCCTACAATGGCGGGTGGGTCTACTGATATTGTTCACCTTGTGTACGTGTGCTTCGAGGGCCCCCTTGGAGCTCATCTCAAGCCGGATGTAGGGGAATGAATTTGAAGTGGTGAGTACGTTGAGATCTTCACGTTGCTCCCCTTGGAGAAGTTCAACTTGGATAGGCTGAAGCTGGAAGATACCAGGAAGGATGAAGAGAAGCGTCGTTTCCGGGTTGACACCGCGTACCTTTAGTAATTGGTTGCAGGCCTTCACTACTTTTTCCAGTGTGATTGAGGAGAGGTATCCGGAGCACTGTTACTCTCTGTTTTGCTATTTGGATGCCATCAGTGATGCTCACAGGGTGTACAGCGGCTTCGCATGGTTGCGGTACGATGAGCAGTTTCGTCAACGATCATCCGTCTTTGCATTGGAATCATAAGGACATTAGCCTGTGGATGAAGTTGACATCTTCGGCGCGGGTGTCCTCATCCTTTTTTCCGACCAAGGCCGCTAGTCCAAAGTACCCCATGGCAGTCGGCCGCTAAGTGTCAGGGGTATTGCTGGCAATTTTACGAAGGTACGTGCCTCTTTGGTGCCGCCTGTCGATTCTGGCATGACTGCTCCGGTTGCGGTGGCGCCCATGCCTTTGTTCACTGCTTTAAACAGGGCAAAGGCCATCCTGGAGACACTTCAAGTAAGAGGGACGACGCCATTCAGGGTGGAAAGGATGCTGCTTTTCCTAAATAGGTATCCGGATCGGGCTGCTGTCTGGTTGCTGGTATCTAGTTTTTCGGTTGGTTTTGTTATTCCTTGCTCTCTAGCTCATATTCCCATCATGGCGGATCATCTCCGTTCAACTCGGTTGCATCCGGATGTGGTTTCCAACAAACTTGCCAGGGAGGTTGCTTTGGGCTGCATGGCTGGCCCATTCTTTCTCCCTCCGCTGGATGATTTTGTGGTCTCTGTGCTGAGTCTAGTCCCTAAAAATGAGCCTAATACACTTTTTTTTAATCCACCACCTATCTTTCCCCAAGGGTGGTATGGTAAATGATGTGATTGATCCTGAGGCTTGCACGATGTCTTGTACCTTGTTTGATGCAACCCTCTTTTGGGTGCAGCGTTATGGGCAGGGTTCCCTCATGGCTAAAATGGACATTGAGGTGGCCTTTCAGTTGCTGCCCATGTATCCGCAAAGTTTTCACTTCCTGGGTTGCCGGTGGTTGGACTCCTTTAATGTCGACCATTGCCTTCCCATGGTGTCACGATATGCGGTCAGGTTCAGAGACCAGTTGCTACAGCAGTTGTAAGGCTTACCTGAAACCAGCAGGATAGGTACACCAGCAGGTCCCCCTGGGAATGACGCAGGCTCACCTGAGGTGCAGGGTCTAAGTATTAACTGGTCTTCACCAGAGCTCCTGATGGTGGAGATGGATTGGGCTGCGTGTTACTACCAGGTCGCAGATCTCAGGATCACCCCACCAGGGAATGATCAAGCTGGAAGCCAATAGCGGATCAAACAGTGTAGGGATCAAACGGAAGCATAGTCAGTCACAAGCCACAGGTCGGTCACGGATGGTAGTAGATTAGGATGAGGCAAAATCGTAGTCAGTAGCAAGCCAAAGGTCGGTAACGAAGATGTAGACAGCAGCAGGAACGATGAGCGGGATATTGGCTGGGAAGGCACAATAATCTGGCAAGGAGGAAGTGCATGGACCTTGCTTTTATTGGAAGTTCATGGGAGGAGCAAGGAGTTCAGGGTTCAAGGCAAACAGGGCCAAGGCAGGATCATCCAAAGAATTGTCAAGGGAGCTGTCCAGCATTCCAGGTGGCTCAGTGAGAACAAACATTGCCTCTCACTGCAGAAGGCCCAGGTTCAATCCCAGGCTCTGACAGTACTCCCCTCCTCACAGGAGGTCCTCTGGATGTCTTAGGACCAGGCTTGTGGGGAAACCTCTGGTGGAATTCTCTTGTTAATCTAGGAGCATGAACATTTTCCTCAGGCTCCCAAGAATTTTCCTCTTGCCCATATCCTTCCCATTGGACAAGATATTGCAATTTTCCTCTAAATATCCTAGAGTCAAGGATCTTCTCAACCACATATTCTTCTTCGCCCTGTACCTCAACAGGTGGAGGAGGTGGAAGAATTCGTCCAGAGAAAGGATTTTCCTGAAATTGTTTGAAAAGTGATACATGAAACACAGGGTGAATTTTCATACTGTCAGGAAGTTTTAAACAGAAGGTGACTGGGTTGATCTGAGAAGAAATCTGGAAGGGTCCCACAAACATTTGGCCCAACTTTGCAGCTGGAACATGAACCTTCAGATTTTTGGTAGATAGCCAAACCTTGTCGCCCACATGAAAGGTAGGAAGTGATCTGCGATGACTGTCGGCAGCCCTTTTATAACTTTCCTGAGCCTTCCCCAAGGTCTCGTTTAACTTCGCCTGAATCTCCTGCAATGTAGTTAATCTGTTGGCAACAGCAGGAATTTGAGTTGTGATTGGGAGATCCGAAATAAAAACTGGATGATACCCCATATTGAGGAAAAAGGGGCTTTGGGAAGTAGAGCTATTTTTAGCATTGTTATAGGCAAACTCTGCCGTAGGTAGATAGTCCACCCAGTCATCCTGAAGATAACTGACGAAGCACCGAAGGTACTGTTCCAAAGTTTGATTGGTCCTCTCAGTCTGACCATTAGACTGTGGATGAAAAGCAGAGGACAGGTTAACGGTTACCCCTAAAGCTGAAGAAAAGCTTTTCCAAAATTTTGAAGTAAATTGTACTCTATCAGATACCACATCATCAGGGATTCCATGTAATTTAAAAACATCTCGAACCATCAACTCCGCAGTTTGTTCAGCAGACGGTACCCCCTTAACCGGTATGAAATGAGCCATTTTAGTAAGGCGGTCGACAACTACCAAGATCGTAGTCATTTCTCTTGAAGGAGGTAATTCGACTATAAAGTCCATAGAAATTGACCCCCAAGGCTTTGATGGAATAGGAAGTGGTTGGAGCAACCCCAAAGGAGAAGCTCGGGGTATCTTATGACGTGCGCACGTCAAACAAGAGGCCACGTAGATTTTGATATCTTTTTTATAACTAGGCCACCAGAAGGAACGTGCCAGAAGATCCTCTGTTTTTGACATCCCAAAGTGTCCCGCCAGTTTGGAGTCATGCACTAATTTGAGGACTTCCACCCGAGCCGACTCAGGTACATAGAGACGATGCTCCAGAGTCCAAAACCCGTTCTTGTATTCAAGGTTAATGTCTCTAGGAGGATCACTGAGAAGTGGGTCATTCTCATACCCCTCTTTGAGAAGACTCAAGAATGTCTTTGCACTTGTGGCCCCTAGAAAGTTCTTTTGAGTTACGATCGAACATTCGGAATTACCCTCCAGGGGAGGCTCAGACAGCATCCTTGATAAGGCATCGGCCTTACCATTCCTCGATCCAGGTCGATATGAAATGATAAAATTGAATCTAGAAAAGAATAACGACCAACGTGCTTGTCTAGAAGACACTCTCTTGGCCGAGCGAACAAATTCCAGATTCTTATGGTCAGTGAGAACAGTTACAGGGTGATTAGCCCCTTCTAGCAGATGCCTCCATTCAGAAAAGGCTTCCTTAATTGCCATTAGCTCTTTATTCCCAATGCCGTAATTTCTTTCGGCTGGAGACATCAAACGGGAAAAATAGGCACAAGGATGAAGCTGCATCTTTACATCACTTCGCTGAGACAGGATCGCTCCCACGGCAGAATTGGAAGCATCTACTTCCACTATAAAGGGTAGTTCAGGATCGGGATGTACCAAGATTGGTGCAGAAGTGAAAAGAGTTTTCAGCTTTTCAAACGCAGCTTGTGCCTCAGAGGTCCACACGAAGGGTACCCCTTTGTAAATTGTGTGATTGGAGCTATCACTCTAGAGAAGTTTCTTATAAATTTTCTGTAGAAGTTGGCAAACCCGACAAAACGTTGAATTTCCTTAACATTTCTGGGTGCTGACCAATCTACCACTGCTTTGACCTTCTTGGGGTCCATGCTCACTCCCTCCGGAGAAATGATATAGCCTAAGAACTGGATCTGGGTTTGTTCAAACTCACATTTCTCCAATTTAATGTAAAGTCTATTTTTCCTTAATCTTTCAAAAACTGTGCAAACATGTTTGCGGTGCTCCTCCCAATTATCAGAAAAGATAAGGATATCATCCAGATAGGCAATTACAAATTGGTCCAAAAGATCACGAAAGACATCGTTGATAAAATGTTGAAATGTTGCAGGGGCGTTGCAGAGTCCAAACGGCATCACCAAGGATTCAAAATGCCCATACCTGGTTCTGAAGGCAGTCTTCCATTTGTCTCCTTGACGAATGCGGACAAGGTTATATGCCCCTCGTAGATCAAGCTTGGTAAAGATCTTAGCAGAACAAAGTCTTTCCAACATTTCCGAGATTAAGGGTAATGGATAGCGGTTTTTAATAGTGATTTTATTTATGTCTCGGTAGTCAATGCATGGACGTAATGTGGGGTCTCTCTTTTTAACGAAGAACAGGGCTGCCCCCGCAGGAGAAGTTGAGTGTCTAATAAAGCCTTTTCCCAAATTATCATTGATCCACTCCCTGAGTACTTTTAGTTCTGGTTCTAACAGATTGAACAGGCGGCCAAAAGGTATTTCTGCCCCTGGGAGCAGCTCAATGGGGCAATCATATGGGCGAAGAGGGGGCAATTTATCTGCATTTTTCTTGTCACAGACATCCCGGAACTCATTGTAATGTGGGGGCAAATTGTCATATGACTGGATAGCCACTATAATCACTTAGCGCTTCCTTGGTTGGTAGGGTTTTTTGCAATATTTTTTACAGTGGGAGGACGTAAAATCTATAGTTCGTGCTCCCCAGTTGATGGCAGGATTGTGAGTGGAGAACCAAGGAATGCCCAGGATTATGGGAAATTTGGGTGACGTAATCAGCTGAAAGCTGATGGTCTCACAATGGTCAGCCTCAAACAACAGTACCAGGGGAACCGTTTTATGGGTAACAGGTCCTGAAGATAAGGGTGACCCATCAACTGTCTCCATATTAATAGGGGTAAATGTATCTCTTGCTTGAATATTATTGCTGTTGGCAAACTCGATATCCATAAAGTTCCCCCCCCGCCCCAGAGTCCAGCATAGCTGAGCAGGAGATTTCATGACCCTCAGATACAAGTTTAATAGGGATAACAAAGTGAGAAAGTAGTGAGTTCACTTTATTCTCTTCAGGAATCAGTGGGGAGACAGACTGGCTTATGGAGTTTATGTGTTCAGGCTCAATCACATCAGTCACAGCAATAGTCCTTTTAACCTTGTTAGGACAATTAATTGCATAATGACCAGAATCCCCACAATAAAGACATAAGTTCTCTGAACGTCTCCTCTCTTTCTCCTGGATGGAAATGGATCTCTTGATTGCATCAACCTGCATAGGCTCAGGAGGGTTAGAACCCAGAGAGACTCTTGAATCTTGCTGAACAAATGGACTAGTAGAAAGATGCATGCCCCTATTACCTTCAAACAGTCCCAGCCTCTCCTTCCTCCTTTCTGTAAGTCTTTGATCGATTCGGATATACAATTGGATAAATTCCTCAAGATCATTAGGTATATCTACTCTGGCAAGCTCACCCTTTACCTGTTCAGAAAGCCCTTGGTGGAACTGGCTCTTTTGTGCTGCAGGGTTCCAAGTGGTATCTGTGATCCAACTTCTGAACTCGGCTGTATATTCAACGACCGAGCGTCTACCCTGCCTCAGACTATGCAATTTTGCTTCAGCAGTAGCACAACGGTTGGGATCATCAAAAACCTGATTCATCGCGGTCAAGAAGATATTAAAATCATACAACATACCATGGTTTTGCTCTATATAAAGGGGAGGCCCAAGCCAGAGCTTCCCCAGTCAGAAGCCCAATAGTAAACATTACCTTCTTTTCCTCTGAAGGAAACGCAGCACGGTGCATCTGGAAATATATTTGACATTGATTAAGGAAACCCCTGTAGTGGCGGCGGTCTCCATTAAACTTAGATGGCTGGGGCTGGAGCATATGTGAGCTAGGATCATCTCGGTTCAGCAGCTGTCTCTGCAGAGCCTGAATCTCTCCCTGTTGCTTATCTACAATACCTTCTAATTTGGCAACTTTTTCCTGATGGGTAACCCCAAATTCCTGCAGCTCAGCAATTTGCTGCCTAAGAGGATTCACAACACTTGCTATAGCGGCCTCAGTGTTTGGGCCAGATTATTCTGTCACGATACGCGGTCAGGTTCAGAGACCAGTTGCTACAGCAGTTGTAAGGCTTACCTGAAACCAGCAGGATAGGTACACCAGCAGGTCCCCCTGGGAATGACGCAGGCTCACCTGAGGTGCAGGGTCTAAGTATTAACCGGTCTTCACCAAAGCTCCTAATGGTGGAGATGGATTGGGCTGCGTGTTACTACCAGGTCGCAGATCTCAGGATCACCCCACCAGGGAATGAGCAAGCTGAAAGCCAATAGCGGATCAAACAGTGTAGGGATCAAACGGAAGCAGAGTCAGTCACAAGCCACAGGTCAGTCACGGATGGTAGTAGATTAGGATGAGGCAAAATAGTAGTCAGTAGCAAGCCAAAGGTCGGTAACAAAGATGTAGACAGCAGCAGGAACGATGAGCGGGATATTGGCTGGGAAGGCACAATAATCTGGCAAGGAGGAAGTGCATGGACCTTGCTTTTATAGGAAGTTCATGGGAGGAGCAAGGAGTTCAGGGTTCAAGGCAAACAGGGCCAAGGCAGGATCATTCAAAGAATTGTCAAGGGAGCTGTCCAGCATTCCAGGTGGCTCAGTGAGAACAAACATTGTCTCTCGCTGCAGAAGGCCCAGGTTCAATCCCAGGCTCTGACACATGGGCTGTTCTATATCCTGTTCTTTTTTTGAGGCGTTCAGTTCGTTTGTTGAGTGGGTGGTTCGTGAGGTGTCGGGTGTCAATCCCGTTCTCCTTTATTTGGATGACTGTGTATTGGCCCCCCTTTTTCCAACTTGTGTGGCGTCTTACTGGTGACGATTCAACATGTTGCGGACCGCTTGGGCATACCATTGGCTGCAGATAAGACAGAAGGGCCAATGGCAGTGATTAGTTTTTTGGGGATTGTGATCGACTCGCTCGCCATGGAGTGCTGCTGCCGTACAACAAGCTGCTCGCCCTCAAGACGGAGATTTGCTTGGTGGCCAGTAAACACACGATCCAACTGCGGAGCTGCAGTCCCTCTTGGGTAAGCTCAACTTTGTGTGCCGCATTTTGCCTATGGGCCAGATTTTTAGCCTGCGGTTGTCGGCTGCCATGGTGGGAGTCTCTTCTCCATGCCATTTCATCACGTTGAGTGGTGAACATAGAGCGGATTTGAGGGTGTGGCTCTGGTTTTTGGACACCTTCAATGGCCGTTCCCTTTTGCTTCAGAGTCCTGTTAGTAACGTTGATTTGGAGCTCTTTACGGATACTGCGAGTTCCACGGCCTACGGGGCTTTCCTTGGTGGCTGATGGAGTGCGGAACAATGGCCCAGGGAGTGGCGGTATACTGGCTTCTTGCGGAACTTGGCTCTTTTGGAGCTGTTTCTGGTATTGGTGGCAGTGGAACTTTGGGGGGATTTTTTCCGAGATAAAAAAGTCTGTCTACACTGTGATAATATGGGGGTGATGCAGGTTATCAACCGGCTTTCTGCTTCTTTTGTGCTGGTTGTACGTTTGTTGCGTCACTTAGTTTTGCGGTGTTTGCAATTGAATGTGTTTTTGTATGCTGTACATTTGCCGGGGACTACTAACGCATTGGCTGATTCTTTGTCTCTGTTTCAGCTGGACATATTCCGGGAGTTGGCATCGGCTGCGGAGCAATGCAGAGTTCCCTGTCCTCAGCGGTTGTGGCAAATTGCGTTGGAGACGCCGCAAGCTTGCTCCAGAATTCCTTGAGTGAGTCTACTTGGGATGCATATTCTAGGGTGTTGCGCGAATGGAGGAACCTTCTGTCACGTGTTGGGGTAGGTTTGGAGGGTGTGGATCTTTACCCCCTTCTACTGTACTTTATCTGTTTGAACTACGAGCTGGGTGTGTCGATCTTGGCCATCAATCGGAAACTGGCGGGGTTGGCCTTCTTTTTTAAATTGTCGGGCGTGCTGGACTTCACTAAGGATTTCGTGGTCCAGCAGGCTCTGTGGGGTTATCGGAGGGGAGCCGCAGGTTGGACAGTCGCCTTCCTTTGACCTCCGGTATATTGCAGGAGTTGTTGGGTCGAGTTCATTCGGTCTGCTCCTTCCATTATGAGGCCCTGTTGCTTTGGGCGGCGTTTGTGTTGGCGTTCTATGGGGCTGTCCGTATCAGCAAGTTGGTCAGTTCTTCCAAAGCTGGGCATTGTGGTCTATTGTTGCAGGATGTCGACTGTACCCTTCGTTGGTGGTCCTCTTCGTTTGACGTTCTAAGACAGATCAGCTGGGCAGGAGTACGTATTTGCGCCTCTACAAAGTGTGGGGTTCTTTCCTTTGCCCAGTTTCCGCTGGTGAGGAATATTTCCATTTCCAGCCACAGCGCAAGGGTTCCTTCCTCATGCATCACAATGGTTCGGCCTTGTCCACCTTTCAGTTTGTTTCTGTTTTTCGGTGCTGCCTGTCAGCTGCAGGTCATGATGCCGGTAGCTACTCATCACACTCCTTCCACATTGGGGCGGCCACCGAGGCTGCCGGGTGGGGTTTGGTGGACTTGGTTTTGAGGCATATTGGCTGGTGGGAATCTGACGCTTTAGGCTTTATGTGAGTCCTCACTTGGTCTAGGCTGCTTTTATTTCTTTCCTGTTTCTGTGTTTTTGTCTCTCTGTGTTGCCAGGTGTCCTGTTTTCCTTTGTTTCTTGTTGTTTTGTTTTTTTCAGATGTTGCTGCTTGCCTTGTTTGGATTTTGGGACACTCCTTTGTTTTTTGGGGGGCTAAGAGGGCGGATGTGTGGCCTAATGGGTGGCAGTTGGGTTTTTCTAGGTCGGAATCCTTGGTTAAATGGATAGGTGTTCCGGGCTTGCTATGGTGCAGGGTCCTGCTGGAACTGCATAATTTTTCTCGGCTGGACAGGGCCCCGGACATAGTGGTTTTGCATGCAGGTGGTAACGAACTAGAGATTCGCTCAATGCGGCATCTCATCATGAAGTATGCTTTTCTCTGACTGTGCACTACCTTCCCAGACATGGTGGTAATTTGGTCCGAAATTGTTGGTCTCACATCGTGGCATTTTGCCCAGTCTGTTGAGCGATTGAATAAGGTACGGGTCAAGGTTAATAAGGAAGTTGGCCATTTTGTGGTGCACAATGGGGGTTTAAAACAAAGTTTAAAACACACACGCAGTAGCGCTCTTTAGAGGCAGGAATTCGTAGTTTGCATTAAAGGCTTTAGAAACAGTTCAACACTTTCAGAAAGTAAGATTTATTACTAAAAGATCAAAAGGGTGCAATAAAAATATTTACAGAAAAAGATGTAGCCAATATATATATATATATATATATATATATAGAGAACAATAGCACAGAAAAGAGATAACAGAGAGAAGTTAGATGGTTAAAGTACTTGCCACATGTCCTGGGTTAAGCAGATCAGGTTTCAGAGCAAAGGATTTATCTCCCACTGTCAGTTTCAATGTTAAAACAGGAGATTCTTCAACTCTCACACACGGCTCAATTCAGCCTAGCTTAGCTTTTCTAGTAACTCCACAGAGTGTCTCCCTGGAGCAGTAAACCAATCCCCTCATTTGGGGAGGGAGGTGTAGGTGGAGACCTAAGTTATGCCCAAAAACTCTCGTAACTTCTATTATGATTCATAACTTATTCTCGGGGCATTTAGCAGCCTTGCCACTAGTAGATTAATACGCAGCCGCATCTGTGGAATGGTTAGATATGAAATATGACGTATTTCCTTTGAATGGTTCAGGAGATACAATTTTCTGCTGTCATATATATGCCAGGAATATATATCAGGAAACTTGTATCAAAGTGACCAATCTGAATATATGCCTGGTTTTTATGTAAGTCGCTCATATTCTAAGATATGAAATCATAGGGGAAAATGGATGTTGAATGTGGTGTCTGGTTTATGACTTCTCTGGAATGTCTTTGAACTCAGTGAAGGACTTGGTTTATGGTCTTAGATATCTCAGATTGCGAGCTAATGGGGACCTAGACACGAGCTCGGCTGGGGGGTTTTAAAGTCCTGACGCCCTCCCAATGAGCGTTGCTGCCTGTGATCTCTAATAGCACACACGACCACATTCCTGTGGGAGGGGGGAAATCGGAGGAGGGAGAGAGAGAGAGGTACAAAATGGAAGATCCTTTGCCAAGTTGGAGGTTCGCACCCGTCTCTGTGTGTACGTTTGCTACACTGACACTACAAAAAACCTGTCTGCAGAGACACAATCAATACTGTGCTGAAACTACAAAAAAACACCTTTCTGGAGAAACAAAATCAGTACTATACTGACACTACCAGAAACCCACCGAGAGAGACATAATTGTAGCAATCATACCCACAGAGATGGACACGGTTCAACCATTTTGCTCCAACCTCCATCTTGGCGAAGGATCATCCATCTTGTACAAACATATCTTTCCTCATTCTCCCCCTCCCTCTCTGAGATCCACAGTGACATTTGGTCGGTGTGTGTGTTGGAAGTGTCACAGGAGCTCCGAGCTATAAAACCCCCAAGGGAGCTGGGGCCTCACTGTCTAAAGAACCTGTGCAATCTGGCAGATCGTAAAAGGATAACCCAAGCCTTCCCCTGAGTTCAAAGACATTCCAGAGGAGTAAGAAACTAGATAACACTTTTAAATCCATTTTTCCCCTATGTCTCATATTTTGGAATATGAGAGACTTACATAAAAACCAGGCATAAATTCAGATTGGCCACGAGAAGACAAACAGTTTGATATGTCAAGAAAAAAGGTTAGTAGTGGGCGCTAAATCCAAGAAAAGCAGCTGTGCACTCAAATCAAACTAAAATATGCAATAAATCAAATCATGTAAAATAGTGCAGCGCTAAAATCAAATATGCAATAGAATAAACTGAAAATAATTCAAGATAATGTCCATAAAGTCTATAGAATAAAGGATAAATGGTGAATGTACTGGATACCGGTGGTGCTCCTTAGGAAATAATAAAAGTGCGCACTCACCAGAGGAACGGATTGGTTACTACACTATGGGCATCCTTCCCTAAAACTCCCTGACAGGAGTACTTATTTTCAGACCCAGGCACCATACCAAGAGGTGGAAGAATCCCTTTGATACAGGCAGTTCCTTCCAGTCAGCCCCTCTGAGGAAGCCTCTGGTTACCTGGATCTTATTCAACTCCATTGTGTCTTGTCATCATATGGAAAGGAGAATTGCCCTCACCGACCAGATCTCTGACCAGACCTCTGATGTGTGATTTTGATATTACGCTCATTTTTCACTTGTCTCTGGTGAGTGCGCACTTTTATTATTTCCTAAGGAGCACCACCGGTATCCAGTACAGTCACCATTTATCTTATATTCTATAGACTTTATGGACATTATCTTGAATTATTTTCAGTTTATTCTATTGCATATTTGATTTTAGCGCTGCACTATTTTACATAGTTTGATATGTCACTCTCCTTGGCTAGAATACATAGGAAAGCAGAAAATTACATCTCTTGAACCATTCAAGTATATATTTCATATCTAACCGTTCCTCAGATGCGTCTGCATATTAATCTACCCACGGGTGGAATGTTACTTGTGCCTAGGAAAAGTTATGAGCCAAAATATGAGCTACGAGAGATTTTGGTTCTAGTTTGGGTCTCCGCCCAGACAACCCCTCCCCAAATGAGGCATTGGTCCTTGGCTTCAGAGACACCCCCTGCTGGGGGACTACAAAATAGGCTGTCAGGCCTAAGAGTGTAGGTTGAAGAATTCTCCCTTTTAACATCAGAACCAACTTGGGAGATGGTGCCCTTTTGCTCTGAAACTTGATCTGCTTAACCCAGGACTTTTTGGCAAGTACTTATCTACCTAACTTTGTTTCTGTTATCTTTTTGCTTTGCTTCTCTGTATATTTATATATATATATACATATTAGTTACATCTTTTTTTCTGTAAATATTTTTATTGCACCCTTTTGACGTTTTAGTAATAAATCCTACTTTCTGAAAGTGTTGAACTCTTTCTACAGCTCTTTATTGCAACTTATGAATTCCTGCCTCTAAAAGAGCGCTACTGTGTGTGTTTAACCCTCTGTATAACCTGTCTGCGGTGACAGTGCTATACAGATGATTATCTCAACCATCATATTGTTATTGCTGATATTGCCGAGTTTCCTCTTTCTCTGTACAAAAAGGAGGTGGTGGCAGTGTGAAGGGTTAATTGCGTAATTAACCTGACCCAGTAACAATCGCACCCAGGCTGCTGGTACATCGATTTGTGGTCCATTAGCTGGAAAATATTTGTGCAGGGTGCAGCTGGGTGTGGCATTGTTACGCACGTGACATCGCAGTTTTAGATTGGCTAGTCCTTCAGTCACGAGTTTGGTGAGAAGGGCTGGGGTCTGACGCGTGATTGTCACAATAATCAATGCTGTACTAAAACTACAAGAAACCTGTCCAGGGATACACAATCAGTATTGTGCTGACATTACCATAAAGCTGTCTGGAGAGACACAACCGGTACTGTACTGGCACTACCAGAAACCCATCCAGAGGAAACAATCAGTACCATACTGACACCACCAGAAATGTGTCTGCAGAGACCAGATAAGGATTTTAGTTCCTCAATAGTTAACAATACTGACTTACTCCAGTTAATGAATAATCCTATAAAATTACCAAAGATAGAAATTACAGTCATAGAATTTTCTGAAACACAGCTTGAATCACTTAAAATAAAAGAACGTCCTCTGCAAAAAGCACTATTTTTTTCTTCTATAGGACCTTGTTTAAAGCCATTGACATTCGAAGCATGTGTGATCTTTGCTGCGAATGGTCCAAAAACAATAGCAAATAATAATGGAGATAGAGGGAACTCTTCTCGAGTGCCACATTGTAGTTAACGTATGAGAGACAATTATTTGTTTTCATTCTTTAACAAGGCTCCTGATATAAAATTTGAACCCATATAATACATTTGGGGCCAAAATAAAAATGTTCCATCACTGCCCACAAATAGGACTACTGAATATAGTCAAAGGCTTTAGCTGCTTCTAAAGATAATGTCGCTCTGCCTCCTGCGATATTCAGAGCCAAAATGTGGATTTTAAGGACAAAAACAACGAAGTAAAAAAAACAAAAATTGGTCTGGCAGCAAAAGGGTTAAAAAATTATTCAGATGTCTTTTAAGAACAAGTAAATAAAAGAGACTCCTAGAACTGAGTATTAAATAACATACATAAATAATATGAAAAACTTGGCAGAGGTGCCCCTGAACTCTTCTATAAAAGGTTTATAATACAGAAAGTGGAGAATAAGCAGAGCACCTTGCTATCTAATGCTGCCTAGGGAGTCACTATCTCCCCAAAATGAATGCCCCTCTCCTGTTGTATTTTAAACATATTTTTCATTATGAAAGAACCTCCTGCTCACTAAAATCTTTTACATTTCTCTCCTCAAATGCAAATGCATGGCTTGCCAGCTGTTTTAAACTATATCTGGAAAAAGGCTCTCTTGTTCAGATGATGAAGTAAAGGACTTTAGTAAAAAAGCTTTAAAGTAGAACTATAAGCAACACTTTTTTTTCCATTTTGGACAAATTCATTCATGATACATTTCCCTGCTGAAGGCAGAACAGTCTTAGTTTTGCCCGTGCCAAGGTAACCCACAATGTTTACAGCAAGGAGGAGGAAGCAGCATGCTTACTATGCTCCATATTCCTGAACACCCAGCCTGCATACTTTTTGAAAAAGTATTAAAGCCCAACTGATAACGGTAAAAAAAGACAAATAAAGATGGCAAAATTTCCCTAACAGGGGCACATGCAGCAATAAAAACTGAGAGATAATCTAATCCCTCTCCACTCTATCCAAAATAAAAAAATGTTTTACCATAAGGGCTCGTTCACACTTGACTGTTTTACCAATGCTTGCCAAACGCCCCTATAGCGTTTGGCATGTGTTGGTCCGGCGTTTGCGGAGCGTTTTTTAACGCTTGGCAAACGATCCGCAAAAGCCGCATGCATGGTTTAGCAGCGGTTGCTAGGCGTTTGCCGAGCGTTAAAAACGCCCCACAAACGCCTATAATGAAGTTTAAGTTGTGTTACCGCTTTGCAAACGCCTTGCAACCACTTTGCAAACCCTGGCCGGGCGTTTGCGGGGCGACACCATAGACTAGAATAGGAGGTTTCAACGCCTCCTGACTCGACCAGAGGCGTCCGTTTTGATGCGACGCTAATGCTCCCGTTAGAACAGCACCATGTGCTGCAATGTGCAGATATGTCCGAGGCGTTTGGGAAGCGGTAAAAACGCTTCCCAAACTCCTCTCTGCCTCCTGCACACAACACTAGTGTGAACGTAGCCTTAGTTATACTTTAATAATAAAAATTCTACAGGGTGTAGTATTTATATCCCCATGCATGTCCATTCCCACCAGAATCTAATGTAAACTTTATTATCATTACATTTGAAGTGTGGGTTTGTATGATGTTTTGATTTTATGGTTTTTTACTTTACACAATTTCAGTTTTGGAAGGTGAATTATAAGACTTGTCTACTACTCCCATTAGAATATATATGTTTGCCCGATATTGCCCTGTATACAGCATACTTGTATGTAAGAATCTATATTTATACTATAGGAAAATATATATATATATATATATATATATAAACACACAGTATCTCACAGAAGTGAGTACACCCCTCACATATATTTGATTCTATATTTTCATGTGACAACACTGAAGAAATTACACTTTGCTACAATGTAAAGTAGTGAGTGCATAGTTTGTATAATAGTGCAAATTGGGACTCAATTCTGTGCGATACTGTGTATATATATATATATATATATATATATATATATATATATATATAAAGGATCTATAACAAATATTGAATTAAAATTATTCTCTGCTATTTGGTATTTAATTAAAATTTGGTTTGTTCATGGTTAATATTTTAAATAAAGTTTACTGAGTTTTAAATTATATGTTTGTAACCCCAAAAGGGCAGCAGCCTATTTTTCAATATTCCTGCCTGGTTTATTTCCTTAATTTTTCTCTTTCAGGTTGTTTTTGGTCAATGTTGTGGTTAAGGGTGTACCACGTGGAGTCTCTTCCCTGGCTTTGAACTAATTGGCAACTCTGGCTCATCTGTGCTCCAATTATCCTAAATAGAGATCAGTAGAGGTGAATCAGATCATGTATGACTTATTGTATCACATGTAATATTTATGCACTGGTGCAAATGGCTCATATAGCCGTGAGACATTTTTTATTTAGTGTATTTTCTTTTATTCAACTACTTTTGTCAAGTGTCTGTTTTTAATGTAACTCCTTCTGTGAAATAGTTGCAATACTTTCTTTTCGGGGGTGTTGCACAGATTTGATGGGTCCTTTATTCCAAAGTGGCAGTCTACTATCTGCAACTTCTCCTCCATATCACGTTTGGTGGACAGGGTGCGGTGATGAGTCTCCTTGATATGGTGAAAAGGTGACACGCACGTGTTCTCAGAAAATGCTAAAATGCACATCATGCTTGCAGGCACCGTAAATGCAGGTAGCAGCCACACAACAAAATCGTGCATGGCTCGCTACCAAAATAAGGTGCAGGAGATACTTTGATGTGTTTGTTGTGTGTATGACAAACCATTCAAGTGAATGGGCTGCCCTAAGGTGTCTCGTGACAGGCGGGCAACGAAAGTGTAAAACGTTTTGCCCCTAGCAAGATAACCCACAATGCTAAGAGCAAAGAGAAGGCGACAGCACACTCTACCTAAACCAGTGGTGGGCAACCTTTTTTTTCAACTGAGCCAAATCTCGCCAAAACCACGATTGAAATTTATTTTGAGAGCCACATTTTTAAAACTGAAAATACATCCCCCATATAGTAATTCATCCCCCATAGTAATTCATCCCCCATATAGTAATTCATCCCCCATAGTAATTCATCCCCCATATAGTAATTCATCCCCCATAGTAATTCATCCCCATAGTAATTCATCCCCCATATAGTAATTCATCCCCCATAGTAATTAATCCCCCATATAGTAATTCATCCCCCATAGTAATTCATCCCCCATATAGTAATTCATCCCCCATATAGTAATTCATCCCCCATAGTAATTCATCCCCCCTATAGTAATTCATCCCCCATAGTAATTCATCCCCCCTATAGTAATTCATCCCCCCTATAGTAATTCATCCCCCTTATAGTAATTCATCCCCCATATTAATTCATCCCCCCTATAGTAATTCATCCCCCCTATAGTAATTCATCCCCCATATAGTAATTCATCCCCCATATAGTAATTCATCCCCCATATAGTAATTCATCCCCCATAGTAATTCATCCCCCATATAGTAATTCATCCCCCCTATAGTAATTCATCCCCCATAGTAATTCATCCCCCATATAGTAATTCATCCCCCCTATAGTAATTCATTCCCCATATTGTGTCAATTCACTTACCTTCGCTCCGCGCGTTCTTCTCGCCGTGTTCCCGCGCCGTTCTGGTCTTCAGGGCGGACTGTGAGAGGATGTCACGCTGCCCCGCCTACATCCTGGCTGCCCCGCTTACATCCTGACAGCTGCAGAGTCCTGACTTTTGGGGCGGCCACCCGAGAGGAGGGAGGGGGGCGGCCGCCCGAGAGGAGGGAGGGGAGCGGGCGCCCGGCACACAGAAGAGCCGCATTTAAGTTTGTAAAGAGCCGCATGTGGCTCGCGAGCCGCGGCTTGCCGACCACTGACCTAAACCAATACCAGCTGTGCTCAATAAATCAATAATAGAAATAAAAATATATATAAACCCCCTGCTGCATACAACACAATATGTGTTCAAATATGAAGTCTCTCAATATACATAATATTTTAAAGGAAAGTGCCTGTAAAAGGATAGCTCTTTCCTCCTGTTTCTGAAAGCATCCTCTGATCCCCTCTTGGCCATAACCAAATTTGCTAAGCTTGGGGCATATTTTTAGTTTGTGAATAATACTTGTTATTATACCAGAAGTTATTCTTCATCGCCAATTCCAGGCAACCCAGGATACAGCTCTTCCGTCCTTTTTTAATTCTTCCTCACCCTCCACTTTGCTCCATTTTCCTGACCACTCTGCCTGCATACTTGTTGAAAAAGATGTACTAAAGCACAGGTGTCAAACACAAGGCCCCAGGGCCAAATCCGGCCCTCCAGGCCATTTCATGTGGCCCTCAGACCTCGCCTGCAGTTTTTGCACCCCCTCATCTCCACCTTGTCTTAGTAGTCAGCAGAAGAGAGGAGAACAGAACTCCTTTGTTAGATCCTGCACTTCTCCATGCAGCCATAGGCTCATCTATGCAACCCCCACCCCTGGTCTCAGCAATTGGCAGAAGAGGAGGACAGAACTCCTTCTACAGACCCTGCACATCTCTGTACAGCCGAAGCCCCCCCCCCCCTATTGTCTTCACCTCCCCTGTAGACTCTTGCAGCTGACTCCAGCCCCCCTTTGGTCCTCCTCCAGACCCTGCACTTTGTGCTTCCCAGCTCTGCTTCCAGCTTCTTCCTGGCAGCAGCACAAGATAAGGGGGTGCACTGTGATGTAAGGGAGGGTAGGTGCTCTGGACATCTAGTCTTACAGATACAACCGGCCCTTTGAAGGCAACCTTAATGCTGATGCTGCCCACCATGAAATTGAGTTTGACACCCTTGTACTAAAGCATAACTCCATGTTCATTTTTATTTTGAATAGTTTATTGGGGTCAAGCTGGCCTAAATTAACTATTTCCTTTACCAATAGATTTGGCCGCTGTCAGCGCTTCATAAACGTTATGTAGCATAAGTTATTTACAAGCTACAGCACTGTGTTCCAGGAACACTATGGGGAATTCCCATCTGCTTCTGGAACAAAATCAAGCCTGGCTGAGTGATGATCAGCCATTCACAGGAAGCCAAGCATTTTATGAATGAATACCTGACTTCCTCTGATTGGTAGAGGTGGGCAGCATCCCCTTCATGACCAAGTGAGCTGCTGTGGCCGTGCAATCGCAGGCCAAACACAGCCTGCAATAATGAGAAAATAAAGAAAAACAGCGCAAACATAGACCTCTAAATGAAATCAATATACAAAGTGCAAACATAAATAAAAAATTAATCAATAGTGAAGTCCATCAAGATAAACCAAAGTTCAAAAAATCTCAAAAAATATTTGTGCAAAAAGAAATATATTCAAATTCTTCTTCTATTATAAAGGAACTTCCACCTTCCACCCGTGAAAACCAATATCAAATGCACTCACCAGATGTAGGTGAATAAAACGCCTCTTAGGAATTTTATGGGATCCTAAACCCTCTTTCGTATCCACTCTATAGGAATCCTCCTCTCCAGCATAGGCTCCACCATCCGACCAGGGAGAAAAAAATCTCAAATAGTGTAATATTGTAAGACACCATTCATAAGTGAAATCAAGGATTAAGGCCACTCACATTCAATTCACTTTAAAAAGGCATATTTATTAGGACCAGCTTCTTTCAGATGAACAGTAGATGCAAGGCAACCTCCCACGGAATCTCACATCACAGCTCCAGGTTACAGCAGAAGCTCTACAGAGACACCGCATATACAGATCCCAAAAGATGGCCGCTGGAACGCACCGCTCAGCGTGCGCTCCACTCACCGGAAGTGACGTCAGACGTACGGAGTAGAAACCGGAAATGCGTCAACGCGTTTCGCCCCTCCCATCGGGCGTTCTCAAGACGTTCATTTCCTGTCTGAAGCTCCCTTATATACCCAGCAGGGACCCACCCCTCCATTCCAATTGGTTAAAACCCTCCCCGGGATTATCAAAAAAACCACTCCTCCTGTAATGTGACGTGAGAGTCCTTTACAGATGAGGTATATGCCTACACAATTAGAAATCCTTTTATCAAGTTATTCCCGACATTGTTGAATTATCTCCCAGAAGCGACATGTATATTACCACATGTCCCCAGTGGGAAAAACACGAACAAAGTATTAAACAATGCCTCACTATTACAACAACTTTCTTTAATATACGAGCAATGAATGACATCACTACTAAATAGCAATAAAATGTAAAGTTTTTAATTAAAATGAAAAATAAATAAAAATAAAAATATAAAAATAATAAATATAAAAAAAAAAAAAAATGTGTAAAATAAAAATAGAAATGAAAATAAAAATAAAAATAAATATAAAAATAAAATTAAAAATAAAAATAATAAAAAATGAAAATAGATATAAAAATATAAATAAAAAAATTAATGAATGAAAATAGAAATAAAAATAAAAATAAATATGAAAACAAAAATAAAAATAATAATAATAAAAATAAAATAAAAATAAAAATAATGAAATTAAAAATAATGCAAAATAAAATTGCATTAAAATATATAAAAAAAACTTTTAATAAGACACCTGAGGAATTTTTTATAGAAATTGTCTTAAAGAGAACTGTGTTTTGGCCAGTGTTGATGTTAATGCATTATATACCAACATTAGACATGAGGATGCTTTAACAGCAGTGAGGTGGGCATTGGAGAAAAAATCGGGTTTAAAAGGTGATCAAATTGATTTTTTACTAGATTGTCTTGACCTAGCAATGTCAAATAACTATTTTTGGCATTCCAACAATTATTATAGGCAGTGTACTGGAGTTGCGATGGGAGCGAAATATGCTCCATCAGTAGCCAACCTTTTTATGAGTATGTGGGAAGATAAAGCTATATTTGAAAAGGTGAATGAGAAATTATTACTCTTTAGAAGGTTTATAGATGACATCGTGATAATCTGGAAGGGAACTAGGAATGGTTTAGAGGAGTACATCCGTGGAATGGAGTGTAATCCTTATAACATCACTTTCACTAACCATATCGGCATGGAATCTATAGACTTTCTTGATTTAGTCATCTATAGACAGGGAGACTATCTTCACACAAAAACATATTTTAAACAAGTGGACAGGAATGCTTACATCCCAATCCACAGTTGTCACCATAGAAATTGGTTGAGGTCCATTCCTAAAAGTCAATTGATTAGACTCAAAAGGAATTGTGATGACAATAAGACATTTCAAGAGCAAGCAAATATGTTGTTGGAAAGGTTTAGAGAAAAAAGCTATGAAGAAAATATTCTAACAGGTGCAATGGATCAAGTGAGGATGATTAATAGAGATGAATTATTAACAAATAGAAAGAACAAGAAGAAAGTAGGTGAACTGGCTTTTATTACGGGTTACTCTAATCAATATAAGGTTATTGAAAATATCATAAGGAAACACTGGTCGATTCTGAAGAGGGATGAGGTTCTCCATGATTTAATACCTGAGAAACCTTCATTCATTTACAGAAAACCACCCACATTGAGAATGAAGTTAGCAAAAAATATCCCAGATATTCCGAAGAAAAAGGCAACTTTTTTGGATACAGTGGGGTTTTATAAATGTAATAGATGTATGGCATGTAGAAATATGAGAGGAGATACTAAGAGGAGATATGATTCGTTTCATTCTTGCTCTACGGGTTCCTCTTATAAAATAAATAATTTTATATCTTGTGACAGTTCCTTTGTTACGTATTTGTTGGAATGCTCTTGTCACCTTCAATACGTAGGTAGAACTTCCAGAAAATTGTCGGTGAGATTAGGTGAACACATTAGAAATATTAAAAAAGGATATAAACATCATAGTCTTTCCTATCATTTCAGAATGTGTCATAATAGGGATCCATCGTGTTTGAAATTCTGCGGGATTGATCGGATCTTTTCCCATTGGAGGGGAGGAGATATGGTTAAGAGTATCTCGCAGAATGAAACAAAATGGATCTTTCAATTGGGATCTTTGTACCCTAAAGGGTTGAATTCGGACATAGACATTAATTGTTTTTTGTCTAATTGGTAAGAGCACAGACAATTTCTATAAAAAATTCCTCAGGTGTCTTATTAAAAGTTTTTTTATATATTTTAATGCAATTTTATTTTGCATTATTTTTAATTTCATTATTTTTATTTTTATTTTATTTTTATTATTATTATTTTTATTTTTATTTTCATATTTATTTTTATTTTTATTTCTATTTTCATTCATTCATTTTTTTATTTATATTTTTATATCTATTTTCATTTTTTATTATTTTTATTTTTAATTTTATTTTTATATTTATTTTTATTTTTATTTTTATTTTCATTTCTATTTTTATTTTACACATTATTTTTATTTTTTATTTTTATTTTTATATTTATTATTTTTATATTTTTATTTTTATTTTTATTTATTTTTCATTTTAATTAAAAACTTTACATTTTATTGCTATTTAGTAGTGATGTCATTCATTGCTCATATATTAAAGAAAGTTGTTGTAATAGTGAGGCATTGTTTAATACTTTGTTCGTGTTTTTCCCACTGGGGACATGTGGTAATATACATGTCGCTTCTGGGAGATAATTCAACAATGTCGGGAATAACTTGATAAAAGGATTTCTAATTGTGTAGGCATATACCTCATCTGTAAAGGACTCTCACGTCACATTACAGGAGGAGTGGTTTTTTTGATAATCCCGGGGAGGGTTTTAACCAATTGGAATGGAGGGGTGGGTCCCTGCTGGGTATATAAGGGAGCTTCAGACAGGAAATGAACGTCTTGAGAACGCCCGATGGGAGGGGCGAAACGCGTTGACGCATTTCCGGTTTCTACTCCGTACGTCTGATGTCACTTCCGGTGAGTGGAGCGCACGCTGAGCGGTGCGTTCCAGCGGCCATCTTTTGGGATCTGTATATGCGGTGTCTCTGTAGAGCTTCTGCTGTAACCTGGAGCTGTGATGTGAGATTCCGTGGGAGGTTGCCTTGCATCTACTGTTCATCTGAAAGAAGCTGGTCCTAATAAATATGCCTTTTTAAAGTGAATTGAATGTGAGTGGCCTTAATCCTTGATTTCACTTATGAATGGTGTCTTACAATATTACACTATCTGAGATTTTTTTCTCCCTGGTCGGATGGTGGAGCCTATGCTGGAGAGGAGGATTCCTATAGAGTGGATACGAAAGAGGGTTTAGGATCCCATAAAATTCCTAAGAGGCGTTTTATTCACCTACATCTGGTGAGTGCATTTGATATTGGTTTTCACGGGTGGAAGGTGGAAGTTCCTTTATAATAGAAGAAGAATTTGAATATATTTCTTTTTGCACAAATATTTTTTGAGATTTTTTGAACTTTGGTTTATCTTGATGGACTTCACTATTGATTAATTTTTTATTTATGTTTGCACTTTGTATATTGATTTCATTTAGAGGTCTATGTTTGCGCTGTTTTTCTTTATTTTTTCATTATTTGTGTTGATCACAGTGCACAGCAGCAGGATAGAACCTGTAGTAGAGTGTTTCACTAGGCGCAGGAAGAATTTTTAGTTTTTTTTGCAATAATGAGAACCTAGGCGAACTGGAAACGTCCCTTGCTCCTCTCCAACCACAGTTTTACCCACACACATTTGGATTGCTTGTAGATGTTCAATATCCATAACAGACTCTTTCAGAACAAATAAACTATTGTGCACTGCCTACATAGAGGAAAGGCTGCTCTCCTTCCAAATGAGCTCAAGTATGACATAAAAAAAAAATATTGTTAGATGATGCTTGATTTATGTTGATCACTAAGGCACATCATACACAATGCAATCTGATTGTTACATCCCCTTTAGATCTACCAACAACTATGCCATGCAAGTGCCTGCCTAGATTGATTGTACAAAGATTTTATGGTCAGATTGTAAAGTGTATGGTGACAATTGTAATCAGCATTCCTTTCCTCATTTTCGTTGTGTTATTTTACCCCCTTTCTCTTACAATATTGTGATTGTTGAATACATATATATCTACAAAGCCAATTAAAGGAATTGCTTTCCTAAAAAAAAAAAAAAATGAGACAAGCACACCTGCTATAGAGCCAAAGGACACACCTTAATTAATTAACTCATCTCAGACATTTACTATTTATATAATTAGTATAGGCTCTATAAAGGCACTAGAGAGCAAACTCACTGCACTTTGAAACTTCTGACATAAAGATATATTCAGAGACAGGGAACTGGGGGGGAAGAAATAGTTCTAATACAATTATCATACAAGCTAGGACTCACCATGCAAAATGATCTCTATGGCAAATTATATTTTTTAACACCAATATGGCATTATACTACCACATGTATGCTGTCATGGATTGGCACCAGGAAAGGAAAAGCACTAAAGTATTTGATACAATGTTCTGTTTTCCTGGTTCCAACAAGGCATTATGCAAGTGGTACTATGCTGCTATGGACTAGTGCCAGGGAAGGAAAATTACAGTCATTTATACAATTTTCTGTTTTTACAGGGCCAGGATGGCAGCATACATGAGGTTCTATGCTGCTATAGATTGTTGCCAGGAAAGGAAACTTACAGGAAGGATTTGATCCAATCTTCTGTTTTTCTGGGGCCAACACGGCATCATACATGTGGTAGTATTGCTGCTATAGTTTGTCACTAGTAAAGGAAAATTACAGTAAGGATTGATACAAATTCTATTTTACTGGTGTTAATATGGCATCATACATGTGGTAGTATGCTGCTGTGATTTGGTGTCAGGAAGGGAAAATTACACTAGGCGTTTGATACTAGTTTCTGTTTTCCTATCACCAACATGGCATTGTACATGTGGTTGTATGCTGCTGTGGATTGGTGCTAAGAAAGAAAAATTACACTGTGCTTTTTGATACAATTATCTCTTTTCCTGGGGCCAACATGGCAGCATGCATTTGATAGTATGCTGCTATAGTTTGTCCCTAGTAAAGGAAAATTACAATAAGGATTTGATACAATCATCTAATTTCCTGGGACCAACACTGCATCATACATGTGGTAGTATTGCTGCTATAGTTTGTCACTAGTAAAGGAAAATTACAGTAAGGATTTGATACAATTTTCTTTTTTACTGGTGCTAATATGGCATCATACATGTGGTAGTATGCTGCTATGATTTAGTGTCAGGAAGGGAAAACTACACTAGGCATTTGATACAATTTTCTGCTTTCCTTTTGCCAACCTGGCATTATTAATGTGGTACTACGCTGCTATGGATTGGCATCTCGAAAGGACAATTACAGTAAGAATTTGATGTAATTTTCTGTTTTTTCCTGGGGCCAACATGACATCATACATGTGGTAATATGCAGCTAAGGACTGGTACCAGGAAAGGAAAATTACCATATGCATGTGATACAATTTTTCCATTTGTATTATGTATACAACATTGCTTTAAATCAATTACTTTGAGATTTTGGAGTCTACAACTCAACAGAAAAGGTCACGCAGGATGTTAAATTGGCTTTTTATATCCTCCCTTTTTTTTTTTTTTTTACCCCCTTTATAACCAGGTAATTTTTTTTTTTCTATTCAGCAATGCGCTACTTTAAATGATGCCATATTTGCACCAGTAAAAAAGAAAATTGTATCAAATCCTTACTGTAATTTTCCTTTACTGGTGACAAACGTTTGGGTACTATTTAGACATTTTGCCAAGGCACTCCTGAAGAAACTTCAAGGCACCATGGTTGAAAAAGGCTGTTTTAACCAAAGCAGACACAAACAACTGCAGACCTTTATATAACATGGCTGCTGAGCATGCTGTCTGAGTTTGATGTGAAAAGTGTTATGACGTACATACATTGCCAACAAAACGTTGCAAGGCATGCGTATTTTCCAAACAAAAAACACACGCACCTACACTTTTTTTTTTTTTTTTTTTTTTTTTTTTGTCATTTCTGTTTGTTGTTTTTTGCAAGGAATACACTTAACATAGCAACATGTTCCAACAGTGATAGCAAAACTTTGCAAAATAATAAGGTTGACATTATGGTTTATTTCCCCAATTAGGGAGAAAAAAATATTCCTAAATCGTGATCCTGGGATTCCATCACTGGCTCTCTATTCTTCTCTATGCAGTCAAACAAGATCCTGATTAATACAATGTTACAGTGGAGTGTTGTACAATATGCAATTTCAAAACAATTAGGAATGTGCAATACAGAATGATACTTTCAAAATGTTTGGGATATAGTTTATTGGAGTGTAGGGAAAAAACTTGGCCAAAGTCATTTTAACCACTTCCCGACTGCCCTATAGCAGAACTACTGCTACAGGGCCTCAGCGCGGTGCAAATTCACGTGTGTGTGTGTATATATACATGTGATTTTGCATTTCCGGGTAGGGGGCGTGCACAGCCCTAGGCGGCTTCACATATCAATCACCAAGTCCTGGCCGGAGATTTTCTGCCGGCGATTTCCAAGTATCACTGACAGGAGAGAGACCTGTGTGTAAACAACTTGGTCTCTCTCCTGCCAGCAAGGACATGCATTTCTCCCTAGTTTCCCTAGTAAAACACACACAGCACACATAGCAAAACCAGCACACAGTTAACCCTTTGATCGCCCCACATGTTAACCCCTTCCAGCCCAGTGTCATTAGTACAGTGTCAGTGGTTTTTTATTAGCAGTGATCACTGTATTGGTGTCATTGGGATGTCAGTAGCAGTTAGTTCCCCACCAGTGTCAGAATGCCCGCCGCAGTCCTGCTAGAAGTCGCTGATCACCACCATTACTAGTATTAAAAAAAAAAAAAAAAAATCCTGTATATATACACTGCCATTTGTAGACACTATAACTTTCATATAAACCAAATAATTTACAGGTATTGGGGTTTTTTTTTTTTTTTTGTAGCAAAGACATGTAGCAGAAGAACTTTTGGCCTAAATTTATGACGAAATTTGATTTTTAAAATCTTTTTATTGGATATGTTTTGTAGCAAAAAGTAACAAATATATTTTTTTTCAAAATTGTCGGTCTTTTTTTGCGCAAAAAATAAAAACCGCAGGGTGATCAAATACCACCAAAAGAGCTCCATTTGTGGGGGGAAAAAAAAGAAAATTTGGGTGCAGTGTTTCATGGCCGTGCAATTGTCAGTTAAAGTAACGCAGCGCCATATTGCAAAAAATGGCCTGGTCAGGAAGGGGGGTGAATCCTCTTGAGGGCAATAACAGATATGTATCGTTAAGGGCTGGTTCACACAGGAACAGACAGAGCGCTGTTTGGCAGCTAACCGTTCCTGGCCGTGTGTTGAACGATTCAGTGCATCACACGGCTCCCCCCCCCCCCCCCTTTTGTTTTTGTTTTGTTTTGCACAAATTTTATTTGAAGTGTAAAGAATGTACACTTCGTTTACAGCACTGTACAGCAGCAAGATGTGCTGCACTTCTGCCATGCTATTCTGTATCGTGTGCTGTGATAGCATGCCTGCATTTTGTAGCAGCACAGCTCCAGGCTGCATTGCAGTGTGAATGGGACTCACAGGAAACACTTGTTTCCTGTGTGTCCTTGCAGTGACAGGTGTTTTTACAATGCAGATCTAGGTGTGAAATGGCAGGGAGAGTTTTTTCTTGCTGAAGCAAGCTAATTTTGCTTTGGCTAATGCCAACTGTTAATGTGCTCCTGAGTCACGTTACATGATATTATCCTGTATTCTACCATGAGTTATCCGACATCTTTCTGGAAGGGTAATTGATTGTTTTAGAACCCATGACTGACTTATCCTGTAAGGGCTCGTTTACACTTGCTTTGCTGTTTGAAGTGAGACATATGTTTTGGATCGCTCTGCAGAGAGCAATAGACCGGTGGTGAGGGTAGTTGCAGAGCGCCCTCATTTACTTGAATGTGGGTATAATTCTTGCCACATAATTGATGTTTTGCTTACCCCCTCCAGCTGCTGTCTCTGCAGCAAATGGAGAAACAGTCAAGGGTTGGTAAAAACACAGCTCAGTCAGGGCTTGACTACACTACCTTCCCTCTCAGAAGAGCGATCTGTAGTGAAACACTTTTCAGGGGTGTCTAACAGGCGCGAGGTGTTCTGTCGCTTGTTTTAAAGGGTTACAAAACCTAGGACCCTGCATTCACTACATCTGGTCTCCCACAGTACAGTTTTTTTTAACAGGGCATTATCAATAGCTTCAGGGCTGCCATAATAATCCTCTAATCTCTGCCATACCATTTTAACCGCAGCAGCTGGGTTATGAACAAGTACAGACCTGATTCTCTTCGCCTGTCGAGATTATTCTAGTCAAAGCCACTTTGCTAGCAGATCTAGCACCTCTCTAGCTGTAAGACTGAGATCTCTGATGATGCCTTGGAAAGATGTCTTCCATGCCCAATAGTTCTTGGGGTGATCATCAATTTTTGTAGCCCAGTGCTCACACATTCTTACTGAATTAGGTGATTTGCCAGATCATTTGTCCCTAACGGGCCATTTCCGAAGGAGGAAAAATAACTGATGTTGTGTGATGGATGCGGAGGGTTAACATTGTCTGTCCTTTGTTTTCTTGAATGTGTACCCTTTGTGCTGGGACAGCTACGGAGTTAATGTGGAAAGTCGGGAACAGTATAGGCATATCTGGAGAGGGCTGTTGGTATGTCAAGTCAGGAATGTGTTGGAGAAAGCCTTGATAGAAGCATGCTTTTGTCGAAACATGATCTAGAGCAGCAGTTCTCAACCTGGGGGTCGAACGACCCTTTTACAGGGGTTGCCTAAGACCATCGGAAAATACATATTTTTTTATGCTCTTAGGAACCAAGACACCACTCCTCTATCCGTCTCCAGGCGGGTCCACCCACATGCAGATATGCCCACATACGAGTACCCGGCATGATGACATCATCGCGCCAACCCCATCACATACACCCCGTACAAATACAGGTGTGACAGGGTTGGCGCCATAATGTACTTATGTGGACCAGTCACACGTGTAAAGAGCAGCTACTGTGTAGAAATCAGCTGCTGTGTTGAAAGCAGCTACACTGTTAAAAGCAGTTACTGTGTTGAAAGCAGCAGTCTGTCGCAAAATGTAACAATGTAGTTTACTGTTGTTATATTAAGACTGTTACCCATGCTACACCATGCTTCAAAATTTCATTTATTTGTAATTAGAAATAAATATTTCACAATATATAATTACATATTGTTTTCGTGATTAATCACTATGCTTTTAATTATGTTCAATTTGTAACAATAAAAATACATCCTGCATATCAGATATTTACATTACGATTCATAATAGTAGCAAAATTACAGTTATGAAGTAGAAACGAAAATAATTTTATGGTTGGGGGTCACCACAACATGAGGAACTGTATTAAAAGGTCACAGCATTAGGAAGGTTGAAAACCACTGGTCTAGAGCATAGTGATCCTCTATTGCCCAGTTTTTCTTGGAGCGCTGCAATTTTCCAAATTGTGTTGGAGCCATTGATGGCAAGCACATATAGATAAGCCAGTAGCAAGTGGCAGCAAGTACTTTTAATTGTAAGAAATATTTTTCCTTTGTACTATTGGCTGTGGCAGATAATTATTTCTTCTGTTATATTGATATAGGGTAGTATGGGAGCAGCTATGACTCCAGCATTTTTGCTCTCTACCTTTTAGACTGATGCAGTGGGAATGTGACTTGGTTCTGCCACAGAACTCGCGATTGCCAGGAACAAGAAGTCCAAATCTGCAATTCGTTATTGTAGGAGATGAGGTGTTTGCCCTAGGTACCCACACACTAAAGCCATATCCTAGCCGCAACCTAAATGTCGAAGAAAGGGGTTTTAACTACTGGCTCACCAGAGCACATAGAGTAGTGGAATGTACTTCTGGCCTCCTTTCCAATAAGTTTTTTTTTTTTCACACTGCTATCAACTTAAATATGCAAGATGTAATCACTGAAAATCAGTGAAAGCAGCATGTGTCCTGCATAATTTTGTTCATGAGCATGATGGCATACTTTTTGAGGATGCTCTAATGCACAACATGGAAGGGTCCAATGGAATGGAAGCTGTGGCACTATCAGTAGAGGGATGAATTTACATAATCCTTTGATAGCTGAGGACCTTTTGCTCTGCAGACATGTTACAATAAAACGCCTTTTTTTTTTTTTTTTTCTTTGGTCATTATTAGAGATGAGCGAATCGAAGTATCCGAAGTGGAATTCGAGTCGAATATCGGAAAAATTTCGATTCGTGCCGAATCCGAAAAATAGCCTAATTCGGACGCGCGAATCGAAATTTTTCAGAAAATGGCGGCTGACATGTGCGGCGACGGAGCGGGGATGTCTGGGAAGGCGCGCAGACAAGGCGCGCTGACCCATAATGCATTCCTCAACTACATGTGATCGCATCAGCCAATCAGCAGCCAGCCAGCCAGCACTGTGTAATGGTCGAGCTATAAATAGCGGCCATTTTGGAATTCTTCATTTGCCTGCAGTTATTGAACAGAGGCAGACCGCTCTGTACTAGGGACAGGGACAGAGTTAGGGCCACAGAAACGATAATTGGGGACAGAGAAAAGTTACTTAGGGACAGAGAACCATTACTCAGGGACACAGACTTGTTAATGAGGGCCACAGAATCGTTATTTAGGGACAAAGAAACGCTAGTTAGGGCCACAGAATTCATAATCAGGGACAGACAGAATTGTTACTCAGTGCCAGAGAATTGTTACTTAGGGCCACAGAAACGTTATTAGGGCCACAGAATTGTTACTCAGGGACAGACAGAATTGTTACTGAGTGCCAGAGAATTGTTACTCAGGGACAGACAGAATTGTTACTGAGTGCCAGAGAATTGTTACTCAGGGACAGACAGAATTTTTACTGAGTGCCAGAGAATTGTTACTTAGGGCCACAGAAACTTTACTTAGGGCCACAGAATTGTTACTCGCACAGACACAGAATTGTTACTCGCACAGACACAGAATTGTTACTGAAGGCCACAGAACTGTTACTTAGGGCCACAGAATTGTTACTCGCACAGACACAGAATTGTTACTCGCACAGACACAGAATTGTTACTCAGGGCCACAGAAACTTTACTTAGGGCCACAGAATTCATACTCAGGGACAGACAGAATTGTTACGGAGTGCCAGAGAATTGTTACTCTGGGCCACAGAAACTTTACTTAGGGCCACAGAATTTTTACTCAGGGACAGACAGAATTGTTACTGAGTGCCAGAGAATTGTTACTCAGGGACAGACAGAATTGTTACGGAGTGCCAGAGAATTGTTACTCAGGGCCACAGAAACTTTACTTAGGGCCACAGAATTTTTACTCAGGGACAGACAGAATTGTTACGGAGTGCCAGAGAATTGTTACTCAGGGACAGACAGAATTGTTACGGAGTGCCAGAGAATTGTTACTCAGGGCCACAGAAACTTTACTTAGGGCCACAGAATTCATACTCAGGGACAGACAGAATTGTTACGGAGTGCCAGAGAATTGTTACTCTGGGCCACAGAAACTTTACTTAGGGCCACAGAATTTTTACTCAGGGACAGACAGAATTGTTACTGAGTGCCAGAGAATTGTTACTCAGGGACAGACAGAATTGTTACGGAGTGCCAGAGAATTGTTACTCAGGGCCACAGAAACTTTACTTAGGGCCACAGAATTTTTACTCAGGGACAGACAGAATTGTTACTGAGTGCCAGAGAATTGTTACTCAGGGACAGACAGAATTGTTACGGAGTGTCAGAGAATTGTTACTCAGGGACAGACAGAATTGTTACTGAGTGCCAGAGAATTGTTACTTAGGGCCACAGAAACTTTAATTAGGGCCACAGAATTTTTACTCAGGGACAGACAGAATTGTTACTGAGTGCCAGAGAATTGTTACTCAGGGACAGACAGAATTGTTACTGAGTGCCAGAGAATTGTTACTCAGGGCCCCAGAAACTTTACTTAGGGCCACAGAATTTTTACTCAGGGACAGACAGAATTGTTACTGAGTGCCAGAGAATTGTTACTCAGGGACAGACAGAATTGTTACTGAGTGCCAGAGAATTGTTACTTAGGGCCACAGAAACTTTACTTAGGGCCACAGAATTGTTACTCGCACAGACACAGAATTGTTACTGAAGGCCACAGAACTGTTACTTAGGGCCACAGAATTGTTACTCGCACAGACACAGAATTGTTACTCGCACAGACACAGAACTGTTACTGAGGGCCACAGAACTGTTACTTAGGGCCACAGAATTGTTACTCGCACAGACACAGAATTGTTACTCAGGGCCACAGAACTGTTACTTAGGGACAAAGAAACGCTAGTTAGGGCCACAGAATTCATACTCAGGGACAGACAGAATTGTTACGGAGTGCCAGAGAATTGTTACTCTGGGCCACAGAAACTTTACTTAGGGTCACAGAATTTTTACTCAGGGACAGACAGAATTGTTACTGAGTGCCAGAGAATTGTTACTCAGGGACAGACAGAATTGTTACGGAGTGCCAGAGAATTGTTACTTAGGGCCACAGAAACTTTACTTAGGGCCACAGAATTGTTACTCGCACAGACACAGAATTGTTACTCGCACAGACACAGAACTGTTACTGAGGGCCACAGAAACTTTACTTAGGGACAAAGAAACGCTAGTTAGGGCCACGGAATTCATACTCAGGGACAGACAGAATTGTTACGGAGTGCCAGAGAATTGTTACTCAGGGCCACAGAAACTTTACTTAGGGCCACAGAATTTTTACTCAGGGACAGACAGAATTGTTACTGAGTGCCAGAGAATTGTTACTCAGGGACAGACAGAATTGTTACTGAGTGCCAGAGAATTGTTACTTAGGGCCACAGAAACTTTAATTAGGGCCACAGAATTTTTACTCAGGGACAGACAGAATTGTTACTGAGTGCCAGAGAATTGTTACTCAGGGCCCCAGAAACTTTACTTAGGGCCACAGAATTTTTACTCAGGGACAGACAGAATTGTTACCGAGTGCCAGAGAATTGTTACTCAGGGACAGACAGAATTGTTACTGAGTGCCAGAGAATTGTTACTTAGGGCCACAGAAACTTTAATTAGGGCCACAGAATTTTTACTCAGGGACAGACAGAATTGTTACTGAGTGCCAGAGAATTGTTACTCAGGGACAGACAGAATTGTTACTGAGTGCCAGAGAATTGTTACTTAGCGCCACAGAAACTTTACTTAGGGCCACAGAATTGTTACTCGCACAGACACAGAATTGTTACTCGCACAGACACAGAATTGTTACTGAGGGCCAAAGAACTGTTACTTGGGGCCACAGAAACGTTAATCAGGGACACAGAATTGTTACTGAGGGCCACAGAACTGTTACTTAGGGCCACAGAATTGTTACTCGCACAGACACAGAATTGTTACTCAGGGACACAGAATTGTTACTCAGGGACACATAATCGTTTAATTAAAGAGTATGTCAGACAACATGCAGAGGAGTGGCAGAGGAGGCAATGTTTTAGGAGCGAGCAGACGTGGCAGCAGAGGAAGGGGTCGAGGCAGCACTATTCGCAGCCAGAGGCCAGTGCTCCCGGTGTCATCCAGCGGTCGTGTCTCCACCGACAACCCTGCCGTCGTCGATTGGTTGGCTCGGTCGTCTTCCTCTTCCCAGGTCACCTCTGACACCTACAGCCAACGGTCGGTGGGTACGTCAGACACAACCGTTAGTTGGCATGGCCCGGGACCTAGCCCACTGAAATCACGTGTCCTCTACCTGCCCCTGTCCTTTGGTGTTCCCTCACCAAGCGAAGTATCGCATGCTGTGGGCTCAGCCCCACTGTACAGTGAGGAAGAGCTAACAGAGGGCGGTCAGGAACGGGGGGAGACATCCGCCTTTTCAGCAGCTAGGCGAAGAAGTAGTGGCGAGGAGAGTGGCCCGGTAGCCGGTCTAGAGACAGGTCTGTCTCCTGACCCAGACGCAGCCGAGGGGGCTAGTAGTGAGGCGGAGACCCTACTTGATGATGAGGAGGTTGATCGCACTTGGCAGCCTCGTCGTCATCAGGCAATTTCTTCCGCATCATCAGGAGAAGAGGGTGGCAGCTTGGCAGTGAGCGAAACAGTCGGTGGGTTGCCCAGGAGACAGCAGCAGGGTCGCAGCAGTGTCAGTGGAAGCAGTGTCAGTGGAGCCAAACGGCCACGGAGTAGAGCACCAGCTCCACTGCAGCCTACCACCACGGCCAGTAGTGGTGCCGGTGTGCACGGAGGAAGCAGCAGTCAGCCAGTGAGGAGTATCGGGGGCAAAGTTTCCTACTCGGCGGTGTGGCAATTTTTCGTCAAGCCGCCCGAGGAAGTAAACGTAGCCATATGTCGACTATGTGGCCAGAAAGTCAAGCGTGGCCAGGGGGCCCATGTTGGGACTATTTGGGCCATGTTGGGACAATGGGAGACCTCCCATTTCTGCTGTCTCCATCGCCACACTCTGCCATGTGCCACTTTCAGGTCTCCTCACACACTGCTGGTGTGTTCAGTTTTTTGACATAGGGTGCTGGCAGATTACGGGCCTCCCATAGCTGCTGCCAGGCCCCTAATCTGCCATAGGCCCCTATATACCGCCTCCTCATGCTGCTGCCAGGTCCAGAGTCTCTCATGGGTCCCTGTACGGCCTCCCATTGCTGCTGTCTCCATCGCCACACTCTGCCATGTGCCATTTTCAGGTCTCCTCACACACTGCTGGTGTGTTGAATTTTTTGACATAGGGTGCTGGCAGATTACGGGCCTCCCATAGCTGCTGCCAGGCCCCTAATCTGCCATGGGCCCCTATATACCGCCTCCTCATGCTGCTGCCAGGTCCACAGTGTCTCATGCCATGTGCCACTTTCAGGTCTCCTCACACACTGCTGGTGTGTTGAATTTTTTGACATAGGGTGCTGGCAGATTATGGGCCTCCTATAGCTGCTGCCAGGCCCCTAATCTGCCATAGGCCCCTATATACCGCCTCCTCATGCTGCTGCCAGGTCCAGAGTCTCTCATGGGTCCCTGTACGGCCTCCCATTGCTGCTGTCTCCATCGCCACACTCTGCCATGTGCCACTTTCAGGTCTCCTCACACACTGCTGGTGTGTTCAGTTTTTTGACATAGGGTGCTGGCAGATTACGGGCCTCCCATAGCTGCTGCCAGGCCCCTAATCTGCCATAGGCCCCTATATACCGCCTCCTCATGCTGCTGCCAGGTCCAGAGTCTCTCATGGGTCCCTGTACGGCCTCCCATTGCTGCTGTTTCCATCGCCACACTCTGCCATGTGCCACTTTCAGGTCTCCTCACACACTGCTGGTGTGTTGAATTTTTTGACATAGGGTGCTGGCAGATTACGGGCCTCCCATAGCTGCTGCCAGGCCCCTAATCTGCCATGGGCCCCTATATACCGCCTCCTCATGCTGCTGCCAGGTCCACAGTGTCTCATGCCATGTGCCACTTTCAGGTCTCCTCACACTGCTGGTGTGTTGAATTTTTTGACATAGGGTGCTGGCAGATTATGGGCCTCCTATAGCTCCTGCCAGGCCCCTAATCTGCCATAGGCCCCTATATACCGCCTCCTCATGCTGCTGCCAGGTCCAGAGTCTGTCATGGGTCCCTGTACGGCCTCCCATTGCTGCTGTCTCCATCGCCACACTCTGCCATGTGCCACTTTCAGGTCTCCTCACATACTGCTGGTGTGTTCAGTTTTTTGACATAGGGTGTTGGCAGATTACGGGCCTCCCATTGCTGCTGCCAGGCCCCTAATCTGCCATGGGCCCCTATATACCGCCTCCTCATGCTGCTGCCAGGTCCAGAGTCTGTCATGGGTCCCTGTACGGCCTCCCATTGCTGCTGTCTCCATCGCCACACTCTGCCATGTGCCACTTTCAGGTCTCCTCACACACTGCTGGTGTGTAGAATTTTTTGACATAGGGTGCTGGCAGATTATGGGCCTCCCATAGCTGCTGCCAGGCCCCTAATCTGCCATAGGCCCCTATATACCGCCTCCTCATGCTGCTGCCAGGTCCAGAGTCTGTCATGGGTCCCTGTACGGCCTCCCATTGCTGCTGTCTCCATCGCCACACTCTGCCATGTGCCACTTTCAGGTCTCCTCACACTGCTGGTGTGTAGAATTTTTTGACATAGGGTGCTGGCAGATTACGGGCCTCCCATTGCTGCTGCCAGGCCCCTAATCTGCCATGGGCCCCTATACCGCCTCCTCATGCTGCTGCCAAGTCCAGAGTGTGTCATGGGTCCCTGTACGGCCTCCCATTGCTGCTGTCTCCATAGCCACACTCTGCCATGTGCCACTTTCAGGTCTCCTCACACTGCTGGTGTGTTGAATTTTTTGACATAGGGTGCTGGCAGATTACGGGCCTCCCATTGCTGCTGCCAAGCACGTAATCTGCCATGGGCCCCCGTACCGACTCCTCATGCTGTGACGTTGCAACAAGGTGGAATTCAACCCTACATATGTTAGACCGCCTTTACGAACAGCGAAAGGCCATCACCGATTTCCTGATGTTAAAAGCGGATAAAGGTACTCCCTGTGTAACTTAGATGTCAGCCATTGGCAGCTCATGCGTGACACCTGCGCTTGCTCAGGCCCTTTGAGGAGGCCACGCTATTCGTGAGTCGGCAGGACTATGGGATGAACGACGTCATTCCTCTGTTGCACGTCCTGGAACAAATGCTGTTAACAATGGCTGGTCAGGGTGCGGTAGACGTGGCGCACAGATCTCAACGCCACATGACCCCTGTGGGGGCAGGACAGGAAGAAGAGGAGGAGGTAGAGGAGGACATTGGTGCTCAGGAATTATTGAGTGAAATGGGTGGTTTTTCCACTCAGCGGACAGGAGTGGAGGAGCAGGAGCATCTGGTAGAGGAGGAGGAGGAGACAGAGGACCCAGACGCACCGTGGCAGTATGCTGTGGAGATGGAGGCAGGGAGTCCCTCGCATTCCTTGGCACAAATGGCCCATAGCATGCTCGCTTGCTTGCGTAGCGACAGCCGAATAATAACCATCAGACAGAGGGATGACTTTTGGCTGTCCACCTTGTTGGACCCTCGCTACCGTTCAAAAATGGTGGCCTTTTTCACACCTGCTGAGAGGGAGGCCAAAATAACGTACTATAAAAACCACCTATGTAGTCAGCTGGTCTCTGCCTGTCTGCGCCAACGTCCATCCTCAGACACTGTGGGCCCTGTGCGCTCGCGTTCCGCTGCCATGGCAGCAGGGGAGGGGTGGGGTGGTAGGAGCAGTGGCAGCTCCACCAGCAGCGGCTGCCTCAGTCTGCAGTCGATGATGAGTAGCTTTCTTCACCAGCGCAGTGAGGAAACTACTAACCAGCCGCAGCAGCAGCAGCAGCATCAGGTGGACCTGGAGCAGGACCTCAAACAACAGGCTTAGGCCTACTTGGACAGCACCCTGCCAACCGAGGTAGACAATCCCCTTGACTACTGGGCAACGAAACTTGACCTTTGGCCCCAACTAGCTGAATTTGCCCTTGAAAGGCTGTCATGCCCGGCCAGTAGCGTGGCATCGGAGCGCGTGTTTAGTGCGGCAGGAGGTATTGCAACTCCGCGGAGGACACGACTGTCCACCCAAAGTGTGGAGAGACTGACGTTTGTGAAAATGAATCAGGCGTGGATTAGTCTGGATTTCAAACCACCAGTTCCTGACACAACTGACTAAATCCGCCATGAATCATGCCCCAAACATGTGCCACTTTCAGGTCTCCTCACACTGCTGGTGTGTTCCATTTTTTGTCATAGGGTGCTGGCAGATTACGGGCCTCCCATAGCTGCTGCCAGGCCCCTAATCTGCCATGGGCCCCTATACCGCCTCCTCATGCTGCTGCCAAGTCCAGAGTCTCTCATGGGTCCCTGTACGGCCTCCCATTGCTGCTGTCTCCATCGCCACACTCTGCCATGTGCCACTTTCAGGTATCCTCACACTGCTGGTGTATTCCATTTTTTGTCATAGGGTGCTGGCAGATTACGGGCCTCCCATAGCTGCTGCCAGGCCCCTAATCTGCCATGGGCCCCTATACCGCCTCCTCATGCTGCTGCCAGGTCCAGAGTCTCTCATGGGTCCCTGTACGGCCTCCCATTGCTGCTGTCTCCATCGCCACACTCTGCCATGTGCCACTTTCAGGTCTCCTCACACTGCTGGTGGGTTCCATTTTTTGTCATAGGGTGCTGGCAGATTACGGGCCTCCCATAGCTGCTGCCAGGCCCCTAATCTGCCATGGGCCCCTGTTGTCGCTTGTTGGCATATTCCGCTCGTTCAGATGCTCCTTCTCCTGCTACTCCTCTTCACGGATTCCGTCAGCAGTCTTTCTTGGAATCCGTTTCCAAGAGACAACAGTTTGCGAGCACGCACCAGACGGTGCAGAAACTGAACGTCCTCCTGTCCAAGTTGCTGCTGCCAGGCTCGTAATCTGTCATGCGCCCCTGTACCGCCTCCTCATGCTGCTGCCAGGTCCAGAGTCTCTCATGGGTCCCTGTACGGCCTCCCATTGCTGCTGTCTCCATCGCCACACTCTGCCATGTGCCACTTTGAGGTCTCCTCACACTGCTGGTGGTTTCCATTTTTGTCATAGGGTGCTTTATGGCCTCCCATTGCTGCTGCCTCCACCGCCACACTGTGGCTCCACACTCTGGTTTTGGCCCCGTGACTGGCCAAATGAGTGAAGTGTGCGGTGATTCTAAGATCGACGGCACTCATCTGCATGTCATACTGCCTGACAGTATTATTTCTCTTCCCCAGCAGACTCCAAGGGCATTTAAATTAAAGGTACAGTGTTCTGCACTAATATTAAGTCTCTCTGAAGCCTAGAAACACCCTTTTTTAAGTTAAATTCACAGCGAATATATTCGACTCGAATCGAAATTTTTCTACGAATTCGCCGAATCAGTCGAATCGAATTTTTGAATACTTCGCTCATCTCTAATCACAATCATAACATGAAGATGAACACACTGTGCAAGTACATAACTCCGCCCTGCTTTCTGGAAAACATGCAGCTGGGATGTAGCTGCAAACTTCTGAGCAGGAACACATGCAAAACAGAATGGAAAAGACTGAGCACATGGCTGGATCACACTACTGCAAAAAACCCAACAGCTGCAAATTTCCAGAAAGTTTCTAGAGCAAGACATGATGTTGCAAACTCTGGGAAATCACTGACGCCCGCTAGGAATGCTGTAGAAAAGTCCTAGGCTCTTGACACAGGAAACCTAGAATCAAGCACATGGCTGCAGTATACAGAGGTACTGTACCTTTCTCCTTGATCTGGGGAGCAGTGTAGCCAGGGGCGGACTGACCATTCAAGCACTCGGGCACTGCCTGAGGGCCTGGGGTCAGTAGGGGGCCCCATGAGATGCCCCTGGTACCTTTTTTTTTTTTTTTTTTTTTTTTTTTTTTTTTTTTTTTCCCCATTGGCTTTCTCATAGGCTTTTTTGGGTGTGGGCGAGGACACAGGGGGCCCATGATCCCCTATTGCCCAAGCACCCCATGAGTTGTCAGTGCGCCCCTGAGTGTAGCTGTTCCACTGTGGCAGCACTTTTCTTCCACCTTCCTCCCAGGCTCTTGATGTTCTTACCCTGCTCCTGTAGTAGGGATCCCTGGGATCACAGATGCAGGGGTGCCCCTGGATAAGGGTAATAAAGGTCTCTGTGTCCACAAGTAGAGTCTCCTCCATTTTGATTGATCACAAGCTGTGTGTTTATGTGGAGTGATGCTAGAAAAAGGAGATGAGCTACTGTTTGAGCTGAAAATGTCTATAAAAAAAGCCTGAAAAAATACTCAAACTTTGCTCATTCCCACTGTTCAGGCATTACCCATTCAATTCTATGGAGACATTTAAATGCTCAGCTCTGTCTGAAAGGTAGCGCAAGTACTTTTTTGAGCGACAGGCGTTTTGCTACAGTCAACAGAACGCTCAAGTGTGAACAGGGGCTATTGGAAATATTGGGATTTAACTTGTTGAGTGTTTCTGATCATCAAGCTCCGAGCTGAAAGATGCTCAAGTGTGGGTCTGAGAGTTCAGACCTACCACCATATGCCTTTTTTTAAAAAATAATTTTGTGCACTTCTTGCCAGACTCTTTAGATGACACCTTGGCTTGAAGAATAATAAATAATCTTCATGCCTAATTCTTCAAAGTACAACCTGATCTTTTCTTTTGCCTCTTCCATCTTATTCCTCACATCCACTCCATTCTCTCAATTCACTCAAATACTCCAGTCGTGCATGCCACCTTTCATACAGTTGCCTTTCTTTCTGTACTTTTTCCTGTCTCTTCCATATAAAGGACTTAGTTTTTGTTTTAATCCTCTCCCACCACTCAACCACACTCTGAAAATCACCCTTCACTTTTTTCCTCTACAAAACACACATACTCCTCCCTCACATATTCATCCTTTAGCAGACTCACATTAAGTTTCCATACACCCTCACTATGTATGCTTTCACACTCCATACTCATTGTACACTCCATATGTCCATGATCAGTAAAAACTTGTCTGTATGGAAAAAATATCTGCTTTCAGGTTCCTGGAAATGAGAAAAAGATTAATTTGTGAATATAAATTTACACAGTTGCTAAAATATGTACATCCCTTTCCCTCCCCCACATCAGTGAACTTAAAGGTGTTAATAATATCCTTCAATTCTTTCCCTGAACCATCCACCCCTCCACTCCCCCACACCTATCACCCTTTATAGAGTGTTACTAAACCCACAACAGTAAAATATTAGTCTGTATATGTGCAGTAAAGCAGGCTTGTTATACTGTACTTACTGTGGAACCTAAGGTGTTAATCCTCCGCATTTGTGTAAAAAGGCTTTTTGATTTTGTCTTCTCTGATCCTACCCTTCTTCTACTGTATCCAATCCATCTGCTGATAGTACAGAGCTCTAGGAGTCACTCTGCACATTCTCAGTGTAGTGTGTTGCTAGAGAGTATTTTTCTTTGAGAGGGCGCATTTGATCAGCACAGGGCCAATCAGCACTGTCCATATAGAGAGTCAGAGGTTATGCAGCCTCATAGGACAGTAAGAGCAGAATGAAAACTCCTCCTACAAGCTTTAACCAGTGCTCAGCTGGACACTGATACAAGACGTCTATGAGATGATGAGAAAAGGGATTTAGCAGTTTATATTTAGTAACATATTTGCATTTCTGTGTACTGTGGGAGACCAGATATTTACTATGCAGGGTCATGGTTTTAGTAACACTTTAACTATACAATAAAGAGGGATAACTTTTCTCCCGCCTATCTATTCATGCGTAGATTTTATTTACCCAAAAGGCTATTCCTGAAACTCAAAATAAACAAAAACATATTTCCTCTGCAGAATTTGCACTTTTTTTTTAATTTTGAATTTTTATCCCCCTTAAAAGAACTGCTTCCCCTTTATTTCTCTGGGAACTCAAAGACCATATGACTGGTCCAGACATCCACCCTCCTACTGTAGGCTGCATTCCTGCAAACACAAAATGTCATTCTTGTAAGTGTCTTCAAAACCACAGCCCATCTATAGCAGGAGCGAAGGCTCCTGACATTTAGAGAGGATACCTTTTTAAAACTTATAAAAGTAAAACTAAACCATCCTCAAAAGAATTACATAAGGCTAAATACTTTTTTTTGTCTTCAAGGATCCCCCTCTTGATGATCTTTTAGCCAGAGAGCTCTCCACCACCACTCCTTTTATTCCCCCCTTACTTCCCTCTCTGGGGGCTTCTCCCTCTTTCTACTCCACCCAGTCTTTCTCCCTTCATTGGAAATTTATGACCATCTCCAGATCCGAGACTTGCCTGGAACTAACAAAGGAAGGCACTGATGAATCAGAACCACTGAACTCTTGGATGTCCTGAGATGCTGAAACAGAATTCATCTTCCTCTTTAAAGATCAAGGGCTTAAGTCCATTTCTTCTTCCAAAACATAGAGGGGGTCCACTCCCACCCCCCCCCCCCCCGTCAGCCAGCAGAGTATCAATAACATCTTGTAGCTCCCGTGCAGGGTACTGGATCGCTGGTCCACCCTCCTCCCCAAATGTTGGAGGAAAATGTTCCTCAGGTGGTCTCGCCACCACCTCCAGACCTGGCACAGGTAGGCTTTGGTGACTGACTGGCTCCAACCTGCTACCACCCCCAGCAACCTCCACATATGACTTTTTAAATTTACTTGTGAGAGGGAACTCCCTCACCAGATGGCCTATCTCACCACACAGGTGCCACTTTCTTGCAACACTGCACTCTGCAGTTGAATGTCCTGGTTTGTAACAGTTGTTGCAGACAATTCTGGTAGAACATCCCTCGTTTGTGTGCCCAAAGGAAAAGCAAATATGTTTCCACCCAAAGAAAAGGCTTGTCGAGGGTGGTATGTGCATCCAATGCCACTTGGATCTTTCCTTAACTTAGATCAAAATTTTGTTGGCCATTAAAAGTGCCAAAACATTGGTCAGCTTCACCTTATTAGATACCAGTTCACAGTATCGGTCCAGAAGGACCTTTTTTTTATATCTCCATCCAGTACATAGGGGTTGTACATATGTACAACAATAGGGGAGGTTCGCTGCTTGGACTCGTTCACAAGGAAATCGATGCCTTTCGTCTCTGGTGCTCCAGCCTTTTCCGCCATCCTGTGAAAACACGTCTATATATCCCATCCGGTTTGGAATGTGACATCAAAGAATCCACTCAATGGAAATGCCTAGACACAAATCTTCTCATGCTCCATTCCCAGCAACTCTTTGATAATTTTCTTCTGGATATGGTAAAGGCCACAAACAGATATTCTTTCCTGAGTCACAGTCAGCTGTACTGTATTAGGAGTTTTAGGAGTATTCACCATCTTTCAGCGTAAAAAAGATACCTTTTACAACGCTGCAAGGTGAAGCAAAGTGATCGCAGCCCACAGGTTTGAAGAGCACCACCTCTAATAGCAGTAAGCGATTCTTGGTGTACACTGCAAGGCTGAGGGTGCTACTCCTCTACTACTTAGCCTTCCAACAACTCAGACATTAGATCTTTGCCAAAAGGCTGAGCAGCAATACTCAGGTTTTTTTTGTTTTTAAAAAAACTTTATTGAAGCGAATCATAGTATACAAGTTCAAAATTTAAAAGTTAAGCATAAACATTGGTACAGAGTTCACTTTACATGCAAAACATTCTGTATTTTCATTAGTACATCACATTGAAAGTCTAGACCAGGTTTCCTTGCACCATAGTTTACTTTTGTGTTTGTGATTCTGTTCATCAAGCAAAACGTATAAATGCATTACACTAAAACTCAAAGATATGCATTCACTTACTGGTACCTCGTTAGAATTGAAAATTATTTTGTTACGAACTTTCCACAAAGCTTCTTTGAATGAATTAATCATTTTTCCATAAGATTACAAATTTATCCCATGGTATAGTTTCCATAAAGAACCAACTCACCCTTAATTCCCGACACACGTTCTAGAAGCGGTTTTACCACCCTCCAGAGCTCTTTGGCATAAAAGCAATCCCACAGAAAGTGCTTTACTGTCTCAATGGATCCACACGAGGACCTTGGGCACTTAGCTGATGGTACCACACGTCTTTTGTGCTGAAAAACTTTTGTAGGTGGACAATCATGAACACGGGCCCATGCTAAATCCTTTTGGCTATTAAAGAGCTGTTTTATAGCTAACTTTTAACAAAATAGATTTGGCCTCATCTTCTGGGATTTGTGCGATAGGGATCAAAATCTCTGCAGCATTAAAATGCAGTTTCAGCTTTAAATTGTTAAAAAGATCTCCCAGTGTTTTACTATGCAAGTTAAAGTCAGAGAGGTTGGTTCACAAAAGGCTATAAAACCATGGAGAGTGAAAACAGAATGGGCTCTTCAGCGATAAGTCGTACCAACCATGCTTCTTAAACGTAAACCCTGCTGCGTACTTCAGAAAAAAAGACCAAAAATAATCTGTATTGTAGGCTTGGAGACATAGAACCAAGTATTTTGTATGCAAAAAGCGCTTTATATTCGGCATTCCTTTCCCACCTTTCTCTGGGGGTTTCATCATGTATATTCTTTTTAACCTCTCCATCTTTGAACCCAGACAAATAAAAAACATGTTTGGACAACTTGAGTCAAATGCAAAGCTGTTGGAGGGAAAGTGAGAGCTATATACAGGTGAAACTAAAAAAATGTGAATATCGTGCAAAAGTTCATTTATTTCAGTAATGCAACTTAAAAGGTGAAACTAATATATGAGATAGACGCATTACATGCAAAGCAAGATAGTTCAAGCCGTGATTTGTCATAATTGTGATGATTATGGTTTACAGCTCATGAAAACCCAAAATTCACAATCTCAGAAAATTAGAATATTGTGAAAAGGTGCAATATTCTAGGCTCAAAGTGTCCCACTCTAATCAGCTAATTAAGTCATAACACCTGCAAAGGGTTCCTGAGCCTTTAAATGGTCTCAGTCTGGTTCAGTAGGAATCACAATCATGGGAAAGACTGCTGACCAGACAGTTGTGCAGAAAACCATCATTAGGAAGAGAAGACAACTCAGTGAGCGCTCAATATAAATAAGCGGCTATGCACAATAAAAAGGAAACCATAAACCTTCCAAATGACACATAAAAGTAAAATAAGTGCAGCTTAGAAAACCATCATTGACACCCTCCATAAAGAGGGAACGCCTCAAAAGGTAATTGCAAAAGAAGTTGGATGTTCCCAAAGTGCTGTATCACAGCACATTAATAGAAAGTTATGTGGAAGGGAAAAGTGTAGAAGAAAAAGGTATACAAGCAGCAGGGATGACCGCAGCCTATAGAGGATTGTCAGGAAAAGGCCATTCAAAAGTGTTGGGGACTTTCACAAGGAGTGGACTAGGCTGGAGTCAGTGCATCAAGAGCCACCACACACATACGGATTCTGGACATGGGCTTCAAATGTCGTAGTCCTCTTGTCAAGCCACTCCTGAACAACAAACAACATCAGCAGCGTCTCTTACCTGGGCTAAAGAAAAACAGACCTGATCTGTTGCTCAGTGGTCCAAAGTCCTCTTTTCTAATGAGAGCAACTTTTGCATCTCATTTGGAAACCAAGGACCCAGAGTATGGAGGAAGAATGGAGAGGCACACACTGCAAGATGCTTGAAGTCCAGTGTGACGTTTCCAGTCTGTGTTGATTTGGGGAGCCATGTCATCTGCTGGTGTTGGTCCACTGTGCTTCATTAAGTCCAGGGTCAATGCAGCCATCTACCAGGAGATTTTGGAGCACTTCATGCTTCCTTCCGCAGACGAGCTTTATGGTGATGCTGACTTCATTTTCTTTTACAAAAAGTTTTATTATAGATGAAGCAGAGATAAACAAACATTCAGATCACAGATTCAATGGCCATCAAATATAAATTGTACTGGATAAATGGAAACCAATTTAAATCATACATTGATAAAGGCATAAGTTGAAAAGAAAAATTTTACATAGGTGCTTCATAAAAACAAGGATAAGGGAAAGAGTTGGTGAGGAACTATTAGCGAACCTTTTTGGGTCCATAATAATGTGAGTTCTAAAGAAAGTTTTTTGCTGCATCAACATTATACAAAACAGGACAGACACAAAGGGAAACCTTTCTAAGAAGTGAGACCTGTTCCAAACCGTAGGTACCTAAAAGAAGTCTGGGGTACATAGATAGTACTGCAGATGTAGCATATAAAACAGGAAACTCAATCCGTAAAATATGATTAAGAGCAGCTTGGAAAGGAGGTTAGAAAAGGACAAACAGTAGAGAGACAAGGACAACAACAACAAAAAAAACCAAAAAGAAAAACCAGAGAGGGGCTCCTAGGCAATCACGACAGAATCCATCCTCATATCGATAAAAGGGACTGGTCGAATCTCGAAGGTTGAGCTATATCCAGCCAGGGACGCCATACTTGCAAAAATTTTGTATGGGTATCCAACAATATGGCCGTCAGTTTTTCATTGACCATTATGAAATTCATCTGGTTTTTGACAGCTTCAAAACTAAGAAGAGTTTTCCAAGCTCTCGCAATTGTCAACTTCGTTGCCACAAATAAGTGTGATGCCAGCTGCCGTTCAGAACGGAGAAGGCCCTCCAATGGTTTAAATAAAAGGGCTTCATACGGATTACGCTTAATGTCTGCGTGAAGCATAGTGCGAAGGAGGGCATACACCCTAATCCATAATCTACTTACTTTGGGGCAAGTCCACTAGATGTGGGCCATGGTGCCCAATTGTTGGCATCCCCGAAAACAAACCGGGGAATATGTAGGTATAAAAGTAGCTAGACGGGCAGGCATATAGTACCATCGGTAAAGGATTTTATAGGCATTTTCAAGGATAAGGACATTCCTGGAACTCTTAGTGCTTGGGTCATGGTCTGCCAATCCTGTTGGTCCAAAGTCCCCCCTAATTCAGACTTCCAACGCTGATGATAGGAACCAACCGGAGGTGTTCTATAAGATATAATGGAAGAGTAAATCAAAGAGATCAAACCCGGGGCATGAGGTCTGTGTCTGCACTGACTTTCAAAGGGGGACAGACGATAAGGTCCCGGATGCGTGCGTATTAATGTGTTAATAAAATGGCGAAGTTGAAGGTAACCAAAGTGTTCTTGCAGAGGAATGTTATAAGAAGATCGCAAAGTTTCAAAGGTAATTATTCTAGTGGGAGATAGGAGCGAGTGGACATCATAAAAACCATGCGTCTGCCACCAGGCAAACTGTTTGGGATTGTCCTTACCCGGAGGAAATAATGGGTTATGCAATAGACGTAACAGCGGCAGGTGAGGAGAAATGAGGCCAGCTGAATATTTAATAGAATCCCAGCGTCGGACTAAGGGTAGATGGACGCTGAGAAATAGGAAGCCATGGCAAAGAGGAGAGCGGTATCGGGTGGGAGTCCATCATATCCACCACAGCCCACAGGGGGAAATGGTGGGATGCATGAACATGAGCTAGAGGAGCAATGTTAGCCGCCAAATAGTAAGACTGGAGATTTGGAACCGACAACCCTCCCATACTCCATTGTGCAAATAGGATATGTTTGCTAATTCTGGATCGAGAAAAACCCCAAGTAAAGGACAGAAGTTTTCGCTGATGGATACGCAATACATGCGAAGGTACTGGAACCGGCAAAACACGAAATAGGTACAATAGCTTCGGAAGATAGGTCATACGGATCGCATTAATTCTGCCAAACCAAGAAAGTGGGAAATGAGACCAGGAGGACAATAGCTCAGTCAGCTCACGAAAGACAGCGGGAAAATTAGCCTGATACAATCCATCATATGTCGGGGTAAGCTTAATTCCTAAATATGGCAAGGCCGAAAGCCATTGGAAAGGGAATGTTTGCTTCAAAGTAGTCAAAGTGGTGGTGGAATGGTGACAGACATAGCTCTGGATTTAGCAGGGTTGACATGTAAGCCCGAAGGGATCGCAAAAGAATCGAGAACCGCGAGCAAATTGGGCAAAGTAATCCTCGGGTTCGAAATTGACAACAGTATGTCATCTGCAAACAGAGACAATTTATGGTGAGAGCCCGCCACCTCAACCCCCTTAATATCGGGATGTATACGAATGGCTTCCACCAAAGGTTCCAAGGCTAAAATAAAAAGCAAAGGGGAAAGCGGGCAGCCTTGTCTAGTGCCTCTGGCAACCGAAAATGTAGAGGACTCAAATCCATAGTATCTTAGCTTCGCTTGGGGTGATGTGTATAGCGAAGAGATCCAGCGTAGGAACAAAGGGCCAAAGCGATGAAGGACCGATAGAAGGTATGGCCAAGATAGAGTGTCGAAGGCCTTGTTGATGCCTAAGGATAAAAGCATCATATCGAGTTTACGAGTATGGGCCAAATGTTGCAATTGTAAAATACGTCTGATAGCATCTCCGGCCTGCCTATGGGGAACAAATCCCACCTGGTCCTCTTTGATCAGGCGAGAAAGGAAGGAGTTCAACTGAATAGCCAAAATCTTTAGTAAAAATTTTCATGTCAATATTGATAAGAGAAATAGGCCTGTAATTTGCCCAGGATGAGTGATCTCGATCTGGTTTAGGAATCATAACCACATTAGCAGTTAAAGCATCCGGGGAAAAATTCGAACCTCCCTTCAACACGTTAAACATAGCGGCAAGGTGAGGAGCAAGAACATCAGCCAGTTTCTTTATAGTATAGTGCCGTGTATCCATCAGGACCTGGGTGCTTGCCTGTTTTCAGGTCTGCTATGCAATGCAAAACCTCAGATACTTGAATATTACGGTCCATCAAATCCCTATGAGCCGACGTTAAAGTAGGCAAGGGTAGACGGGATAAAAAGTCGGAAATGGACTGAGGATCAGCCTGGGTAGGATCAGAGTAAAGTTTAGCCAATCGATATCGGAACTCCTCCAAAACCGCTACAGGATTGCTCGTAAGGGTATTGTGATGAGTACGTAAAGATATCGGTTTAGGACGCTGTGCAAATGAACGTAATCTACAGGCCAACATAGAGTCCGGTTTATTTCCTTTACTATACCATTTCTGGCGAGTCCAACGTAAAGAGCGCTCAGCCTCATCCGTTAAGCAAAGATCCAATTCCAAACGAGCCTTATCCAACAGTCTACGGTTCGACGGGGAAGGTGACTGTTTAAATTGGGTAGACGCGGAGGCTAGCCTCGATTCCAACTGGCGCTGTTTAAACTGTCTGTCCTTCTTTCGCCTTGACGCTATTTGGATAATATGTCCCCTAAGAACTGCCTTGTACGCTTCCCAAACTGTTACTGAAGAAGAGACAGAACCCGAGTTTAATTGGAAATATTCCTGAGACTTACGTTGTAGTTCCGCCTGAATCTCCTTGCAGCGAGAGCAAAGAGTCATTCATTATCCATGAAGAGAAAGCCGGCCTACATAGGAGAGATCGACAGACCACCAAAATAGGATCATGATCTGACCATGGGACCGTTAGAATAGAAATAGAGTGAAATGAAGGCATGATCAATTCTGGAGTGAGAATGATGAGGGTGTGAATAGTGAGTGTAGTCCTTCCCCCGAGGATGAAATTCACACTATAAGTCTACTAAATCCTGGGTATCTAACGCACGTATAAAGGACTTTGCTGACGCGGAAGGGTCAGAACGATCCGCTGGGTATTTATCCAATGCAGGATTTAGTACTGAATTCGAATCCCCTGCCATCAAAAGTGTACCCCGTTGATGTGTGGCCAAGAGTGAACATAAATGCGACAGAAAAGGTCCAGGCTTAACGTTGGGAGGGTAATAGGACAGTATGGTAACGTCTATGCCATGAATCGTGCCTTGAAGCAGAAGGTATCTGCCATTGGGATCAGCAATACGTCTCACACAGACAAAGGGAGTTTTACTATGAAAGGCGACCAAAACGCCTCTCTGTTTAGTAGGGCCATTAGCCTGAAATATCTGAGGGTAACGCGCATCAAAATATTTTGGGGCGGAAGTAGTGGAGAAGTGGGTTTCTTGCAAACATGCAATGTCAACTTGACGAGCCCGGAGAAATTTAAATATCTTTTACCCGTTTCTGTGGGGAGTTCATCCCCTGAACATTTAATGATAACCAATTCAACGACATGGCGATCTAAAAGGAGGAAGATCAAATCCACCGTGATCCCCGGGAGCCCTGAAAAAAAAATTACAAAAACACAAAGCACACATAACAAAAGACAGGGAGAAAGAAACAGAAAAGAAAGTCAAGAAGACATCTGATATACAAGCAAGATATCTTTGAAGCATTGAAATTGCTTTGAACATTGTAATCAACTGTGGGTAAAACACCCACTTAGAGGCTAGGTAGCGGGCGGGACAAAAAAAAAAAATACCAGACCGCTAGCAAGCTCGGAGGGGGACACAATCGTCCACAGAAACAACTCGGCAATAGTATAAAATATAAAATCCATTATACAAACATCTTAGGCTAATACACCTACAAATGAACAATGCGAAACTCGCAAGGTTATGGATATCTCAACCAATCAGTGCGGAGAAAACCAACATCCACTCTGGAATGGAAGATACAAAACACCCAAAGGTAGGAAATCCCTGAGCAAATCCAGAGTCAAATCTAGAAAGTGGCATCAAAGATACGCACGTGACAAAGCTATAAATTGGCGGTCAACTATCAAACATCAAGTCACGGAAGCATCCTGAAAGCGCTGGGCTTGTAGGGTTCGGAGAGCCTGGGGACCACTTTGACTAGGAGGAGATTTACGCGAAGACTAAGAGCTTCGAAGACGCGTAGGAATTGAAGTCTCCTCACTCTGGGATTGTGGCAGTTCCAGGTTAAGCTCCCGAAAGTGTCGTCGAAGATCCGCTGGCGAGGAGGCCTGGCATTGATGACCTTGGTAGGAGAATGTGAGCTTGAAAGGGAAGCCCCATCTGTACTTGATATCAGCAGATTGAAGAATTTGAAGATAGGGCCTTAGAGTACGATGTTTAGCAATCGTAACTGGGGACAGGTCTGCGAACAAATGAACAGAATGACCCTGAAATTCCAGAACCGGCGATTCTGAGCCACCTGCAATAAGTGCGGTAAAAGTGGAATTTAATAATGATGTCTCTGGAAGGACCCTCTGTAGGCTTGGGTGCTAGAGCTCTATGGATACGGTCAAATTCCAAACGTTCCATGGGAAACTCAGGGGCCAACTCCTGGAAAAAAGCAGTAGCAGTACCCTGCAAATCGGTGATCGCCTCGGGGATTCCGCGGATGCGGAGGTTATCTCTGCATGCTCTATTCTCAGCATCCTCCAGCTTATCTTTCAAAGTATCCAGCTCAGCGTGCAGATCCTCCACTTCCTGTTCATGACCCTCCAAAACTGTAGTCGCCAGATCCATACGCTGCTCTAATTGGTGGGCGCGAAGGCCTAGCTCCTTTTTAGGCCTCTCGCCAGATCAGAAGATAATTTACGTGAGGCAGTCATAATTTCCTCTCGCACTATAGCACGGAATTTGTGTAGCAAGGCTTCGGGATTGTGTTCAAGAGAATCGGCCATCCCCGATGGAAATTGTCGCTGACTATCGCCATCAGACTCATGGTCGCTTGGAAGCTGGGTATTCTCATCAGGTTCAGGCGGACTAGGAAGCAGCTTAGCGGCGTGGCCCTGCGGAGGGGAATGCTGTTGGGCCCGATGCTTAAGTTTAGTGCGGGGGGTGCGGTGCATTGTTAAAAGTGGTTCGTTAGATTCCAAGACACCTTCAGGCTGTTAAAGTGATACGCTAGGCTGTAAAAAGCTCAGTGGCCGAGAGGAATATTTTGGTGGCACGGCACAGAGAGGTCACATTGACATTTTCCTCCTGGCTCTTGTACGTGTCCCCCGCCGGGGAGGTGTTCACAGAAGGTCCTTCATAACGCTGCAGCCAGTGAGATGCAGATGGCTATAGCAGCTAGGCCGGGTATGTAGGTTTGATATTGGCTGCCAAACTTTATCCCCGGCACCCGATTTATCCACATGGGGAGGGGGTCAACCAAAGGAGCCTCTTCTCCCATCCAGCAGCACTCCTGCCCCTATGTAAATCCCCAGTAATTCACTGGGATGCTGTGGGGATATGGTACTATCCACGAGGCCACCAGGAGAATCAGGGGGATCCCCCCAGCCTGTCCCAGCAACTGACCTGTCCCCTGGATCGGATGGGCAGAGCGGCGATGCGGTGATCCAGCGGCGGCGGCGATCCGCCCCGGCCGCGGATTCAGGAAACACCGCGGCTTCACCCGCAAATTGTCCCGCGTCCTGGCTGCCCGCAGAAAGAGCAGAGTGGCTCAGCACCCCTCCCCTGGTCTCAGACAAGGCTCGGGCAGCAGGGGATCCCCAGCTGACGGCCTCCTTTCCCCGGATGGCAATGGATGGGGATTCTGGATGCCGGAGCTCAAGGGAAGACGTCTGCTCCTGGCGCCATCTTGGACACGCCCCCGCTGACTTCATTTTCCAGCAGGACTTGGCACCTGCCCACACTGCCAAAAGCACCAAAACATAGTTCAATGACCGTGGGATTACTGTGTTTGATTGGCCAGCAAACTCACCTGAACCCCATAGAGAATCTATGGGGCATTGCCTAGAGAAAGATGAGAGACATGAGACCGAACAATGCAGAAGAGTTGAAGGCCGCTATTGAAGCATCCTGGTCTTCCATAACACCTCAGCAGTGCCACAGGCTGATAGCTTCCATGCCACGCCGCATTGAGGCAGTAATTGCTGCAAAAGGGGCCCAAACCAAGTACTGAGTACATATGCATGCTTATACTTTTCAGAGGTCCGATATTGTTCTATGTACAATCCTTGTTTTATTGATTGCATGTAATATTGTAATTTTCTGAGATTGTGGATTTGGGGTTTTCATGAGCTCTAAACCATAATCCATCACAATTTATGACAAATCGCGGCTTGAACTATCTTGCTTTGCATGTAATGAGTCTATCTCATATGTTAGTTTCCCCTTTTTTAAGATGCATTACTGAAATAAATTTAACTTTTGCACAATATCCTAATTTTTTTCGAGTTTCACCTGTACAATAAAATAGGCAACAGAACCATTTTAATCAATAAAATCTTCTCTTCAATGGTCAACTGTCACATTGTCCAGCCTATAACCTTTCTGTTTATCCTTTTCCATAACCACATTCCAGGACTCTTCTCCATCATTCTTAGAAGTAAAAATTATGCACAAGATTTTGACCAATTTTTCTTTTGTAGTGGGCAATCTAAAAGGGGCTCCCAATTCCCTACTTCCATCATACTGCTTTTATTTACATTTAATTTAAATCCTGAAGCGCCACAAAAATGTTCTGTTCTTCTAATTGCTCTTTTAACAGATGCGGGGTCAGTGCACAATATTGCGATGTCATCCATGTATCCGGTTACTTTCACCTGCAACCCTCCACTACCTGGCACATGGACTCCTCTGATCACCTTATCTTTTCTGATAGAGCACAAGAGTGGCTCAATGGCACAGACAAATAGTAATGGTGATAAAGGGCATCCCTGCTTGACACCACACTTCAAGCTAAACCCATCTGTCATGAAACCATTGACTAGAACCTGACTGGTACATTGGTTGTATAATGACTTTAAGGCGGACAGGAAGCCATCTGGAATACCCATTTTGTGCAGAATATTAAATAGATACACATGTGATATGCGGTCAAATGCTTTTTCAAAATCTAAAGACAAGATTTCCAGGCGTTGCTTACGTTCTTCAGTGTACCAAATAGAATCCCTAATAAGGTTGGTGATGTGGTGAATCGTACGCCCCGGGATACCGCACACCTGGTTACTGTGGATCACTCTGTCTATCACTCTTTTCAACCTGCTTGCTAAGACTTTGGCAAAGATTTTATAACCCAGGTTTAGGAGTGTTATAGGCCTCCAATTCTTTAAATGGACTTTATCCCCCTCCTTTGGAAGCAGAGTAATGATTCCTCTCCTCCAAGAATGGGGCAGCTCCATGCACAGAAAACTTTTGCTAAAAAGATGTAACAAGTCACTTTTCAAAATATCCCAAAAACTGCAGGTAAAATTCAATAGGTAACCCATCCCTTTATGAAAACCCTTGATGGTTCTTAAAAGCTCATCTTCAGTTAAACTCTCATTTAGGGTCTCTGCATCATCTGGGTTTAAAACCATAGTTATATCCTTATTTGTCATTCATGAAATCAGTGTCAATGTTTTTGGTGTCATACAGGGATTGATAGAAGGCAAAAAACTTTTCCCATAATGCCATTCCTGGAGTTCTCCCCTTTTATTTCTGTTATTATTTTCTTTGACATTTGGATTTTCCTAAAGAAGTATCTAGTACATTTTTCATTCTCCTCTACATGCAGTACACAACTTTTAAAAATGACCTCCTTTGATTTATCCTCCAGATCTTCTTTTTTAATCTTCTTCTCTTTTGCTGCAGCCATGTAATCAGCTACATCGCAACCAATTCCTTTAAGTTTATACAGAGTTTGTAGCTGGGTATTTAAATGATCAAAAAAATCCCTTTTTGCTTTAGCTTTTTGAACCCCTAATTTTATGAAAAACCGTTTAATTCTCTCTTTTACTATATCCCACCATGTCAGAATATCCGAAGTGTGCAACCTGTCTGCCATTCCTTTAAAAGCCTTACTGAAATCTTCATACACTTTCCCACCTTCTAGCAGGGAGATATTCAGCTTCCAAAAGCCCAATTCCACTTTTTGTTCAGCTGGGCTTGAAACTTTGAAAATCACCACCTTGTGGTCTGAAATCACATTTTCTTTGTGTGTGCAGGACAATGGCAATAAATACTTAGCAGCAAAAATATAATCAATTCTTGACCCAGCATCTTTACCTTTCCATGTAACCCTCTCAGTTAAAGATGTGTTTTTATTGAGGGTCGTAAAGAGATCTTTAAACTTTAAATCTGTTAGAATGGTTTTTAAAAGGTTGGCTGATCTATCGGTAATCCTACCACCTGAGCCGTGTCTGTCTGTGGGATTTAACCACCTGCCAACCGCAGATAGCCGAATGACGGCTACACTGCGGCCGGCAAGTTCTGGGTGGGCGTCATAGGACGTCCTCCCAGAACACGCTCTCCTGCGCGCCCCCGGCGATCTCCTACGTACACAGCTGATCACGTGATGTGGTAAAAGGCCAATCACAGCGGCCTTTTACCATGTGATCAGCCGTGTCCATTGACACACTGATCACCAGGAAATGCAATTGTCGGTTCTTGGCTGCACTTTCCTCACGCTGTCAGAGAGCGAGGAAAGTACTGCCGAGAACCGGCAGTTGTCAGAGCAGGGATCGGCACCGATCATCAGGGCACTGATGATCAGTGCCCTGATGATCGGTGCCCAGCAGTGTGTCCCACCAGTTCCGCCCACCTGTGCCAGCAGTGCACCCACCTGTGCCACCCAGCAGTGCCACACACCTGTGCTCAGAAGTGCCACCTACCTGTGCCCACCCACCAGTGCCCATCATTGCAGTCCAGCAGTGCTCCCAGTCAGTGCCAGTCAGTGCCCAGCGGTTGTGCCAGTCAGTGCCCAGCGGTTGTGCCAGTCAGTGCCCAGCAGTTGTGCTAGTCAATGCCTAGCAGTGATGCCAGTCAGTGCCACCTATCAGTGCTGTCTATCAGTGCCACCTGCCAGTGCCGCCTATCCGTGCCACCTCATTATTGCTGCCCATCAGTGCCACCTATTAGTGCCCATCAGCGCTGCCTCATCAACACACATCAGTGAAGGAGAAAAATTACCTGTTTGAAAAATGTTATAATAGAAACAAACTTTTTTTTTTTTTTTCAAACTTTTTGCAAATTTTTTAGTTTTATAGCGCAAAAAGCACCCAGCAGCGATTAAATACCACCAAAAGAAAGCTCTATTTGTGAGAAAAAAATTATAAAAATTTCATATGGGTACAATGTTGTTGCATGACCTCGCAATTGTCATTCAAAGTGCGACAGCGCTGAAAGCTGAAAATTGGCCTGGTAAAGAAGGGGGTATAAGTGCCCGGTAGGCAAGTGGTTAAAGCACAGTTAAAATCCCCTGCTACAATCATTGGTTTAGTATTTGCCATAAAGACATTCAAAGTTTCAAACATCTCAGTACGATCTTTTGGGTGTGGCGATGCATACACATTTAAAAGATTCCACTTGATCCCATCAATAATAACAGTAACAAACAAAAATCTCCCTGGCACAATTTCTTGGACATGCTGTATCTTGGCTGGCCCTTTTAAAAAGAATAGCAGCTCCTGCATTTCTATTCACATTGCAGCCTGACCCCACAGAAGGGCCATGAGTCCAGTCCTTTGCAAAGGTTTCATAAATGCTCCTGTGTGGTATAGCACATTCTTGCAGGTAAAATACACTTACATTAAAAGTCTCCAAAAAATTAAACACTCTTCTTAGCTGGCTCTTTATGCAGTGCACATTAACCTCCCTAGCGGTCTGATTTATGTCCATATTTCTGTGCTCAAAGCGGTACATTTTTTTGCATGGAAATATGTATTTTTTTTTATTGTAGGCCTGTAATTTTTAGGAATAACTCACTGAAATCTGTCTGAACAAGAGTCTAGTAAACATCCCGGGTATGTTACAATTTGAAACACAAAATCATAAATTATAATTTAACCATTAGCCGCCCGGCCAATGGCCGTTTGGCGGCTTCAGATGTGCCTCTTCATTCCGGGTGCACACCATTTGGCGTGCTCCCGCACATGCGCCGTTTGCGGTAATGCAGAGCGGCGCAGCAGCGGGATCTGTCACGGGCCGTGCACCTCGGACACGGCCGATGACAGATCCGAGTACCGGCTCCCGTTGCTGGTACCATGTGACCTGCTGTGACCAATCACAGCAGGTCACATGATAGTTGTATACAATGGATGGCTTCATTCATGATGCCATTCATTGTATACTAGTGCCTAGCTGTGAATGGTCACAGCTAATCACATGCACATGTCATGTGATTAGCTGTGACCAAATCACAGCTAAGCACAAAAAAAAAAAAAAGCTGAATGAATCGATTTCATTCAGGTAAATGCTTGCTTATAGCAAAGTAATTCTTTGCTATAAGCAAATTGTGTAAAAAAAAAAAAAAAAATACTGATCACTTCCCCAAAGTAGTACAGTGTTACTATGGTAACATTGTACTACTTTGGTCATAGTAAAATATGAAAAAAAAATCTTAAATAAAATAAAAAAAAATGTAATAAAAAATTAAATATAATAAAAAAATTAAAAAAAAAAAATTTTTTTTTTCATACTGTCACCAGTCAGTGTCCCTGTTAACCGCCATGCCAGTTATATGATGACGCTGTACTGCACTGGTGACAGAATGTAAAAAAAAAAATAGTGAAAATAATTTTTTTAATTTTTTCATTTTCCGAACAATTATGACATAAAAATACAACTTCAAAAAACTCGCCATGCCTCTTATGAAGTACGTCGGACTGTCTACTCTGCAAAAAGGGGTCATTTGTGGGATATCTGTACTATTCTGACATTCTTGGACCTCAAGAAATTAGATTGGCTGTCAGTACTTCAGGATCGATCAATATTCAGATCTATACCATAGTTTGTGAACTCTATAACTTTCCTACAAACTAAAAAATACATCCTAATTTGGGTTATTTTCACCAAAGACATGTAGCAGAATAGATCTCGGCCTAAATTTATGAAGAACAATTATTTATTTGTAAACTTTTATAACAGAAACAAAGAAAAATGTGTTTTTTTTTCAAAATTTTTGGTCTTTTTTTGTTAATTTAGCAAAAAAAAAAAAAACCCAGTGGTGATTAAATACCACCAAAAGAAAGCTCTAGTTGTGTGAAGAAAATTATAAAATTTTAGTTTGGGTACAGTGTTGTATGACTGCGCAATTGTCATTCAAAGTGTGAGAGCGCTGAAACCTGAAAAATGGCCTGGGCAGGAAGGTGTAAAATTGCACGGTATTGAAATGGTTAATAAATAATCATAAATTATAATATAATAATAATAAATTTAATTCAATAATATAATCAAACTAAAAACACTGAAATTTGAAATAGAGCGCCAAGTTCGCACATCACTGAGCAAAGTCGCAAAATCGTTTTCAGTGTCTGATGACAAATTTCCCCACGAATCATTATCACTCAATTCTGCAAGTGGTTCTAATTTACTATCACTGTTCTCTAGCTGGTCTAAAACCGCTTTTGACCTAAAGGTACACTTTTTGGACGCCATGGACATTTCTCAGTTTCCAGGCAGAAAGAACAGTAAAAATGCAGGCAGGGCACAAGACAAAGCACTCGGGACAAAATGTATGTGAAATGCTTTGATACAGTAATGTTTTACTATGTGATTTTAGTGTATTTAGTGAATGTCACTTTTTGTCATTTTTAAATTTCCCACCATTCCGTCCCCCGTACATCCCGACGCTCTCAGGGAATGGAACCCAGATGACAGATGCCGGCATCCGCCGGAGGACATTACAGGGGACACTGCAGGAGGGACATCGCGGGAGCGCAGGACAAGGTAAGTGAAGAACAGATCTCGGAGCAGCACCGCATGGTAACCCCGAGTGTAGCTCGGGGTTACCGCTTGTGGTACTGAAACTTTACCCCAAGCTACACTCGGGAATACCGCCAGGGAGGCTACAGGATAAACCGTTCAAAACAGCCATGGTGGAATCAAGAAGAGACTCTTAAAGGGGACTTACTGAAAAACCATGCTGTTATCAGAAGGATCCATTCCCATCACCTCAGTCAGTTGGCGGAGCAGGTCAATGCTTAAGAAACTCTGCCCAGGAGATGCCAGACTGACTGGGCTAGTAACAGTCTCATTTCCAAATAGATTTCTTGGCATGTTACCCACTGGAGAAAGACTGTATTTCATATTCTCTGAATCATTGCTGGCATGGGACTTTACAACCTCCGCCCATGACCTCCCTTCAGCCTTTGTTTGTACTCCAACAGCATTCGCTGACCCTATCCGTGGTTTCTTGGCCTTTGATTTAGCAGCATGTTCTTAGTGTTCACCCACAGTAGACTCACTCTTTTCCAATAACTGCTCTCCTTCTCTGGATCTTCCATGAAGTTTTACAATCACATTTGAACACTGCTCCTCTTCCCGTGCTCCCTCTGCTCCGATAGCCTCCATCTCCTCCAAAACAGGCACTGCCTCCTCTTGCATTGGATCAGGGTGTGGAGCTGAACTTTCTGTTTTGGCAGGTTCTCTTGCTTCAATAATGCCAGAAGTGAATTCACTTGTAACATTCCCCAAATCACCAGTAGTGGGTGCTGGACCAGCAGTTTCCTCTTTTTTAGCAGATAGCTCCCCCTGAGGATCAGCTGTGGCTTCATAGCTTGATTTGTCAGGGTTGTTTCGATGTGGGCAGTTTGAATAGACATAGCCCGGAAGAAGGCAAAAATTGCATCGCTTTTCTTTAGGACATGCGTCTCTCTTTGCATAACTCAGTTGCATGGCCATACACATGACATATATGCGGCAAAAACTGGCCATTCCATCAAAAAATAAGTTCCCATTATATTTTCCAATGCTAAAGCGTGCTGGAGGAAATATGCCTTTTTTAAATGAAACAAGGTATTTCCTTTTCCCAGTCCATAACCGCAACTGGTTGGTAATGTTATGTAAAAATTTTACCTTTATTGCAAAAAATGGACAGCCATTTGGTAATATCCTCCTGAGGTATATTTAGATTATACATTTTCACCTCAAGCGATCGAAAAACCTCTTCCTCATAATGTGGAGTGACTTTTACACAGTCCAAGAATTGATGGTTCTGATACTCCTGCAGTTTCTTGACAAAGTCCTGACAAAGTCCAAGCAGGTTCTCTTATTAACAAAAGTAACATCATAAACTCCCCTGATGTGGTAATCCTGTAGCGCAAGAATCCTTGTCCAGCGTCAACTGGAGCAAACCAAACCACAAATCTTTGACAATATACTGCAGACCTTTATCTTCTCTTATCTCCACTTCAAACTCCATTCTGACAGAATTATTAACCCGCGCATAAGCCAGAATCTTCGTGTTTTTGGCCACCGCCATAGCAGAGTTTCACCTTTCGCCGTCAGTGGAACTGAAGAACCACCTTCGTTTTTTAAAAACCTTTATTGAAGCAAAACATAGTATACAAGTTCAAATGTCAAAGTTGAGCATAAAACATTAGTACAAAGTTCACATTACATGCAAAACATCCTATATTTTTATTTGTACATCACCTTGAAAGTCTAGACCACGTGTCCTTGCACCATAGTTTGCTTTTGTTTTTATGATTCTTTTCATCAAGCAAAACATATATATGCATTACACTAAAACTCAAAGATATGCATTCTCTGACTGGTACCTCGTTAGAATTTGAAAATAATCTTGTTACGGACTTTCCACAAAGCTTCTTTGAAAGAATTAATCATTTTTCATAAGATTGCAAATTTATCCCGTGGTATAGTTTCCACATTTCCATAAAGAACCAACTCATAATCTACTTCTTTAATACCTGACACCCATTCTAGAAGCGGTTTTACCACCCTCCAGAGCTCTTTGGCATAAAAGCAATCCCACAGAAGGTGCTTTACTGTCTCATTGGATCCACACGAGGACCTTGGGCACATAGCTGATGGTACCACACGTCTTTTGTGCTGAAAGGCCCTGGTAGGTAGACACTCATGAACACAGGCCCATGCTAAATCCTGTTGACTATTTAAGAGCTGTTTAGAGCTAACTTTTGACCAAATAGATTTCGCCTCATCTTCTGGGATTTGTGCGATAGGGATCAAAGTCTCTGCAGCATTAAAATACAGTTTCAGCTTTAAATTGTTAGAGAGATCTCCCAGTGTTTTACCATGCAAGTTAAAGTCAGAGATGATAGTTGACAATAGGCTATAAAACCATGGAGGGTGAAAGCAGAATGGGTTTTTCAGAGATAAATTGTACCAACCATGCTTCTTAAAAGAAAACCCTGCTGCGTACTTCAGAAAAAAAGACCAAAAAGCATCCGTATTGTAAGCTTGGAGACATAGAACCAAGTATTTTGTATGCAAAAAGCGCTTTATATTTGGCATACCTTTCCCATCTTCCTCTGGGGGTTTCATCATGTATATTCTTTTTAACCTCTCCATCTTTGAGCCCCAGACAAATAAAAAACATGTTTGGACAACTTGAGTCAAATGCAAAGCAGTTGGAGGGAAAGTGAGAGCTATATACAATAAAATAAGTAACAGAACCATTTTAATCAATACAATCTTCCCTTCCATGGTCAACTGTCTCATTGTCCAGCCTATAACCTTTCTGTTTATCCTTTCCATAACCACATTCCAGGACTCTTCTCCATCATTCTTAGAAGTAAAAATAGTGCCCAAGATTTTGATCGATTCCTTCTTTTGAAGTTGGCAATCTAAAGGGGGCCCCCAATTCCCCACTTCCATCATACTGCTCTTATTTAAATTTAATTTAAATCCTGAAGCGACACAAAAATATTCTGTTCTTCTAATTGCTCTTTTAACAGATGTAGGGTCAGTGCACAATATTGCAATATCATCCATGTATCCAGTTACTTTTACCTGCAGCCCTCCACTACCTGGCACATGGACTCCTCTGATCACCTTATCTTTTCTGATAGAGCACAAGAGTGGCTCAATGGCACAGACAAATAGTAATGGTGATAAAGGGCATCCCTGCTTGACACCACACTTCAAGCTAAACCCATCTGTCATGAAACCATTGACTAGAACCTGACTGGTACATTTGTTGTATAATGACTTTAAAGAGGACAGGAAGCCATCTGGAATACCCATTTTGCACAGAACATTAAATAGATACTCGTGGTATGCAGTCGAATGCTTTTTCAAAATCTAAAGACAGGATTGCCAGGCTTTGCTTACGTTCTTCAGTGTACCAAATAGAATCCCTAATAAGGTTTGTGATGTGGTGGATTGTACGCCTCGGGATACCGCACACCTGATTACTATGGATCACTCTGTCTATCACTCTTTTCAGCCTGTTTGCTAAGACTTTGGAAAAGATTTTATAATCCAGGTTTAGGAGTGTTATAGGCCTCCAGTTATTTAATTGGGCTTTATCTCCCTCCTTTGAAAGCACAGTAATGATTCCTCTCCTCCAAAAATGGGGCAGCTCCATGCACAGAAAACATTTACTGAAGAGGTGTAACAAATCACTTTTCAAAATATCCCAAAACTGCAGGTAAAATTCAATAGGTAACCCATCCAAGCCAGGTACTTTCCCTTTTTTGAAAACTCTTTATGGTTCTTAAAAGCTCATCTTCAGTTAAACTCTCATTTAGGGTCTCTGCATCAGCTTGGTTCAAAACCATTGTTATATCCTTGTGTGTCATTCATGAAATCAGTGTCAATGTTTTTGGTGTCATATAGGGATTGATAGAAGGCAAAAAACGTTTCCCATAATGCCACTCCTGGAGTTCTCCCCTTCTATTTTTCTTATTTCCTTTTGACATTTGGATTTTCCTAAAGAAGTATCTAGTACATTTTTCATTCTTCTCTACATGCTGTACATGACTTTTAAAAATGACCTCCTTTGCTTTATCCTCCAGATCTTTTTTAATCTTCTCTTTTGCTGCAGCTATGTAATCCGCTACATCGCAACCAATTGCTTTAAGTTTATACAGAGTTTGTAGCTGGGTATTTAAATGATCAAAAAATTCTCTTTTTGCTTTAGCTTTTTGAACCCCTAATTTTATGAAAAAACGTTTAATTCTCTCTCTTACTATATCCCACCATGTCAGAATATCCAAAGTGTGCAACCTTTCTGTCTGCTATTCCTTTAAAAACCTTACTGAAAATTTCATACACTTTCTCACCTTCTAGCAGGGAGATATTCAGCTTCCAAAAGCCCAATTCCACTTTTTGTTCAGCTGGGCTTGAAACTTTGAAAATCACCACTTTGTGGTCTGAAATCACATTTTCTTTGTGTGTGCAGGACAATGGCAATAAATACTTAGCAGCGAAAATATAATCAATTCTTGACCCAGCATCTTTACCTTTCCATGTAACTCTCTCAGTTAAAGGCGTGTTTTTATTGAGGGTCATAAAGATATCTTTAAACTTTAAATCTGTGAGGATGGTTTTTAAAAGGTTGGCTGATCTGTCAGTAATCCTAACACCTGAGCCGTATCTGTCTGTGGGATTTAAAGCACAGTTAAAATCACCTGCTACAATCATTGGTTTAGTATTAGTAACAAACAAAACTCTCCCTGGCACAATTTCTTGGACATGCTGTATCTTGGCTGACCCTTTAAAAATAATAGCAACTCCTGCATTTCTATTCACATTGCAGCCTGACCACACAGAAGGGCCATGAGTCCCAGTCCTTTGCAAAGGTTTCATAATTTCTCCTGTGTGGTATAGCACATTCTTGCAGGTAAAATAAACTTACATTAAAAGCCGCCAAAAAATTAAACACAGTCATTCTTCTTAGCTGGCTTTTTATGCAGTGCACATTAAAGGATAAACCGTTCAAAACAGCCATGGTGGAATCAAGAAAAGGTTCTTAAAGGGGACTTACTGAAAATCCATGCTGTTCTCAGAGGAATCCATTCCCGTCATCTCAGTCAGTTGGTGGAGCAGGTCAATGCTTAAAAAAATTTGGCCAGGAGATGCCAGACTGACTGGACTAGTAACAGTCTAATTTCTAAATAATAGATTGCTCGGCATATTATCCACTGGAGAAAGACTGGACTCCATATTCTCTGAATCATTGCTGGCATGGGACTTTACAACCTCCGCCCATGACCTCCCTTCAGCCTTTGTTTGTACTCCAACAGCACTCGCTGACCCTATCCGTGGTTTCTTGGCCTTTGATTCTGAAGCATGTTCCTGATGATCACCAACAGAAGACTCACTCTTTTCCAATAACTGCTCTCCTTCTCTGGATCTTCCATGTAGTTTTACAATCACATTTGAACACTGCTCCTCTTCCCGTGCTCCCTCCGATGCTATAACCTCCATCTCCTCCAAAACAGTAGCTGCCTCCTCCTTGCATTGGATCAGGGTGTGGAGCTGAACTTTCTGTTTTGGCAGGTTCTCTTGCTTCAATAGTGCCAGAAGTCAGTTCACTTGTAACATTCCCCAAATCACCAGTATTGGGTGCTGGACCAGCAGTTTCCTCTATTAGCAGATGGCTCCCCCTGAGTATCAGCTGCATTTCCTGATTTGTCAGGGTTGTTGCGGTGCGGGCAGTTCGAATAGACATAGCCCGGACTAAGGCAAAAATTGCATTGCTTTTCTTTGGGACATATCACAGTCTCATGTTCAAAGGAGTTACAATTCCTGCACCTGTGTCTCTCTTTGCATAACTCAGTTGCATGGCCATACACATGACATATGCGGCAAAAACTGGCCATTCCATCAAAAAATAAGTCCCCGTTATATTTTCCAATGCTAAAGTGTGCTGGAGGAAAAATGCCTTTTTTAAATGAAACAAGGTATTTCCTTTTCCCAGTCCATAATCTAACTGAAGAAGTCACATGATTTAGCGTGCCGTAATGCGTAGTGTTTTGGCGGTTTTCCTACCCACACCTATTTACTTGGTTCTATCGATTACAAATACAATAAGTGATTACAACCTTTTGCCACAACAGAATCAGGCCTTGTTGCCCCTCTCTCAGTTGTAGATTATTTCTAACCAATAACCACTGTGCCAAATAAAAAGAAAAAGTAAATCTAATTTATTTATACAGAAGAAAAATAGTTACTAATATAGTCAATCAATTGATGTTACATGAAATAAAATATTAGATGTTACAGTATAGAGAGATGACTATAAGAAAGGAAGTTATAGAAGATAAAAATAGAGCATGGCTTATACATTACAGACACCCTGATGTTGTGAGGTCTAGCTCCTGGAAGGCACACACGATAAAGAGAGGGCTTATCCTTTGTCCAAGGTGTTTTTATGCACTTTACAAAAGACCATCCCAAGAACCACCCACCCAAGTTATCTTCCAATGGGTGGGCTTCAGAGCAAGGTACACAAAGAAGCAGTTGCCTTCCCCCTCACCTCCATTGAGTCTTTTGTGTAATCCCCCTCCCCCCCACAGTCACAGTAACATATATGGAGGTGTGTTGAGGTGATACAACAGATGGTAAATATGTTGAAAATTATTATAGGCCCAAAATAGCCACCACATCTCCCCCTAAAGTTCATTCGAGAACTTATGCCCTCCCTCAATGATTTTGTACCCACCCATGACCATCCAGAAGGCCCAACCCCCCCACCACCACTGCAGCCTCCTCTTCTTTCTTGATCACGAAGGAACTCCTAGTCCTGGTGCCTCCGAGACCTCACATTCGCACCATGAATGCCTGTGCTGCGATGTTTCCTCACCCCTCTGCCTTGGAAGGATGGAAGTCCAACATCGATGGCGGGATCCTGGTATCTTTAGTCCCGTATCTTGGGAACACTGTGCAATGTTTGCAGAGATTGGATCAGACCGCGAAATGGCACTATTCAGCATGGCGAAAGATAGTTGAGGAAGGTCTAGCTTTTGCACCCTTGTCTCTAGAGATGACGTGGTGGTAGGGCAGGCCTCCAGACAATCATACATGGATACGAAAAAAGAGAAGGAGAATGTTATTGGGGGGAAATCAAGCGTGAAGCAACTGTTTAGCCTTTAAGGTTGTTAACCATAGGGGGTCTTAATGTGGGCAAGTGAAGTGGGATCCCCACAGGATGCAGAGTCTGAGCAACAGCCGGTATTTACCAGAGCCCCTGAAGGTGAGGATGGGCGATGCTGCATGCTATTGTCAGGTCTCAGTTCCTGGGTTCTCCCCACCCACTCACAGGGCTCAGGGTAAAACTATAAGCAGATTGAGGGATGTCTGCAGGAAGCAATTATAAGCCTGTGGATCCCCATCGGACTCTTGAAGCTGAGTCGGGCACGAATGCCACAGCCTTATAATTCACAGCTCATTATCTAAAAAATTACATGAAACAAGGAAAAAGAAAGAGAGAGGAAAGCGTAATAAAAGCAAAAACATAATGATATAAAAATAAAAAAAGGTACAGATTTAATGCCCCTCCAACTACGACACTTTAGGTTGGTAAAGAGCAATGAATCTGTATTCATTCAAAAGAAATAAAAAAAATATTAAAAAAAAAAATTAGAAAAGGTGGAAAAAAAAAAAAAATAATATATACTGTAGATATATATATATATATATATATATATATATATATATATTTGCCTTGGAAAACTGTTGGTAACTGCATTAAAACACAAAAACATTGAAAGAAAAAAAATAAATAAATAAATAAAAATTGCAGCAGTTACTTGAAGATAGACAACTCTTCCTCCATACTAGTAATCAACAGTATATTTGCAGGTCAGGTACACAAAAATGGAGAGAGTATAAAAAAAAATCGACTGAAAAAAAACTTTTAGAATTTAGATAAACCTGACTGCACTTTATTACTCCAATTTAGAGGCTTCTCCCTAAAACAAAACAACAACAAAAATACAAAAAAAAACTAAAAAAAACAAAAACAGCCAAAGAAGAGAAAAAAAAAAATAATAATAATAATAAACACAGGAGTTTAATTTTCCTGTAACTTTATGTTGTTTTAGGGTCCTCTTTTAAATGTGTAAAATTCTTTTCTGTTTGTCTGGTTTGGATTAGTCTCTTCAGAGAGCAGCTTTCAAGTTGATGGCCTCTCGATTTCTCAAGAGGAGATACCTCGTTGAGGTACACATTCTTACTGCTTTGGCGTTCATTCGCCTGATGGTGATGCACATTATTAGTTGTATCAGGAAGAGTAACAGGGTTACACAAATCAAGACAACAGGGTGGAGTAAGATGTTTAGGAATGCTGTGGCTCTAGGACTGTACCCAAATAAACCTTCCCACCAGGATACTTTAGCATCTCCTTCTAATGCGTGTGTTACCTGGACTAATCTATTTTGATCATGGATGAGTCTAACAGTGGCTTGTTTCTCAGCAACTTTTAACACATTTAAAATCTCATCCTGTTGCCCAAAGTCCAATAACCAAGCTTTTAACTCCGACCCAAATCCCAAAGGAAGTTTCTGTAGGTGGATGGGGGTGTCAGGTTTAATATCAAGCCTTTTCTCAGGGGTAATAGGAGTACGTCCCTGTGTCCCTGCTATATCTATGCCAAGCACAGGAGAAGATGTACAGTAGACCCCCCCGAGGTAATGTGCCCCGCTGAGTACAATTTAACCCGTATGTCGAATATAGGGCATCACTAGACATTTGATACCAGCACCAATACCCTTGCCCCAAGTATTTTAAATAAGGTTGGGACAATTCTTCAGCATCCATTAGACATGACCCTTCTTTGTGCCAGCATTGCTGTCTCATGATCCTGTCCTGTTTCCCTTGACATAACACAACCCCTTCCTTTCTCCAGCACCCATCAGTATCAATCATCTGAGGATGTCCGGACTCATAAACCATCAGATCATGATGTATTCGTGGATGTAAAATGGTAGAGTCCGATAGGATAGTACCCAGATTGACTGTGGTATATGCACGATGTTCAATCCCTGCAACTGGAATCAGGGATGAGACAGTGCAAGATAGGTTTTTACAGCCATGGAACTGAGTCATCCACCAATCCATATGACTCATAGCAAACTTGGATACTACCCTACCTGCTTGTTTTCTTAAATTGAGTGGAAACTGTCCTGCTGAAAAAGAGGCAATTATTACTCGGATTTCCTGGGACATCTCTGATTGTACCTGGGTGCAAGACAAAGCAAGCTGGATTTCTTCCTGTACCTTGGACAATCCTGCTATCAATCCTGTAAACTTTTTCTTCATTATCTCAAATAGTGAGGCAGTTGCATCGATGTGAGCATGTTGTAGGTTTTCGAGGATATGATCCACATCTAACTGCACCTTAACCCCTTCCCCAACATGTTGTGCTAGACCTCCTAATTTGTTTCTGAGTGCCTCCAGATCCATTGTGTTTAGGGTACCAATTGCCACACCCCCTGCTCCTAAGGCAGTCTCCATTAAGCCTCTCTTGGCCCTAGAATGGGAGTACTCTGAATATCCTGATTGCAGTCAACCTTTCAACATGTACACCTGATTCTTTATGAAGGCAGCACACCTTTGATCCCATTTATCAACCCGAAAATCAGATAAAGTTATCCTCCATGTATATAACATAAATTGCGTTTCTGTTAGCACTGTCCAATGAGAAGAGAGCAAAGGGACTACTAGATCTGCTGCTTTCACTATAGGGGCCTTACAGGAGTCTGAACTAATTTTTGCCAGGACAAGAACATCCATCTCATTCGGTATTCATACAACTGTCACACAGATCCTTCCTCTACCTTTCCAGGTATACCAGTGTTTGGGGTCAATAACTGGGGTATTTATTCCTGGGAACATGTCATTACTCTTGACTTTTGTCCTTTGCATAAATGTCCAACAGCCTTCATCGATTGCATTGCAGAATGGCCACACAAATGGGCCATCTAAATTTAAATCCAAATCATATCCCTGTGGGTCCTGCCAGTCTACAGTCATATGCACACCTCTCATTTCTTCACTCATTGGCCTTCCATTCATCCACTCATTCACTCTAGGCAGATCCACACCATTGCATAAAACATCCCACTTCCATGGGTTTGGACTGTTGAAAGCCAAGGACTGATTTGGGGGCCAATAAGCTGTGTCAATAAAATAATGACCCTCTATTTCTGGGACACAAGTCTCCCTCATTACTTGCAGCACAAAGGCATGTATGGACAGTCTTGATTGTAAATCCATGGCTTTGTACTGTTTGTTTTTAGCATCAGTCCTAATTTTAAAGATTACAGTGTTTGTATATTTAGCAGAGAGAGTCATATTTTGCCTTTTCATACCACACAGCTTGATTTGTGTTACTACAATTTAATTGCAATACCACCTTCTTCTTTGACAGGTAGTTAAGTGGATGTGTCTCCCTATTATAGGTGGGATGTTTAGTGATCAGGATCTCAAGTTTTCCATCAGCAGGATGAAAACACCAGTCTGCTAGTGACCCTTGTACAAGCTCAGGGAAATCATAATAGTACCTCTTATGTTCTCTCTTTTCTCCCAAATTGAAGGTGATGTAAACAATATACCACCCTTCATAGTTTTCTCCCTTGGGATCTACTGGATATAATTTGCTATTTTTGCATTCTACCTTCCAGGGGTCTGACACCTTCGTTGAGTTTGTTAAGGACACCACATGGGTCTCAGTATCAAGATCTACAAACATTCTCTTTGTAGGTTGACTGTCATTTGATCTTTCAGGAAAAATTCCTGGGATTAGGCAGTCTACATCCTTGGGGTCCCAATTCCCTTCACACAAGGCCATGTCTTCATCTAGGTGATATGTTATATACATTATGGTATCAGGGCTATCTTTCACCACTCCCTGTATTCGTACCCGCTCACCAGGACTGGTCTTAAAGAATGCAAGTTTGCAAAGCCTTTCGAGTATATGCCCCTCTGTAAAGTCCCCAGTGGATGTATGAAAGCTGTAAGGGTGAGGATCAAGGCCGGTGGTATGTTCTAGGAAGGACCCCTCAAAATCCATTCCTGCTATAGCATGGATGAGTATATACCCGTGAAAGTACATTGGGTATCTAGGGAGTAATTGTCCTTGTTTGCACTCTACCTTATGGATCTGAGTGTGACTCCACCCCTCAGGTTTTATTACCCATTTACCATACTCCTCAGGTGGAATCCAGGGTGCAATTTCTGCTCCACGGTAGAATGGGGATGGCTTCCCTGGGGCTGGGGTTTTTTGAAAAGTAGCAGGAACACCCCAGATGATTAAGATTACAACCAGGGTAGACAGGCTCATTCTACTCGACTTTTTAAACATTCTTTTGGACTTGTTTACAATGAGAAGCATGCACCCAGGAGAGTTTTCCCTCTAATTTAACTGAGGTGGGGGTGGTCAGCAACACCTGGTAGGGACCCTCAAACCTGGGTTCTAGTCCTTTTCGTTGAAACTTCTTGATCACCACCCAATCTCCAGGCTGTAAGGAGTGAGATTCACCGTCAGAATTTGGATCTGGAATAGAAGAGAAAACTTGGGCATGCAACTTAGCGAGCTGTTTGTGTAATTCCTGCACATACATCTTCAATGAACAATGCATTAATGTCATCTCTGGTGGAAAAAAACAAACCTGTCATTGGGGCTCTCCCGAACAATATCTCAAATGGAGATAGTTTTTCCGGACCTCTGGGTGTATGTCTAATGGATTTCAGTACCAGGGGGAGAGCTTGCACCCAAGTGAGGCGTGTCTTTTCACAAATTTTGGCTGGTAACCTAGAAATGATAGCATCTGGCTTCAGCTTGATCTTCACAGGAGGGCAGTGGATCATATGTCCCGTGTTACCCTCTTTAGCCCAAACATTTGGATTTGTGCTTTTGGATAAATCACTGGGCAAGCTTTCTGTACTGTTGGTATTTAGTTCCAACTTACACAAAGCAATGAGGCTGTCCCAGGTTTCTACCATTTGATGTTGGTCAGGATCAGAAGGTATGTTCACCTCTACTCCATCCTCAGAAAATTGTATTTGTGCTCTCATTTGGGAGAGCAAATCTTTTCCTAGCAAATTGCGAGGAACTGAATCGCTCAAGAGCAGGGAGGCTTCAGTTTGAAAGGGTCCAATTTGAACTTTAGTGGGAGTTGTTTCCAATAGGGGGTATGATATACCCCCTAGACCAACTCCCCTAATTGTATTTTGAACGGGGAGATTAACTTCACTGGATTTAAGAACAGAACGAGCTGCCCCGGTGTCTACTAAACAATTTAGGGTCTGATTATTCAGTTGCATTTGTACATAAGCACTTCCTTGCTCATATTTTGAGATTACAGGTAACTCCGGAAGCTCTCCCCATCACTTGGGGTCTCTTTCAAATTCCTTCCCAGGCCGCAATAGCCTACTTTTGTCTTGGAGCTCTACACTCCCTCTTGAAGTGTCCTGGTCTGTTGCAGTTGAAGCAGATCGGTTTCCTTTTCTGTTTTAGGCCAAGATCTGCACCGTTCGACTTATCAGTGACAATGCAAATCTCCTGAGGTTTCTGTGACTCCCAATCAGCTATATTCCTTTCAATAGCAGTTGCAAGTGACAACAAAGAGGAGAGGGGCTTACCTCTCCAGTCTGGATTTGCAGTCATTAATTTTTCCCTGATCTTTCCTCTCAACCCAGTAATGAAGCTATGTACCAACACAGGTGATAGGGCACTGTTAGTAATGTCCCCACCAACTGATTCCACAGCTTGTTTAAAGTGATTGTAGTAAGTCATACAATCTTCCTTTTGACCCTTGGGTCACTCCAGACACCTTGGTCCAAGACTGGGGAGGATAGACTGTTTTAATCAATTGTGCCAATTGTTTGGTGAATATACAGTTGCAAGAAAAAGTATGTGAACCCCTTGGAGTTACGTGGAGTTTTGCATGAATTGGGCATAAAATGTGCTCTGAACGTCATCTAAGTCACAACAATAGAAGAACACAGTCTGCTGAACATAATACTACACAAACATTAGATGTTGCCATGGTTTAATTGCACATAACATGTAAACATTCACAGTGCAGGGAGGAAAAAGTATGTGAACCTTTAGACATAATAACTGGTTGACCCTCCTTTGGCAGCAATAACCACAACCAAACGTTTCGTGTAGTTGCAGATCAGACCTGCACAACGATCTGGAGTAATTTTGGACCACTCCTCTTCACAAAACTGTTTCAGTGTAGCAATATTCTTGGGATGTCTGGTGTGAATCGCTCTCTTAAGGTCATGCCACAGCATTTCAGTCGGGTTGAGGTCAGGACTCTGACTGGGCCACTCTAGAAGGTGTATTCTGCGCTGTTGCAGCCATTGTTTTGTTGAATTACTTGTATGCTTTGGGTCATTGTCCTGTTGCATCACCCATCCTCTGCGGAGCTTCAGTTGGCGGACAGATGGTCGTACGTTTTCCTGCAAAAAGTCTTGATAAACTCTGGAATTCATTTTCCCAACAATGACAACAATTCGTCCAGGCCCTGAGGCAGCTCCAAACCATGATGCTCCCTCCGCCATGTTTTACAGTGGGGATGAGGTTTTGATGTTGGTGTGCTATGCCTTTTTTTCTCCACACATAGTGTTGTGTGTTCTTCCCAAACAACTCAATCTTGGTTTCATCTGTCCACAGTATATTTTGCCAGTAGTGCTGTGGAACATCCAGGTGCTCTTTTGCAAACTTCAAACATGCTGCAATCTTCTTTTTGGATAGCAATGGCTTCCTCCGTGGTGTTCTCTCATGTACTCCATTCTTGTTTAATGTTTTCCTTATTGTAGATGTGTCAACAAAAATGTTAGCATGTGCCAGAGATTTCTGTAGGTCTTTAGCTGACACTCTGGGATTCTTCTTTACCTCATGCAGCATTCTGCGCTGTGCTCTTGCAGTCATTTTTACAGGACGACCACGCCTAGGGAGAGTAGCAGCAGTGCTAAACTTTCTCCATTTGTAGACAGTCTGTCTTGCCATGTACACATGAACATCAAGGCTTTTGGAGATACTTTTGTAACCCTTTCCAGCTTCATGCAAGTCAACAATTCTTGATCGTAGGTCTTCTGAGAGCTCTTTTCTGCGAGGCATGGTTCACATCAGACAGTGCTTCTTGAAACCAGTAAACCCAAAACAGGTGTGTGTTTTTTAAGGGCAGGACAGCTGTCAGCAACACATCCAATATCATCACACTGATTGGAGTCAAGGTTGGCTCACTCCTGGCTCCAATTAGCTCTGGGAAAAGTCATTAAGCTAGGGCCTCACATACTTTTTCCTCCCTGCACTGTGAATGTTTACATGTTATGTGCAATTAAACCATGGCAACATCTAATGTTTGTGTAGTATTATGTTCAGCAGACTGTGTTCTTCTATTGTTGTGACTTAGATGACGTTCAGAGCACATTTTATGCCCAATTCATGAAAAACTCCAGGAAATCCCAAGGGGTTCACATACTTTTTCTTGCAACTGTACATCCTTGATGGCTGGAGTCAACATACAGGGTCTGAGGAATATTAGTTTTACTGAGGATTTCATCAAAGTCCCCATCTCCACAAACCCTTTTCATTATTTGAAGCATATCACCCCAATTTGCATTGTAGCTTGCCTGGATGTCCAGAAGCTCTTTGGCAAATTTAATGAGATCAGTCCTTGGATGGGGGATAACGCTCAGAAATCCTTTCATCTCAGAAGGAGTCCATGGTACATGATGCGTCATCTTTCCAGTGGAACTCCCACTGTTATCATAAATTACCTGCTCTCTTACGGGGTATACAGATAGGTCATCTGAAAAAGATATCAACTGTTGATTGGTCTTTTGGGGTTCTGTCACAGAATCCCAGTAAGACTGGTGGTGATTGTTGCTTCCAGGTTGGGGCACTTTATCCAACTGAAAAATGCCCTGAAGTGTGGCATTAACAGTCCCATGGTACACAGGTGTGCCCATGTTGGGTGTCATTTCCCTGTTAGAATGACACCACACAGGTCTTTGCTGTGGGGTACTAGTCACATGGGGGCGTAAGGGTACGTACGCAGTGTACCCAGTAGCAGAGCTGCCAGTATTGCACTCAGCAGCAGAATTGCTCTTTAACTCTTCTCTAGGAGAGAATGCTGGTTCACAGCCAGTAAATGGGGGATAACTGTATTTCGGAGGATCTTCTGTCAGAGGGGCAGAAAGTATCCCTTCTGACTGTATATGGTCTTTGGTACCAGGGAGTCTTTTCTCCCTTTAATGCCTGCATTCCCTTCTCCTGCCTTGCTGCACTGTCTCTCCCTTCTTGTTCCGGTGCCCAACAGAAAGAGTCTTTCTGTGCTTCATTCAGGGTTTTAACTGGGGTGTCAAACTTGGCTGCAAGATGTAGCTTTCCCTTTTTGTTATCTGCTGATAGATGACAATTCATATCAGCTTTTGAGTAATTTGTTAACAAGGACCTGGCAACTGCATAAGGCCCCAATCCTGATAATTCCTCATCATCCCCCTGATCATCACTGTCACTTTTCTGGGGTTTTGGCTCTAGTGGCTGTTCCTGCTTGTCTCTATTTCTAAGGGTCATTTGGTGTGTCTTTTCCTTAAATCTCACAGGAAGAACATTCACATCATCAGCCCTATGTGTGGATTCTATCATCCATGCACTCCAAGCATCTCTTTCTAATGGTCGTGTCATCTTTTTATGATTGTAGCACTGCCCCTTGGGACAAGCTGGAATATATTATGGGTCCTGCGCTCAATAGATCCAACCCTAAGCAAACCCAATCCCTCTGGCACAACTGGTAATGAATAGCAAATACCCCGCCAAGAAATTTGCTGACACAGGGTTAAATAAAACAAGAACAATTTTATGGAGAATGAAATGCAGTGTAGAGGGGTGGGGTTCCCCTTTCAACTTCAAAACTTACTTTTCTTCTTTTATGCAATGCAGTAAATTTGGTCTGCCACTAGAGGGCTTCACAGCCAAGAGTCTCCGGATGGCAGAGCCGCACTTTAAGCAGAATACAACTGATATCAAACAAATAAACTTACTTATGCTCTATCAATGAAATGTATTACCCACACCAGTGTATGATTCTGCTTCTGAGGGGCGTTAGCCAAAAATCACCTCAGAGTCAGAACAGAATGCAATAAAGAGGTACCTCTAATAAATCTACTAAGCCAGATTCCCCCACTTCAGTCCTTGTAACGGTGGAGCTCTAGTTGGTGCACGTTTTAGTCCTTACAATGAAGTAAATAGCAGCTGAAGGCTTCTTTGGAGTTTCAGCTGGTGTGGGTTACATCCGATTTCACTAGGTTTCTGGGCTGAGAGGGTCCAACCTCAGTGTCTAAACGCAACACAAAGCACCCCAAGACCAGGGGCAGTCGCAGGATGCAATCTCCCAGCATGTGTCAGTCCCCAGGGCAGACAGTCTCAATTACACTGGTGGTGAGGGGCAAAGCAGGCAGAGGGATCTGTGGCTTGCACAGGGCCCTGGATGGGTGAGATCCCAGCAGTGGGGTGCGGATGTCCTAGTCCAGTGGTGGGCAACCTTTTTTTTCAACTGAGCCAAATCTCGCCAAAACCATGATTGAAATTTATTTTGAGAGCCACATTTTTAAAACTGAAAATACATCTCCCATATAGTAATTCATCCCCCATAGTAATTCATCCCCCATATAGTAATTCATCCCCCATAGTGTAATTCATCCCCCATAGTGTAATTCATCCCCCATAGTGTAATTCATCCCCCATATAGTAATTCATCCCCCATAGTAATTCATCCCCCATAGTAATTCATCCCCCGTATAGTAATTCATCCCCCGTATAGTATTTCATCCCCCGTATAGTATTTCATCCCCCGTATAGTATTTCATCCCCCATATAGTAATTCATCCCTCATATAGTATTTCATCCCTCATATAGTATTTCATCCCCCCATATAGTATTTCATCCCTCATATAGTATTTCATCCCCCCATATAGTATTTCATCCCTCATATAGTATTTCATCCCCCCATATAGTATTTCATCCCCCCATATAGTAATTCATCCCTCATATAGTATTTCATCCCTCATATAGTATTTCATCCCCCCATATAGTATTTCATCCCCTCATATATTATTTCATCCCTCATATAGTATTTCATCCCCCCATATAGTATTTCATCCCCCCATATAGTATTTCATCCCTCATATAGTATTTCATCCCCCCATATAGTATTTCATCCCCCCATATAGTAATTCATCCCTCATATAGTATTTCATCCCTCATATAGTAATTCATCCCTCATATAGTAATTCATCCCTCATATAGTATTTCATCCCTCATATAGTATTTCATCCCCCCATATAGTATTTCATCCCTCATATAGTATTTCATCCCCCCATATAGTATTTCATCCCTCATATAGTATTTCATCCCCCCATATAGTATTTCATCCCTCATATAGTATTTCATCCCCCCATATAGTATTTCATCCCTCATATAGTAATTCATCCCTCATATAGTATTTCATCCCTCATATAGTATTTCATCCCTCATATAGTAATTCATCCCTCATATAGTATTTCATCCCCCCATATAGTATTTCATCCCTCATATAGTAATTCATCCCCCATATAGTATTTCATCCCCCCATATAGTATTTCATCCCCCCATATAGTACTTCATCCCTCATAAAGTAATTCATCCCTCATATAGTATTTCATCCCCCACAGTACTATTCCCCCCCCCCTTCTAGTAAGCCAAGTCCCCCGTGTCAATTCACTTACCTTTTGCGTTCCTCTCGCTGTCTTCCCGCGCCGTTCGGGTCTTCAGGGCGGACTGTGAGAGGAGCCTAGCTCCCCTCCCCTCACGTTCGGCACGCTGCCCCGCCTACACACATCCTGACAGCCACATCCGCGGGCCGGATTAAAAGGTCCGCGCGGACTTTTGGGGCTGCCAACCGAGAGGAGGCAGGGGAGCGGCCGACCGAGAGGAGGGAGGGCAGCAGGCGCCCGGCACACAGAAGAGCCGCATTAGACTGGGTAAAGAGCCGCATGTGGCTCGCGAGCCGCGGCTTGCCGACCACTGTCCTAGTCTATATGCAAAGTGTAAATGGTGTGTCTTACTCTCTCCAGTGGGACAGCTCACCAGACTCTGAACACACAGCAGGGTCCCTCTATCCGCGCTGGGTGCTGTAGTGCCTCCTCCTCTGCTTGGACGGGCTCCACATGTCCCTGTCTTTTCTCCAGCCTCGTGTCTCCCTGTTCTCCCCTTCACTTCCTGCTTCCTCCCCCTCCCAGCGTTCTTTGCTGTGTAGTGGATGAGTCATGAACTTGGCAGAATGCCCAGGTTTTACAAACAGGAGAGAGAGAGAAAGGACTGGCTACTGAACATGTGATTCCTTCTGAATCCTCTTGTACAAGGAGCCTGCTACATGATGATCATACCAGAGGTAAAAATACCTCTTTTAGAAAACTTAATTCCAGTCCAGCGCTCCCAATCATGTATATATTTAACTACCCAGGGTCCATACTGTATTTACTGATCATCTCTTCCCTTGGGGTCAATTGAATGGGCTTACCATACTTAGACACCCTTTTTGAGTTGATACAGTTTCCCATCCTTACGGATACCGGACCCTGAAATAGTTTCCCAACCTTAAGCGGTTGCCCCAACCTTAAGCGGTTGCCCCCAGAGGTAGCTAATCTATGGCCAATGATTGGGTTGACAGGTACCGCCCCTGTCACCGTTGCTGCTTTTCACTACTTCTCAGAACAAACTTTTAATTTTTCCCTGTTCTGAAGTCCTTCAAACAGCCTGGGGATCACCCGAACTTGATAGTTCAATCCCCCCCGTGGACTTTTCTGAAGTATTCTAAAAGATTGCTCAGAGTAGAGCTAGTACTTGTATTTTTTTTTTTAAAAATTAAAGCAAACTTGGAAAATCAAAATATTTATGAGTGCTTGGAGTTCATTAGACAGTTGATTGAGGCACAACTACTTGCAGTATAGTTTATGTAGTTACAATATAGCTGTTCACAGGTCTAAATATTCACTTACAATCCCCAGTTAGTAAGTTACAGAGGATAGATTCATACACAACAAGATCATTCCATGTGATTTTAGGCCCACAGGTGCGTTTTCAATCGCAAAGATTGGGAAGCGTCTTGACCAAAATCTCATTCGAGAGTCAACTGAAAACCTTTTTGGCAGAATGGCACAGATCCTACGTTTTATTTCACTGCCTCCAAGAATCCAGTCAGATCTCTTTCATTCAAACTCACACTCTGCTGCAATAGGCGCACTGAGCAGTTAGGATGTTTACTCATACACTCTCAGAACAACAGAACAATTTCATTTCAATTATACTGTTTGTAATCAGTCTCATCAAAAAGTGTTAGTGCAGACAAAAGGTTAAAAAAAAAAAAAAAACAACAATGTTCAAAGAAGCTTACTTGTCCAGGTGTTCAGTCAGGGGAGACAGAGGTGAAAACATTCAAAGGCATAAATAAATGCTTACCGTTCTGGAGTTAGAATTGCCTGGCTCAGCTCTGTCTTCCACACAAGATGTACCAATCACCCAAACAGTCAGGCTTCCTCACCAAGGGGCACCAAATGTTTTGGCGGTTTTCCTACCCACACTTATTTACTTGGTTCTATCGATTACAAATACAATAAGTGATTACAACCTTTTGCCACAACAGAATCAGGGGTTGTTGCCTCTCTCTCAGTTGTAGATTATTTCTAACCAATAACCACTGTGCCAAATAAAAAGAAAAAGTAAATCTAATTTATTTATACAGAAGAAAAATAGTTACTAATATAGTCAATCAATTGATGTTACATGAAATAAAATATTAGATGTTACAGTATAGAGAGATGACTATAAGAAAGGAAGTTATAGAAAATAAAAATAGAGCATGGTTTATACATTACAGACACCCTGATGTTGTGAGGTCTAGCTCCTGGAAGGCACACACGATAAAGAGAGGGCTTATCCTTTGTCCAAGGTGTTTTATGCACTTTACAAAAGACCATCCCAAGAACCACCCACCCAAGTTATCTTCCAATGGGTGGGCTTCAGAGCAAGGTACACAAAGAAGCAGTTGCCTTCCCCCTCACCTCCATTGTGTTAGGAATGGACTGGCCAGCAATGGTGGGACTCACCTGCCTTTTTGATCTGCAGTACCAGGGCTGGCCAGCGGGTGCTCCCAGCAATCAGAGACTCAACCTTTCAGCCAGCTAACACCTGGAACTGATGATACTGGTGTATTTAAGGGATGACCAGACTTGCAGACTCTGCCTTGGTGTTGTGTTTGTCCTGGGCCCTGTATCTGTCCTGCATCCTGTTTCTGTTCCTTTGCTGACTTCTCCTGCTCTGATCCTGGCTTGTGACCCTGACCATCCCTCTGTCTGACCCTCTGTACTACGCTGCTTGCTACCTGTTCTGATCCCTGGCTTGTGACCCGGACCATCCCTCTGCCTGACCCTCTGTACTATGCTGCTTGCTACCTGCTGAACCTGGCCTGTGACCCCGACCATTCTCCGCTTGCTCCCCCTGTACCTACCTGCCCAATTGATATTGACCCGGCCTGCCTGACGACGCTTGCTTGTATATACTGTTATCTGTGGGTGGTTTGGTTTGGTTTGTTTGCACCGTATTATGTTTTAGTATTGCACTGCGTTTATGTTTGTACTGTTATTGTTAATAAATTATATTGTTTATAACATATCTGAGGTCTGCGTTTCCCTGCTTCAGTCACACACCTCTGGTCATACCTGGGAGCCCTGACACATTGAGTCTTTTGTGTAATCCCCCTCCCCCCACAGTCACAGTAACATACATGGAGGTGTGTTGAGGTGATACCACAGATGGTAAATATGTTGAAAATTATTATAGGCCCAAAATAGCCACCACAGTAGGTATGCGAGGAGGAACTTCCGATATGTGGTGACATCACTTCGGGCGTGAGCGCCATCTTGGTGCACCCTATACACATGCAGTACACCCATAGTGTGTTATGTAAAGGCGAGTGTGTTACTACAGACATGTGAGTGGGCATTTTTATACCTGTTTTATTGGCTTCATTAAAACGTTATCACACTATGGAGGATCTTTTTATTTCATCACTGTGGTCCTGTATGGAGGGTAAAAAGTGTTGCTGATGCCAATGGCTGGAGGAGACCTATAAGGAGAGCAGTGAGTGCCACCATTGATGACCTCAAGTGGGTAATTGACCCACAAAGAGTACCTGTGAGGATCGTGGTGTGATCCTAAAAGCGAGCTGGCCCTGTGGGGTCATTGTAAGAAGATGAGGGGGCATTTTGACCATTTTGAGGATTTGCACCTGTAACCACACAAATATCACCTGCATGTGTTTTGAATATTTGGAGCACGATTTGGTTTGTTTGTGGACTGGATTCATTTCAGCATTTTATATGTGGGGATTTTGATTTGTATTGGGGTTTTACTGTGGATTTTTGTCAAGTATGGTTCGCTGTTCACATTTTAGCTATTTATCCCTGGCTAGGGATGCACACACTAATTTGCACTATTTATAATTAAATGATCCCTCAAATGTGGATTGGAGGGGGATCTTAGATTTTTTTTTCAATTGGTTTATCACGTGTGTATATAGTTTTTTGCTGTATCATTTATTTATATATATATATATATATATATATATATATATATTGATATTTTTATACTGTTTTGGAGGGAATTAGTGTATAGCGCTGCACTATTATATACATTTATTTTTGAGTCACATACACCTTGAGGTTGAGGTATCTAGTGTCAGCAGCTTGGAGATAGGGATTACCCATATAAGCGCAGGAGGACTTCATATTATCATTTATTTATCTGTACTGCATATGTCTACTGAATTAATTTTTTATACGTTGTACTATTTCCATGGGCAGCCTGTTCAGTGTTAAGGAGTTTATTGCATTTATTATATAATATATAATATTTATTGCATTGATCATCTATTGCAAATACCGCTGGGCCTTGTAGTTTCATAGCTCTTGGTCCCTTGATACTCTGGAACTCACATGGTACCCCTGCATAAATGTAATTGATATGACCCCCTTATTATTATTATTATTATTATTATTATTGGTAATTTACTATGACTCAATAATTTATAGATTGTTCATTTGGTGTCAATTGTAATTTTTTCTCTTTTTTTCCATTAGTGATGTCTTTGCCATAGTTTTGTTCTTATTAGATTTTATGTATACTGGGAGCACTGCTGGTTCCTCTAGTTCTCCAGCCCCTGGTCCTATATATTAGAGAGTCTAGAGGGCAGTGTTTTTAGCCTGTAAAAGGAGTAGTGAGCTGCAAGCATATCACTGGTCTTTCCCCTCTGCTGATGTCACATCCACCTCACATGTGTGCTCCACGTTGGTTAGAGACATCTCTGGGAGTCTGCACAGCATCTTTGGCTCTGTCTACTCTACCCACAGCTACATGGAGACCATCGTTGAGCCCTATAGAATGGGGCCAAGCACGATGCTTTTTATGATGAACGATATTATCTTCCACATTTTGTGAGTTTTTATTACCATTGTTTTTTAAAAGTTGTTTTTATACTGCACTTAGATGGTGCTTCCCTTCTTCACTTTATAATCTTATTACAGAGCTGGCTTACTTTGGGGACAGCTGCTGCTGGTGCTCACCACTTTTATGGACTTTTAGTTGTATCTGAAAGATAAATGTCTAAATATTGTTCTTTTATCTATTTGACATTTAGTGCGCGGGCTGTTAATCCCTTCTTTCCTCCACAAAAACTCACACCATGAGCTTTTTCCTTAGAATATCATGCAACATCTCCAATGATATTAAGGGATTTTATCATACTTCTACCAAGTACCCCACAAACCTGTTCCGGGTGAATTAGTTTTATCTAAAACCAGTTTTAGCCCTAAAGAGACAACCTTGACCATGCCCTAATAATCTACATTTAAAAGAGTGATGGGTGTATAATTAGCCAATTATCTCTTTCACTCTTCTTAAAGACACAATCATCCTCCTCCAGGAAGGGGGCAACACATCTGTAATAAAACATTCTTTGTATAAATGCAGTAAGTCATCTTTTAAAATGTTCCAGAATGTCAGATAAAGCCTGTTGGGTAGACCCCTTGAACTTTCTTCATGCAAAAACCTTTAAAAGCAAGTACAATAAAAGTTCTTCAGGATACAGTTCCTGGGATAAAACCTTTTAATCAAAACATCTAACTTAAAATCCAGGGCAGTAAGACAATCAATTAAAAAGACAAAGCAATCAATTTCATATTTTAAAAAGGAGTTGGTAAAAGTGGAGTCTTATTACCTTGAGCATTGGTCCTCCAAGGATAAAATCAAGTCTTAATCTTGGGTATAGCACCCAACTGTGGAGCTAATTTTACCACTGCTGGTAGGTCCATGCAAACATTTCTTTCAGCAAAGGGTCCTCAAGGAGAGTGGGATCTAATCTCCAGAGATGCTTGCTTTATCTCACCATCAGAACAGATTATTTTTCAAATAAAAATGTAAAGGCTAAAAGAATTGCATGCAAAACCAAAGCCAATTCTCCTTTTATTTTAAAATCACCAATACAATTTTTAAGCAGGTAAGACGGTCTATGATTAGGATCTCCCCCTAGCGGTGTGCGCTTTCCCATGCACAGTTAAAATCACCACCACCTACCAGCAGGGGATTGAGCCAACACAGAATAAAGGTAAAGTTTCAGGAAGGGCATACACATTTAAAACATGTATGAAATGTGTATTAAAATACAGGTGTACCTTAATCACTCTGCCAGGCATAGTCTCAGTCACAGTTTTTATTGAAGTCAAATGCCTATGACAAAGCAGTCCGACTCCAGCAAATCTGATATTCCTGCTGCCCAGCTTCCAGTCCTTTTTTGTATTCATTATAGTCTGAATACTCTAGATACCACACACCTGGAGTAAGCAAATATCGAAGTCCAGAGTCTCAAGGACAGAGAATAAAGCAGCCCTGTGAATAAGGCTCTTTATAAGTCTCACATTAAAGGAAGCTACAGTTGCAAGAAAAAGTATGTGAACCCCTTGGGATTACGTGGAGTTATGCATGAATTGGGCATAAAATGTGCTCTGAACGTCATCTAAGTCACAACAATAGAAGAACACAGTCTGCTGAACATAATACTACACAAACATTAGATGTTGCCATGGTTTAATTGCACATAACATGTAAACATTCACAGTGCAGGGAGGAAAAGGTATGTGAACCTTTTGGACTTAATAACTGGTTGACCCTCCTTTTGGCAGCAATAACCTCAACCAAAAATTTCCTGTATTTGCAGATCAGACCTGCACAATGATCTGGAGTAATTTTGGACCACTCCTCTTCACAAAACTGTTTCAGTGTAGCAATATTCTTGGGATGTCTGGTGTGAATCACTCTCTTAAGGTCATGCCACAGCATTTCAATCGGGTTGAGGTCAGGACTCTGACTGGGCCACTCCAGAAGGCGTATTCTGTGCTGTTGCAGCCATTGTTTTGTTGAATTACTTGTATGCTTTGGGTCATTGTCCTGTTGCATCAGCCATCCTCTGCGGAGCTTCAGTTGGTGGACAGATGGTCGTACGTTTTCCTGCAAAATGTCTTGATAAACTCTGGAATTCATTTTCCCATCAATGACAACAATCCGTCCAGGCTCTGAGGCAACAAAGCAGCCCCAAACCATGATGCTCCATCCGCCATGTTTTACAGTGGGGATGAGGTTTTGATGTTGGTGTGCTGTGCCTTTTTTTTTCTCCACACATAGTGTTGTGTGTTCTTCCCAAACAACTCAATCTTGGTTTCATCTGTCCACAGTATATTTTGCCAGTAGTGCTGTGGAACATCCAGGTGCTCTTTTGCAAACTTCAAACGTGCTGCAATATTCTTTTTGGACAGCAATGGCTTCCTCCGTGGTGTCCTCCCATGTACTCCATTTGTGTTTAATGTTTTCCTTATTGTAGATGTGTCAACAAAAAATGTTAGCATGTGCCAGAGATTTCTGTAGGTCTTTAGCTGACACTCTGGGATTCTTCTTTACCTCATGCAGCATTCTGTGCTGTGCTTTTGCAGTCGTTTTTACAGGACAACCACGCCTAGGGAGAGTAGCAACAGTGCTAAACTTTCTCCATTTGTAAACAGTCTGTCTTACCGTGGACACATGAACATCAAGGCTTTTGGAGATACTTTTGTAACCCTTTCCAGCTTCATGCAAGTCAACAATTCTTGATCGTAAGTCTTCTGAGAGCTCTTTTCTGTGAGGCATGGTTCACATCAGACAGTGCTTCTTGAAACCAGTAAACCCAAAACAGGTGTGTGTTTTTTAAGGGCAGGACAGCTGTCAGCAACACATCCAATATCATCACACTGATTGGTGTCAAGGTTGGCTCACTCCTGGCTCCAATTAGCTCTGGGAGAAGCCATTAAGCTAGGGCCTCACATACTTTTTCCTCCCTGCACTGTGAATGTTTACATGTTATGTTCAATTAAACCATGGCAACATCTAATGTTTGTGTAGTATTATGTTCAGCAGACTGTGTTCTTCTCTTGTTGTGACTTAGATGACGTTCAGAGCACATTTTATGCCAAATTCATGCAAAACTCCACGTAATCCCAAGGGGTTCATACTTTTTCTTGCAACTGTATTCAAATGAGAGGCATGATGGTATTTTGAAGACACAGAGTCCAGAGTGTACAGTACATCAGAGATATCCTCGGACTTCAAGCCCCATTCAGTGATTTCCCCTTCAGGCATCCTGAAGTCCACTATGTTAACTGTGTCTGAGTCAGAAAAGTATGGACTCTCCATTCCAAACCTGGAATTCTTCTTCTGAATTTCTAGACCCCGTTTATGGATTTCAGCTCCCTTGACCTTCAGGTTTTTTCCCACAGGGTTCCGGTTGTCATCCTCCAGAACATCCTCTTCTGATCTCTAACTCAGAACTTCAGTCTGCTCCCCATTGCTGTCATTATGGCTTTACAGGGTATTGGCCTCCCTCAAGGTGATCTGGTCCATTGAAGTCGACTCTGACACATCTGGGTCTTCTTTTGGGATTCTCTTCTTCTTTCGCTCAGACGTAGCTCCTTTGAGTAAATGTGGACCTTTAGAAAACTGTAGAGAAAGGGGATATATATATAAAAAAATTTTTTGGGGGGGAAGGGTTTCCCAAGTTTTAAAATGATAGAAAACATTTGGAGAGTGAATGTGTAGTAATGGCTCTCTGAAATAATTTCAATAGCTTCAATGAGGACAAATTATTTTTACCTAAGCAATATTTTTACCAGTATTTACAATTGCATCATGCAGTAAATGCCCAAGGGAACACAACGCCTATTGAATATAAAAACATACTAGCAATAGAAAATGTGCTGGTGTCTCAGTGAACAAAGGAGACCATTTATTTTTTATATAATACCTTAATTTATAAGTGTCTAATGAAATACCCCTTTGGAAAGAGAAAAGGTTTTGAGATGTGGGGAATATAGAAGAAAACAAGTGGTTGGAAGTTTGAGGTATAATTCCCTCTGTTTCCATATCATCTCTCAGAGAGTAACTCAGCTATTTATTGTTCATAGGGTGTATAGAAACCCATTCATTATTTACCAGTACACCTCCAACTTAGTTAGGTGTCGTCATTGTAACCTTCACAACTTTACAAAAACAACATAAGGTCCCAAAGAGTGGGCACAGTGGTTACTCCTAAGGAAAAAACATGAGGACTGGTGAATAGAGAAAAAATGTATTCTGGTAATTATTAATCAATAAATGTATTTGCTAAAAAATTAAGCATATGCTGCTTGTATTAATAAAAAAACCTCTACTAGGTATTTCCAATGCATGGGTTCTTGGGAATCTAAAATGGCCAATGCTACATGGAAGTGCCTTAAATGCAGCTGAATGAAGAAAGTTCAGTCATGACTGTTGGTTTTTGGCCTCATCAAGGTAGCCTGGCTTCGGAGAAATAAATGTATCAGTCCCAATGGTAAGAGGATGCAGTAAATTCCTCGAGTAAATGGTGGCTTACTCCTCTGGGAACCAATGTCCTAGTGTAAGATGAAGCATTACCGGGGGGGGGGGGGACTTAAAAAATCCAGTGTATTGACTAGCACATATATAGCAGTCCACCACAGGGCAACAGCAGCTGAGCGCAAGCAAGCCATAGAGCATTGGAGGCTGTCACATATGTAATACAAAATCCATCCCAGTATGTCCTGGACCTATAGGCCCTGATTCACTATTGGGCGTGGGCGCATATTTATGGGCTTAAGCCCAATTTTCATGGGCGTCCGTCATTTTTTACCCTGCAACCTAATTCACTATTGAGCAGAGCCCATAAGCAGATGCCCAATCTAATTCACAAAAAGACACACGCCCGAAATCAGACTCACAAAACAGACTTGCTAAGAAGCAAGTCTAAAACCATGAAAAATCACTGCAGAGACATGTTCACTTAGAAATTTGCTTTGCCAAATATCAGGACTTCACTTTAAACAATATCTGCTATTTCCAAAAAAATTAAAAATGTGTTAAAAATCGTTTTTTTCAAGGAAATCGACACAGTAAAAATCTAGAAGCCCGTGCAGTGTCTTTGGCAGATACAACTGAGCATGTGCAGAACACATTTTAGACTTCTGCCATGGGCGTTTGCTTTTTAGCCACTGACTAATAGTGAATCTGATTGTGGATTCCTCTGACAGCCGGTACTCGCTGGCGTCTATTGTGTTTTAATAAACAGCACTCGGCATATCTTCATGTAATCTAATTAGATTTCCTTAGTTCTAGTGATTCTATTTTTGTTTCTTATCCTTTATAATTATTTCTGTAATGATTTTACTTATTTCAAAGGTCTAGATAATATTTATTTTGACAGCTGAATGTAAAAATAAAGGTCCACAATAAAAAAAAAAAAAAAAAAAAACAGCGTGGGTCCCCCCTCTCATCCTTACCAAGCCCTTCAGGTCTGGTATGGATATTAAGGGGGAACTCCACGCTGAAATTTAAAAAAAAAAAACAGCGTGGGTCCCCCTCAATATCCATACCAGACCCTTATCCGAGCATGCAGCCCGGCAGGTCAGGAAAGGGGGGGGACGAGCGAGCGCCCCCCCCTCCTGAACCATACCAGGCCACATGCCCTCAACATGGGGGGGTGCTTTGAGGCAGGGGGGGCTCCCCCCCCCCAAAGCACCTTGTCCCCATGTTGATGAGGACAAGGGCCTCTTCCCCACATCTCTGGCCGGTGGTTGTGGGGGTCTGCGGGCGGGGGGCTTATCAGAATCTGGAAGCCCCCTTTAACAAGGGGGCCCCCAGATCCCGGCCCCCCCCCCCTACGTGAAGGAGTCTGCGGTAGATGCTCCCGCAGACTCCTTCACAAAAAAAAAAAGTGTGGTGTAAAAAAAACACAGTACAGGGTCTTTGACAAGTCCTTTATTAAAACAATGTCCCCCGAAGTAGATCCAACGTCAATCACGGCGGCGGCAGGGACCCGAAAAAAGAAAAAAAAAAAAAGGTTCCGCTCCCATCGGAGGCTTCCAGCCTTGTGAAGAAGAGGCTAGCTGACAGTTCTTATAGGTATGGGGCGGGGCCAGCTGGGCACATCATCCCCGCCCCTTACCTATTTGAGAAATGTCACCCTGTCTCTCCGCTGAGGCTAACTAGCTGAATGCAGGAGACAGTCTGACATTTCTTATATAGCTATGGGGCGGGGCCAGCCGGGGACATCATCCGAGTGATCCGCCCCATGTCACATGCTTGCTGTTCCCGGCTGGCCCCGCCCCATAGCTATATAAGAAATGTCAGACTGTCTCCTGCATTCAGCTAGTTAGCCTCAGCGGAGAGACAGGGTGACATTTCTCAAATAGGTAAGGGGCGGGGATGATGTGCCCGGCTGGCCCCGCCCCATACCTATATAAGAACTGTCAGCTAGCCTCTTCTTCACAAGGCTGGAAGCCTCCGACGGGAGCGAAACCTTTTTTTTTTTTTTTCTTTTTTTGGGTCCCTGCCGCCGCCGCCGTGATTGACGTTGGATCTACTTCGGGGGACATTGTTTTAATAAAGGACTTGTCAAAGACCCTGTACTGTGTTTTTTTTACACCACACTTAGTTTTTTTGTGAAGGAGTCTGCGGGACCATGTACCGCAGACTCGTTCACGTAGGGGGGGGGGCCGGGATCTGGGGGCCCCCTTGTTAAAGGGGGCTTCCAGATTCTGATAAGCCCCCCGCCCGCAGACCCCCACAACCACCGGCCAGGGTTGTGGGGAAGAGGCCCTTGTCCTCATCAACATGGGGACAAGGTGCTTTGGGGGGGGGAGCCCCCCTGCCTCAAAGCACCCCCCCATGTTGAGGGCATGTGGCCTGGTATGGTTCAGGAGGGGGGGGGCGCTCGCTCGTCCCCCCCCTTTCCTGACCTGCCGGGCTGCATGCTCGGATAAGGGTCTGGTATGGATATTGAGGGGGACCCACGCTGTTTTTTTTTTTAAATTTCAGCGTGGAGTTCCCCCTTAATACCCATACCAGACCTGAAGGGCTTGGTATGGATGAGAGGGGGGACCCACGCTGTTTTTTTTATTATTTATTTAATTCACGGAAATAATTTAAAATTCAGCTGTCAGTGGGAACACCCGATGACAGCTGAAACATTCCTTCTGTCCCTGCAGAGAGCTCCGCTATTATATTTGACATTAAAAAGTATAGAGACTGCAACATTGTATCCATTTGTATCCATTCCGGATATAGATGTTTTTATTCGGATACAAATAGATACAATGTTGCAACCTTTATACTTTTTAATGTCAAATATAATAGCGCAGCTCTCTGCAGGGACAGAAGTAATTACTTCGCTATTATATTTGCAGGCCGTAGATGGGGCGAAAATCGAACAATTTTTTTACCATTGGTGGTAACGTCGGCCCATTGAACAACCGATTTTTTTTTTTTTTAAAACGGTCAGTTTTCGCCCCATCTAAGGCCTGCATTTTTCTTTTTCTTATTCTTTTTTTTTTATTCTTTTTCTTGCAGGTCATGGCTCATGTGCAGATTATTTATCTGTTAAAAGATCAGCCAATTTGCCGATCATTGCAGCTAAAATCGGCCGATCTGCAAAATCGGCCAATTTTTATCCAAATTTACCAATTAAAAACAGTTGCAAAATCCCCAAAAATGGCTGACCAATTAACCCACTAACGGGCTGAAAATCAGCCGATTTTTTTTGCGGACGATTTTAGACCCATGTAAAGCAGGCCATAGATGGGTCTAAAATCGGCCGATTTTTCTGCCGAAAAGAAAATCGAACGATTTTCGGGCCGTTAGTGGGTTAATTGGTCAGCTGTTTTTCGGGATTTTGGCACATTTTTTTTATCAGTAAATTTGGAACAAAAAATTTTCAACTTTACTGGTAAACAAAATATGCTAAAATCCCCAAAAATGGCTGACCAATTATCCCAATAACGGAAGAGGCCCTTGTCCCCATTAACATGGGGACAAGGTGCTTTGGGGGGGAGCCCCCCTTCCCCAAAGCACCCCCCCATGTTGAGGGCAGGTGGCCTGGTATAGTTCAGGAGGGGGGGCGCTCGCTCGTCCCCCCCCCTTTCCTGACCTGCCGGGTTGCATGCTCGGATAAGGGTCTGGTATGGATTTTGGGGGGATCCCCAAGCTGTTTTTTTTTATTTCAGCGTGGAGTTCCCCCTTAATATCCATACCAGATCCGAAGGGCTTGGTATGGATGGGAGGGGGGACCCCACGCTTTTTTTTTTTTTTTTTTTTTTTTTACATTCAGCTGTCAGTGGGGAACCCCGCTGACAGTTGAAACATTAACACATGGCTGTCGCTCCTACAATCCCGCATGAGTTATGTTATCAACTCATGTAGCATTTTAGTAGCGAAAACCAATGCAGCGCTCATGTTTCAGCTGTCGGCGGAGTTCCCCACTGACAGTTGATGTAAAAGTATTGCAGGGAATTATAAACAATTTGTAAAAAACCCGGCATGGGGTCCCCCCTCCCATCCATACTAAGCCCTTCGGGTCTCGTATGGATGTTAAGGGGTAACTCCACGCTGAAATTAAATAAAAAACAGCATGGGGTACCCCCCAAAATCCATAACAGATACTTATCTGAGCATGCAGCCCAGCAGGTCAGGAAAGGGGGGGGGGACAAGCGAGCGCCTCCCCCCCTCCTGAACCATACCAGGCCACATGCCCATACCAAATTATTCAAACATTTGTAAACAGACCAATTAACTGAAATGGTTTGGCATTTGTACCCCAAATATGACGTTCCCTGAGGCATTGGTAAACCGAGGTACGCCTGTATTAGTATTGCAATCCTTTGTATTGGGATACATAGAACCATCATACATGTGAATTGGCAACATAGCACAACATTTGTGTCACATTGGAGATATCTGGTAGTTACACTGAACTTGCCCAGGGACCTAAGATTGATTCACAGCACAGAAATACAGGCTGGATTAGCAATGTAGCTCCGTGGATTAGTGGTTAGCACTACTGCCTCACAGCTCTAGGGTTGTCGGTTTGAATCCCAACCACGGCAAGGAAGTAGTATGATCTCCGTGTGTGGCTGTCTTCAAATAGATGTTCTGGCAACATCTTTGCTTTCTGTCTAAGTGATCCCTAAAATGTGAATTAGAATGAGGCCTTGTCTGTTGAAACACCTTCAAAGCTGCACCTTATGTGAATGTCATACAATGGGGTAAGATAAGAGCCTGGAGCACTAATAGATTTGATAATGATGGTTTACACTCCATCCACTTTTGTGAAGGATTTGGCAAGCAAAGAGCTGACAGAGAGAGAGAAGAGCGAGCCAGTGAGATGAAGAAGAGTGAGCGAGAAAAACATACTGAAGAGTGATAAAGAGAGACATACAGAAGAGTGAGCGAGAGAGAAGAGCGAGCCAGTGAGACAAAGAAGAGTGAGCGAGAGAGAAAAGACTTGGTTGGTGAATCCACACATCAAACTTGTCACAAATACTGGTATGGATTTTTCCACCAAATGCAAAGCAGACCGCACGCCTTCAAAGATTTATTTCCTTTGTTAATTTTCCTGCTTCGTTCACACTATATGCAATTGAAAATTACTGTTTAAGTTGCCAATTTTACTGTGTTTTCTAGAGAATTACTAACTAGTTGTGTTTTCAATTGTGTGTAGCATTGCGATTTCTATTTGAGTCTAGATGTTAAATTGCTAATAAATGGCCAAAATCTTCAAATACCTTTGAACTCTCACTGCAACAAATGGCGTACGTTAATACACTCACATTCACATTCATTATATCCAATATCAGGTACCATGTCAATTCACAAATCGCACCTGAAATTGCACACCCTGGATGCGACTTGTCATGCGATTGGCATGGCCAGCAACTTGCCCTTTGCATGGCAAATTGCACACAATGTTACTGGGAGCTAACACCACTGTCACATCTAATCCGATGCGGCAATTGCCCAACTTACAGTGAAGTTGCACGAGTTCACAATCCAATTGGATATGAACAGAGCCTACAGTGGCCAATAGGGTGCGACTTGGTCTACGATTTGCAAGTCGCCTGTAATGCCAATTGCATGGCAATCGCAAACAATGTTACTGGGGGCTACCCGGTCACATTAAAGCAGATTTCTAAGTGGTGTTATTGACACCACAGTCACATCATGTGACTTGCATAGAAGTTGCATGATTTCAAAGTTAGGGTACATGGTGATTTCAAGTGCAATTTGCAAGACAATCGACACCGATCTCTCAGCAAATTGCATGAAAAGTAGTGTATTCATTACTCTATTATTACTTGCGGCTCCAACCAAGTTTGAACCACAACAATATGAACGCTCCAATAGCGTGCTCATTGAGTGGGACTTGGCATGTGATTTGCACAACATGCAAGTTGTAAATCGTCTGCAAAGTCGCACCCTATTGTCTGCTATTAGAGCGACCATATGGGTGCGTTTCAAACACTGATTTCTATAGTAGTACATGTACTACTTTAGTGGCAATTTGAATAGAGATCTGTGTCAGATGTCTTGAAAATTGCATTGAAATGGTCAACTTTACTGTAAGTCGCAGGTTTTGTAAATCAGCTTTGCCCAGAGTGTAATGTTTGGTGATGTTTGATTTCTGGAGTGTTTTGCCAATTGATGGGAAATTCACCATACTAGTCAAATCGATTTGTCATTTTCAGTATTGCATACAAGATGTGGTCATGTGACTGTCTTAACTCATGCGAGAATCTGGAGGGAATTGTGACCATAGTAGCAATAACGGTTCCAATTGGGGTTCCCTTTCACATCCCTGCTCAATGTTCTGTTGTATGCTGCACACGTACATTTCACTGTATATATCTTTCTGATTTGTGGGGCCTGTATACCAAGGGTTAATGCAGGTAGGAAGCGGATTCATCAGGTGAAAACACTTTCACTGACCAAATTAAGGTCAGTGGTGGGTGTGGCTTAATTGGGTGTGGGGCCTTGTTTGGCACGCTCCAAATACAACCTAGCTTATATAAAGATGTTCAGTAGGGAGTGATTTGGCCTGTTACTAGGCCGGGTGGTTTGTGACTAAGTCCTTGCTTGTAGTGGTTGGGGGGAAGAAGAGATTTTGTGCTGAATTGCCCCAGACACCACTCAGGCTGTGTTTGGAAGTGGGCTGGAAATGTTTGCATATTTTTGGCCTTGTAAAGTGTTTGTGTGTTATTGCACAATGATTGTGTTTTTTCTCTTTGCATTGAAAGCCTCACACATGTCAATCGTTTTGTTTAAAATCTGCCCTTGTTTTAATTTTGTTTGCTTATTTAGACTCCAATGCATTTTTCTGACAAACTTGCTGACAAATGTATGTGTAGGGGATTTGTAGAGGTGGGAGGGGTTTTTTTCACATGCTTTGTTTTCTTGATATTTTGATCTGAAGACTTTTTTTTGTGAATGGATCTTCATACTAAGTGATTGTGTAAGTAAATCCTATGTGCATGAAAATGTTACTTGATTCATCTTCCCCTTTGTTTCCTGCTATAACCTGAGCACACACAGTTCACTAGAAGTATCTTTAGATTGTAAGCTCTTATGAGCAGGAGTGTTTTATTTTTGCCACATCAATCCTATTTTTGTGACTCACCAAGATATTGACTGTACCTACTTGTTCCTGCTGACCAAATAAATGACGATATATTTGATCAATAAATATTTGACCGATGTTTTTGTGTTTATTTTATGTTCAATATATGAACAACCTTAATAGTTACTTTGTATACTTATATAATCTGCTCAAATGTAGTTTGTAAGAGCGTGAATATGCAAGTGGGTGCAAACTGGCTTTTTCAAAACCAAAAAAAAAAACCCACAATATATAAGCACCACAATATTGTTATGTACTAATGAATGTCACATTCACTGTGCAGCCAGCTACAGGTTTTCTACAATTCGATTTACAGTAATAAAATAGTTCACACTTTGTTGATTTTTGGCCTTTGGCAACAAATATTAGCGAAGGTTAAAAAAAACAAATCAATAAGAAACACACATTTGCGAAAGCTATCATAGCCGCACATAAAAATGCGCGATTGCAAACAAATAAGCATCAAACAGGTGTCCGCATGGCGCATGAACGGCTATCCTGGAAGTCCGTCATCTGGTGCGCGCGCACCCGGAAGTGGTTGTGGGGAGTGTAAGTGGATGACAAGTGGTTAGAGGTTTTGTGTTGGTTGAAAATTTTGATAACCTTATTGGCATTTGGACATGGCGAGAGCACAGTTCTCAACTGAGGAGATGATCCTTATATGTACAGTAACTGTGGCCATTGCAAATATGTTAATAACATGTGAGGGACAGGTAATTGCAATTTTGTGGGTGGGGCCTAGCAGAATCTCACTTGGTGCACATGCTACTTATCTGTACATTAGCTCCTGGGTATTGATGGGTCAATTATATTAACCACTTGCCTACTGGGTACTCATACCCCCTTCCTGTCCTGGCCAATTTTCATCTTTCTGCACTGTTACCCTTTGAATGACAATTGTGCGGTCATGCCACATTGTACCCATCTTAAATTTATTTCAGTTTTTTCAGACAAATAGAGCTTTCTTTGGGTGGTATTGACTTGCTGCTGTGTGTTTTACTTTTTGCTCGATAAACCACAAAATAGCTCATAATGAATAAAAGTCTGTTTATATTATAACATTTGGTAAACTGGTAATTTAGCAACACTGATGTGCGTTGATGAGGCAGCACTGGTGGGTGGCACTGCTGGCCACAGGTGGGCGGAACTGTTGGGTGGCACTGGTGGGCACTGATCATCGGGGCCGACCCCTGCTTTGATAACTGCTGGTTCTCGGCAGTACTTTCCACACATTCTGACAGCGTGATGAAAGTGCAGCCAAGACCCGGCAAATGCATTTCCCGGTGACCAGCGTGTCATTGGACATGGCTGATCACATGGTAAAAAGCCGCTGTGATTGGCCTTTACCACATCACGTGATCAGCTGTGTCCTTAGGACACAGCAATCACGGAGAGCGCGTTCTCCCAGGATGTCATATGACACCCTCCCAGAGCTGCCTGGATGCAGTGTAGCGTTATTCGGCTATCTGCGGTCGCCCAATAGGTAACCAGCTAGGCCTTCATGGCTAATCTTTGAATATCTGGACATGTATACTGCGTATAATGCATTACATTCTACAATGTGTTGGTGTACATGGTATTACAGTGTGCAATGCGTTGCTGGATTCTGCATGACAGTGGACAGCGTATCACAGTGTGCAATGCGTAGCTCCATCCTGCATGACAGTGTACAGTGCATTACAGTCTACAATGTGTGGGTGTACACGGTATCACAGTGTGCAATGCGTACCTCTATCCTGCATGACAGTGTACAGTGCATTACAGTCTACAATGTGTGGGTGTACACGGTATCACAGTGTGCAATGCGTTGCTCCATCCTGCATGACAGTGTACAGTGCATTAGTCTACAATGTGTGGGTGTACACGGTATTACAGTGTATTACAGTGTGCAATGCGTTGTACACTGCAGTGTGCACTAAAGCATTTTACACTCATGCACTGTACACACTAAAGCATTTTACACTCATGCCCTGTACACACTAACGCATTTGACATTTTTAGTGTGCAATGCGTTAGTGTGCAATGCCTTGGACAGTACAATACATGTGCATACCCTGAAAAAGGGTCCTGCACATTTTTGGCCCGGATGCGGTGCAATTTGAGGTGTGCAAAATGTTTGTCTCTAATTGCAACGCACACAAATTGCATGTGATTTGCCCAGGAGTGCGGTGTTATACCACACTGCATGTATGTGAAGCCAGAATAAAAGGATGTGGATTTTGTCTACTTTTACTTGCGCATGTTAACATTATGTAAGTGCATTTTTCTTCTGTTTAACATGCTATAGAAATGCAACATGCATTTGGATGGAGTGTTTTTGTATGTGCATTTTGGAAGTATTCTAAACACACATTGACCCTAGGGCCACACCATATCTTATGCAGGCCATAGATGGGTCGAAAATTGGCTGATTTTTCGGCCGAAAATAAAATCGGCCGATTTTCGGATCGTTAGTGGGCTATTTGTTCGGCCGTTTTTCGGTATTTTTGGCAGATTTTTTTTTTCGGTAAAGTTGGAAAAAAAAACGGCCGAATTTGCCGATCGGCCGATTTTCGCGGCAATGATGGGCAAATTGGCCGATTTTTTACTGATAAAAAATCTGCACATGAGCAGTGACCTGCAAGAGGAAGACAAAAAGAAGAAAAAGAAGAGGATGAAGAAGAGGATGATGATGAAGAAGAAGAAGAGGATGATGATGAAGAAGAAGAAGAGGATGATGATGAAGAAGAAGAAGAAGAGGATGATGAGGATGAAGAAGAAGAGGATGAAGATGAGGATGAAGAAGAAGAGGATGATGAAGAAGAAGAAGAAGAGGATGATGATGAAGAAGAAGAAGAAGAGGATGATGATGAAGAAGAAGAAGAAGAGGATGATGATGAAGAAGAGGATGATGATGAAGAAGAAGAAGAAGGATGAAAAATGAGAGGAATTCCAGTATGGCAAAAAGTGTCCCTGCAGAGGGCTCCGCTATTTCTTTGACAGTTCCTTGACATTTACAGCAGTTGCAACATTGTATCTATTTGTTTCCGAATAAAAACATCTGTATCCTAAATGGATACAAATAGATACATTGTTGCAACCGCTGTAAATGTCAAGGAACTGTCAAAGAAATAGCGGAGCTCTCTGCAGAGACACTTTTTGCCGGCTGTAGACGGGATGAAAATCGGCCGATTTTTTTTTTTTTACCATTGCTGGTAACGTCGGCCGCTTGAACAACCAATTTTTCATTTTTTAAAAGAAAAATCGGCCGTTTTTCTCCCCGTCTATGGCCTGCATAAGCATTAGTGTGCCTGGGGGAGGGGGGGACCTTTGGCCTTTCCAAACACAGTAGATGCTCCAAGAATGTTTCCTTGAACTCTTGAAATGGTTAAAAAGGAAAGACACTCTAGATAGCCTGCACTGAGAATTGACTGTCATGATGACGTGTCAATGATTATTTGCGCTCATTTTTCAGGAGTGGTACTGCTTGCGGTTGAAGCTGGTAGAAATCCACCTTCACGTCCTCCACTCACCTTCACTCGTGGCCAGTGGATATTTTGTGGCCGCAGGCAAGAACTGGCATCAAGGACCTGCATAATGACCCTGGCATGCCAGAGGTGGTTTGGAAGCAGCACAGCAATTTGACCATCCCTTTCCTCTATGTTGGTTTTAGGGGTGCAGAATTGCTTCTTGTTCGTGAACGGACTGTCGCCGGATATCAGAGTCCCCATATTTTCAAGATATGTTTTAGCCATGTTGGCTTATTTTTATGTTATTTTCCAAGTGTGTCGCACCTAACCGCACAGTAGTGTGGTGCCATGCGTATTTGTGGCTGTGAATGGGGCTGTTTTTAATAGACGTGTGTAGGTGCAACAACGTTTTCATCATGGTACCTGCTCACATCTACATAGGGCATTGCATTTCTGTGCTGTGCTGGAAAATGTGTGTTCTTGCATGCGTTTCTGCACCACCAATGGTGTGAACAAGTCCTAAGGGCTGGTTCACACTATAGAAACAGTCTAGATGTGTTCCTGATGGGTTTTTTTCATGCCCTTTTGGCATGCATGTTTAGTGTGTTCCAGTACATTTTGGATGCGTTTTGGACATGTTTACATTGCATTTTTATATCCCTTCCACTTATTTTTTTCTATTTTCTTTGTATTCAATGTAGTTAGGGACATGTGCGTTTTAGTACATTCAAGGACGTTTCAATGTGTTCCAGTACAGTTCTGTGCAGAAACAATGCAGCGTGGTCAACTTTGTTTACAGCACCTGCAATGCACTGAAAATGCAAGCGCTGATGTGAACTATGACATTGACAACCATATAACCTTCTTTCTGTGCGTTTGTGATGCCGAAAAAGCAACTGAAACACATGTAGTGTGAACTGGCCCTAAAGGTTATTAGAGGTCAGGGAACGGGACTGACCAGGAATTGTGAATTCAATCAGACTAGTGGTGAGATACAATCAGCAATTGTATAATAATGTGAGATCTGAGCTGTAGCTGATAGAAAATGAGACACATTCACTTGATCAGTAAATAGATAGTTAAAGAGTGGGGCGGTGATCCATAGATTTGCATATGGGACAGGTGATGACGGGGTGGGGGAGGGGGTCAAGTTGTATAAGGAGACAGATTTAAAAGAGAAAAATGTTACAATGAAATATACACGGCATGAAACTTGCACATTTCCTAATTGGCAGAAGAGTACATTCATCCACTTTCTAGTCATTAGGCAAAATCATAATTGTTTGATCAATATTCCTGGCACTGACACAACCCAGAAAATTGATCTCCATTTTTTAGGATGTAGCCATGACTGGGATTAGAACCCATGACCCAAGTGCTGTAAGTTCTGAGCTCTAACCACTAAACCACTGTGGGAGACACAGTTTGAGCTATAATGTAGAATATTTACATTGTTTATAAATGATAGAGCGAGCTGGTCGCTGATATAGACTAGTAAAATGGTATTACACAAGATAAATATAACCACAAACAGTAGTGCATGAACTCGTGAAAGGTCATCCACCCCTGTGACAGTGCACTACACTATTAAGCACCTTTCTGGCTCCTGTGGCTGAGCTAATTCCTCCCCAGGACCATTTGGGCACCCACCCTGATGGATGGATGGATGGAGCTGGATGACTAACCCATAACTGCCAGCATACCGCTGCACCCCCAGATGTGTGATGTGTATAACCCATGCACATTAATACTTTTGTTCTGGTGAGTGTAGACCAGTCCCAAGGGTGGTTTACCTTTCACAAGTTCATGCACTACTGTCCGTCACGGAGAGACCACACGTGCCATTCATAGGCACTCTCTGAGTTGGTACTCTCACACGAAGGACATTCCATTATTCAGGAATGATTCTATGAACTTATTTTAGCACCATTTACAATATTACATCATTGTTGCAATTCTTTGCACTTTTTGGTTTTTACATGCGTTCATTATTGATCACATGCATTTATAGCGCTGCACTTGTCTTTACCATAGAATAGTTACGTGATTAAAGAGAATGAAGATATATAATTATATTGGGAAATTAGAAGTATATAAATTATTTGAGATATAAGTGTGAAAATGTTTAACATTTGAGTACAGAATGTATGACATTCATTAGTAAATGCATTAGTTTCCTGATCATTTTGGAGACACAGCAAGAAAAGAAATAGAAGAAAATAGAAAATTCTAATACAGGTATACTATTTATTAGAGATGAGCGAAGAAATGAAAAATTCGATTCGACCGATTCGGCGAATTCGTGGACAATATTCGATTCGAGTCGAATAAATTCGCTGTGAATTTAACTTAAAAAAGGGTGTTTCTAGGCTTCAGAGAGACTTAATATTAGTGCAGAACACTGTACCTTTAATTTAAATGCCCTTGGAGTCTGCTGGGGAAGAGAAATAATACTGTCTGTCAGTATGACATGCAGATGAGTGCCGTCGATCTTAGAATCACTGCACACTTCACTCCTTTGGCCAGTCACGGGGCCAAAACCAGTGTTTGGAGCCACAGTGTGGCGGTGGAGGCAGCAGCAATGGGAGGCCATACAGCAACCTATGACAAAATGGAAACCAGCAGGAGCGTGAGGAGACCTGAAAGTGGCACATGGCAGAGTGGGAGCAATGGGAGGCGGTACAGGGACCCAGGTCACACTGTGGGCCCAGCAGCAGCGTGACCAGGCGGTACGGGGGCCCATGGCCGATATGGGGCTTGGTGGCACCTATGGAAGGCCTGTAATCTGCCAGCAACCTATGACAAAATGGAACCCTGGGCTGGGGCAGGCAGAACCGCCGTATCTTTATCACGTTTTTCACAGGCCACCGAATGGCGACGCTGCATATGCTGACGCAACGCTGTAGTCCCAACATGGGCCCCCTGGCCACGCTTGACTTTCTGGCCACATAGTCGACATACGGCTACGTTTACTTCCTCGGGCGGCTTGACGAAAACTTGCCACACCGCCGAGTAGGAAACTTTGCACCCGCTACTCCTCACTGGCTGACTGCTACTTCCTCCGTGCACACCGGCACCACTACTGGCTGTGGTGGTAGGCTGCAGTGGAGCTGCTGCTCTACTCCGTGACCGTTTGCCTCCACTGACACAGCTGCGACCCTGCTGCCTCCTGGCAGCAGCAATGGGAGGCCGTACAGGGACCCAGGTCACACTGTGGGCCCAGCAGCAGCGTGACCAGGCGGTACGGGGGCCCATGGCCGATATGGGGCCTGGCGGCACCTATGGGAGGCCGCTAATCTGCCAGCAACCTATGACAAAATGGACAACCGCAGGAGTGTGAGGAGATTTCAAAGAGGTACATGGCAGAGTGGAAGCAATGGGAGGCCGTACAGGGACCCAGGTCACACTGTGGGACCAGCATCAGCGTGAACAGGCGGTACGGGGGCCCATGGCCGATTTGACCTCATTCATCCCATAGTCCTGCCGACTCACGAATAGCGTGGCCTCCTCAAAGGGCCTGAGCAAGCGCAGGTGTCACACATGAGCTGACAATGGCTGACATCTAAGTTACACAGGGAGTACCTTTATCCGCTTTTAACATCAGGAAATCTGTGATGGCCTTTAGCTGTTCGTAAAGGCGGTCTAACATATGTAGGGTTGAATTACACCTTGTTGCAACGTCACAGCATGAGGAGTCGGTACGGGGGCCCATGGCAGATTACATGTCTGGCAGCAGCAATGGGAGGCCCGTAATCTGCCAGCACCCTATGTCAAAAAATTCAACACACCAGCAGTGTGAGGAGACCTGAAAGTGGCACATGGCAGAGTGTGGCGATGGAGACAGCAGCAATGGGAGGCCGTACAGGGACCCATGAGAGACTCTGGACCTAGCAGCAGCATGAGGAGGCGGTATATAGGGGCCTATGGCAGATTAGGGGCCTGGCAGCAGCTATGGGAGGCCCGTAATCTGCCAGCACCCTATGTCAAAAAATTAAACACACCAGCAGTGTGAGGAGACCTGAAAGTGGCACATGGCAGAGTGTGGCGATGGAGACAGCAGCAATGGGAGGCCGTACAGGGACCCATGAGAGACTCTGGACCTAGCAGCAGCATGAGGAGGCGGTATATAGGGGCCTATGGCAGATTAGGGGCCTGGCAGCAGCTATGGGAGGCCCGTAATCTGCCTGCACCCTATGTCAAAAAATTTAACACACCAGCAGTGTGAAGAGACCTGAAAGTGGCACATGGCAGCAGAGTGTGGCGATGGAGACAGCAGCAATGGGAGGCCGTACAGGGACCCATGAGAGACTCTGGACTTGGCAGCAGCATGAGGAGGCGGTATATAGGGGCCTATGGCAGATTAGGGGCCTGGCAGCAGCTATGTGAGGCCCGTAATCTGCCTGCACCCTATGTCAAAAAATTTAACACACCAGCAGTGTGAAGAGACCTGAAAGTGGCACATGGCAGCAGAGTGTGGCGATGGAGACAGCAGCAATGGGAGGCCGTACAGGGACCCATGAGAGACTCTGGACTTGGCAGCAGCATGAGGAGGCGGTATATAGGGGCCCATGGCAGATTAGGGGCCTGGCAGCAGCTATGTGAGGCCCGTTATCTTGCAGCACCCTATGTCAAAAAATTAAACACACCAGCAGTGTGAAGAGACCTGAAAGTGGCACATGGCAGCAGAGTGTGGCGATGGAGACAGCAGCAATGGGAGGCCGTACAGGGACCCATGAGAGACTCTAGACTTGGCAGCAGCATGAGGAGGCGGTATATAGGGGCCCATGGCAGATTAGGGGCCTGGCAGCAGCTATGTGAGGCCCGTAATCTGCCTGCACCCTATGTCAAAAAATTTAACACACCAGCAGTGTGAAGAGACCTGAAAGTGGCACATGGCAGCAGAGTGTGGCGATGGAGACAGCAGCAATGGGAGGCCATACAGGGACCCATGAGAGACTCTAGACTTGGCAGCAGCATGAGGAGGCGGTATATAGGGGCCCATGGCAGATTAGGGGCCTGGCAGCAGCTATGTGAGGCCCGTAATCTGCCTGCACCCTATGTCAAAAAATTTAACACACCAGCAGTGTGAAGAGACCTGAAAGTGGCACATGGCAGCAGAGTGTGGCGATGGAGACAGCAGCAATGGGAGGCCGTACAGGGACCCATGAGAGACTCTGGACTTGGCAGCAGCATGAGGAGGCGGTATATAGGGGCCCATGGCAGATTAGGGGCCTGGCAGCAGCTATGTGAGGCCCGTAATCTGCCTGCACCCTATGTCAAAAAATTAAACACACCAGCAGTGTGAAGAGACCTGAAAGTGGCACATGGCAGCAGAGTGTGGCGATGGAGACAGCAGCAATGGGAGGCCGTACAGGGACCCATGAGAGACTCTGGACTTGGCAGCAGCATGAGGAGGCGGTATATAGGGGCCCATGGCAGATTAGGGGCCTGGCAGCAGCTATGTGAGGCCCGTAATCTGCCTGCACCCTATGTCAAAAAATTTAACACACCAGCAGTGTGAAGAGACCTGAAAGTGGCACATGGCAGCAGAGTGTGGCGATGGAGACAGCAGCAATGGGAGGCCGTACAGGGACCCATGAGAGACTCTAGACTTGGCAGCAGCATGAGGAGGCGGTATATAGGGGCCCATGGCAGATTAGGGGCCTGGCAGCAGCTATGTGAGGCCTGTTATCTTGCAGCACCCTATGTCAAAAAATTAAACACACCAGCAGTGTGAAGAGACCTGAAAGTGGCACATGGCAGCAGAGTGTGGCGATGGAGACAGCAGCAATGGGAGGCCGTACAGGGACCCATGAGAGACTCTAGACTTGGCAGCAGCATGAGGAGGCGGTATATAGGGGCCCATGGCAGATTAGGGGCCTGGCAGCAGCTATGTGAGGCCCGTAATCTGCCTGCACCCTATGTCAAAAAATTTAACACACCAGCAGTGTGAAGAGACCTGAAAGTGGCACATGGCAGCAGAGTGTGGCGATGGAGACAGCAGCAATGGGAGGCCGTACAGGGACCCATGAGAGACTCTGGACTTGGCAGCAGCATGAGGAGGCGGTATATAGGGGCCCATGGCAGATTAGGGGCCTGGCAGCAGCTATGTGAGGCCCGTAATCTGCCTGCACCCTATGTCAAAAAATTTAACACACCAGCAGTGTGAAGAGACCTGAAAGTGGCACATGGCAGCAGAGTGTGGCGATGGAGACAGCAGCAATGGGAGGCCGTACAGGGACCCATGAGAGACTCTAGACTTGGCAGCAGCATGAGGAGGCGGTATATAGGGGCCCATGGCAGATTAGGGGCCTGGCAGCAGCTATGTGAGGCCCGTAATCTGCCTGCACCCTATGTCAAAAAATTTAACACACCAGCAGTGTGAAGAGACCTGAAAGTGGCACATGGCAGCAGAGTGTGGCGATGGAGACAGCAGCAATGGGAGGCCGTACAGGGACCCATGAGAGACTCTAGACTTGGCAGCAGCATGAGGAGGCGGTATATAGGGGCCCATGGCAGATTAGGGGCCTGGCAGCAGCTATGTGAGGCCCGTAATCTGCCTGCACCCTATGTCAAAAAATTTAACACACCAGCAGTGTGAAGAGACCTGAAAGTGGCACATGGCAGCAGAGTGTGGCGATGGAGACAGCAGCAATGGGAGGCCGTACAGGGACTTATGAGAGACTCTGGACTTGGCAGCAGCATGAGGAGGCGGTATATAGGGGCCCATGGCAGATTAGGGGCCTGGCAGCAGCTATGTGAGGCCCGTAATCTGCCTGCACCCTATGTCAAAAAATTTAACACACCAGCAGTGTGAAGAGACCTGAAAGTGGCACATGGCAGCAGAGTGTGGCGATGGAGACAGCAGCAATGGGAGGCCGTACAGGGACCCATGAGAGACTCTAGACTTGGCAGCAGCATGAGGAGGCGGTATATAGGGGCCCATGGCAGATTAGGGGCCTGGCAGCAGCTATGTGAGGCCCGTAATCTGCCTGCACCCTATGTCAAAAAATTTAACACACCAGCAGTGTGAAGAGACCTGAAAGTGGCACATGGCAGCAGAGTGTGGCGATGGAGACAGCAGCAATGGGAGGCCGTACAGGGACCCATGAGAGACTCTAGACTTGGCAGCAGCATGAGGAGGCGGTATATAGGGGCCCATGGCAGATTAGGGGCCTGGCAGCAGCTATGTGAGGCCCGTAATCTGCCTGCACCCTATGTCAAAAAATTTAACACACCAGCAGTGTGAAGAGACCTGAAAGTGGCACATGGCAGCAGAGTGTGGCGATGGAGACAGCAGCAATGGGAGGCCGTACAGGGACCCATGAGAGACTCTGGACTTGGCAGCAGCATGAGGAGGCGGTATATAGGGGCCCATGGCAGATTAGGGGCCTGGCAGCAGCTATGTGAGGCCCGTAATCTGCCTGCACCCTATGTCAAAAAATTTAACACACCAGCAGTGTGAAGAGACCTGAAAGTGGCACATGGCAGCAGAGTGTGGCGATGGAGACAGCAGCAATGGGAGGCCGTACAGGGACCCATGAGAGACTCTGGACCTGGCAGCAGCAGGAGGAGGTGGTATATAGGGGCCTATGGCAGATTAGGGGCCTGGCAGCAGCTATAGGAGGCCCGTAATCTGCCAGCACCCTATGTCAAAAAATTCAACACACCAGCAGTGTGAGGAGACCTGAAAGTGGCACATGTTTGAGGCATGATTCATGGCGGATTTAGTCAGTTGTGTCAGGAACTGGTGGTTTGAAATCCAGACTAATCCACGCCTGATTCATTTTCACAAACGTGAGTCTCTCCACACTTTGGGTGGACAGTCGTGTCCTCCGCGGAGTTACAATACCTCCTGCCGCACTAAACACGCGCTCCGATGCCACGCTACTGGCCGGGCATGACAGCCTTTCAAGGGCAAATTCAGCTAGTTGGGGCCAAAGGTCAAGTTTCGTTGCCCAGTAGTCAAGGGGATTGTCTACCTCGGTTGGCAGGGTGCTGTCCAAGTAGGCCCAAGCCTGTTGTTTGAGCTCCTGCTCCAGGTCCACCTGATGCTGCTGCTGCTGCTGCGGCTGGTTAGTAGTTTCCTCACTGCGCTGGTGAAGAAAGCTACTCATCATCGACTGCAGACTGAGGCAGCCGCTGCTGGTGGAGCTGCCACTGCTCCTACCACCCCACCCCTCCCCTGCTGCCATGCCAGCGGAACGCGAGCGCACAGGGCCCACAGTGTCTGAGGATGGACGTTGGCGCACAAAGGCAGAGACCAACTGACTACATAGGTGGTTTTTATAGTACGTAATTTTGGCCTCCCTCTCAGCAGGTGTGAAAAAGGCCACCATTTTGGACCGGTAGCGAGGGTCCAACAAGGTGGACAGCCAAAAGTCATCCCTCTGTCTGATGGTTATTATTCGGCTGTCGCTACGCAAGCAACCGAGCATGCTATGGGCCATTTGTGCCAAGGAATGCGAGGGACTCCCTGCCTCCATCTCCACAGCATACTGCCACGGTGCGTCTGGGTCCTCTGTCTCCTCCTCCTCCTCCTCTACCAGATGCTCCTGCTCCTCCACTCCTGTCCGCTGAGTGGAAAAACCACCCATTTCACTCAATAATTCCTGAGCACAAATGTCCTCCTCTACCTCCTCCTCTTCTTCCTGTCCTGCCCCCACAGGGGTCATGTGGCGTTGAGATCTGTGCGCCACGTCTACCGCACCCTGACCAGCCATTGTTAACAGCATTTGTTCCAGGACGTGCAACAGAGGAATGACGTCGTTCATCCCATAGTCCTGCCGACTCACGAATAGCGTGGCCTCCTCAAAGGGCCTGAGCAAGCGGCAGGTGTCACGCATGAGCTGCCAATGGCTGACATCTAAGTTACACAGGGGAGTACCTTTATCCGCTTGTAACATCAGGAAATCGGTGATGGCCTTTCGCTGCTCGTAAAGGCGGTCTAACATGTGTAGGGTTGAATTCCACCTTGTTGCAACGTCGCAGATCAGGCGATGCTGTGCAATTCCGTTCTGCCGCTGCAGCTCAATGAGGGTGTTCTTTGCGGTGTAGGAATGGCTGAAATGCATGCACAGTTTACGTGACATTTTAAGGATGTCTTGCAGTGGGATGGTGGATTTTAGGAACCGCTTGACAACCAGATTGAACACGTGAGCCATGCATGGCGCATGGCACAACCTTCCTTGACGCAGAGCAGACACCATGTTCTTTCCGTTGTCAGTCAACATGGTTCCGATTTTTAGTTTGCGCGGAGACAGCCATCTGTCGATTTCTCTGTTCATTACACTCAGCAGTTCCTCCCCTGTGTGACTACGTTCGCCAAGGCATACCAGGTGCAGCACAGCGTGACACTGTTGCGCCCTGCACATGTGATATGCCGGTCGGGTAATGGGACTTGGCACGGGGGTGGCGGCTGAGGACACGGCGGAAAAAGAGGTGGTAGAGGCGGACATGCTTGCTGGACCAAGGACGTGCAAACGTGGAGGCAAAAGCGTCGTGACCTGTCCAAGTTGCTGGTGCGGCTGTGCCGGCACCACGTTCACCCAGTGGGCCGTAAATGACATGTACTGTCCCTGACCGTAGTTACAGCTCCACACGTCGGCGCTGCCGTGCACTTTGGCAGAGACCGACATGCTCAAAGACTGGCCCACCATCTCTTCTACATGTGAATGCAGGGCTGGCACTGCCTTTTGGGCAAAGAAATGACGGCTTGGCACTCTCCACCGCGGCGCGGCACAAGCCATCATTTCTCGGAAAGGTGCTGAGTCCACCAGTTGGAAAGGGAGGGACTGCAGCACCAGCAACTTGGACAGGAGGACGTTCAGCTTTTGCACCGTCGGGTGCGTGCTCGCAAACTGTTGTCTCTTGGATACGGATTCCAAGAAAGACTGTTGACAGAATCCGAGAAGAGGAGTAGCAGGAGAAGGAGCATCTGAACGAGCGGAAGATGCCAACGAGCGACAACTCCCCTCAGCAGAGGTGTTGGAGCCTTGACTGTCTGATAGAGGGCGATTGACGACGTCGGGTGACGGAGCAAGTAACGGAGCGGGTGATGGAGCGGGGGCTGGGGCAGGCAGAACCGCCGTATGTTTATCACGGTTTTCCCAGGCCACCGAATGGTGACGCTGCATATGCTGACGCAACGCTGTAGTCCCAACATGGGCCCCCTGGCCACGCTTGCATTTCTGGCCACATAGTCGACATACGGCTACGTTTACTTCCTCGGGCGGCTTGAGGAAAAATTGCCACACCACCGAGTAGGAAACTTTGCCCCCGCTACTCTTCACTGGCTGACTGCTACTTCCTCCGTGCGCACCGGCACCACTACTGGCCGTGGTGGTAGGCTGCAGTGGAGCTGGTGCTCTACTCCGTGGACGTTTGGCTCCACTGACACTGATGCGACCCTGCTGCTGTCTCCTGGGCAACCCACCGACTGTTTTGCTCGCTGCCAAGCTGCCACCCTCTTCTCCTGATGATGCGGAAGAAATTGCCTGATGACGACGAGGCTGCCAAGTGCGATCAACCTCCTCATCATCAAGTAGGGTCTCCGCCTCACTACTAGCCCCCTCGGCTGCGTCTGGGTCAGGAGACAGACCTGTCTCTAGACCGGCTACCGAGCCACTCTCCTCGCCAGTACTTGTTCGCTTGGCTGCTGAAAAGGCCGATGTCTCCCCCCGTTCCTGACCGCCCTCTGTTAGCTCTTCCTCACTGTACAGTGGGGCTGAGCCCACAGCATGCGATACTTCGCTTGGTGAGGGAACAGCAAAGGACAGGGGCAGGTAGAGGACACGTGATTTCAGTGGGCTTGCTCCCGGGCCATGCCAACTAACGGTTGTGTCTGACGTACCCACCGACCGTTGGCTGTAGGTGTCAGAGGTGACCTGGGAAGAGGAAGACGACCGAGCCAACCAATCAATGACGGCAGGGTTGTCGGTGGAGACACGACCGCTGGATGACACCGGGAGCACTGGCCTCTGGCTGCGAATACTGCTGCCTCGACCCCTTCCTCTGCTGCCACGTCTGCTCGCTCCTAAAACATTGCCTCCTCTGCCACTCCTCTGCATGTTGTCTGACATACTATTTAATTCAACGATTAGGTGTCCCTGAGTAACAATTCTCTGGCACTCAGTAACAATTCTGTCTGTCCCTGAGTATGAATTCTGTGGCCCTGAGTAACAATTCTGTGTCTGTGCGAGTAACAATTCTGTGTCTGTGCGAGTAACAATTCTGTGTCTGTGCAAGTAACAATTCTGTGTCTGTGCAAGTAACAATTTTGTGTCTGTGCGAGTAACAATTCTCTGGCACTCAGTAACAATTCTGTCTGTCCCTGAGTAACAATTCTCTGGCACTCAGTAACAATTCTGTCTGTCCCTGAGTAACAATTCTCTGGCACTCAGTAACAATTCTGTCTGTCCCTGAGTAACAATTCTCTGGCACTCAGTAACAATTCTGTGTCTGTGCGAGTAACAATTCTGTGTCTGTGCAAGTAACAATTTTGTGTCTGTGCGAGTAACAATTCTCTGGCACTCAGTAACAATTCTGTCTGTCCCTGAGTAACAATTCTCTGGCACTCAGTAACAATTCTGTCTGTCCCTGAGTAACAATTCTCTGGCACTCAGTAACAATTCTGTCTGTCCCTGAGTATGAATTCTGTGGCCCTGAGTAACAATTCTGTGTCTGTGCGAGTAACAATTCTGTGTCTGTGCAAGTAACAATTTTGTGTCTGTGCGAGTAACAATTCTCTGGCACTCAGTAACAATTCTGTCTGTCCCTGAGTAACAATTCTCTGGCACTCAGTAACAATTCTGTCTGTCCCTGAGTAACAATTCTCTGGCACTCAGTAACAATTCTGTCTGTCCCTGAGTATGAATTCTGTGGCCCTGAGTAACAATTCTGTGTCTGTGCGAGTAACAATTCTGTGTCTGTGCAAGTAACAATTTTGTGTCTGTGCGAGTAACAATTCTCTGGCACTCAGTAACAATTCTGTCTGTCCCTGAGTAACAATTCTCTGGCACTCAGTAACAATTCTGTCTGTCCCTGAGTAACAATTCTCTGGCACTCAGTAACAATTCTGTCTGTCCCTGAGTAACAATTCTCTGGCACTCAGTAACAATTCTGTCTGTCCCTGAGTAACAATTCTGTCTGTCCCTGAGTATGAATTCTGTGGCCCTGAGTAAGAATTCTCTGGCACTCAGTAACAATTCTGTCTGTCCCTGAGTAACAATTCTCTGGCACTCAGTAACAATTCTGTCTGTCCCTGAGTAAAAATTCTGTGGCCCTAATAACGTTTCTGTGGCCCTAAGTAACAATTCTCTGGCACTGAGTGAAAATTCTGTCTGTCCCTGAGTATGAATTCTGTGGCCCTAACTAGCGTTTCTTTGTCCCTAAATAACGATTCTGTGGCCCTCATTAACAAGTCTGTGTCCCTGAGTAATGGTTCTCTGTCCCTAAGTAACTTCTCTCTGTCCCCAATTCTCGTTTCTGTGGCCCTAACTCTGTCCCTGTCCCTAGTACAGAGCGGTCTGCCTCTGTTCAATGACTGCAGGCAAATGAAGATTTCCAAAATGGCCGCTATATATACCTCGACCATTACACAGTGCTGGCTGCTGATTGGCTGATGCGATCACATGTCGTTGAGGAATGCATTATGGGGCAGCGCGCCTTGTCTGCGCGCCTTCCCCGACATCCCCGCTCCGTCGCCGCACATGTCAGCCGCCATTTTCGGAAAAATTTCGATTCGCGCGTCCGAATTAGGCTGTTTTTCGGATTCGGCACGAATCAAAATTTTTCCGATATTCGACTCGAATTCCACTTCGGATACTTCGATTCGCTCATCTCTACTATTTATTACATTCTAAGAATTCTTTTGCCATCATAAGAACGCCAATGTCAATAAAGCCCGCGCTTGTGCGCCATCTAGCGAACATATCCGGTATTGCACCTAAAAATGTGCCAGTGATAGCAAAGTAGTCAATAGACGCTCGTCAATGAGCTTGCTAGACGCTGGTCAGACGACTGATTGATTGACCGGAGTCTGCCTGAATGGTCAGTCTCTGCTATTACACTCACATCTTAGTGAATCAGGGCCATAGTGTCAGGGGTAATAGGGTAGCCTTCTCTCCATGCATTTCCTCCTATGACTTAGGTAGGGGCAGTTCATACATTACCACTCTCACTGCCCATGTGTATGGCCCTTCAAGGTGTGCACTCAACCTTTTGAGAGAAAGATTCACCAATGCTTCATCGCTCAGGCTGCATCTCTCAAGTCAGACTTGTAGCCCTTGCAAGTTCTGCCAAGCCCCTGTCAAAGTTAGGATTCTGACATACTCATACAATGAAATAGATGGTACATCATCCATTCTCACATCAGTATCATCAGTTATTACTCTGAAACTATTCAGCAAAACTTGTGCTGGAGTGGGAATGTCTATCAGACATGTAGTTAAAAAAAAAGTAGGATTGAGCATATCCGACAAACAAAAATTGGCAGCATTCATCACTGTCCTAGCTGTATAAACCCGTACATTCTCGGATTGCTTTAACAGTTCACATGGATGTCCGGGTCTGGATAGGGGATTATTCTCTTGGGGTTGCGGGCAAATATACATCAAGTCCTGAGGGTGATAACATGTCCTAATCACCCAAATCGGGAGAAACACTACCAGTGTGAGACAACCTATTAAAAAGAAGATTTTCCAAGAGGTTTGTGGATGCAAAATCATCGATATCAGTCTCTCTATCAAAAACTTCACTCTCTAACATGTTAGAAGAAATGAAGGGGGGGGTGATCAGTGCAAAACTGTTCCAAGTCCTGGGATATACGGTGTGAACATCGATCAGGTGGGTATACAGGGTGAAGACCTGTCATCAGTATGGAGTAGTCAGCGTGCCGCTGGAGCAGCGTGCTGGCTGGAGGGGCAGAGCTGTAGAGCCGGCCGGCGTGCATGTCCTCACTCAGAACCGGGTGGAATGCAGTGGCGGCGTGTCCGTGATGACGTCAGATACCCAAGGTGCACTGCAACGCATTTCAGAGCATGTGCTGGCCGGGAAAGGCGGACGTGCTCTCCTTTATCAAGCAGGGGGAGGTGGAAGAATGATGTTCTATTTATATGGAGATGGGGGCTAATTATCGCTTAATTAGCCAATCAAATGGGAACACATGTAATTAGAACAGTAATTGAAACCATTGTCGTTGTTGTAAGCTGACGAGTGAATTGAAATGTAAGTTGAAGGAAAGTCACGGCTACCGAGAAAAATGGCAAAAAAGGAAAAAATGGAAAAAAGGGGGAAAAACAAATGTGGAAAATAAATGGATGAAACAAATTAAAAAAATGTGAGAAAAAAGGAAAAAAGAAAAGGATGGTAAAAATCAAAATCAAAAATGAAGCCTGATGCAACTAATGATGACTATAAAATGTAATTAAAATTATAATTAAAATTTGAATAAAAAAAGGGTTGTGAAACATGATGCAAAATCATTTTGTGTGAGTGTACATGATGACAGAAATCCAAGGTAATGTGTAAAATGGAGGATAAAAAGTAATGAATGTTAATAAAAAAATTAAAAATATATTAAAAAAAAGGAAAAATAAGGAAAAAATGGATGAATAGAAAATAAATGAACATAGTTGAGAATATAATGATGTTGAAAATAAAAAATGTATTAAGTTGATGCACTAGAATTAAAAACATGGTTAGAAAAATAAATAAAATTCTAATATTAAAAAAAATTAAAAAAAAAAAAAAAAATATATATATATATATATATATATATATAAAATCAAAATTAGAAATAAAAATAAAATATAATAATAAATAGGAATAAAAATAGAGAATGGCGTGAAATATGGGGATCGCCTTGCAACAGTGGTACATCAATATCGGATAACAGTGGTACACAGATAATAAATCACATTGGTATGACAAATAATGCATATGGCTGGAAATAGTGTGATGTTAATCTGATTAAAGTGATGTAGAACCTAATAAGAGTGGTAAGCGTAATAATTGAAACAAAATAAATGGAAATAACAATCATATAATAGTAATAATGGGGACGATAAAAAGTGGTCTATGTATAATCAACAAGTTTTGCACAGAGCTTTTTTACATCTGTACATACCTACAATGGGTACGAGGCTAAGTGTGTTGGATGTGTTGGGGGGTTGTATTTGCTAGGGGCAAGTCTATTCTTAAGATTGCTGGCTCTGCGGTAAGTGTATTTTGGTTTCTGGTCAAGAATGTCTATTAGGTGAGGGTCTTGTAATAAAATTGGCCAGTGCCTGTTTATGATGGATTCCATTTTGTGGAAGTTTTTATGAAATTTGGTTATGAATCTGACTTGGTTTAAAGGTTCTGTACTGTTGTGTGTTGGGGGTCTGCCCTCTCGGTAGGAGTAGGCATCATCTACCAGATTGTGTGGATATCCTTTGTCTTGAAATTTTGTGATGAGAATGTCACTTTGGAGACTATAAACTGAGTCTGTGGTGCAGTTTTGCCTAAGGAGACACAATTGGCCTTTCGGTATATTCTGGATCCATTTGGGGTGGTGACAGCTGTTGAAGTGGAGGTATGAGTTGCCAGATACGAGTTTAAAATGATTCTTTGTGTATATTTTGAGATTGTCGTGGTATAGTTCAAGATCAAGGAATACTAACTTGTCTTTGTGGTGAATGGAGGTGAAGGATAGACCAAAAGGATTGGAATTACAATGGGTTACAAACTGGTCTGTGTGCTATAGGGCCATCCCAAATGACGAATGGGGTTATCACGCTATATGTATTTGTCCTCCCAGAAGCTCATAGTTAGGTTGGCATATGAGGGTGCAAAATTGGCTCCCATAGCCCTGTGTTTGTAGGTAAAAGTCGTTATTGAATGTGAAATAATTGTGTTTGAGGCAAAAGCTGGTTGTGTCTATTATGAAGGATGATTGTCTGGGATTGAGTGAGGGATCCAAGGATAGATAGTGCTGGATGGCAGTAATGCCTACGTCATGAGGTATTGAGGTGTACAATGAACAGACATCCAGTGAGACCCAACAATAGTCGGGTTCCCAGGTATGTTTTTAACAATTCTAACAAGTGGCCATGAATATTTGGGCCTGTGCTAGTGGTTGTAGGAAGTGATCAATGTATTGAGAAAACCCACTGGTAATGCTTCCTGTGGCCGCTACAATTGGTCTCCCAGGTGGGTTATTGAGGATTTTCTGCACTTTGGGTAGAAAGTAGAAGTAAGGGGTGTTGTAGAAGTCCCTGGATAAAAAAGGAAGCTTCCTGTTTGGTGATGACTCCCTCAAGTAAAGCTGTGCTTGTTAGTTGTAGGGCTTCTTGTTTAAATTCAGGTAGCGGGTCTTTGGTTAATTTGACATGAGTGGATTTGTCAGAGAGAAGTCTGTGGGCTTCTCCTATATAGTCAGTTGTGTTGAGAAGTACAATACCACCACCTTTTTCAGCCAGTTTAATGATGATATTCTTATTGTCGGACAGGGTAGTAATTGATTCTTTTTCAGCTTTATGTAGGTTTGAAGAGGAATGTTGATGGCTGGGGTTACATAATTTAATGAACTCTGAGTAAACTACTTTATAAAAACTTTCTAGATAGGGGCCCTTGGAATGTGTGGGATTGAATAATGATTTGGGCCTAAGCAAGGTGTGAACAATGGGTGGAGGGTTGGTAAATTGTGAAGAAAGCTGAGTTAGAGCAAATTTTGGAGACGGAAAGTCCTCATGGTGGGATTCAGTGAATAGTTGTTCTAGTTGGTCTAAAGCGTGTGAATCAGATGGAGTTGGGAGATTGGTATCTTCCATGTCGGATGAGGTGTCAGTGTGTTGGTTTTTAAGGATTGGATGTGAAAGAATCTCTTAAGGGTAAGGTTACGAAAAAATTTGTTCAGGTTTTTGAATAGTGTGAACAGGTTCAGTGGGGAGGTGGGGGCAAAGTTTAGACCACGATTCAATAGAATCCAGGACTTTCTTTACCCTTGACGCATGGATCCAGGCCTGAGAATCGGCTGTCAAAACTGCTTTACATGTCACAGCTGTTATCACTGTGGGCTCTCCATAAAGTAGGTCTAGGAACTTGTGTTTATGCAGGGCTTTAACAACCACATGGTCTCCTGGTTTAACAGGATGTGTTGGTCCCTGTGAGGGAAGCGGAAAAGAAAGAGATACATCACCGTAGATGCCATTCAAAAGCCTTATAAGATTTTTCACATATGTTTCTTGGATCAGCTCTAGGTCCACAGGCATAATCATAATTGGACAATTTAGTGGTTTTGTTTGGTGTCATCCAAATTTCAGCCAGTACTGTGAGCAGATAAGCTTCCCATTTAACAAATGTACCTCCAGTGGCTTTCCTCAGCTTATCCTTAATCGTCTTGTTCATTCTTTCTACCATTCCTGAACTCTAAGGGTGGTAAAGGATATTAAATTTCCACTGAAAAAACATTAATTTAGCTACCTGTTGGGTTACTTTGGATGTGAAAGCCGGGCCTTTGTCTGAATCAATCACCAGAGGGCATCCCAATCTCAGGATAATTTATTTACACAAAATCTTGGCCACCATTGAAGCATCCTCTTTGTTGGTGGCAAATACCTCCGGCCACTTACTGAATTTGTCTGCTATACCCAGCAGATACTTACCTCTCTCTTGTTGTTGGGCATGTGTGAAAAATCAATCTGCAACTCCTAAACGGATCCTTTGATGGAGGAAGATGGTCATGTTGACCATGTTGTTGTCCTGTATTATTACTCCTTAAAAAAATAACACATCTTCCTAACTGATCTTGCACCTGCTGTGTTAAGTTTTGTATGCAAAAACGCTTTTTTATTTCCTGCAAAGTTACCTGCCGTCCTCTGCTCTACGCCATAAAACTGTGTAATAAGTACCGGAGCACTGTGTTGAGGTATCCCTATTATCCCCTCTTTGGACATTAGACCATTCTGGTCCAATGTCAAACCTTTATCTTTCCAATATTGAATATCCTCTATAGTGGCATTGTACTGTAATTCTTTGAGCAACTATTGTTGTTCTGGGAGCATGGGCGGCTCTAACATTGTTAAAGTAAGGTTGGCAGATTCCTGTAACAGCTGTGAGGCAGCTTCCTTGGCCGTACGGTCAGCTAATGCATTGCCCAGAGCAATGGGGTCATGTGAACATGTGTGGACTCTACATTTTATAATGGCAATAGTATGGGGTTTGTGTATAGCTTCCAAAAGATCATTTACTAAGGATGCATGAGAAATACCTTTATCATCAGTGGTAACAAACCCCCTGTGCTGCCAAATCTTGCACTACACCAAATGCATACTTAGAGTCTGTGTAAATGTTAACATCCTTTCCCTCAAACAACTCACAAGCATGAGTAAGAGTTATGAGCTCAGCAGCTTGCGCTGAAGGATAAGAGAGGGGCTTTGCTTCTCACACTCTGGAAGTTGGACAACTGCGTAGCCTGACAAATATGTATTGTCATTAGGTCTTGTACAAGAACCGTCTACAAAAATGTCAGTGCCCCCTTCAACTGGTTCTTGTAATATGTCAGCTCTGGAGGTAGCATCTTCATGTATGATTGAGACACAATCATGTTCCTTAGGCGGAATATCGGACTCTGATTTCAAACCTAGCATGATGTTTAGAAGGGCAATTGGTCCTAAACTTGGATAAGAATATTTAATAGATAAATTGACAGTGGAAGTGAGAATAACCTCATACCCACTAGCTCTCTGGGCCAGCATATGTTGTGTGTTAAGATTCTTCAAAATTTGTAATACATGATGTGTGGTATGCAAAATGATGCTATGTCCCAATAGAATAGCCATAGATGCCTCCACTCCCATTGCACACACAAGCTCTCAGACATGCTGGCATGCCTTGCAGCGGCACAGAGACTACTTTGGAAAAATAGGCTACATTGCCCCTCCATGTCCCTGGGTGAATACCACCGCCATGGGTTTTTAAACTGTCTCTAGCATACACATGAAATGGAACAGTATAAGAAGGTAAGCCTAAAGCAGAAGAGGAAACTAAGGAGGACTTCAAGGTTTTGTAGCCATCACTTAACTCCTGGGTCCACAGTATTTGGTCAGGTGCCTCAACCTTAGGAGATTGCCTTAATATGTTGTCATAATGTGAACAGTGAGGTATCCAGTAGTTAACCATACCAAAGAAGGACAGTATATCCTTCTTAGTCACTGGGCAAGGCAGAACCAACCCAGAATGACTTGGATCTTTTTTTTCTTACTCACAGTGCATATACCCTTTGTCAGAGTGAAACCCAGATATTCAACAGATTCTTTGCAAAATTGAATCTTATGCCACCTTGTGTCCTTTATCACCCAAATAAGCTTACAGAGACAAACTATTCTGCCTACATGCCTCTCTGCTCGGGCTGCACACAAAGGGATCATCACAGTACTTTAAAAGTACCGAACCATGACATGGAATCCATTCTTTCAGGCACTCATGGAGCGACATAGAATATAACGCTAGGCAATTGATGTAGCCCATAGGCATACAACGCCAGGTTAGTTAGCAATCATCAAACGTTAAGGCCAATAGTAGTTGTGTCTCTTTGTCAACAGGGATGGAAAAAAAAACCTTACTTAAATTGAGGATGGTATAATATTGCTTGGTGCAGGGAATAGAGGTCACCAATGATGATACATCTGGTACAATAGGCGCTACAGACACTACAAGACCATTAACTGCTCTTAAATCCTGATTAAATCTGTATGATCCATCAGACTTTTCAATGAGATTAACTGGGGTGTTTGTAAGATGATATCACAGGGGCCAGAATTCCCACTTGCAAAAATTTTTCAATCATGGGTCAAATACCTTCCAGCTGTTCTTTGGCCAAAAGGTATTGCTTCTGAAAAACTGGGTGTGTTAGGCTTCAATGTGGCTTTGTATGGTGTACAAGGTATGAATCTCACATCCAACTTATCCCTTGCCCATTCTTTGGGATATACCCCTTCCAATTTCTCAATGGCAATAAAGCAATATGGTGATTCCATATAAGTACCTCCTTCAAGACTTACTGTAATGACACTTTCTAATTTTCCCAATAAATCTCTGCCTAACAAATTGACCTTAAAGGAATGATTTACTGAATGTCTCCTCCGGTTGCATGACAATAAATAATCCTCATCTTTAGGGAGTTGATGATACAGTTGAGTATAATCAGAAAGTGCAGTGGTAGGTGTCAGAGGTGTCAAGAAAAGGATTATTATTCTGCTTAGCTATTGGGGCAGAAGGGGTTTGTATTGTATTGGGTGCTTGTATCCTGGAGCATATTTCAGCCAATTTAATGTTCACCCTTATAAGACATATCCCACTTAGGATCTGGATCAAAGTATGGAAAAGAAGTCTTGTCACCTAAACATAGACCCTTTATCATGTCCGTATGAAAATCACCATTGTCCCCATCCCTGGAAAAAGGACTGGCACTACCCATAGTTTCAGTCCACCCATGGGTTAACATAATAATAATCCCAAGGTGATACTCTGCAACATATTCTTTGCAAGGCGCATTAATTAGTGTTTTTTCTAGAGCTTATCCCTTTTATTTAGTTAATTTCCTTAACAATTTCCTTTCTCCTAATACTTTACGCAGTGGCTTAGGAGGATCTGGGTACTTCCCCTTACCCTGGGGTTACCCATCGTCACTTAAAGCAAAGAAGCAATGTTATGTGAGCAGGCCTATGTACCATTGACTGTGCAGTGCTTCTCTGGGCAGGGTGAAGCTGTCATGCACTAACGTCCAACACCAACAAATACTTCTCAGCTGCACACGCGTGTCACGGGTTAAGGCTGCACATTCAAAAATACCCCTATTCTGACTCTTTCAGACTGTCACCGTGCTTTCACCTGTCCCAGGTCAGTGAAAAGAACCCTCACTGAACAGACGGTGCATTTTACAGTTGTCCAGAGACGTATAATACATCTACTTAACAATTTCTCTAGTTGCAAAAGTATATAAGCAACTTCACACACCATTCTGATTGGACGGAGGCACATATACAAATCTCTTGTAAATCAGCCAAGTTTTTTTTTTTTAATTTTGTTAATCCCACGAGCTCCCAAAGCTGTAGAGGACAACTGCTTGTGCTACCGCAGCGGAGAGGCTTGTTTGAGATAGGAGGCAACCGGGGCAAAAAAAGACAAAATGTTCACCTACATACGATGGCCGGACGTATCCCACTTCTGACACCAGTTCTGTTAGGACAACTCAATTTCGTGCACCCTTCATACAATCATGCCAGATACAAAGTACTTTGGGAATAATGCAATTCAGATACTGAGGTGTGAAAAGCAGAGTTCAAAGTCTTTTATTATTGTTTGTTTGAGTTTAAATACAAAGATAACACCGACTACTTCGGGCGGTACTCATAAAGCACCAATCAGAATACATTATAGATGTTACAATAAATCACCATATGGTGCATAATAGAAATATAGCAAACAAGATCATAAATTCTGCAAATCTTCATGGCTCCATTCCCCAGAGAACATCCTGTATATGGGAATAAAAGTTGATTAATAAGCACAAAGCAGACTATTAACCCTTTCAGCAGTAATTACATCTTTTTTTTCTCTGGTATATGCCAAGGTTTTTTGTTCAAGAAAATCACAATTTTTTCACCTATTTCTCTCTGCTGCACTCAGTTGTGTGGCCATACACATAGCAAATGCAACGAAGACTAACCATAACATTAAAAAAGCTCATGTTATACTTTTCACTACTAAACCAACCTGGGGGAATATTATCTTAAATGACACAAGACATTTATTTCTCAAGTCCACAATCCCAAACTGTATAGTAACTTTGTGTAAAAATTTTACCTTGTCACAAAATTTGGAAAACCAGCTGTTAAAATCATCCTGAGGTACAGTTTTACCTTGAGATGACTAACATTTTTATCTCATAATGTGGAGTCACCTTTACAAGATAACTCATGGTTACATCCAGGGGCTGACTGACCATTTGGAAACTTGGGCACTGCCCGAGGGCTCGGGGTTAGTAGGGGGCCCCATGAGATGCCCCTGGTACCTTTTTTCATAGGCTTTTTTGAGTTTGGGCAAGGTCACAGGGGCCCCATGATCCCCTATTGCCCGGGGGCCCCATGAGTTCTCAGTCCACCCTTGGTTACAACAATACTGCTAATGTCATAAACTGCTCTCACATGGTAACCCTGTAGCGCAACAATCTTTCCTAAAATTAACTGAGACAAGCCAAACCACAAAACGTGATGTATTCAAGTTCTCTTTCTTCTTATTAACCTGCGCATAAGATGAAATATTTGCAGTTTTGGCTGCTATGCTTCACTCTTCTCCATTAGCTAAAATCCTTACATCTGGGGCAAAATAATTGAAGAAATGACAAGCCTGTACTCTTAAAAGAGAGTCCTCCTTAGGAATCAGCTGAGTGGTCCGACAGAACTTTTGCTGTTTGGCCATATCCTGAGCTTTAGGGGCGTTTGGTGGCATTTGCTCTATCAAACATCCTATAATGTATTGCCAAAGGCAAAGTTTTTCACCTGAGCTCTAATTTTTTTGATTGAAAAATATACTTTATTACAGAAGTATAATAAAACATGATATACGTAATCGGGGTACATCTCACCCTATACTGCGACGCAGCGCACCACATTGCAATATAGTTCCAGGCATACGATAAATACATTCAATAAATACATTCACTCAGTGGTATGATGCTTGACGTGATGTGCGTGGCGAACGAATCCCCAGACCAACACGTCATGCTTAACGCTGCTTACCCCGAGATCATAGCATGCTTAGAAAAAAAACATTTCCTACCATTACAAAATCATGCAAGATACGATTATTACAATATACAATAAGCATCGGGTGTGAGGGGGGGGGGGAGGGGAAAAAAGGGGTCACAGGCCCGAAGCTTTATTGAAGGGACAAAGACACGCAAGGGGGAGTAGGGGGAAGGGGAGATCTTCAGACGTCCTCTTCCTCCTTTAAAGTCCATCAAGGTATAGTCCCTGAGCAGACTGAGGATCAGTCTGCGGCAGTCCTCAATGGACATCGTCTCCCGCTGGTGGATGAGGTGCTTCCTGGCGCACCATAAAGCGTCCTTAAAACAACACAGCACCCGGGCGAAGCCTAACTATGGCGGCGGTGGGGAGCTCGCGGTAGGAGCTCCCGCCTGGAGCCCCTCCAACCGATCCCCCTTTGACCCACAAAATCCCCCTGAAGGTATGGAGCCCTAGAAGCCAGAGACCTACCTCGGTCTGGTGGGTTCCTTCGGCCGAGTGGCGGCCCGCGGGAGGAAGAGCCAGGTATTGGAGACCAGCAGAGAGCGGCAGGGAAGCTGACTGTGGTTGCCGGGAAACAGGGAGGCGCGGCCAGGACATGTGACCGACCGCAGTGCATCCCTGGGAGGAGAGGAAGCCGGCCGGTCTGCCGGCTGGATACGGAAAGCCATCGTTGGAGCCCTGTGGGGGTGAACTGAGAAGAACTCCCTTCCAAACAAGGAAGTGGGGGGGAAAGTACTGGAGGGTCCCCCTGAGAGCAAGAGAGCCAATCCACCGGAGGAGCTGGAGAAATGGAGACATCCCATGAGAGGCGCAGGGAGGGTGAGTGACTCCGGCTGTGGCCTCCAAAATAAAAAAAAAATAAAACTGTGATGATATGGGAGAAACTGTGTCAAGCTGAAGGAAGGCAGAGATTGAGAGAAAAGAGGGGACCCCCAGGGAATATAAAGAAGGAGAAGAATATAAGGTGCTGGCAAAGAAACACACAGAAAAGTTAACAGGGCTGGGATCTCCAGTCCTATATCACATAGATTTTTCCTTTTTTATTTTTTTTTTGTTCTTCTTCTGTGTGAAATACTAGTTTATGAGTGAAAAATAAAAGAACCAGAAGAAATGAAGAACAAAAGTGCAAAAGGAACTGGCCCTAAAGGGACCCAAACGGGTACAATTAAAAAGTACACATCCCAGGGAAACGGGACCCCGGAAAGGCCCCAGAGCAGAAATGACAAAGGAGAATCAGAATTAAGTATGCAAAGTAGCCCCAAGCAATTAATGGATCTGGACAGCAGTAATCAACAAATATCAGAGATAGAAAAAGATTTACAAATCCCAAATAAAAAAGAGATGACAGAAATGTTTAAAGAACTGGAGAGAACAATAAAGCAAGAAATGGTAAATATTCGGAGTGATCTGGGGCAGTTGTTGTTAAGAGTGGAGGAAACGGAGCAGAAAGTTAAAAATCAGACCCAGATCATATCCGAATTAGAAAAGAAGATAACTAACATGGAAAAAGTTCAGGAAAAATTGCAGTACAAGGCCGAAATTCAAGAGAATAGAGAAAGAAGGAGAAATATAAGGATAAGAGGGGTACCGGAAAGCCTAAAAGGAGAACTAATGGAAGAGGCGGTTGGCAAATTACTGAACTTTATAACGGGAAACTCTGATATGGAAAGAATTAATATAGAAGGAATCTCCAGAAATGGGAAAATCCAGGGGAACCAGGAGAAGGATAGGCCGAGAGACATACTTGTTAAATTTTATGATCTGTAGCAAAGGGAAAGAATTTGGAGGAAAATTAAAGGAAAATCAGTAATAAAATACAGAGAAATGGACATTCAAATATACGCGGACTTGTCATCGGAGACTCTCTGGAGGAGGAGAGCTCTGAGGCCTTTGCTGGAGCAGATGAGAAAACAGAAGGTGCAATATAGATGGGGGGTACCGGAGTGTTTAATAGGATGGAAAAACGGAACAACAGCCCATTTGAGGTTCCCAGAGGCCGGGAAAGTATTTAATGAGAACCTTAAGAAAGAAGAAAAATAGAAATTATATTGAGAAAATAAGAAACCCCAAGGGGGAATTTCTACACTCAACCAAGGATATTGCCAGAATATTTAAAGAGTATTATAATGAGTTGTATAATATCATACCCCAGGATAAGTTTAAGAAAATGGAAATAGTAAATAGGGGGAAAAGAAAGATATACCTAGAGGAAGCAGGTCTACCGAAATTAAGAGAAATACAACTGAACTCTTTAGAGGAAGAAATAACTTCAGAGGAAATAAAAATAGCGTTAAAAAGCATGGCGGGAGGGAAGAGTCCAGGTCCAGACGGATATACAGTTAAATACTATAAAAAATATATAGAGCTTTTAATACCCAAGATGAAGAGTTATATGAATGCCTTGGGGAATGGGATGGAGATGAGGGGAGAATCGTTACAGGCTAATATAGTATTGATTCAGAAGGAAGATAAAGATCCCTCGCAATGTGCGAGTTATCGACCAATAGCGCTATTGAATGTAGACACTAAAATATTTGCAAAGGTGTTGGCAAATAGACTAAAAGAACTGATGCCGGAGTGGATACATAGAGATCAAGTGGGGTTTGTTCCAGGAAGAGAGGGTAGAGACAACGCTCTGAGATCACTGCTGCTTATACAAGAGGGTAAGAAAGGGAAAACCCCAATGATACTGATGTCGATAGATGCCGAGAAGGCATTCGACAGAGTAAGCTGGGGTTTTATGGACACCCTGGAAGCGTTAGGAATGGGAGATAGAATAAGAGGGTGGATTGGAGAGTTATATAGAGGGCCTACCGCCACCATAATGGTAAATGGAGGAAGATCAGAGTATTTTAAGATGTCAAATGGTACAAGACAGGGATGTCCATTGTCTCCACTGTTGTATGTTTTATCACTGGAGCCCTTGCTGTCTAGGATTAGGAAGAATATAGACATAAAAGGAATAAAGATAGGAGATAGAGAAAATAAGGTAGCGGCGTATGCGGACGATTTGATGTTCTATGTAGGAAATCCCAGAACATCACTTCCAAATCTAATGAAAGCATTGAGAGAGTATGGAGAACTGTCGAATCTGAAAATAAACCCGACAAAGACTGAAATTTTAAATATCAACCTTAAAAATGGTGAAAAGGAAAAACTAAGAGGAATTCCCTTTCCTTTGGAGAGATAAAGATTTAAAATATTTAGGAATAAAATTATCAGCCTCAACCACGAACTTATATAAAGCCAATTATATAGCACTATTAAATGAGATAAAGGCGGAGCTGAGGAGGGTGGGAAATGGAAATCCATCGTGGATGGCACGCATAAACCTGATAAAGATGATAATTGTCCCTAAAGTATTATACAAATTTCAAATGATCCCAATTAAACTCCCAGTGACATATTTTAAAGAACTTGGGAAAATGATGATAAAATATATATGGAGAAATAAAAAACCTAGAATAGGTTACGAGATGTTGACTAGAAGTAAAGAGAGAGGAGGATTGGGAGTACCAGATTTCAGGAGATATTATAGAGCGGGGATTATTGCGAGAATTTTTGACTGGATCCATAATCCGGAGAAAAGTTGGGTTAAAATTGAAAAAGCAGGGGGGCGTGTCCAAGATGGCGACCGGAGCGGCCGCATAATCCGGAGCTCCGGCGCCGATTTTCGGAATCCGCTGCCATCCGTGCAGCAGCGGATCACAGTGGAGCAGAGGAGGGCCCTGGTGTCATTCCGGATACCTGGGAGGTGGAATCCGGGCGACATTTCCGCCCCTCGTGGCGGCGGACATCCGCGGCCTAGTGCGGCCGCGCGGGCCGGGGCTCCGGCGTCTTCCATCCACACCCGCTGCCATCTGGGCTGTGGGGGATCATCCGAGGACGTCTGCAGCGTCCTCTGTATCACAGAGGCTGGGAGAGGGACGCCGCTGTGTATTGCTGCTCCCCGCGGCGGCGGCGACGGTTGCGGCCTACACCTTCTGCCAGAGGCCTCCTTTCACCTGGACACAGTGAGTGGGGGGTACAGGCGGCATCCTGTCACTATGATCTCCCCACAGTGCTTTGGGGAGTGGGCCACATATTAATAGCCCCAGAATCCACCATCCTCTGTGACTGTGGCCCTTACTGTGCTCAGAGGCCTACTGGGGCCTTGATACTGCCCCAGAGGGTGTCTCCCTGCGGGGCCCTGTGCTCAGAATTGGAGGTCCTCTGCTTCCTGCTTCCCATCCGTCCCTCTCATGTCCTGAGTTGGGATCCAGTGCCATCATCTTGCTCCAACGTGAATTTTTTGCAGGATTGCTGCGACTTATGTTCTATCTACCCTCTCAAGGCTTGCTGAATATTTTTACAATATAATGTTATCGCATATGGATCTGACAGCATCCATGTAACTACAACCCTGAACCTATTTTGGGCGCTATAGGTCCCCTGGGGTTATAATCTTCACTCACTTTCCAATTTTCAGTTGATCACCCCCGGGAGATTACTTGTATGCCGTCCACCAAGAAAAAAAAGGGACAAGCTCAGAAGTCCCTCACAACATACCTACTTAAGGCTCACAAGATTTGCGGCATGTCTCCAGTCAATGCAGAGCAAGCATCCCTGTCCGATCCCGCACGGGATACCACCGCCCCCTTATCGGCCTTAGTCAGCGAAAATACACAGCATCTCACAAAAGGGGACTTGGAGTCCTGCTTGGAATCTATGTACGCCAAACTAGCTGCCAAATTTCAATCAGAATTGCATAAAAGCACTAATGTTCTCTCTCAGGAAATAGCCACGCTGGGCTCTAGGACAGACCGCTTGGAAACCAAACACGATGAACTTAGCCTGGCCTATGGTGAACTTTCCAGAGAGCATGATCATTTACAAACGGCTTTTTCACAACTGCAGGCGCAGGTCGAGGATCTTGACAATCGCAATCGCAGGAATAATCTGCGAATCAGGGGAATCCCGGAGTCTATGTCAGATCTTTCATTAATTATAACCAAATTGTTCAAGTCACTCCTCCCAGATCGTGACCCTGGATCTTTTGCTTGTGACCGCATCCACAGAGCCCTACGCCCTAAACCTCCTGCTGACAAGCCGCCTAGGGATATTGTCTTGTGCATGAAGGATTTTCTGACCAAGGAAGAAATCCTCAGAGCTGCTCGCAATACTCCAACAATCTCCTTTGAGGGCTCGGTTTTACAAATCTATCCTGATGTTTCCCCGGCCACGTTGGAAAAACGTAGAAAGATGAAAGAAGTTACAACTGCCCTGTTCTCAGCTCGTATCCGCTACAAGTGGGGCTTCCCTTTTAAGCTGATAGTTCCACACAATGGGAGCACATATATAGCTACATCCCCTCCCGAAGGTAGAGCAATCTTGGCCAAATTGGGCTTGGCGGATGCCCCATCACCTCAACGTCCACCCTCCACCCCTCGTATTTCTCCCATTTGGCATACCCCTTCCCCACGGAGGGATAGAAGGAGAGTCAGACAAGAACCGGGTTGACGTGTCCACTCTCACTTGCCTAATACTCATTGTCTTGATAGTCTTTGGTTTGGTCTATTGTTTTTTTATGACTTTACTAACATTTGGGACACAGGGATTTTGCTCTCTATTTTTTACATTGTCAGGTTGTGTATTTCTGTGGTTGTTGCTGTGCTATTTTTGCAATACTGAATATTTTGTATGCCTTGCATTGATAACTGTACGGGTTAAGGTATAACAAGGGTCATTGGACCCTCCTAATTGCGCCCATTAATTCATGGTTGTACTACTCTTTGACACGTTACCCCACCCTGCCTCCTGACATGGCCGGAGGTGTCGCCGCCCGATTGCGGGGTGGCAGCTCTGTTTTCCATGTTCTAAGGAGACAGGGTTTGGGCCCATGTGGCCCCTTAATGTTTGAACTTTTTGTTTTATCAGGTATGACGACTTTTCTGCCTGATCCACGTTCTTCAGTTACCCTTTCAAATATAGAAGATGTTAAAGCTTCTTCTCCATTGTGTTTTGCTTTTTCTTTTCTTAAAACTTTAGTGCATGTGGATGGTATTATGTCGGTCTGTGGACGTCACGACCCCTATGTTGGGGTCTGGAGGTCCCCTAGGCTGGTTCTGCCACCTGTATGTCTGTCTGATGCAGACTTGCGGGTTTCTATGTCTAGTCAAATAACTTTAGGGGATATCCTTGTAATGTGTACTTTTATGGTGATAGTGGCAAGCTCTGTTTATTATGGTAATGCAATGTATTTCACATAATGTCCAGGGTTTCAATTCGCCAAATAAGCGCAAAACAGCCTTTCTTCAATATAAAAGATTAGGAGCAAAAATCATCTTATTACAGGAAACACATTTTGCAGCCGCAAAACACCCGACCTTTTTTCATAGATCCTATAGAAAGGGGTATTATACCCTACATTCCTCCAAGAGTAGGGGAGTGGCCATTTTTCTACATAACTCATTTCCTTTTGAGGTTCAACAAGTGTATCGTGATCCAGACAGTAGGTTAATTATTCTTAAGGGCACCCTTTCAGGTCGAGAACTTACAATTGCTAATGTCTATGCACCAAATTCGGCACAGGCTACCTTTTTTTCTAAATTTTTTGGTGCTCTGGATAAATTTTTGTCCCCCATCTATTGGTGGGTGGTGATTTTAATCTGGTGGCAAATCCTCTTTTGGACCGTAGCTCCGCCTCGCACACTTCCCAAGCTTTCCCAAAATCCCTTACTAAGAAACTAGATACTGTCAGGGATCCTACAGCGGTAGCCTCTAGCACTCCACAGACCGGATTCCCCCAAGGCGCGGAATCTAAGTCCCTACCTGCTTGTTCACCAGGGCCCCTGATGGTGGGGATGGACTTGGAGCAGGCCGAGACCAGGTCGCGGCCCTTGAGTTCACCCAGCCGTGGTAGAAGCACCGTTGGAGGTGTATAGCAGGTGAGAGTCTGATGTGAGGAGGTCACAAGAGCAGCGTCAGGCAGGCTGGGTCGGTAACAATGGTGGCAGCGTGGTACAATGTCAGCAGGCAGAGGAATAAACTGGTCACAAGCCGGGTTCGTTAACAGGAGATCAGAATGTGCAGGGTTAAGCAGGAGAATGGTCAGACAAGCCAGGGATCAGAGCAGGAGAAGACAGCAGTATCAGGAACAGGCTGGGTCGGCAACAAGGTATTCAGGAACACTGGATCAAACAGGAACACAGGTAACAGGTAAGACCATACGGCACTTGAGCATTGCAAGAGCTGGGTTTAAATAGGCCGCCCAACTCCTGACAGGCGCTCCTGGGTCCTAGTGCCTGCCCGGCGCCGTCATCGGTGACAGGCGCGCCTGGGTCCTAGTGCCTGCCTGCCTGTATGTCTTGTCAGGATTCTACGCATGTGCAGATTCGATCGCCGAGGCGATCTTCCCATTCCCTGACATTGCCCCCCCCTTACGGGCAGCCTCCGGATGCCCACCCGATTCCTCCTTTGTGGCTGGCTATGACGGAATTCTCGTACTAATCTGGGGGCATGGACATTCTGGGATGGTTCCCACGAATTCTCCTCCGGCCCAAAGCCTTTCCACTTGATCAGGTATTGTACCTGACCACCCCTCTTCCTACAATCCAAAATTGCCTCCACCTCGAATTCCTCCTCCCCGTTGATATCTATAGCTTCTGGAGGTCTAGACCTGCGGTCTAAAAAGGGGTCTGGAACTGCAGGTTTTAATAATGATACGTGGAAGACTGGATGTATTTTGAGGGACTCGGGGAGAGTCAGTTTAAATGCCACTTCATTAACCTTGTGTTCTACTGGGAAAGGTCCCACAAATTTGGGTGCCAATTTTCTGGATGGGCATGTCAGTTTTAGGTTGGCTGTTGACAACCAAACCCGATCCCCAGGGTGTATGACCAATTCTCCCTTCCTCCTCCTGTCACAAAACCTCTTACTGTCTTCTTGGGCCTTAGCCATTGTTTCCTGTAATACCTTGTTATTGGTAGTAAAGAACTCTAAGGTGTCCTGGGCTGCCGGGACTGAGTTCTCAGGAACCAGGTCTGGCAGGAAGGTAGGATGGAACCCATAATTGGCAAAGAATGGGGATTGGTTGGTGGCGGAATGATTCGCATTATTATATGCAAATTCTGCCATTGGTAGAAGTGTCAGCCAGTCATTCTGCAGGAATGATGTGTAGCATCTCAGATATTGCTCGAGAGTCTGATTGGTTCGTTCTGTCTGCCCGTTTGTCTGGGGGTGATATGCTGACGAAAAAGATAACTTAATCTCCAGCCCCTCACATAGCGCTTTCCAGAATTTGGACGTAAATTGCACCCCCCGGTCTGAGACAATCTCTCTTGGCACTCCATGAAGCCTCACAATCTCTCTAATGAACACTTGGGCTGTTTCGGAGGCAGATGGTGTCTTGGCTAGTGGAAGGAAATGGGCCATTTTAGAAAGGCGATCCACTACCACAAAGATCACGGTGTGATCTTGCGAGGGTGGCAATTCTACAATAAAATCTAAGGAGATCATACTCCAGGGACGGTCAGGTATTGGTAAAGGTCTCAATAGGCCCCAGGCCTTGTCTCTGGTAGGTTTATTCCGGTTGCAGATGGGGCAAGATCTCACGTACGCTTCACAATCCTTGGCCATGTTTGGCCACCAAAATGTGCGTCGTGCCAGATCTATAGTCTTATGTATCCCAAAGTGCCCCGCTAGGGGATGGTCATGGCAGTAACCTAACACCAGGGACTGGACCTCCTTGGGTACCATGATTTGTTCCCCCTTCCAGAAGAGTCCCTCCTTATTCAGTAGGGAGACTCCAGGCAGGTCAGAGACCCGGGTGGAAGCAGCCTGCAATTTAGACAACAGCTCAGATTGAAGCAGTAGGAAGCTACCTGCTGGCAGGATGGTGTCTGGCTGGGGGTTCTCTCCAGGGTCCTCAAACATCCGGGAAAGAGCATCTGGCTTAGTGTTTTTTGACCCAGGACGATACGTTATGTGGAGGTTAAACCTTGCAAAAAACAATGCCCATCTGGCCTGGCGTGGACGGAGGCGTTTAGCGGTTTTCAAGTACTCAAGGTTTTTGTGGTCGGTATAGACCAGAATGGGATGTGGGGCCCCCTCTAGCAGATAACGCCATTCCTCCAGAGCGGTCTTAATGGCCAGTAATTCCTGATCCCCAATATCATAATTCCTTTCCGAAGGGGAGAGCTTCCTAGAAAAGAAAGCCACTGGGTGCATCAGCTCCTTGGCCCATACCCTCTGTGATAACACTGCTCCTACAGCCACTTCCGATGCATCTACCTCTAGTATGTAGGGCAATGATGCATCAGAATGGTTCAGAATGGGAGCCGTTGTGAATAGCTTTTTCAATGCCTCAAAAGCTGCCTGTGCTGCTGGGGTCCATTGGAAACGTACTCCCACTTTGGTGAGCTGAGTAATGGGTGCTACCAGGCCTGAAAAGTTCTTTATAAATTTTCTATAAAAATTGGCAAACCCAATAAACCTCTGGACGCCCTTCTTATCCGTGGGGGCAGGCCATTCCAGGATGGCCGAGATCTTTTGAGGGTCCATAGCGATCCCCGTGGTGGAGATAATTAGACCAAGAAATTAGATGCTTTTCTGTTCAAAACAGCATTTCTCAGCTTTAGCGTAGAGTCCATGCTGACGGAGACGTTCTAGCACACTCCTAACATGTCCCCGATGTGCTTCCAAAGAAGAGGAGAATATCAAGATATCGTCCAAGTAGACGATTACAAATATGTCAAGGAAGTCCCTGAAAATGTCATTGACAAAGTGCTGGAAGGTGGCTGGTGCATTACATAACCCGAAAGGCATGACTAGACACTCAAAATGCCCGAACCGAGTGCGAAACGCCGTTTTCCACTCATCCCCCTCACGTATCCTTACCAAGTTATAGGCACCCCTGAGATCCAGTTTAGAAAAAATGGATGCTGATTTTAACCTCTGAAACAACTCTGGAACTAAAGGAAGGGGGTAGCGGTTTTTGACCGTAATCTTGTTGAGGTCCCTGTAGTCAACACAAGGTCTCAGGGATCCGTCCTTTTTCTCGACAAAGAAAATCCCTGCCCTGGCCGGTGATGTGGAAGGGTGGATAAATCCCTTACGGAGGCTCTCATCAATGTATTCTTTTAGTGCCCCTAGTTCTCGCTCAGATAGTGGAAAAATGCGGCCAAAAGGGATTTCTGAACCTGGGAGCAGATCAATGGGGCAATCATATGCTCGATGTGGGGGAAGAACTTCTGCCCCCCGTGGACTAAATACATCCAAGAATTGGTGGTAGGCCGCAGGCACAATTTGGGCTAACTCGGCATCAGGGCTTACAGCCAGTAGGGCCTGTGTATTTAATGATAACTTAGATAAACAATGTTCCTGACAGTATTGTGAGGGAAACTGGACTGACCCGGTCTTCCAGTCAATCTGGGGGTCGTGAGCTCGTAGCCAGGGGAGCCCCAGAATAACTGGAAATAGGGGGGACGCGATGGCGTCCAAATGGAGGAACTCCTGGTGATGTCCCGCCACTGTGGTGTGTATGGGAGGAGTCTCCCGATCTACCGTCCCCGATTTTATTTGAGACCCATCTGCCAAGAAAATATTCAACCCATGTTCTTTGGTGAGTAACGGTATCTGATGCTGGGTAGCAAAACTGAGATCAACAAAGCAGCTACATGCCCCGGAGTCAATAATAGCCGTCACCTGTATGCTTCCTCCTGGGAGCTGAAAAGACACAGGTACAGCCAAGTGAGTGGGGTTACCTGTGCACACAGTAGATATATTAGAGAAAATAGAGGACTTACAGTATTTCTCCGGACAGGAGCGCACCATATGACCCGCTGCTCCGCAGTACAGACACAGGTTGTTTGCCCGACGCCTCTGTCGTTCCTCAGTAGAAAGGGAAGGCCGCATCAAGCCGAGTTGCATAGGTTCGGCTCCCTCTGACGGCTCTGGGCCCCGATTGCCGACACTGACCCTTGGCATGACTGGTACTCTTGGCAGCATCCATGAGGTACTTTGCCCCTGGCTGGACCTCTCCTGTCTCCTTTCCCGCAGTCTGCGATCGATTTGGATCGCACGATCTATTAGACCTTCCAAGGAGTCTGGAACCCCTATTCTTGCCAACTCGTCCTTCAGTGGTTCCGACAGTCCCAACCGGAACTGGTGGCGCAAGGCTGCGTCGTTCCATTGTGTATCTCCACTCCAGCGCCTAAACTCCGCAGCATAATCCTCTGCAGCCCGGCGTCCCTGTTGTAGAGAATAGAGGGCTGCCTCAGCCGAGGCAGCTCGATGCGGGTCATCGTACAGCTGTGCCATTGCCTAAAAGAAGGTGGCCACAGTGTTCAAATGTGGGTGGTGGGCCTCCATCAGGCGATGGGCCCATCCCTGAGGTTCGCCCTGCAACAGGGATATAACAAATCCCACCTTCACCGATTCTGAAGAGAAGGTCCGGGGTTGCAGGTCAAAGTATAGCTGGCAGGAGTTTTGGAAGGCCCTGAACTTCCCTCGATCCCCACTGAACCGCTCAGGGGTCGGTACTCTTGGTTCTGGCGGAGGAATTGTAAATGCTGCTCCAGTGGAAGGCCCTGCTGAACCCGTGGCGGGAGGTGTTCCCACTGAGCCCAATGTTGTGGGTGTTGGTGCGGCCAGGCTCTGAACCTGTCCCTCCAGGTGCTTGTATCCCTCTTCCAGGGTCTTCACCGCTCGTGTGAGTGCTGCCAGATGTTGGCACATCTCTTCCCAGGGTGAAGGTCCTCCTCCAGACTCTGTCATGGCCGTATGGTTCTGTCAGGGATCCTACAGCGGTAGCCTCTAGCACTCCACAGACCGGATTCCCCCAAGGCGCGGAATCTAAGTCCCTACCTGCTTGTTCACCAGGGCCCCTGATGGTGGGGATGGACTTGGAGCAGGCCGAGACCAGGTCGCGGCCCTTGAGTTCACCCAGCCATGGTAGAAGCACCGTTGGAGGTGTATAGCAGGTGAGAGTCTGATGTGAGGAGGTCACAAGAGCAGCGTCAGGCAGGCTGGGTCGGTAACAATGGTGGCAGCGTGGTACAAAGTCAGCAGGCAGAGGAATAAACTGGTCACAAGCCGGGTTCGTTAACAGGAGATCAGAACGTGCAGGGTTAAGCAGGAGAATGGTCAGACAAGCCAGGGATCAGAGCAGGAGAAGACAGCAGTATCAGGAACAGGCTGGGTCGGCAACAAGAGGATTCAGGAACACTGGATCAAACAGGAACACAGGTAACAGGTAAGACCATACGGCACTTGAGCATTGCAAGAGCTGGGTTTAAATAGGCCGCCCAACTCCTGACAGGCGCTCCTGGGTCCTAGTGCCTGCCCGGCGCCGTCATCGGTGACAGGCGCGCCTGGGTCCTAGTGCCTGCCTGCCTGTATGTCTTGTCAGGATTCTACGCATGTGCAGATTCGATCGCCGAGGCGATCTTTCCATTCCCTGACAGATACCCTCCAGTTGGTGGATGCTTGGAGGGCGCACAACACGGGAGCCAGGGATTACACATTTTATTCCCACCCACATGACTCTTATGCTAGACTAGACTATATCTTTTGTACCCCTATTTTGCTAGCTAATTCTAGGATAGCTAGTATTCATTTGAGCACCTGGTCGGATCACAGTATTATGGCCTTATCTATCACGTTTGTGGGATTGGCACCTATTCCCTTTTCATGGAGACTTAATGATTCTATGCTAACTGATACTGACTCTCGGCAGGAGGTGGTTACGTCTCTTAAGGAATACTTTCAATCTAATTCAACCCCTGATATTTCCCCAGCCACACTCTGGGTAGCCCACAAGGCGGTCCTGCGGGGCCGACTTATCTCTATGGCTTCGGCCAGAAATAAAAAACGTTGGCAGCAGATACTACTTTTAACCCGAGAATTAGAAGCACACTATAGAAGCCATGTAGCTGATCCATCTCTACTTAATAAACAGCTGTTGTCCCAAAAACGCTTGGAACTGAATGCCCTACTTTCCCAAAAAACTGAAAAGGCCCTGCGCTGGTCGAAGGCCTCGTTCCTATTACATAGCAACTCAGCATCTACCATGTTTGCTAGGAAATTGAACCATTCTTTGCGCCCCCCACATGTGTATAAATTGCGTACTAATTCAGGTGCTATCTCATCATTACCTCAGGAAGTTTTGGGTATTTTTGAAAATTTTTATTCTAAACTACTGGCTTCTCCACAGTCGGATTCTGTTTCTCTATCAGATTCATGGCTAGATTCTATTCCCCTTCCTGCTCTCACACCTTCTCAGATTGCCTCTCTTAATGCCCCCTGTACTTTAGAGGAAATAACATGTGCAATAGGAACGCTGAAACGCTCTACTGCACCGGGTCCTGATGGATTTACTGCTGGCTATTATAAACATTTTGCCTCTACATTGGCTCCATACTTGATAACACTATTTAATGATGTTTTACAGGGGGGTAAATTCCCCGAGGAGATGTTGTTAGCTAACATGTCTCTAATACCCAAGCCACAGAAATACCACTGTTTGCCGCAAAACTATAGACCAATCTCAGTAATGAATAACGATCTGAAGATATTTAGCCGCATTTTGGCGAACAGGTTGGCTCCTATTATCTCCTCTTTGGTATCTCCAGACCAGTCGGGTTTTATTCCCGACAGATTTATTACTGATAACATTCGTCCCACTCTAAACGTTATCCAAGATGCCAATTTACATTCCAAAGAGGTTCTGTTGATGAGTTTAGACATAAACAAGGCCTTTGACAGTGTCCTTTGGCCCTACTTGTTCTCTTTGCTACAGAAAATGGGCTTCAGTGATGGGTTTTTGGCAGGCATACATGCCCTATATGACTCTCCTAAAACAAGAATAAGGCTTCCTGGCTGTAACTCTGACTTTTTTACATTGGGTAGAGGTACCCATCAGGGTTGTCCTCTTTCGCCCCTTTTGTTTGCGCTGGTGTTGGAACCTTTGGCATTGGCGATCAAATCACATTCGGATATTTCTGGCTATTCGTTATTAGTTTCACACTTTAAGCTGAGCATGTATGCGGACGATGTTATGCTTTTTATTACTAACCTGTTGACTTCTTTGCCCAATTTGTGTGTCGTATTGAATGATTTTGCTAAAGTGTCAGGCCTCACTGTTAATTTTACCAAATCGGTAATTATGCCTGTTAATGTTCCTGACTCCCTAAGTGCATCTCTCCGTAGTTCTTTTCTGTTTCGCTGGGTCAAGGACAGGATATCCTATTTGGGGATTAATCTTGCTCCCAGATACTCTGATGTGTTTGTGGCTAATTATCCACCATGTGTGTCACGTCTCTCTACTCTACTGAAGATTTGGCATGGTTATCATATCTCCTTTCTGGGTAGAGTCACGGCGGTTAAAATGAATATCTTGCCCAAACTGCTTTATCTTTTTAGAGCACTTCCAGTTCCGGTTTCAAAAACGTTTTTGGATCATTTTCAGCGGATTATTAACAATTTTATTTGGGGAAATAAGCATCCACGTTTTGCCTCATCCATTTTATATCGCTCACAACGGACGGGAGGTCTTGGTCTTCCCAACTTTTGGCTATATTACCTCTCGGCTCGTTTTGCGCAATTATCACAATGGGCTACTATTAACTCTCAAATCCCATGGATTAAGTTTGAGTCTCAGTCGATACGTCCTTTTTCATATACAAAAACATGCAGCGCTAGAGTGAATAGATCTATCTCATAATACGGAGTGACCACTTAATAAGATATAAACGCAGCTACCATAATAGTCTTATGCAACCAATATTATAACATTCTCATGGTTAAGAAGGTATAAATGGTGATAAAGGTGTCAAAGTCAATCTATCATCGGAGTGACGTAAATCTGTGACATCTGTGGTAGGAAAATATGGCTGTGGAATGCACTAACCAGATAGCGCAAATAAAAGCGCATTGGAGTAAAATGACCTACTCCTGGTCACTGGATCAGGGAACCTGCCGGAATGGTGGTCGTCTCTACTATGGTCACCAGAGTCATCCGTGTCCTCTCCAGTTATGGAATTCCCAGGTATCCGGTGGAGTAAACGTTCATCCGGTATGCAGTAGAATCCTTGTGTCAGCGACCTCCCGGGGTGCGATGTGCGCTCAAGGACCAGGAATCACCTTCAGGGCTCAGAAATAACCCAAAAGAGAGGCTTCCGATAGTGTGATAACTTTTATTATGGAGTAGTAGACAAAAAACGCACTTACATGGTGCAATATACACTTCCAAAGATGGCCGCCCGTGTCAAGGTGTGGACCATGTGGGTAGTGGTTGTGGGTCAAATAGCATCTCCCTAACGCGTTTCGTGGCAACTGCACGTTTTCAAAGGGAGTGGGCTAGTGTTGGAGGACACCTATTTATAGTGTGGTGCCTGAAAAGCTTATGGGCACAAATCGCGGTAAATTACCGCTACTGCGCATGCGCAGATCGGGTGCCTCGCGCATGCGCAATCCGACGCTATCGTGTCATTGCCAATATTCCGCGCATGCGCAGATCGCGCTCGGCGGCCATTTTCTTGGAGACCCAGTCTAAGGATACTGCCACTGAGGACAGAAATAACAGGAGGGAGGGTCACAATCTATGGTTGCTGTCTAGGATGACAGATCAACCCAGGGGGAGAGAATTCAGTGCGGTATAGAGGGCTAATGATAATATTAACCTCTCAGGCTTGATGTGCTCAGGGAATGTAGGAAATTCATTAAATATAACCGGAGTGCAGTCATCCTGTGATGAACTTAGTAGGACTACAAGTCTCAGGGCAGATATACCGCAAATATGTCCTTATGGAAGTGTGTTGATGTGGGCAGATAGTGTACAGTTATACATATATACATGGACATGGAATACACTGGTAAAAGATAAACATTAAAATGATAAACAATGCATAATATATATTAAAATTATACCATACATATATATAGGAATATGGGCAACACCTGGCATCCATATACAATTTGTTATTTAATAGCAGAGATTCGGTTCCTAGTTTATTGAGAACCCGATCTTCATGAATGATAAGGATGTCACCCAGTGTAATACTTACATAGGTGATACCACACGTAGTGCTTATACAGGTGGCCATATGGGAATATATACATATTAAATATATATAAAAATATAAAAATGTAAGCATGACATAGCATTACATGCATAAAATGTAAATGCAATTAAAACTAGAATATACAGTCATGGCCGAAATTGTTGGCACCCTTGATATTTCTCCAGGAAATCATGTATTTCTCACGAAACGTATTGCATTAACACATGTTTTGCTATACACATGTTTATTCCCTTTGTGTGTATTGGGACAAAACAAAAAAAGGGAGGAAAGAAAGCAAATTCGACATAATGTCACACAAACCTCCAAAAATGGGCTGGACAAAAGTATTGGCACCCTTTCACAACTGCGGATAAATAAGAATGTTACAAGCATGTGATGCTCCTGTAAACTCACCTGGGGCAAGTAACAGGTGTGGGCAATATAGAAATCACACCTGAAAGCAGATAAAAAGGAGAGACGTTCACTTAACCTTTGCATTGTGTGTCTGTCTGTGCCACACTAAGCATGGACAACAGAAAGAGGAGACGAGAACTGTCTGAGGACCTGAGAACCAAAATTGTGGCAAAATATCAACAATCTCAAGGTTACAAGTCCATCTCCAGAGAACTAGATTTGCCTTTGTCCACAGTGCGCAACATTATCAAGAAGTTTGCAACCCATGGCACTGTAGCTAATCTCCCTGGTCGTGGACGGATGAGGAAAATTGATGAAAGATTGCAACGCAGAATAGTCCGGATGGTGGATAAGCAGCCCCAAACATGTTCCAAAGACATTCAAGCTGTCCTGCAGGCTCAGGGAGCATCAGTGTCAGCGCGAACTATCCGTCGACATTTAAATGAAATGAAACGCTATGGCAGGAGACCCAGGAGGACCCCACTGCTGACACAGAGACATAAAAAAGCAAGACTACAGTTTGCCAAAATGTACTTGAGTAAGCCAAAAGCCTTCTGGGAAAACGTCTTGTGGACAGATGAGACCAAGATAGAGCTTTTCGGTAAAGCACATCATTCTACTGTTTACCGAAAACGGAATGAGGCCTACAAAGAACAAAACACAGTACCTACGGTAAAATATGGTGGAGGTTCAATGATGTTTTGGGGTTGTTTTGCTGCCTCTGGCACTGGGTGCCTTGACTGTGTGCAAGGCATCATGAAATCTGAGGATTACCAAAGGATTTTGGGTCGCACTGTAGGGCCCAGTGTCAGAAAGCTGGGTTTGCGTCCAAGATCCTGGGTCTTCCAGCAGGACAATGACCCCAAACATACGTCAAAAAGCACTCAGAAATGGATGGCAAAGAAGCGCTGGAGAGTTCTGAAGTGGCCAGCAATGAGCCCAGATCTAAATCCCATTGAACACCTGTGGAGAGATCTTAAAATTGCTGTTGGGAAAAGGTGTCCTTCCAATAAGAGAGACCTGGAGCTGTTTGCAAAGGAAGAGTGGTCCAAAATTCCGGGTGAGAGGTGTCAGAAGCTTATTGATGGTTATAGGAAGCGACTGATTTCAGTTATGTTTTCCAAAGGGTGTGCAACCAAATATTAAGTTAAGGGTGCCAATACTTTTGTCCAGCCCATTTTTGGGGTTTTGTGTGACATTATGTCATATTTGCTTTTCTGCCTCTGTTTTATATTTGTTCCAATACATACAAAGGGAATAAACATGTGTATAGCAAAACATGTGTTAATGCAATACCTTTTTTGTGTGAAATACTTGATTTTCAGGAAAAATATCAAGGGTGCCAACAATTTCGGCCATGACTGTAGATGATAATGCCGAGAATGTGGCCGAAAAATGGCAACACAGTGAACCCTCACAGTACAACAACCAATGTAAAATAGGTTGGGTAAATAAAGTGTTGAGTGTAACAATACAATCAAGGCCTTAGATATCTGGTAACCTTGCTGGGCCCCGTGGATTGTTCAAACCCGGTAACCCTAAAATTCGGTTGAAGTCAGAGACATAAGCTAAAAAGCCATAAAATTAATCAATAAAAGACTGTTAACTTGTGTCTAAAAAACAGTTAAGATCCAAATCCACATTTAACCCTTGTGGAGCAAATGTTTTGAGTAAAAAAATCCATTTGGTTTCTATCTTGGAGACTGCCCTACGTTTGTGTGTTCCTCTCCAATGTCTTTGGATCATGTCAATTCCTATGAATTTCAGGGAGTGTGGATTATTGTTATGCGTTTGGCGGAAATGCATAGAGAGTGAGTGTTCTCTAAATCCCTTTTTTATATTTGTTAAATGCTCCCTTAGTCTATCACGAAGCCTTCTGGTCGTTCTCCCGACATATTGTTTGCCGCATGCACATTCTAAGAGGTATACGACATGCGTGCTGTTGCAGGTTATAGTGGATTGAATGTCATAAGTAGAGATGAGCGAATCGAAGTATCCGAAGTGGAATTCGAGTCGAATATCGGAAAAATTTTGATTCGTGCCGAATCCGAAAAATAGCCTAATTCGGACGCGCGAATCGAAATTTTTCAGAAAATGGCGGCTGACATGTGCGGCGACGGAGCGGGGATGTCTGGGAAGGCGCGCAGACAAGGCGCGCTGACCCATAATGCATTCCTCAACTACATGTGATCGCATCAGCCAATCAGCAGCCAGCCAGCCAGCACTGTGTAATGGTCGAGCTATAAATAGCGGCCATTTTGGAATTCTTCATTTGCCTGCAGTTATTGAACAGAGGCAGACCGCTCTGTACTAGGGACAGGGACAGAGTTAGGGCCACAGAAACGATAATTGGGGACAGAGAAAAGTTACTTAGGGACAGAGAACCATTACTCAGGGACACAGACTTGTTAATGAGGGCCACAGAATCGTTATTTAGGGACAAAGAAACGCTAGTTAGGGCCACAGAATTCATAATCAGGGACAGACAGAATTGTTACTCAGTGCCAGAGAATTGTTACTTAGGGCCACAGAAACTTTACTTAGGGCCAGAGAATTTTTACTCAGGGACAGACAGAATTGTTACTGAGTGCCAGAGAATTGTTACTCAGGGACAGACAGAATTGTTACGGAGTGCCAGAGAATTGTTACTCAGGGCCCCAGAAACTTTACTTAGGGCCACAGAATTTTTACTCAGGGACAGACAGAATTGTTACTGAGTGCCAGAGAATTGTTACTCAGGGACAGACAGAATTGTTACTGAGTGCCAGAGAATTGTTACTTAGGGCCACAGAAACTTTACTTAGGGCCACAGAATTGTTACTCGCACAGACACAGAATTGTTACTCGCACAGACACAGAATTGTTACTGAAGGCCACAGAACTGTTACTTAGGGCCACAGAATTGTTACTCGCACAGACACAGAATTGTTACTCGCACAGACACAGAACTGTTACTGAGGGCCACAGAACTGTTACTTAGGGCCACAGAATTGTTACTCGCACAGACACAGAATTGTTACTCAGGGCCACAGAACTGTTACTCAGGGACAAAGAAACGCTAGTTAGGGCCACGGAATTCATACTCAGGGACAGACAGAATTGTTACGGAGTGCCAGAGAATTGTTACTCAGGGCCACAGAAACTTTACTTAGGGCCACAGAATTTTTACTCAGGGACAGACAGAATTGTTACTGAGTGCCAGAGAATTGTTACTCAGGGACAGACAGAATTGTTACGGAGTGCCAGAGAATTGTTACTTAGGGCCACAGAAACTTTACTTAGGGCTACAGAATTGTTACTCGCACAGACACAGAATTGTTACTCGCACAGACACAGAACTGTTACTGAGGGCCACAGAAACTTTACTTAGGGCCACAGAATTGTTACTCGCACAGACACAGAATTGTTACTCAGGGCCACAGAACTGTTACTCAGGGACAAAGAAACGCTAGTTAGGGCCACGGAATTCATACTCAGGGACAGACAGAATTGTTACGGAGTGCCAGAGAATTGTTACTCAGGGCCACAGAAACTTTACTTAGGGCCACAGAATTTTTACTCAGGGACAGACAGAATTGTTACTGAGTGCCAGAGAATTGTTACTCAGGGACAGACAGAATTGTTACGGAGTGCCAGAGAATTGTTACTCAGGGACAGACAGAATTGTTACGGAGTGCCAGAGAATTGTTACTTAGGGCCACAGAAACTTTAATTAGGGCCACAGAATTTTTACTCAGGGACAGACAGAATTGTTACTGAGTGCCAGAGAATTGTTACTCAGGGCCACAGAAACTTTACTTAGGGCCAGAGAATTTTTACTCAGGGACAGACAGAATTGTTACTGAGTGCCAGAGAATTTTTACTCAGGGACAGACAGAATTGTTACTGAGTGCCAGGTAATTGTTACTCAGGGCCCCAGAAACTTTACTTAGGGCCACAGAATTGTTACTCAGGGACAGACAGAATTGTTACTGAGTGCCAGAGAATTGTTACTTAGGGCCACAGAAACTTTACTTAGGGCCACAGAATTGTTACTCGCACAGACACAGAATTGTTACTGAAAGCCACAGAACTGTTACTTAGGGCCACAGAATTGTTACTCGCACAGACACAGAATTGTTACTCGCACAGACACAGAACTGTTACTGAGGGCCACAGAACTGTTACTTAGGGCCACAGAATTGTTACTCGCACAGACACAGAATTGTTACTCAGGGCCACAGAACTGTTACTTAGGGACAAAGAAACGCTAGTTAGGGCCACAGAATTCATACTCAGGGACAGACAGAATTGTTACGGAGTGCCAGAGAATTGTTACTCAGGGCCACAGAAACTTTACTTAGGGCCACAGAATTTTTACTCAGGGACAGACAGAATTGTTACTGAGTGCCAGAGAATTGTTACTCAGGGACAGACAGAATTGTTACGGAGTGCCAGAGAATTGTTACTCAGGGCCACAGAAACTTTACTTAGGGCCACAGAATTTTTACTCAGGGACAGACAGAATTGTTACTGAGTGCCAGAGAATTGTTACTCAGGGACAGACAGAATTGTTACTGAGTGCCAGAGAATTGTTACTTAGGGCCACAGAAACTTTAGTTAGGGCCACAGAATTGTTACTCAGGGACAGACACAGAATTGTTACTGAGGGCCACAGAACTGTTACTTAGGGCCACAGAATTGTTACTCGCACAGACACAGAATTGTTACTGAGGACCACAGAACTGTTACTTAGGGCCACAGAATTGTTACTCGCACAGACACAGAATTGTTACACAGGGACACAGAACTGTTACTGAGGGCCACAGAACCGTTACTTAGGGCCACAGAATTGTTACTCGCAGAGACACAGAATTGTTACTCGCACAGACACAGAATTGTTACTGAGGGCCACAGAACTGTTACTTGGGCCACAGAAACGTTAATCAGGGACACAGAATTGTTACTGAGGGCCACAGAACTGTTACTTAGGGCCACAGAATTGTTACTCGCACAGACACAGAATTGTTACACAGGGACACAGAACTGTTACTGAGGGCCACAGAACCGTTACTTAGGGCCACAGAATTGTTACTCGCACAGACAGAATTGTTACTCGCACAGACACAGAATTGTTACTCAGGGCCACAGAATTGTTACTCAGGGCCACAGAACTGTTACTGAGGGCCACAGAACTGTTACTTAGGGCCACAGAATTGTTACTCGCACAGACACAGAATTCTTACTCGCACAGACACAGAATTGTTACTCAGGGAAACAGAACTGTTACTGAGGGCCACAGAACTGTTACTTAGGGCCACAGAATTGTTTCTCGCACAGACACAGAATTGTTACTCGCACAGACACAGAATTGTTACTGAGGGCCACAGAACTGTTACTTGGGGCCACAGAAACGTTAATCAGGGACACAGAATTGTTACTGAGGGCCACAGAACTGTTACTTAGGGCCACAGAATTGTTACTCGCACAGACACAGAATTGTTACTCAGGGACACAGAATTGTTACTCAGGGACACAGAATTGTTACTCAGGGACACATAATCGTTTAATTAAAGAGTATGTCAGACAACATGCAGAGGAGTGGCAGAGGAGGCAATGTTTTAGGAGCGAGCAGACGTGGCAGCAGAGGAAGGGGTCGAGGCAGCACTATTCGCAGCCAGAGGCCAGTGCTCCCGGTGTCATCCAGCGGTCGTGTCTCCACCGACAACCCTGCCGTCGTCGATTGGTTGGCTCGGTCGTCTTCCTCTTCCCAGGTCACCTCTGACACCTACAGCCAACGGTCGGTGGGTACGTCAGACACAACCGTTAGTTGGCATGGCCCGGGACCAAGCCCACTGAAATCACGTGTCCTCTACCTGCCCCTGTCCTTTGGTGTTCCCTCACCAAGCGAAGTATCGCATGCTGTGGGCTCAGCCCCACTGTACAGTGAGGAAGAGCTAACAGAGGGCGGTCAGGAACGGGGGGAGACATCCGCCTTTTCAGCAGCCAGGCGAAGAAGTAGTGGCGAGGAGAGTGGCTCGGTAGCCGGTCTAGAGACAGGTCTGTCTCCTGACCCAGACGCAGCCGAGGGGGCTAGTAGTGAGGCGGAGACCCTACTTGATGATGAGGAGGTTGATCGCACTTGGCAGCCTCGTCGTCATCAGGCAATTTCTTCCGCATCATCAGGAGAAGAGGGTGGCAGCTTGGCAGCGAGCAAAACAGTCGGTGGGTTGCCCAGGAGACAGCAGCAGGGTCGCAGCAGTGTCAGTGGAGCCAAACGGCCACAGAGTAGAGCACCAGCTCCACTGCAGCCTACCACCACGGCCAGTAGTGGTGCCGGTGTGCACGGAGGAAGCAGCAGTCAGCCAGTGAGGAGTATCGGGGGCAAAGTTTCCTACTCGGCGGTGTGGCAATTTTTCGTCAAGCCGCCCGAGGAAGTAAACGTAGCCGTATGTCGACTATGTGGCCAGAAAGTCAAGCGTGGCCAGGGGGCCCATGTTGGGACTACAGCGTTGCGGCAGCATATGCAGCGTCACCATTTGGTGGCCTGGGAAAACCGTGATAAAGATACGGCGGTTCTGCCCGCCCCAGCCCCCGCTCCATCACCCGCTCCGTTACTTGCTCCGTCACCCGACGTCAATCGCCCTCCATCAGCCAGTCAAGGCTCCAACACCTCTGCTGAGGGGAGTTGTCGCTCGTTGGCATCTTCCGCTCGTTCAGATGCTCCTTCTCCTGCTACTCCTCTTCACGGATTCCGTCAGCAGTCTTTCTTGGAATCCGTTTCCAAGAGACAACAGTTTGCGAGCACGCACCCGACGGTGCAAAAGCTGAACGTCCTCCTGTCCAAGTTGCTGGTGCTGCAGTCCCTCCCTTTCCAAGTGGTGGACTCAGCACCTTTCAGAGAAATGATGGCTTGTGCCGCGCCGCGGTGGAGAGTGCCAAGCCGTCATTTCTTCGCCAAAAAGGCAGTGCCAGCCCTGCATTCACATGTAGAAGACATGGTGGGCCAGTCTTTGAGCATGTCGGTCTCTGCCAAAGTGCACGGCAGCGCCGACGTGTGGAGCTGTAACTATGGTCAGGGACAGTACATGTCATTTACGGCCCACTGGGTGAACGTGGTGCCGTCACAGCCGCACCAGCAACTTGGACAGGTCACGCCGCTTTTGCCTCCACGTTTGCACGTCCTTGGTCCGGCAAAGATGTCCGCCTCTACCACCTCTTCTTCCGCCGTGTCCTCAGCCGCCACCCCCGTGCCAAGTCCCATTACCCGACCGGCATATCACATGTGCAGGGCGCAACGGTGTCACGCTGTTCTGCACCTGGTATGCCTTGGCGAACGTAGTCACACAGGGGAGGAACTTCTGAGTGTAATGAACAGAGAAATCGACAGATGGCTGTCTCCGCGCAAACTGAAAATCGGAACCATGTTGACCGACAACGGAAAGAACATGGTGTCTGCTCTGCGTCAAGGAAGGTTGTGCCATGCGCCATGCATGGCTCACGTGTTCAATCTGGTTGTCAAGCGGTTCTTAAAATCCACCATCCCACTGCAAGACATCCTTAAAATGTCACGTAAACTTTGCATGCATTTCAGCCATTCCTACACCGCAAAGCACACCCTCCTTGAGCTGCAGCGGCAGAACGGAATTCCACAGCATCGCCTGATCTGCGACGTTGCAACAAGGTGGAATTCAACCCTACACATGTTAGACCGCCTTTACGAACAGCGAAAGGCCATCACCGATTTCCTGATGTTACAAGCGGATAAAGGTACTCCCCTGTGTAACTTCGATGTCAGCCATTGGCAGCTCATGCGTGACACCTGCCGCTTGCTCAGGCCCTTTGAGGAGGCCACGCTATTCGTGAGTCGGCAGGACTATGGGATGAACGACGTCATTCCTCTGTTGCACGTCCTTGAACAAATGCTGTTAACAATGGCTGGTCAGGGTGCGGTAGACGTGGTGCACAGATCTCAACGCCACATGACCCCTGTGGGGGCAGGACAGGAAGAAGAGGAGGAGGTAGAGGAGGACATTTGTGCTCAGGAATTATTGAGTGAAATGGGTGGTTTTTCCACTCAGCGGACAGGAGTGGAGGAGCAGGAGCATCTGGTAGAGGAGGAGGAGGAGGAGACAGAGGACCCAGACGTACCGTGGCAGTATGCTGTGGAGATGGAGGCAGGGAGTCCCTCGCATTCCTTGGCACAAATGGCCCATAGCATGCTCGCTTGCTTGCGTAGCGACAGCCGAATAATAACCATCAGACAGAGGGATGACTTTTGGCTGTCCACCTTGTTGGACCCTCGCTACCGTTCCAAAATGGTGGCCTTTTTCACACCTGCTGAGAGGGAGGCCAAAATAACGTACTATAAAAACCACCTATGTAGTCAGTTGGTCTCTGCCTTTGTGCGCCAACGTCCATCCTCAGACACTGTGGGCCCTGTGCGCTCGCGTTCCGCTGCCATGGCAGCAGGGGAGGGGTGGGGTGGTAGGAGCAGTGGCAGCTCCACCAGCAGCGGCTGCCTCAGTCTGCAGTCGATGATGAGTAGCTTTCTTCACCAGCGCAGTGAGGAAACTACTAACCAGCCGCAGCAGCAGCAGCAGCATCAGGTGGACCTGGAGCAGGACCTCAAACAACAGGCTTGGGCCTACTTGGACAGCACCCTGCCAACCGAGGTAGACAATCCCCTTGACTACTGGGCAACGAAACTTGACCTTTGGCCCCAACTAGCTGAATTTGCCCTTGAAAGGCTGTCATGCCCAGCCAGTAGCGTGGCATCGGAGCGCGTGTTTAGTGCGGCAGGAGGTATTGTAACTCCGCGGAGGACACGACTGTCCACCCAAAGTGTGGAGAGACTGACGTTTGTGAAAATGAATCAGGCGTGGATTAGTCTGGATTTCAAACCACCAGTTCCTGACACAACTGACTAAATCCGCCATGAATCATGCCTCAAACATGTGCCACTTTGAGGTCTCCTCACACACTGCTGGTGTGTAGAATTTTTTGACATAGGGTGCTGGCAGATTACGGGCCTCCCATAGCTGCTGCCAGGCCCCTAATCTGCCATAGGCCCCTATATACCGCCTCCTCATGCTGCTGCCAGGTCCAGAGTCTCTCATGGGTCCCTGTACGGCCTCCCATTGCTGCTGTCTCCATCGCCACACTCTGCCATGTGCCACTTTCAGGTCTCCTCACACACTGCTGGTGTGTAGAATTTTTTGACATAGGGTGTTGGCAGATTACGGGCCTCCCATTGCTGCTGCCAGGCCCCTAATCTGCCATGGGCCCCTATATACCGCCTCCTCATGCTGCTGCCAGGTCCAGAGTCTCTCATGGGTCCCTGTACGGCCTCCCATTGCTGCTGTCTCCATCACCACACTCTGCCATGTGCCACTTTCAGGTCTCCTCACACACTGCTGGTGTGTAGAATTTTTTGACATAGGGTGCTGGCAGATTACGGGCCTCCCATAGCTGCTGCCAGGCCCCTAATCTGCCATAGGCCCCTATATACCGCCTCCTCATGCTGCTGCCAGGTCCAAAGTCTCTCATGGGTCCCTGTACGGCCTCCCATTACTGCTGTCTCCATCGCCACACTCTGCCATGTGCCACTTTCAGGTCTCCTCACACACTGCTGGTGTGTAGAATTTTTTGACATAGGGTGTTGGCAGATTACGGGCCTCCCATTGCTGCTGCCAGGCCCCTAATCTGCCATGGGCCCCTATATACCGCCTCCTCATGCTGCTGCCAGGTCCACAGTGTCTCATGCCATGTGCCACTTTCAGGTCTCCTCACACTGCTGGTGTGTAGAATTTTTTGACATAGGGTGCTGGCAGATTACGGGCCTCCCATAGCTGCTGCCAGGCCCCTAATCTGCCAAAGGCCCCTATATACCGCCTCCTCATGCTGCTGCCAGGTCCAGAGTCTTTCATGGGTCCCTGTACGGCCGCCCATTGCTGCTGTCTCCATCGCCACACTCTGCCATGTGCCACTTTCAGGTCTCCTCACACACTGCTGGTGTGTTGAATTTTTTGACATAGGGTGCTGGCAGATTACGGGCCTCCCATAGCTGCTGCCAGGCCCCTAATCTGCCATGGGCCCCTATATACCGCCTCCTCATGCTGCTGCCAGGTCCACAGTGTCTCATGCCATGTGCCACTTTCAGGTCTCCTCACACTGCTGGTGTGTAGAATTTTTTGACATAGGGTGCTGGCAGATTATGGGCCTCCTATAGCTGCTGCCAGGCCCCTAATCTGCCATAGGCCCCTATATACCGCCTCCTCATGCTGCTGCCAGGTCCAGAGTCTCTCATGGGTCCCTGTACGGCCTCCCATTGCTGCTGTCTCCATCGCCACACTCTGCCATGTGCCACTTTCAGGTCTCCTCACACTGCTGGTGTGTAGAATTTTTTGACATAGGGTGCTGGCAGATTACGGGCCTCCCATAGCTGCTGCCAGGCCCCTAATCTGCCATAGGCCCCTATATACCGCCTCCTCATGCTGCTGCCAGGTCCAGAGTCTCTCATGGGTCCCTGTACGGCCTCCCATTGCTGCTGTCTCCATCGCCACACTCTGCCATGTGCCACTTTCAGGTCTCCTCACACTGCTGGTGTGTAGAATTTTTTGACATAGGGTGCTGGCAGATTACGGGCCTCCTATAGCTGCTGCCAGGCCCCTAATCTGCCATAGGCCCCTATATACCGCCTCCTCATGCTGCTGCCAGGTCCACAGTGTCTCATGCCATGTGCCACTTTCAGGTCTCCTCACACTGCTGGTGTGTTGAATTTTTTGACATAGGGTGCTGGCAGATTATGGGCCTCCTATAGCTGCTGCCAGGCCCCTAATCTGCCATAGGCCCCTATATACCGCCTCCTCATGCTGCTGCCAGGTCCAGAGTCTCTCATGGGTCCCTGTACGGCCTCCCATTGCTGCTGTCTCCATCGCCACACTCTGCCATGTGCCACTTTCAGGTCTCCTCACACTGCTGGTGTGTAGAATTTTTTGACATAGGGTGCTGGCAGATTACGGGCCTCCCATAGCTGCTGCCAGGCCCCTAATCTGCCATAGGCCCCTATATACCGCCTCCTCATGCTGCTGCCAGGTCCAGAGTCTCTCATGGGTCCCTGTACGGCCTCCCATTGCTGCTGTCTCCATCGCCACACTCTGCCATGTGCCACTTTCAGGTCTCCTCACACTGCTGGTGTGTAGAATTTTTTGACATAGGGTGCTGGCAGATTACGGGCCTCCTATAGCTGCTGCCAGGCCCCTAATCTGCCATAGGCCCCTATATACCGCCTCCTCATGCTGCTGCCAGGTCCACAGTGTCTCATGCCATGTGCCACTTTCAGGTCTCCTCACACTGCTGGTGTGTTGAATTTTTTGACATAGGGTGCTGGCAGATTATGGGCCTCCTATAGCTGCTGCCAGGCCCCTAATCTGCCATAGGCCCCTATATACCGCCTCCTCATGCTGCTGCCAGGTCCAGAGTCTGTCATGGGTCCCTGTACGGCCTCCCATTGCTGCTGTCTCCATCGCCACACTCTGCCATGTGCCACTTTCAGGTCTCCTCACACACTGCTGGTGTGTTGAATTTTTTGACATAGGGTGCTGGCAGATTACGGGCCTCCCATAGCTGCTGCCAGGCCCCTAATCTGCCATGGGCCCCTATATACCGCCTCCTCATGCTCCTGCCAGGTCCAGAGTCTCTCATGGGTCCCTGTACGGCCTCCCATTGCTGCTGTCTCCATCGCCACACTCTGCCATGTGCCACTTTCAGGTCTACTCACACTGCTGGTGTGTTGAATTTTTTGACATAGGGTGCTGGCAGATTATGGGCCTCCTATAGCTGCTGCCAGGCCCCTAATCTGCCATAGGCCCCTATATACCGCCTCCTCATGCTGCTGCCAGGTCCAGAGTCTCTCATGGGTCCCTGTACGGCCTCCCATTGCTGCTGTCTCCATCGCCACACTCTGCCATGTGCCACTTTCAGGTCTCCTCACACTGCTGGTGTGTAGAATTTTTTGACATAGGGTGCTGGCAGATTACGGGCCTCCCAAAGCTGCTGCCAGGCCCCTAATCTGCCATAGGCCCCTATATACCGCCTCCTCATGCTGCTGCCAGGTCCAGAGTCTGTCATGGGTCCCTGTACGGCCTCCCATTGCTGCTGTCTCCATCGCCACACTCTGCCATGTGCCACTTTCAGGTCTCCTCACACTGCTGGTGTGTAGAATTTTTTGACATAGGGTGCTGGCAGATTACGGGCCTCCCATAGCTGCTGCCAGGCCCCTAATCTGCCATAGGCCCCTATATACCGCCTCCTCATGCTGCTGCCAGGTCCAGAGTCTCTCATGGGTCCCTGTACGGCCTCCCATTGCTGCTGTCTCCATCGCCACACTCTGCCATGTGCCACTTTCAGGTCTCCTCACACACTGCTGGTGTGTAGAATTTTTTGACATAGGGTGCTGGCAGATTACGGGCCTCCCATAGCTGCTGCCAGGCCCCTAATCTGCCATAGGCCCCTATATACCGCCTCCTCATGCTGCTGCCAGGTCCAGAGTCTCTCATGGGTCCCTGTACGGCCTCCCATTGCTGCTGTCTCCATCGCCACACTCTGCCATGTGCCACTTTCAGGTCTCCTCACACACTGCTGGTGTGTAGAATTTTTTGACATAGGGTGTTGGCAGATTACGGGCCTCCCATTGCTGCTGCCAGGCCCCTAATCTGCCATGGGCCCCTATATACCGCCTCCTCATGCTGCTGCCAGGTCCAGAGTCTCTCATGGGTCCCTGTACGGCCTCCCATTGCTGCTGTCTCCATCGCCACACTCTGCCATGTGCCACTTTCATGTCTCCTCACACTGCTGGTGTGTTGAATTTTTTGACATAGGGTGCTGGCAGATTACGGGCCTCCTATAGCTGCTGCCAGGCCCCTAATCTGCCATAGGCCCCTATATACCGCCTCCTCATGCTGCTGCCAGGTCCAGAGTCTCTCATGGGTCCCTGTACGGCCTCCCATTGCTGCTGTCTCCATCGCCACACTCTGCCATGTGCCACTTTCAGGTCTCCTCACACACTGCTGGTGTGTTGAATTTTTTGACATAGGGTGCTGGCAGATTACGGGCCTCCCATAGCTGCTGCCAGGCCCCTAATCTGCCATGGGCCCCTATATACCGCCTCCTCATGCTGCTGCCAGGTCCACAGTGTCTCATGCCATGTGCCACTTTCAGGTCTCCTCACACTGCTGGTGTGTAGAATTTTTTGACATAGGGTGCTGGCAGATTACGGGCCTCCTATAGCTGCTGCCAGGCCCCTAATCTGCCATAGGCCCCTATATACCGCCTCCTCATGCTGCTGCCAGGTCCAGAGTCTCTCATGGGTCCCTGTACGGCCTCCCATTGCTGCTGTCTCCATCGCCACACTCTGCCATGTGCCACTTTCAGGTCTCCTCACACTGCTGGTGTGTAGAATTTTTTGACATAGGGTGCTGGCAGATTACGGGCCTCCTATAGCTGCTGCCAGGCCCCTAATCTGCCATAGGCCCCTATATACCGCCTCCTCATGCTGCTGCCAGGTCCAGAGTCTCTCATGGGTCCCTGTACGGCCTCCCATTGCTGCTGTCTCCATCGCCACACTCTGCCATGTGCCACTTTCAGGTCTCCTCACACTGCTGGTGTGTAGAATTTTTTGACATAGGGTGCTGGCAGATTACGGGCCTCCCATAGCTGCTGCCAGGCCCCTAATCTGCCATAGGCCCCTATATACCGCCTCCTCATGCTGCTGCCAGGTCCAGAGTCTGTCATGGGTCCCTGTACGGCCTCCCATTGCTGCTGTCTCCATCGCCACACTCTGCCATGTGCCACTTTCAGGTCTCCTCACACACTGCTGGTGTGTAGAATTTTTTGACATAGGGTGCTGGCAGATTACGGGCCTCCCATAGCTGCTGCCAGGCCCCTAATCTGCCATAGGCCCCTATATACCGCCTCCTCATGCTGCTGCCAGGTCCAGAGTCTCTCATGGGTCCCTGTACGGCCTCCCATTGCTGCTGTCTCCATCGCCACACTCTGCCATGTGCCACTTTCAGGTCTCCTCACACTGCTGGTGTGTAGAATTTTTTGACATAGGGTGCTGGCAGATTACGGGCCTCCCATTGCTGCTGCCAGGCCCCTAATCTGCCATGGGCCCCTATACCGCCTCCTCATGCTGCTGCCAAGTCCAGAGTGTGTCATGGGTCCCTGTACGGCCTCCCATTGCTGCTGTCTCCATCGCCACACTCTGCCATGTGCCACTTTCATGTCTCCTCACACTGCTGGTGTGTTGAATTTTTTGACATAGGGTGCTGGCAGATTACGGGCCTCCTATAGCTGCTGCCAGGCCCCTAATCTGCCATAGGCCCCTATATACCGCCTCCTCATGCTGCTGCCAGGTCCAGAGTCTCTCATGGGTCCCTGTACGGCCTCCCATTGCTGCTGTCTCCATCGCCACACTCTGCCATGTGCCACTTTCAGGTCTCCTCACACACTGCTGGTGTGTTGAATTTTTTGACATAGGGTGCTGGCAGATTACGGGCCTCCCATAGCTGCTGCCAGGCCCCTAATCTGCCATGGGCCCCTATATACCGCCTCCTCATGCTGCTGCCAGGTCCACAGTGTCTCATGCCATGTGCCACTTTCAGGTCTCCTCACACTGCTGGTGTGTAGAATTTTTTGACATAGGGTGCTGGCAGATTACGGGCCTCCTATAGCTGCTGCCAGGCCCCTAATCTGCCATAGGCCCCTATATACCGCCTCCTCATGCTGCTGCCAGGTCCAGAGTCTCTCATGGGTCCCTGTACGGCCTCCCATTGCTGCTGTCTCCATCGCCACACTCTGCCATGTGCCACTTTCAGGTCTCCTCACACTGCTGGTGTGTAGAATTTTTTGACATAGGGTGCTGGCAGATTACGGGCCTCCTATAGCTGCTGCCAGGCCCCTAATCTGCCATAGGCCCCTATATACCGCCTCCTCATGCTGCTGCCAGGTCCAGAGTCTCTCATGGGTCCCTGTACGGCCTCCCATTGCTGCTGTCTCCATCGCCACACTCTGCCATGTGCCACTTTCAGGTCTCCTCACACTGCTGGTGTGTAGAATTTTTTGACATAGGGTGCTGGCAGATTACGGGCCTCCCATAGCTGCTGCCAGGCCCCTAATCTGCCATAGGCCCCTATATACCGCCTCCTCATGCTGCTGCCAGGTCCAGAGTCTGTCATGGGTCCCTGTACGGCCTCCCATTGCTGCTGTCTCCATCGCCACACTCTGCCATGTGCCACTTTCAGGTCTCCTCACACACTGCTGGTGTGTAGAATTTTTTGACATAGGGTGCTGGCAGATTACGGGCCTCCCATAGCTGCTGCCAGGCCCCTAATCTGCCATAGGCCCCTATATACCGCCTCCTCATGCTGCTGCCAGGTCCAGAGTCTCTCATGGGTCCCTGTACGGCCTCCCATTGCTGCTGTCTCCATCGCCACACTCTGCCATGTGCCACTTTCAGGTCTCCTCACACTGCTGGTGTGTAGAATTTTTTGACATAGGGTGCTGGCAGATTACGGGCCTCCCATTGCTGCTGCCAGGCCCCTAATCTGCCATGGGCCCCTATACCGCCTCCTCATGCTGCTGCCAAGTCCAGAGTGTGTCATGGGTCCCTGTACGGCCTCCCATTGCTGCTGTCTCCATAGCCACACTCTGCCATGTGCCACTTTCAGGTCTCCTCACACTGCTGGTGTGTTGAATTTTTTGACATAGGGTGCTGGCAGATTACGGGCCTCCCATTGCTGCTGCCAGGCACGTAATCTGCCATGGGCCCCCGTACCAACTCCTCATGCTGTGACGTTGCAACAAGGTGGAATTCAACCCTACATATGTTAGACCGCCTTTACGAACAGCGAAAGGCCATCACCGATTTCCTGATGTTAAAAGCGGATAAAGGTACTCCCTGTGTAACTTAGATGTCAGCCATTGGCAGCTCATGCGTGACACCTGCGCTTGCTCAGGCCCTTTGAGGAGGCCACGCTATTCGTGAGTCGGCAGGACTATGGGATGAACGACGTCATTCCTCTGTTGCACGTCCTGGAACAAATGCTGTTAACAATGGCTGGTCAGGGTGCGGTAGACGTGGCGCACAGATCTCAATGCCACATGACCCCTGTGGGGGCAGGACAGGAAGAAGAGGAGGAGGTAGAGGAGGACATTGGTGCTCAGGAATTATTGAGTGAAATGGGTGGTTTTTCCACTCAGCGGACAGGAGTGGAGGAGCAGGAGCATCTGGTAGAGGAGGAGGAGGAGGAGACAGAGGACCCAGACGCACCGTGGCAGTATGCTGTGGAGATGGAGGCAGGGAGTCCCTCGCATTCCTTGGCACAAATGGCCCATAGCATGCTCGCTTGCTTGCGTAGCGACAGCCGAATAATAACCATCAGACAGAGGGATGACTTTTGGCTGTCCACCTTGTTGGACCCTCGCTACCGTTCAAAAATGGTGGCCTTTTTCACACCTGCTGAGAGGGAGGCCAAAATAACGTACTATAAAAACCACCTATGTAGTCAGCTGGTCTCTGCCTGTCTGCGCCAACGTCCATCCTCAGACACTGTGGGCCCTGTGCGCTCGCGTTCCGCTGCCATGGCAGCAGGGGAGGGGTGGGGTGGTAGGAGCAGTGGCAGCTCCACCAGCAGCGGCTGCCTCAGTCTGCAGTCGATGATGAGTAGCTTTCTTCACCAGCGCAGTGAGGAAACTACTAACCAGCCGCAGCAGCAGCAGCAGCAGCAGCATCAGGTGGACCTGGAGCAGGACCTCAAACAACAGGCTTAGGCCTACTTGGACAGCACCCTGCCAACCGAGGTAGACAATCCCCTTGACTACTGGGCAACGAAACTTGACCTTTGGCCCCAACTAGCTGAATTTGCCCTTGAAAGGCTGTCATGCCCGGCCAGTAGCGTGGCATCGGAGCGCGTGTTTAGTGCGGCAGGAGGTATTGCAACTCCGCGGAGGACACGACTGTCCACCCAAAGTGTGGAGAGACTGACGTTTGTGAAAATGAATCAGGCGTGGATTAGTCTGGATTTCAAACCACCAGTTCCTGACACAACTGACTAAATCCGCCATGAATCATGCCCCAAACATGTGCCACTTTCAGGTCTCCTCACACTGCTGGTGTGTTCCATTTTTTGTCATAGGGTGCTGGCAGATTACGGGCCTCCCATAGCTGCTGCCAGGCCCCTAATCTGCCATGGGCCCCTATACCGCCTCCTCATGCTGCTGCCAAGTCCAGAGTCTCTCATGGGTCCCTGTACGGCCTCCCATTGCTGCTGTCTCCATCGCCACACTCTGCCATGTGCCACTTTCAGGTCTCCTCACACTGCTGGTGTATTCCATTTTTTGTCATAGGGTGCTGGCAGATTACGGGCCTCCCATAGCTGCTGCCAGGCCCCTAATCTGCCATGGGCCCCTATACCGCCTCCTCATGCTGCTGCCAGGTCCAGAGTCTGTCATGGGTCCCTGTACGGCCTCCCATTGCTGCTGTCTCCATCGCCACACTCTGCCATGTGCCACTTTCAGGTCTCCTCACACTGCTGGTGGGTTCCATTTTTTGTCATAGGGTGCTGGCAGATTACGGGCCTCCCATAGCTGCTGCCAGGCCCCTAATCTGCCATGGGCCCCCGTACCGACTCCTCATGCTGCTGCCAGGCCCGTAATCTGTCATGGGCCCCTGTTGTCGCTTGTTGGCATATTCCGCTCGTTCAGATGCTCCTTCTCCTGCTACTCCTCTTCACGGATTCCGTCAGCAGTCTTTCTTGGAATCCGTTTCCAAGAGACAACAGTTTGCGAGCACGCACCAGACGGTGCAGAAACTGAACGTCCTCCTGTCCAAGTTGCTGCTGCCAGGCTCGTAATCTGTCATGCGCCCCTGTACCGCCTCCTCATGCTGCTGCCAGGTCCAGAGTGTGTCATGGGCCCCCGTACCGACTCCAAATGCTGCTGCCAGGCCCGTAATCTGTCATGGGCCCCTGTACCGCCTCCCCATGCTGCTGCCAGGTCTAGATTGTGTCATGGGTCCCTGTACGGCCTCCCATTGCTGCTGCCAGGCCTGTAATCTGCCATGGGCCCCCGTACCGACTCCTCATGCTGCTGCCAGGCCCGTAATCTGCCATGGGCCCCTGTACCGCCTCCTCATGCTGCTGCCAGGTCCAGAGTGTGTCATGGGTCCCTGTACGGCCTCCCATTGCTGCTGTCTCTATCGCCACACTCTGCCATGTGCCACTTTCAGGTCTCCTCACACTGCTGGTGGTTTCCATTTTTGTCATAGGGTGCTGTATGGCCTCCCATTGCTGCTGCCTCCACCGCCACACTGTGGCTCCACACTCTGGTTTTGGCCCCGTGACTGCCCAAATGAGTGAAGTGTGCGGTGATTCTAAGATCGACGGCACTCATCTGCATGTCATACTGCCTGACAGTATTATTTCTCTTCCCCAGCAGACTCCAAGGGCATTTAAATTAAAGGTACAGTGTTCAGCACTAATATTAAGTCTCTCTGAAGCCTAGAAACACCCTTTTTTAAGTTAAATTCACAGCGAATATATTCGACTCGAATCGAAATTTTTCCACGAATTCGGCGAATCAGTCGAATCGAATTTTTGAATACTTCGCTCATCTCTAGTCATAAGTTCTCCCGGTGGTATTGGAACGGAAAGTCTTGATTGGGTTTTTATGAATACCGTTGTGGGTACATAACATGCACCTATTACAAGGGAAAAACCCTTTCCGGTCAAAGAAGAAAGATGGCTGCTTAGGTGGATTAACTATATTAGGTGCCAACCTGTTTCTCAGGGGAGGTGCCTTGCTGTAAGTAATATCGGGGATTTCGGGTAAATGTTGCCCTATAATGGGGTCATTCTTCAGAATAGACCAGTTTTTCTTAATTATCTTGGCTATGTCCCTATATTGGGTGGAAAAGTTGGTGATGAAAGGACAAAATTTCTCGGTCTGGATCTTTGGCCTCGTGGTAAGTAAATTGGCTCTGTTACTTTCTCCCACTGCAAGTCTTTCATCATCGAGGGTATTGTCATTATAGCCCTTATCAATAAATCTCTGTTTGAGGATTTCAGATTGAACTAAGTAATCCTCTTTCTTGTCACAGTTTCTAAAAATACGAAGAAATTGTCCCCTCGGGATATTACTTAGCCATTTAGGGTGATGGCAGCTATCTTTGGGGATAAAACTGTGACGGTCAGTAACTTTAAAATAACTTTTAGATAAAATACTAGGTCCATCACAGTACAAAGTGAGGTCTAGAAAGTTTATTTCTTGCTGACTGTGCTGATAAGTGAGCTTAATATTGATATTATTAAAATTGAGAGTGGTAAAAAAGTTGTCCAGTGTGAACTCGTCCCCTTCCCATAGCAGTAAGATATCGTCTATGTATCTACGGTAAAACAACAATTGTGGCCAATCTCTTGCATAAATAAGGTCCTCCTCCCAGCGTGCCATAAACAGATTAGCTAGGCTAGGTGCAAACTTTGCGCCCATGGCAACGCCGGTGGTTTGCAAATAGTATTTATTATTAGACCAAAAGAAATTGTGATTCATAGCGAATGTCAACAATTCCAATATGAAGATTTTTTGTAAGTCTGGTATATCATTTGCTGTGTTGAGATAATATTCAGCAGCCGCAAAGCCATCCTCATGTTTGATATTACTATATAGGGCAGCGACGTCTGCCGTAACTAGAAAAGTGGGCTGTTTCAAAGTGATTTGCTTAATGTCCACTAGCACTTGTTTAGTGTCTTTAAGAAAGGAGGGAGTTTCACCAACAAGGGGCTGAAGAAAGAAATCAATATATTCTCCCACTCGGGAGCATAGGGAGCCTATTCCACTTATAATGGGACGGCCGGGTGGATTGAGTGGATCTTTATGTACCTTCGGTAAGCAATAGATCACTGGTAATTTAGGGACAGATGGGCAAAGGTAATCCTTTTCTTTTTTGTTAAGGATCCCCAACTTCAAACCTTTATTGAGTATTAGTTTGAGTGCTTTTTTGTAAGGGATCGAAGGGTTGTTGGGTAGTTCTATGTATGTATTAGTATCATTAAGGATGTTTTGCACTAGTGAAAGGTAATGACTTTTATCCATGACGACAACCCCTCCACCTTTATCAGCTGGCCGTATTACTAGATCCTTATTATCTAGTAGGTTCTTAATCATTCCATCTGTCTGTCTCTGGTTGTGATACTGGTAGAACGGGGTCTTAATTTTTAGCTTATCTAAATCATTAATCACCATGTTTTTAAAGATATTGATATGGGAATGTGCCGGGGGGTTAAAAAGAGAAGCGTTTCTTAAATTTGAGGTCTTAAAAGTGTTTGTTATCTAAATTGGGGTTCATGGTGTTGGCAGGTTTGTTTAAAAAATATCTTTTGAGGGATAATTTTCTAGTGAACCTATGTATGTCTATATAGGTATTGAATTTGTTGAGTTTAGATGGTGGGGCGTATTTCAAACCTTTATTAAGTAGCCTCAGTTCGCTATCAGTTAATATAGCGCTGCTTAGGTTGAAAATACCTGCCTTACTTAAATCCTCCTTCTTTTGTCTATTGACTCGTCTTCCGGCTCGTCTTCCTCTTGTCTTATATTGCGTTTTTTTCCCGTACCTTTCCCTAAAAAAGAGTTTGGGTTTTCTTGCTGATGGGATCTAGGCGGATAATCGTAATCATATTGATCTCTATAATCTTGTGGGTGTGGGCCCTGTGGGTATCTATTGTCCTGCTGTGTTTCCCTGTGCTGTATATTATTATTATACCCATTTCTGGGAGGTGTCTGGTAATATTGTCTATACCCAGTGTTATGGGGACGATTATCTAATTGTTGGTCGGGAAAGTATTTCCATTCATTAGGACGATACTCCCTTCCTTTGCTGGACTGGGGTCTCTGATTGTAATCATGTTTACCTGATTTATATTGATTGTGCCTCCGTGGAGTGTTCTTCGTATGAGGATGTTTGTAGTTGGATGGAGGATAGTAATTAGCCTCTCCCCTCTGGGGCCCATGTCCATGGTTAAACGCCTCAAATCTATTGAAAGTAGGGATATTGTAATCCCGTCTGGGTGTAGCATAGGAGAGTCTCCTCACTCTATCCACTGGGGTATGTAGAGGAGGCTGACCTTTCTTAGGAAATGCTCCTTTCGCCCCATTATGTGGTATTGGATGTGTGAGGTTAGTTTCTGTATTGGTAGTGGTAATAAATTCATATTTCTTAGCTTCCCATTTAAAGACAGACTTTTCTTTATAGTCATTGCTATCTCTAATGTATTTCTTCCTCTTTTTGTTTCTCTGTTCCCTTTCAGTTTTATCTACAAGTAATCGTAATTTATCTGGTTCTTGTTTGTATTCTTCTTGGTCCATAAATGGAGTGAGTGTTTCTTTGGTTTTGTTAATCTCTTTATCTAGGTGGGAAAGTTTGAGTCTTTTCCTCAAGATAAGGAAATTAAGTAACTCTAAACCTTTATTATTGAAAAATAAATACCAATCAGCCTCACTGTTGATATCTTCTGTTTCAGGGGGTACTTCCCACCTCAGGGACCTGGGTACCATGCCTTCTTTGATGTATTTCTCCAGGAAAGAGATATCCCATAGGGTGCGGATTTCTGCCGTGATGTGATTAGATAGATGGACAAAAAGTCCATGCAAGTTATTCGGTTCTCTTTCATGGGTGAATACATCCTCAGTTATAGCAGATCTTTTGGATCTGTATTCAAAAATATCCATATTGATATGAGATTCCGTGCTCTTAACTAAAAAGTGCTGGACCTCAGCTCAAACCAACATATAATATTGATCCTGCTGCTCAGTTGTAAAGAGGTACTTCGTATAAATGGAAAAAGGAGTATAACGAGCGCTGGACAGTTTTTGGAGCGAAATAGAGAAGCAGCTGGCATGAAAGGCAAGCCTCCAAAACGCCTCGTGGTGGACAATCATATACAAAAACATGCAGCGCTAGAGTGAATAGATCTATCTCATAATACGGAGTGACCACTTAATAAGATATAAACGCAGCTACCATAATAGTCTTATGCAACCAATATTATAACATTCTCATGGTTAAGAAGGTATAAATGGTGATAAAGGTGTCAAAGTCAATCTATCATCGGAGTGACGTAAATCTGTGACATCTGTGGTAGGAAAATATGGCTGTGGAATGCACTAACCAGATAGCGCAAATAAAAGCGCATTGGAGTAAAATGACCTACTCCTGGTCACTGGATCAGGGAACCTGCCGGAATGGTGGTCGTCTCTACTATGGTCACCAGAGTCATCCGTGTCCTCTCCAGTTATGGAATTCCCAGGTATCCGGTGGAGTAAACGTTCATCCGGTATGCAGTAGAATCCTTGTGTCAGCGACCTCCCGGGGTGCGATGTGCGCTCAAGGACCAGGAATCACCTTCAGGGCTCAGAAATAACCCAAAAGAGAGGCTTCCGATAGTGTGATAACTTTTATTGTGGAGTAGTAGACAAAAAACGCACTTACATGGTGCAATATACACTTCCAAAGATGGCCGCCCGTGTCAAGGTGTGGACCATGTGGGTAGTGGTTGTGGGTCAAATAGCATCTCCCTAACGCGTTTCGTGGCAACTGCACGTTTTCAAAGGGAGTGGGCTAGTGTTGGAGGACACCTATTTATAGTGTGGTGCCTGAAAAGCTTATGGGCACAAATCGCGGTAAATTACCGCTACTGCGCATGCGCGGATCGGGTGCCTCGCGCATGCGCAATCCGACGCTATCGCGTCATTGCCAATATTCCGCGCATGCGCAGATCGCGCTCGGCGGCCATTTTCTTGGAGACCCAGTCTAAGGATACTGCCACTGAGGACAGAAATAACAGGAGGGAGGGTCACAATCTATGGTTGCTGTCTAGGATGACAGATCAACCCAGGGGGAGAGAATTCAGTGCGGTATAGAGGGCTAATGATAATATTAACCTCTCAGGCTTGATGTGCTCAGGGAATGTAGGAAATTCATTAAATATAACCGGAGTGCAGTCATCCTGTGATGAACTTAGTAGGACTACAAGTCTCAGGGCAGATATACCGCAAATATGTCCTTATGGAAGTGTGTTGATATGGGCAGATAGTGTACAGTTATACATATATACATGGACATGGAATACACTGGTAAAAGATAAACATTAAAATGATAAACAATGCATAATATATATTAAAATTATACCATACATATATATAGGAATATGGGCAACACCTGGCATCCATATACAATTTGTTATTTAATAGCAGAGATTCGGTTCCTAGTTTATTGAGAACCCGATCTTCATGAATGATAAGGATGTCACCCAGTGTAATACTTACATAGGTGATACCACACGTAGTTCTTATACAGGTGGCCATATGGGAATATATACATATTAAATATATATAAAAATATAAAAATGTAAGCATGACATAGCATTACATGCATAAAATGTAAATGCAATTAAAACTAGAATATAGATGATATAGATACGTCCTTTTTATTTACCGGGAATTTTATGGTCTAAAATCTCCCCCCGATCGCTTACTTTTCATAACTCTATAGTGACCCACTCACTGACACTTTGGTCCAAATACAAGGCTAAGCTGAGTTTAGTCTCTCATATTCCCCCAGGTGTTTCATTTTTTGGTGATCCTACTTTTTTTGTAGCCTTCTCTTCCCCTCACATGTTTCGTTGGTGGTATGATCGATCCTTTATCAGATTGTCTGATTTCCAAAGAGGAGGATCTTATATTACCTTCGATATGCTGCGCGTGCTATTTGATGTTCCTCTTCGTGAGTACCTTCGTTATAGACAGATTAGGCACTTTTTTAATGCACACTTTGGCCTTACCCCGTCTTCTCCGATCTCTTTTTTTGAGTGTGTCAGCCGTGACTCTCCTAGAGGTAGGGGTCTTATTTCAGATCTTTATCACCAATTTTTGATCTGTCTTTTTCATGCTCCTCCTATGTACAGGCAGAGGTGGGAGGAGGATTGTGGTATCACTTTTTCGGATGAGGATTGGGACTCCATGGTGGATAATATATGCAAGAGCTCTAGATCTCTTTCGGTTCGTGAGACGGCCCTTAAAGTTTTAACCAGATGGTATTATACTCCGTCCAGACTACATACAATGTTCCCACAAACATCCCCTTTATGTTTCCGGGGCTGTGGCCGCACAGGTATTTTGGTCCATATGTTTTGGGATTGCCCAAACATATCTTTGATCTGGCGTAAGATATCTGAGGTGGCTACCTCACTATCGAGCAACCCGATACAGTTGTCTATACAGACCTGTTTATTGGGGGTTCATATCCCAGGGGTCTCTGATGCCACTCTGAGATTGCTACATACATTATGTATTGCCACTTTGTGGTCCATTGCCCTGCATTGGCGGTCTAATGCTGTACCCTTGGACTCTGTTTTACACAGAATTGACGCTGTAATGCTTATGGAACGTATTCATTATACACTACTGGATAAGATGCACTTATACGATAAAAAATGGGAGTCATGGAAGGATTGTAGACATTTATTGCATGATTGACAACATCCCCGGTAAAGAATGGCTGACATATATTGTTGATAGCTGTATCACTCAATCTGTTTTATCATTTATGTATCTCATGCACTCATAACTTTCTTTCTTCCTCTATCTTCTTTCTTATGTTAATATACTTTTATGTATTGTACGGTTCAAATGTGCCATATTTTTGTTGACAATATCACTTTCATACTGTGCTGTTGTTTTACTGTCTACTTATGTACAATAAAATCGTTTGTAAACAAAAAAAAAATTGAAAAAGCACCGAGTGGAATAAGTTTAAGTAAAAGTATTTGGGTACCAGCACAATATAGGGAATTAGAGGAGAGCACCAGTAAGTATACTTTGAATGTTTTAAAAGAATGGGATTTACTACACGGACAAAAGGGGTGGGTTTTTAATTCACAATTAATACCACTTAGGAACACAAAATATTTCATCCCGGGTATGGATAGTATAGCAGGGAAATGGATCATAAAACAGGAGGCGCAATTGAGAGATATAATGGTAGGGGAGGAAATTGGGTCATATAAGGCTATGGAAGACAGAACGGGAGAGGTTTTTAACAAGATGGATAGATTAAGATATTACCAACTGAAGTACTTTTTTGAGAGTCTCCCAAAGCCCATAAGAACTAGAAAAGATTGGAACCCATTCGAGAGATTATTTGAGTCACGGGGAAATGGTAGACACGGAATGGCAAAAATACACAAGATATTATTGGAGATTGACACTGACACAAAATTAATGCACATAGAGAAATGGGAAAGAGACATAGGAAGAAAAATAGAGGAGGAGGAGAAGAGGAAAATGTTCACATTAATTCATGAAAATATTAGTATGAGGGAAGTAGAAATAAATTATAAGTGTTTGAATAGATGGCACATTACCCCTAATGTAGAGCACAAGATGAATACGGAGTTGTCACGGATGTGTTGGAGAGGATGTGGTGAGGTTGGCACGTGGTATCACATGTGGTGGGAGTGTTCAGAAATACAGGTGTTTTGGTGGAAGATTATTTATTTAATAGGGAAAATTACTAAAATCAATATAGGATTGGATCCAGAACTATGTCTCCTCCATGTCTCGGAGCTCTCTACGAAAGTATATAAGAGTTCCGGGATATGGCATTATTTGACCGCAGCAAAGAGTCTGATCCCCAGGTTCTGGAAGAAAAGAGAGGTGCCAACTGAGGAGGATTGGATAAGTAGAGTAAATCAGCTATCTGGGACAGAAAGATTGTATTATACATATGAGGACAAGTTGGAGTTGTATAATAATAAATGGAAAGTCTGGGAAGAATATAAAGTAAAGGGGAAATATATGATGAGATAACATTCCTGGAAGTGGAATTAGAACAGAGTTTAGGAATAACAGAAAGACATGGAATTAATGAGAGAAAAAGGAAAGTGGAGCGTGGGTGGGAGAGGGATGGTGGGGAGGGGAGGGGGAGTTTGGGAGAGGGGATGGTAAGAAAAGGAAGTTATATATATGGTCAAATAAAGTATATAAATTATTGTTTTGATAATTATAATGATAGAAATGTTGAAATGACATGTATAAAACTTGAAAATAAATAAATATTTATAAAAAAAAAACAAAAAAAACAACACAGCACCCGCCAGGCGCTGTCAATGTCCTCCAGAGTAAAAGTTCCACAGAAAAGTCCATTCAACACCCCAAAGTGTGTGATGGCTGTCTGTGGCACAAAGTCCTTGAGTTCAGGTTCCTGGGCCCTCAACAGGTCCTGAGGAAAAGAGCACTCCCAAAAAACGTGATGAGCCGTTTCCTCGTGGATGATGCAGAAGGGGCAGTGCCTGTATCTGCTCAGGTTCCTGGCATGCATAAATGTCCTGAGAGGCAACCCCCCTTGGATTGCCATCCATGCCAGGTCCTTGTGCCTGTTGGTGTGGATGTTTGAAGAAACATTCCTCCAGACCACCTTGCAGGTGTCTGAAGGCAGGCCTGGAACTGACTCCAAAATGTCACTTGCTCTGATGAGCTTGTAGATTATCTTCGGTTTCCACAAGTCAGGCTTGACTCCCTGTAGCCCCTGCTCCTTGATAAACTTGAAGGTATCCAGGTAGTACCAAGGAGTGTCCCAGTTGTAGGGGATGGAACTGTCCCAATTGTCCCATCTGAGGGACCTCCAGAGAGGCAACAGGAAGAAGCGTGACATTGCGTTCCCGCCAGAGTCCATAATCCTTTTGGGCAAAGTTCTGCGGATGCAGTTGCAGGTAAAGAACACCCTCAGTTGGGTGGCGATGTCGGGCACGCCCTTACCGCCCTTGAGGGGTTCCTTGAACATGACTGCCCGCTTCACTCTGTCCATCTTGGAGCCCCAGATGAAGTGAAACACCGCCCTGGTGATGGCCTTACAGGTGTTGACCCGTGGGGGCCAGGCCTGGGCGAGGTACTGCAACACAGGGAGAATCTCGCTGCAGAGTACCAGTGTCTTCCCTTCGATGGTAAGGTCTCTGAGGCTCCAAAGTCCAAACTTTTGCCTCATCTTCGACAGTCTCTCCTCCCAAGACTTCAGGGCTGCACCCTCAGCACCAAACCAAACTCCCAGGATTTTCATGAAGTCTGTCTTGATGCCGAAGGGCATGGATGCAGAAGAAGGCAGGAACCACTTTCCGAAGAGCATGACCTCCGACTTCCCACAGTTGACTTTTGCCCCCGAAGCTTGGCTGAAGTCCTCGCAGGTCTGGACGAGTAGGTCGATGGAGCGCTGGTTGGCACAGAACACCGTCACGTCGTCCATGTAGAGCGAGCACTTCCCTTCTGTCTGGTCCCGGCGCTGTGATTCCCCCAATCTCTGGATTCTGTCTGATGCATTCCGCGAAGAGCTCTATACAGCAAACAAAAAGCAGAGGCGAGAGAGGGCAGCCTTGTCTGAACCCGGAGAGGACCGGGAAGGGGTCAGTTTTCCAGCTGTTTACCTGCACCGTACTACAAATGTCATTGTACATGAGGTCAACATACGAACAAAACATTTCCCCGAGACCAAACCTGCGCAGGGCTCTGCACATAAACCCATGGGAGACACGGTCAAAGGCCTTTTCCTGATCAAGACTAACCAGGGCCACGTGCACACGGCGGTCCTTGATGTATTGGACCGTGTCCTGGACGAGCGCTAGGCTGTCCGCAATCCTGCAGCCAGGAATGCCGCAAGTCTGATCCAGGTGGATGATCTGTCCGATGACGGCCTTCAGCCTGTTAGCCAGAACTTTGGCGAGGATCTTGTAGTCCACGTTCTGGAGAGAGATGGGACGCCAGTTTTTCAAATCACATCTCTCCCCCTTACGCTTGTACAAGATCGTGATCATCCCCTCCCTCAACGAAGGAGGCATTCTGCCCTCCACCACCATCTCCTCGTACAGCTCGAGCAGGTCCGGGCCCACGAGGTCCCACAGCGCTACATAGAGCTCTGCTGGGAGACCGTCGCAGCCCGGGGTCCTGCCCCGCCTAAAGGATTTAGCGGCAGAGTGCAGCTCCTCCGACAAACCTGCAGGATCAATGGTGTTAGTGATACCTGACAAGAATCTGTCGGCTGTTGTCGCGTTCGTTTCTTTGGGGGAATAGAGGTCGGTGTAGTAGTCGCTGACCACTTCCATCACGGCTTCTTTCCCCTTCTGGAGTGTTCCGGTCTTGTCGCACAGCTCCGACAGGGTGTGTGTCCTGAGTGGAGTTTCCTGAAAAAGAAAAAGTTACACTTCTCACCTTTCTCTAGATGCTCCACCTTGGCACAGAAGACAATGTGCCTGGATTCTTCCTCAAAGTGCTTTTTCAAGCTCTTCCTGGTGTCCTCCAGGTCCTGCCTAACGTCCCAGCCACAGTGATGAAGGTCCTGCAGGGACTGCAGCTGACGCTGCAGTCTCCTGAGTTCCCCCCTCCTGGCACACACTTGCTGGCATCCCCTGGCCTGAAAGAAGCTGCGCAGCTTGACTTTCACAAACTCCCACCAGTCGCTTACCTTGGGAAAAAGAGACTTCTCCTCCTGCCAGGCACCGTAGGTTTCCCTGAGCTCCTCCAGCAGCTCCTCATTTTCCAGCAGGGTGCAATTCAGCTTCCAGGAGCCCAGGCCGGGGGCAAAGCCCTCTCCCAGGTCACCCCGAAAGTGAATGGCCCTGTGGTCAGAGAAAAAGCAGGGGACCATGGAGAACCCACGGTGCCTGACTGCCCTAGAGGTGAGCACAAAGTCGATCCTGGAACGCACAGATCCATCGGGGCGGCTCCATGAGTAGTTCACGGAGCCGCGTCCCACGGCGTCCTGCAGGGAGGCCTCCGCAATCACCTCCCGGAGCAGCTTTGAGGTGGCATCGAGTTTAGCGTACATGCTGGAGCTGCGCCCGTCCTCCTCTATCGGACAGTTAAAATCACCGCCGATCACTACTGTTCTCGTTGTGACGAGTTGCGCCCGCAGGGTCTGGAAAAGCTCCAGCCGCACGTTCTTCTCCGGGGAGGCGTACACGTTGATGAGCCTAACTGGCTCTACCGCCCACGAGCCATCTATGACCAAGAGGCGGCCACAGATGAGCTCATGGATGGAGTCAACAGTGAAACGACCCCCCCTGACAAGAACCGCTACCCCTGCAGACTTGCAATCGCCACCCCCAGACCAGTAGGAGGGACCGTGGGTCCACTGGGAGGACAAATGAGTGTACCTCCTCAGAGGGGGCAGGGTGCACTCCTGAAGCATGTAGACATCGCTCTGCTGCGAGGAAAGAAAGGCCAGCACCGTCTGCCTCCTAGACGCATCCTTGATGCTCCTCACATTAATGGAAAAGATAGATATCTCAGCCATCATGGGGAGGAGATGAAGGGGTTAGTTGGCAGGGGCTGTACTTGCCTCCCCTGGAGAGGGGGGGGGTCCTCCGCAGCCTGACCGGTGCCCTGGCTCAGTCCTATCTGATTGAGGACCTCATTAAAGTCGTTGGAGAGGTCTGGCTCCGACCGGGTCAGAGCCATCTCCTCTTCCACCTCCTCCTCCTCCAGTGTGTCGAGGTCCTCTCCCACGGGGGTCAGGACCTGTGGCATCCTGGAGGACAGCAGGCCGTTTGGTGGAGGAGGAGAGATCCTCCGCCGCCGGGCTGGCCTGATCCTTCTTCCGCTTCCGGTTCCCCGCCGCAGAGCTGCTGGCGGGGGCGGGAGGGACAAGGGCCGGGAAATCCTCCTGTGAGGACAGGTCGGGGGGGCGGAACCGGGCCAGGGAGGAGGGGAGGGGCAGGAGGGCCAGGGTCCGGGGGGGCAGGGGCGGGAGGGCGGCCTCTGACACCGGAGGGGTAGGGAGGGCTGGGGTGGAGGGAGAGGGTGGGGGGTTACTCTTACCTTGGTCCTTCTGGGGTTTCGGTGGTCCAGCGGTGCCCTTGCTCAGAGCTCCCACATACGTTCTGCTTCTCTCGGGGCAGTCCTTGTAGACGTGCTCTGACCGTCCACAAAGGTTGCAGGTGTTGGACCTCGGGCAATCCTTGGTCTCATGGCCCGCAACCCGGCAGAACCTACAAGAAAGCTCGTGGCAATCCTTACCCTCGTGCCCCTGCTGTCCGCACCTGTGGCAGGTCTGGGGTTGATCCGGGTAGTGCAGGATTCCTGCGGAGGCTCCCAGGGAGAAGCACTGTTGCAGGTGTTGGAGGTCTCCAGAGGGTCGATCTCTCATCAACCTGCAAAACACAGCCCACTTACCCGTCCAGAAGCCGTTAGCATCCAGTATCCGGACTGGGTCCTTCAACACGACGCAGAACCTCTGTAGGTAGGTGGTGATATCCTTTCCGGGGACGTGAGGGTTCCTCATGGAAACCGTAATCCGCCTTTCATCCCTTTGAATGGGAGAGTTCGCAACAAAGCTGCGGAAAGGGGAATCCGGCCCAGAGGTCTTCACTTGTTCCCAATATCTTCTACAGACCTGTAGAGATATAAAGGTTATGTAGAAAATACCTCTCATGAAGGACTGCACCGACAGGGTCTCTGCCTTGCTGAATCCTTGTTCGAGGATCATCTTCTTGCCGAAGACTTCCGGGGTCATGCCCGGGACTCTGCCTTCCACTTTCTTCAGCCGCAGCACGACTGTCTGTCTCATCCAGGGCTCCAGGGAGGGGAGTCCTTCTGCAGGGCCGGTGCCTTCAGAGGTGGAGGGGGCTTCTCCCGGGGTCTTGGCAGGAGCGGCGGTCAGCAGCTTTGCGGCGGTCTGCTTCTTCCCCATCTTGTCGCCGAGGAGTTTTGCTCAGGAGGGCTTCCAAAGATCTTGAGCAGATTCCTTCTTCCTCGGCGTCTTCAATCTTGCTTAGCCTTTGAAAAGGCTATTTGGAGTCTACTGCCCGGAGGTAGTAACGCAGAGTGGGGAGGGGGGGAAGATCACAAACTCGTTCTGTGTGGGGGCTAAGCCTCAAACCCAATAACAGCAGGCAGGTGAAGCCGAATTTAATCAACGATCCTACCAGGCCGAGTAGAGGGTACCCCACACAGACCAAATGGCTGGGATAGATACAAGTGTTTCTCAACGTCCTAGCTGGAAGCAGGGACACCCCTAAAGGCAAGGTCGATTTTTTTTTTTTTTTTTTCTTTCTTTTTTGCCTGTCAGACTGAACGCATAAAAACCAGCATCTAACCATCAAGCTACTGATCTGCATTCTTTGCATCATACTCGGCAAAATCGTATCAAAAGGGGGTTCACATATAAAACATTACATTATTTACACATCCCCTACCCCTCACCCGCCCCCCCCCCCCCCCACCTCCCCACATTCCATACCTTCTCAGCCTCCTCATCACCCAACCTCCTCCTCTCGAGCACCAACATTAACGAAAGTTTGGCCATACACCACCTCACACATTCCTCCTCTGTCAAAATCACCTTCCTTCTGCACATCATGCACCTTGCATTCCATAACACTTCCTTGACCACCGCTGACACAACATGCATCTTTCTCTGCATGTTCCCATCTCCACCTGCCAGCCCCAACACCCCAGCCTCAAAAGTCACTTTCCTCACCCCCACCACCTGTGACACAAACCCATCCAAGAGCCTCCACACCTCCTTCACAAACAGGCACTCCCAAAATAAGTGTCTCACTGTTTCTTGTCCTCCACATCCGTCCCTCGGACACAGCTCACTCCTTGCCAAGTCTCTAGCTTTCAAAAAGACCCAAGTCAACAGACAATTATGCAGCGTCATCCATGCAATCTCCTTTTGTTTATTGGTCACCCCCTTCATCGCCAAGTTCCTCCAGCACACTTCCGCCACCCTTGTGGTCAGACCGCTAATATTCGTCACCAATTCTCCTCTTCGCAACCATTTCCACAACATTTCTTTTTTGGTAGCACCGGGTCCCAACTCGCTTAGTCTGTATTGCTCAAAAAAGACTCTCATCCCCAGATAGTAAGCTGGCGATACCAAGGACAGTGGCTTCCTCAAATCCTTATTGCACCAACCCCATTTTACCACCGGCCACCCAACCAAGTATCTCATTAACCCAGCCACCTTGCCACCTCCTGCAAAAGCCTTAAAATGCGTGAGCCACCACTGCACCTTCAGGAACAGCTCCACATTCGGGAATCCATATCCCCCTGCTCCCTCCGATTTCATAACGGTCACTCTTGCCACCCTTTCCATCTTAGCTCCCCAGAAAAACATAAAGAGCATCCTTATCACCTTTTGCACCAAGTGCTTATTTGGTGCAAACACAACGCCAAAATACACTAGCAAAGGGAGAATTACCGCCTTCACAACAACCAACTTGCCAGTCAAAGATAAATTCCTCAGCTTCCACAGGCCCAGTTTCTTTCCAATCCTCTCCACCCCCTCCTCGGCGTTCTTTTGGCAATTCAGGTTCCCCCAGCACCTTTATCCGCTCCATCTCCTCCACCTTCCCACCTCTCACGTCACAAGACCCGCTCAGCGCACATACTTTGCTCTTCTCCCAGTTAACTTTTAGTCCTGACATGCTCCCAAAAATGCTAAGCAGCAACTCCGCTCTTAACAAATTCCTTCTGCCACTACATATGAACGCTGTGTCATCCATATAACACATTACTTTGGCATACTCCTTATCACAGCCTGGCACAAACAAGCCCTTAAACACCTTGTCTTTCTGTACATGATGCAGCAAGGGTTCCATCACGCAAATAAACATTAATGTGGACAGGGGGCATCCCTGCCTCACTCCGGACCCTATCCTCACAGAATCCGTCAAGTTGCCATTTACTGGAACCCTGCTACTTATTTCCCTATACAAGCTGTAAGGGACCGCCCGGCGGTACTACTAGCACTCCACTGAATAGGCGTCCCCAGCGCACGGAGTCTAAGTCCCAGGGTGCTTGTTCACCAGGGCCCCTGATGGTGGGGATGGACTTGGAGCTCCCTGAGACCAGGTCGTGACTACTGGGTGCGCCCGTCAGTGGTAGTAGTATGCGCAAGGGGCTCCCACGGGGAAGAGTCTGATGTGAGGAGGTCAGAAGACCCCGCTGCAAGGGATGGATGGATGGATGAGCAGGGTCAGATGGGCCGGGTCGGTAACAGAGAGGACGGCAAGGTACAAGGCAGCGGGCATAGAATGGTCGGGTCACACGCCAGGTCAGCAACAGCAGGTCAAATCCAATAGGGGGCATTCAGGAGAGAGGTCAGGCAAAGCAAGGGTCAGAGCAGGAGAAAGCAGCAAGGTCAGGTACAATCCGGGTCAAAACTTACAAGGGGCACAGGATCACAGGTTCACAGGATGCAGGAAAGACCAGAAGGCACTGAATGACAGCTCAGGGCCATTTAAATATCCCGCCCTGCGCTGCCATTGGTGCCCAGCGGGCGGCCGCGGCTTCTACTGCGCATGCGCGAACTCGAACGCCACGGCCGGCCCGGACCTAGTGCCCGTGTCCCTGCACAGGGCGGTGCACTGCGCCTGCGCCGGGACCACCGCGGCAGGGATCGAGGAGATCCCTGACATTGCCCCCCCCCCTACGGGCAGCCTCCGGATGCCCACCCGATCTCTCCACCACGGGTGATCGCGAAAGAACCTCCGGACAAGTCTGGGTGCATGGACATTATGGGCTGGTTCCCAAGAATTGTCCTCAGGGCCATAGCCCTTCCATTTGATAAGGAATTGGGTCTGGCCTCCCCTCCTTCGACACTTCAGGATCGTTTCAACCTCAAACTCTTCTTCTCCTTCGACCGTTACCGCTTCCGGGGGTCTAGATTCCCGGTCAGGGAAGGCATCTGGGACCACTGGCTTCAGCAGGGACACATGGAAGACCGGGTGGATCTTGAGCATGTCAGGGAGGGCGAGTTCGTAGGCTACTTCGTTAACCATCCGTTTAATGCAGAAGGGGCCTATAAATTTGGGTCCCAATTTCTTTGACGGGCAAAGCATCTTTAAATTGGACGTCGCCAGCCAAACCTTCTCTCCAGGCCGCAATACCAGATCTCCCCTCCGTTTCCTGTTGAATGCTTTCCTGTAGTCTTCCTGGGCCCGACTGATGGCCACTTGAAGCTTCTTATTGTTCGCAGCGAAGAACGTTACCACATCTTGTGTTGCTGGTACTGGGCATTCCGACACCAAATCCGGGAGGAAGACTGGGTGAAAGCCATAGTTGGCAAAGAACGGGGACTGCCCTGTTGCTGAGTGGCGGGCGTTGTTATACGCAAATTCCGCTAGAGGTAGAAGTGGCAGCCAGTCATCTTGAGTAAACGAGGTATAGCATCTCAAGTATTGCTCCAAGGTCTGATTGGTCCTTTCGGTTTGACCGTTAGTTTGAGGGTGGAACGCAGAGGAGAGAGATAATTTGATGTCCAGGGCCTTGCACAGTGCTCTCCAGAATCTGGACGTGAACTGGACCCCTCGGTCCGAGACAATGTCTTCGGGGACCCCATGCAACCTGACTACCTCACGAATGAAGACTCGCGCGGTCTCGGCCGCCGAGGGGGTTTTCTTCAACGGGATGAAGTGGGCCATCTTGGACAAGCGGTCCACGACTACCAGGATTGCCGTGTGGTCTCGGGATGGCGGAAGCTCGACTATAAAGTCTAATGAGATCTTTTGCCAAGGCCGTTCAGGAATAGGTAAGGGTCGCAGCAGACCCCAAACCTTGTTTCTTGATGGCTTGTTCTTCTGGCAGGTGACACAGGACCTTACATAGCCCTTACAATCCTTAGCCATGTCTGGCCACCAGAATGAGCGTCGGAGAAGTTCCAGGGTCTTTTCTGGGCCAAAGTGCCCCGCCATCGGGTGGTCGTGGCAATGCCCCAAGACCAGGGTTCGGGCTTCGTCCGGCACCACAATTCGATCTTCCCTCCATAGGAGTCCCCCCTTGTTCTGGAGCGGCCCTCCGCCTGGGGTAGAGAAGTTTGTGGATGCTTCCATTAGCCTGGAACGAAGGTCCGACTGAAGGACCAAGAAGTTACCCGAGGACAGGATGGTGTCGGGTACTGGGGTCTCCTTGGCGTCTTCGTACATCCGTGATAACGCATCCGGCTTAGTGTTCTTCGATCCCGGCCGGTACGTAATGTGGAAGTTGAATCTTGAAACGGATAGTGCCCATCTCGCCTGTCGCGGGCGTAGACGCTTGGCGGTTCTCAGATACTCTAAGTTCTTGTGGTCAGTAAATATTAAGATGGGGTGCACCGCACCTTCCAGCAGGTACCTCCATTCCTCTAACGCCGTTTTGATCGCTAGTAGCTCTCGATCACCGATATCATAGTTCCTCTCTGCTGGGGTAAGCTTCCGTGAGAAGAACGCTACAGGGTGGAGCAGTTCCTTGGTGCCTTTTCGTTGGGAGAGGATGGAGCCTACCGCATTCTCCGACGCATCTACCTCCAAGATATAGGGCAGAGCGGCGTCTGGGTGACCCAAAATGGGTGCCGAAGTGAACAGCTTCTTCAAGACTTCGAAAGCTCCCTGCGCTTCTGGTGTCCATCTGAATCGGGTTCCCAGCTTGGTTAGCTGAGTAATGGGGGAGACCAGACCCGAGAAGTTCTTGATGAACTTCCGGTAAAAATTTGCAAAGCCAATGAATCGTTGGACGCCTTTCCTGTCTGTGGGTTCAGGCCAATCCAGTATTGCAGCGACCTTCTGGGGATCCATCGCGACCCCCGCGGTGGAGATAATCAGGCCCAAGAAGGCAATGCTGGATTGTTCAAAACAACATTTTTCTGCCTTGGCATACAACCCATGCTGCCGCAACCGCCCCAATACTTTTGCTACATGTATTCTGTGTTCCCCCAAAGACAGGGAGAAAATCTGAATGTCGTCTAAATAAACGATCACAAAGACATCCAGAAAGTCCCTAAAAATATCATTTACAAAGTGTTGAAAAGTGGCCGGAGCATTGCACAACCCGAACGGCATGACCAGATATTCAAAATGACCGAAGCGGGTGCGGAAGGCCGTCTTCCACTCGTCCCCCTCCCTTATGCGAATCAAGTTGTACGCCCCCCTCAGATCCAGCTTGGTAAAAACCACTGCTGACTTTAGACTTTGGAACAGCTCTGGTACTAACGGTAGTGGGTAACGTTTTTTTATCGTGACCCTGTTCAATTCCCTGTAATCGATGCACGGCCTTAAGGTTTTGTCTTTCTTTTCAACAAAGAAGATTCCCGCCCCCGCCGGTGAAGTGGAGTGGCGGATGAACCCCTTCTGGAGGCTGTCCTCGATATATTCCTTTAGAGCCCCCAATTCGGGCTCTGAAAGGGGGAAGATTCGCCCAAAAGGAATTTCTGAGCCGGGTAACAGGTCAATGGGGCAGTCATAAGGGCGGTGGGGGGGTAGGGTATCGGCTCCCCGTTTGCTGAACACATCTAGAAACCCATGGTAGACTGCAGGGATTACTTGTTTTAATTCAGCTTCCCCCTCAGAGCACAGGAGGATTTGGGGGGCCCCCGGGCCCGAAGTGCGGCAGTATATCCGACAGTATGGGGAAGGGAACGTGATTACTCCGGTCTCCCAGTCAATCTGGGGGTTATGGGCCCGTAACCATGGGAGCCCCAGAATGACTGGGAAGAGGGGTGAAGCTATAGCATCCAGGCGGAGGAGTTCCTGGTGCTGGCCGGCAATGACAGTGGTGATGGAGGGGGTTTCCTGGTTCACTACCCCCGATTTTATCCGGGAACCGTCGGCCAAATAAATATTGAACCCCTTCTGTTTCAATTGAAGGGGAATACCCTGCTGGTGAGCAAAATTAATATCCAAGAAGCAGCTGCATGCCCCAGAGTCAATTATGGCCGATACTTCCACGGTCCTTTCTGGAAGCTGAAAGGAAAGGGGTACCACTAAGTATTGGGATGGACCAACATTGCCAATGGATAAGGAAGAAGAGGTGCACTTACTCAGTTTCTGCGGGCAGGAACGTGCCATATGACCAGCTTCGCCACAATAGAAGCACAGGTTCTGGGATCGTCTGCGCAGATGTTCCTCTGGGGATAGTTTAGGCCGTGCCAGGCCGAGCTGCATGGGTTCGGGGTTGTCTCCAGGTGGCCGGTTTTGGATGATTGGCCTAGGTGTTTGACTGGGACCTTGAAATGATCCCCAGGGATTTCCATGACCCTGGCCGGACCTCTCAAACCTGCGTTCCCGCAGTCTACGGTCAATTTTAATGGTCAGTGCTATTAAGTCCTCTAAAGTCTCAGGTACCTCCACCCGGGCGAGCTCGTCTTTCAGGCCATCTGATAGGCCAATACGGAACTGATGCAGGAGTGCGAACTCGTTCCAGCGAGTATCCCCCATCCACCGCCTAAATTCAGATGCGTACTCCTCCGCCGCTCGGCGGCCTTGCCGGAGCGTGTACAGAGTAGCTTTAGCAGAAGCTGCCCGCTGCGGGTCATCATAAAGGATGGCCATAGCATCAAAAAAACTGTCAACCGAACTGAGGTGAGGGTCATTTTTTCCCCGTAATCGATGGGCCCAGTCTTGGGGTTCACCCTGCAGGAGGGAGATGACGAACCCTACCTTCACGGATTCAGTCACGAAGGTTCGGGGTTGTAGCTCAAAATAGAGGAGGCAGGACTCGCGGAATGATCTGAAGCGTGTGCGGTCCCCGTGGAAACGTTCCGGTAAGGGTACTCGGGGGTCGGCCGCCGGGAGTGGTGCGGATGCCTCAGACACCAGCACAGGGGCTGCTATGGCTGGAGGTGCGGGGACCGTGGCCTGTGGGGCGGGAACGGATATAGTGCAGGTCTGGAATTGAGTTTCAATCCGCTGACATCTATCCTGCAGGGCCGATACGGCCTGTGTCAAATTGGACAGGTGCCTGCAGATCTCCTCCAGCGGCGAGGGACCTCCTCTAGACTCAGTCATGGCCTTCTGGTACTGTAAGGGACCGCCCGGCGGTACTACTAGCACTCCACTGAATAGGCGTCCCCAGCGCACGGAGTCTAAGTCCCAGGGTGCTTGTTCACCAGGGCCCCTGATGGTGGGGATGGACTTGGAGCTCCCTGAGACCAGGTCGTGACTACTGGGTGCGCCCGTCAGTGGTAGTAGTATGCGCAAGGGGCTCCCACGGGGAAGAGTCTGATGTGAGGAGGTCAGAAGACCCCGCTGCAAGGGATGGATGGATGGATGAGCAGGGTCAGACGGGCCGGGTCGGTAACAGAGAGGACGGCAAGGTACAAGGCAGCGGGCATAGAATGGTCGGGTCACACGCCAGGTCAGCAACAGCAGGTCAAATCCAATAGGGGGCATTCAGGAGAGAGGTCAGGCAAAGCAAGGGTCAGAGCAGGAGAAAGCAGCAAGGTCAGGTACAATCCGGGTCAAAACTTACAAGGGGCACAGGATCACAGGTTCACAGGATGCAGGGAAGACCAGAAGGCACTGAATGACAGCTCAGGGCCATTTAAATATCCCGCCCTGCGCTGCCATTGGTGCCCAGCGGGCGGCCGCGGCTTCTACTGCGCATGCGCGAACTCGAACGCCGCGGCCGGCCCGGACCTAGTGCCCGTGTCCCTGCACAGGGCGGTGCACTGCGCCTGCGCCGGGACCACCGCGGCAGGGATCGAGGAGATCCCTGACACAAGCACTCCACCATCTCCACAAACCCCTTAGGCATCCCCATTTTCTTCAGAACTATAAACAAAAACTGGTGTGACACTAAATCATACGCCTTTTCCAGATCGAACTCTGCAGCTGCCAACGGTGTATTGTTGCACTGGGCGTAATAAACAAGATCTCTTAACTATATCAAATTGTAATCCTCCTGCCCGGGACCGCACACACCTGCCCATCCCCCACCACCTTGTCAATAACCACACACATCCTGCAAGCCAGCAGTTTCGCCAACAGCTTGTAATCACAATTCAAAAGAGTGATTGGCCGCCAATTTTTAACCTCTCTGGGATCCCCTTTCTTTTTGAACAGTAGCGTAATCACCCCTTCCTTCATAGACCGTGACAATCTTTTCCTTGCCATACAGTGCTGTAATACCTCACATACATGTCTCTTCAAAACGTTCCAGAATCTTAAATAGAATTCCACTGGGAGTCCATCTCCTCCCGGCGTCTTATTTTTCTGCATCCTCTTTAGGGTATCCTCCACCTCCCTTTCCACTATCGGATCCACTAACATCTCTCCATCTTCCTTACCCAATTCTCCCTCCAACACCTCACAATATTCCTCCATTTCTGATTCAGAGACACCACCTTCCCCCCTATACAGATCACTGTAAAAGCTCTTAATCGCCTCCTCCATCCTCCTGCCCTTCACTTCCTCCTCCCCATCCATCACAGACACAAACACTTTTTTAGGTCCAAAGGCCTTCTTAAAGAAAAAACGGGAGCAGCCTTCACCCTCCTCCATCTCTTCCACTTTTGCCCTGTACACAAACCTTTCCCCCCGCTCTTTCAAAAACTGATTCCTCACATCACGTGCCTCCTTCAACTCCTCCTCCACCTCCAACCCCATCCTCTTACACTGAAAAAGAAAATGTAACTTAGCCAAGATTCTCTCCTCCTCCTCTCTTTTTCTCTTAGCCTTTTCCTTCCCCTTCCTCTTGAAGAAGGCCCCAATGCACCGCTTGGCCCAATCCCACCATACCAACACGTCCTCAAACTCCTGCTTTCGGAACACGAGGCTTTCAAAAAAGGCCTCAAAACGTGTACACACATCCTTCTCCTCCAATACAGCGCAATTGAGCTTCCATACACCTCTGCCAAAGCTCACCCCACCTTCCAGATCAAAGGATCCCGATATCAAAACATGATCTGAAAAAAGCACAGGGTCCACTTCATATCCCACCACCTCCATCATTGCAGAGCTAAGAATAAAGTCAATTCTAGACCTCACTGATCCCTTGTCAGAATTGAACGTAAAGGATACATTCCCACCCTCCACCTCCTGCGCGACATCTTTCAAGTGAAAACCACCTATCACCTCATTCAGCAACCTAGATGATGCATCCACCCCACCCTCCTCACTTTCACCTTGCCGCTCCTCCTCACGCAATTCAGGTCCCCTACCACCACCGTTGGCATTCTCCCAGGCAAGCATGCTTTTAAGGTTTCCAAAAACGCAATCCTCTCCCTCTTATCTGCAGGCGCGTAGCAGTTTATTACCCGCACCTTCTTCCCCAAAACCTCGAGCACTGCCACTTGCATTCTCCCAAGCACCACCACTTCATGTGATACGCACTGCACAGTATTATTCTTAATGAGAATACCGACTCCCTCACTCCTGGAGGCGCATACAGGAGACCACAAGGAAGCTCCCAACTCCCATTCACCATCCGGAGCTTTCTCCACCCCACACTCCTGCATGCAGATAACATCAGCCTTAACCTTTTTTAAGTAATCGAACACCACAGCCCTCCTCCACCCTGAACATATACTTCTCACATTCACAGAACTAACCGTCAAAGCCATAAGTAGGTACAAACAAATCAGCATTTTCCCAGCCATCACCAATCAATTTACTGATTTTCCATCAACTCCACATTTCCACTGTCTCCACTCACCACATTGCTTTGCCTTCTCCTTGAAAATGGAGAGCTGGCGGACTCCACTTCGGAATCCCCATCACCTACACCTGGCAGACCGCCCTGACCACCCCCACCAGAGTCCTCCACCCTCGCCCGTTTGGACGAGGATGCCGATGGCATCTCGGACCCCTTGGTGGCGATAATCAGCCGCTGGCCGCACTCCAAACTCTCATCGCTGTCCACCCCCACCATCTCCTCCTCGCTCTCTTATAGTTCACCTAATAGGGCTGCGAATCTTCCTGGACTGTACATCCCCGAGAATAGACTCTCCACCTGCCCGACATCTTCCTCTTCCTGTGGAAAAGCCGGAACGGATCCTCCTCTTCCATCGTCCTGACCTCCTACAAACATGCCATCCGCCACGTGGCACTCCGTCACCTCTCCGGCCGCAGCATCATCAGGGCAGACACTGACACCCCCCACCGGAACCCCAGCAGCAGGGGCAGCATCACTCACCCCCTCCACTGCAACTAGCCATTCAGCAGGCACAGCCTCATCAGCCAGGCGCTCCGGGACCGGGACAGCCGAGTCTGTTACCACAGGATCCGCATTCTCCCCCTCCTCCCGTCGCGACCTTCTCGGCCTCCGCTGCTCTTTGAACCTCCCACCTGCATCTCTGTGCCAGTTACCAATCCTCTCTTCCATAGCCGTTCTCCTCCTGGCATCAAAATACTCGTCGCATTGCCTCGCCAAATGTCCGACCTTCCTACAAATGTCACATACCTTCCTCTCCCGGCAGTCCTTCGCAGGATGTCCCATTTGTCCACAAAACCTGCACTTCGGGTTCCCCTCACACTCATTACTGGTATGTACATATACAAAGCACCTCCAACTGTAACTTGGCTGTCCAGCGTGGAAAAGGAACCCTCTTTCACCTCCAACATTAAACACAGCAGGGGGTCTCCTCACACCACCTACACATCCCTCATCCTCACGGAATCAGCCAATAAATCTGTATTTGCCCGACCATATCCCAAACTTATTCATTACCTTAGTTCCTCCTCTCAATTCTTCACAGTATGTCTGCAGAAAGGCTCTTACCAAATTTAAGTCAGCAAACGGGTTATATAAGTGCAAGACAATAACCTTCTCCTCCTGCATAAAGAGGGGTACCACTTCAAACTTGGCCACAATCTCCTCTTCCGCACTCCGGGCTTTCTCATACACATTCCAGCACACCTCGGTGGAAACAAATGTAACGTCATATAACCCTTGCTGAGGGAAGTCCTGCAAGCACACAATGTCTCTTACCCGGATATCCAGGGCCTCCATCAAAAGATCCACAACAACCGCTCTCAAATCCACTTCATCCTTCCTCCCCGGCTTCACCACGAACCTTATAGAGTCGCGAAGTCCCCGATTTGCCATGTCTGCGGCACAAAAAGCGTGCCTCGCCTCCTCCGTGTACCGAAGGAGCACCCCACAAAGGGGGCCCCCCGGTAGCTCTTCCCACACGCGACCAACAACAATTGATCGTGCCAAAAGGCCGAGAAGCGATGAGCTCTAATCAGGTGCAAACTTTGGCCAGTGATGGTTTAGGCCTAAGTTGCAGCCCACCCACTATAAAAGGCTGCTCTGCCAGTATGTGGGCATTTAGGGAGAGTGAAGGACAGCTGAAATTGCTTTTAGGTGAGAGAGAATTGGTCAGTGTAGTGTGCTACCACTGCTTTGTGCTTTACAGTCCCACACTATCCTAATCTTTATTATGTCTGGCAGGCCTACAGGCTGAGGCAGACTTTGCTGTGCAGCTAAAAAGGGGTGAGCAGTCTATATGTTCACAGGCTAAATTGGTGGTCATAGGTGTGGTGCATCATCTACATGCAGGGCACGTTTGTCATTTCTTTCAGGTGCTGGGCATTCTAAAGCATGTGGAGGAGGTGGTGAGTAGCTAACTAAACCTTCAACACTAATTAGCGCGTTGTATAATATAGAGGTGGTTTGTCAGGTATCCCTTCTCAGGGTGTATCTGGGGGTAGTCAGCCTTCCTTTTGATTACAGGAAAGATGGTCAGCCGGAATTCCCCTTTAGGAAATGTGTGGAACACCCTCTTCCAGGCACTGGGATGGTCATCAGGGGATAGCTGGGAAGTTAAAGTGCTCGGTGCAAAATAAGGGTGGGGATACCCATAGTGTAGTATTTTTAAAATTAACGTGCTTAAATAGTAACTCATAAAAGGTAAAAGTAAACATACACTGTGGTTTGTGCAAAGAATAAGGCAATACAATGGAAATTGCTCTGTAAATACTGACCAGCTGGTGAATTAGAGTAGCCGCCGGACCTCCATGATCCGGCGGCGTGACGTCACGGCGTGCCGGGCTCCTCCTTGATGCGTTTCGTACTATGGTACGTTTTCAAAAGGGGTGTGCTCCATATGCAGCCTGAGTCTTATGCAGCTATATATAGCCTTGAAAAAGCGCGCACTAATTAACATGCGCCATCTTTCCAAAGACAAAACGCTAATGCGTGAGCATGCGGGCGCCATTTTGCGTTAGTCTATAGGCAAGATAACATGGGACCGGAGCTCGACAGGGAGTGCGCATGCGTGGGCGCCATTTTCCCTGTCTCTGCTTCATAGATAACACGGCTGAAAAGATGTAGTCTCGCTAAGCCTAACACCATAATATTCAGGGGAATTAAGTCTATATTCATTATGCAATGGTGGCATAGCGCTGTTAGTAATTATAATAGTTTGATTGACGTGAATAATAGCGTATATGGAACACAGAAAAAGTCCATATGGAGACATAATAGAATGATGATATAAAATTATAAGACCATGTAAATAACAATGCTATAAGAAATTATAAAAAAATTATATAAAAATTATATTTAAAAGCTGCCTGTGTTGCATAAAAAGGTCACCTTGGGTATTAAAAATTATTATAATATATAAAATTGCTCATTAAACAGTACAGTATATAGCATGGAGTAATATAGTATAGTATGGCCATACAATATAATCTTAAAATAGAGTAAAGGGTACAGATGGTTAATAATTTTATTGTGTGGTAGTAATATATTTGTCTATTATCCATTATATGTTAAAAGTTACCCAGATTATATAAATAATCGTATTACTTGATATAAATGTGGTGGCTGAGTATTGTAGTCTTTCTTTGGACTCCTAAAAAATGGCCACCGGAGATCCCTGAATAAAGCAATAACGCATAGCTTTAGAATAGGCATTTGAATATAGAAAGTTTTTTTTCCCCTTTGAGCTCCTTTTAAAATGGCAGCTGGAGACTCCGTGTTGTTAATATAATGACCGAGAGTCTGCCTATCAGCATTGGAGTGACATTCAGGCTCCTATAAAAAGGACGTCCGTTTTCTGTAGTGCTAGCCCTGAGGAAGTCACGTGACTAAAGTGATGTAACGCGTAAGCGCGGTGACGCACTTCTGAGGCGGATGCCATCTTGCTGCGCACAAATTGAACTACCCATACAGATACACGCAGAACATGAGGTTCTGAAATGCTGGTTTGCTAAGGATCCAAAGGTGATCCAAAAGTGTTTTGACCCCCTGCGGGTCGCAGCAAGGAGGTGAGCGGCCAATCCAGCATTTGACGAACACCCTTCTGTGATTACTCACACCATCCACGTGCACGAGTGTCATTTGTTTATTTGAATATACAGTGGTGTAGTGCCACATTTGGACTTTTTTTCACATTTTTTTCACATTTTTTCACTTAAATTTGGAGTCATGCGTTTTGCATGATATAGGTTTACTATTGTTTTTAATATAGATTTTGTCTGGTTTGCTTATGCATTGATTTGTGTATTAATATTTTATTATTATTATACAGTATTTATAAAGCGCCGATAGTTCGCTCAGCGCTGTACTTTACAAAGGGGGACAGAACATGTGACAGAACAATAACAATACAATGCAAAACATGAGGAGATTGAGGGCCCTGCTCTTTCGAGCTTACAATCTAGGGAGGGAGGGGATGGTGGCACAGGAGGAGATAGCTGTGGGGGATGGAGTGGTAGGAAGAGTGGAGGAGGTCGGCAAGTTAGCAGGGGGTGGGGTAGGCTGAAGAGATGGGTTTTCAGGGTGCGCCTAAAGGAGAGGAGAGTAGGTGATAATCTGATGGGTTGGGGCAGGGAGTTCCAGAGGATGGGTGACACCCTGGAGAAGTCCTGGAGGCGGGCATGGGAGGAGGAGACCAGGGAACCAGAGAGAAGGAGGTCTTGTGAGGAGCGGAGTGTGCGTGCTGGGCGGTACTTGGATATTAGGTCAGTGATGTAGTTCGGGGCAGTGTGGTGGACGGCTTTGTACGTCAGTGTTAGGATTTTGAATTTGATCCGTTGCGCAATCGGAAGCCAGTGTATGGAAACACTTTATAATTTTTGGGGATTTGGATAATTTGTTTTTACATGTTTATGCACTTTTATGCTCTTTTATGTGTTTTTTGAGTCTTAATGTTGGACATATCACCTATTAGTCCGATTTGGGCTATATATATTTGTTTGTTTGATTTGTTTACACTAGAGATGAGCGAATTATTCAAAAATTCGATTCGGCCGATTCGCCGAATTTCAGGAAGAAATTCGATTCGATGCGAATTAATTCGCTACGAAGTTAACTTATAAAAAGGGTTTCTAGGTTTCAGAGAGCCTTTAAATTAGTGCAGAACACTGTACCTTTAATTTAAATGCCCTTGGAGATGAGGAAGGAGAAGGATGAGAAGGAGAAGGATGAGAAGGAGAAGGAGAAGGATGAGAAGGAGAAGGAGAAGGATGAGAAGGAGAAGGATGAGAAGAAGGATGAGAAGAAGAGAAGGTTGAGAAGAAGGAGAAGGATGAGAAGAAGGAGAAGGATGAGAAGAAGGATGAGAAGAAGGAGAAGGATGAGAAGAAGGATGAGAAGAAGGAGAAGGATGAGAAGAAGGAGAAGGATGAGAAGAAGGAGAAGGATGAGAAGAAGGAGAAGGATGAGAAGAAGGAGAAGGATGAGAAGAAGGAGAAGGATGAGAAGAAGGAGAAGGATGAGAAGAAGGAGAAGGATGAGAAGAAGGAGAAGGATGAGAAGAAGGAGAAGGATGAGAAGAGGGATGAGAAGAGGGATGAGAAGAAGGAGAAGGATGAGAAGAAGGAGAAGGATGAGAAGGAGAAGGATGAGAAGAAGGAGAAGGATGAGAAGAAGGAGAAGGATGAGAAGAAGGAGAAGGATGAGAAGAAGGAGAAGGATGAGAAGAAGGAGAAGGATGAGAAGAAGGAGAAGGATGAGAAGAAGGAGAAGGATGAGAAGAAGGAGAAGGATGAGAAGAAGGAGAAGGATGAGAAGGATGAGAAGGATGAGAAGAAGGAGAAGGATGCGAAGAAGGATAAGGATGAGAAGAAGGATAAGGATGAGAAGAAGGAGAAGGATGAGAAGAAGGATGAGAAGAAGAGAAGGATGAGAAGAAGAGAAGGATGAGAAGAAGAGAAGGATGAGAAGAAGAAGAAGGATGAGAAGAAGGAGAAGGATGAGAAGAAGGAGAAGGATGAGAAGAAGGAGAAGGATGAGAAGAAGGAGAAGGATGAGAAGAAGGAGAAGGATGAGAAGAAGGAGAAGGATGAGAAGGATGAGAAGAAGGATGAGAAGAAGGAGAAGGATGAGAAGGATGAGAAGAAGGAGAAGGATGAGAAGAAGGAGAAGGATGAGAAGAAGGAGAAGGATGAGAAGAAGGAGAAGGATGAGAAGAAGGAGAAGGATGAGAAGAAGGAGAAGGATGAGAAGAAGGATGAGAAGAAGGAGAAGAAGGATGAGAAGAAGGAGAAGAAAGATGAGAAGAAGGAGAAGGATGAGAAGAAGGAGAAGGATGAGAAGAAGGAGAAGGAGAAGGATGAGAAGAAGGAGAAGGAGAAGGATGAGAAGAAGAAGGATGAGAAGAAGGAGAAGGATGAGAAGAAGAGAAGGATGAGAAGAAGAGAAGGATGAGAAGAAGGAGAAGGATGAGAAGAAGGAGAAGGATGAGAAGAAGGAGAAGGATGAGAAGAAGGAGAAGGATGAGAAGAAGGAGAAGGATGAGAAGAAGGAGAAGGATGAGAAGAAGGAGAAGGATGAGAAGAAGGAGAAGGATGAGAAGAAGGAGAAGGATGAGAAGAAGGAGAAGGATGAGAAGAAGGAGAAGGATGAGAAGAAGGAGAAGGATGAGAAGAAGAAGAAGGATGAGAAGAAGGAGAATTCCAAGCCGGCAAAAAGTGTATCTGCAGAGCTCCGCTATTTCTTAGTGGAGCTCTGCAGATACACTTAGCGGAGCTCTGCAGATACACTTTTTGCCGGCTTGGAATTCTTCTTATTTTCATCCTACTTCTTCTTCTTCTTCATCCTCATCCTCATCTTCTTCTTCTTCTGAGGATGAGGATGAGGATGAAGAAGAAGAAGAAGAAGTAGGATGAAAATAAGAAGAATTCCAAGCCGGTAAAAAGTGTATCTGCAGAGCTCTGCTAAGTGTATCTGCAGAGCTCCGCTATTTCTGACAGTTCTGTGACATTCCCTCCATACAGCGGTTGAAACATTGTATCTATTTGTTTCCATAAATGGTTCCATTTATGGAAACAAATAGATACAATGTTTCAACCGCTGTATGGAGTGAATGTCACAGAACTGTCAGAAATAGCGGAGCTCTGCAGATACACTTAGCGGAGCTCTGCAGATACACTTTTTGCCGGCTTGGAATTATTCTTATTTTCATCCTACTTCTTCTTCTTCTTCTTCTTCTTCTTCTTCTTCTTCTGAGGATGAGGATGAAGAAGAAGAAGAAGAAGTAGGATGAAAATAAGAATAATTTCAAGCCGGCAAAAAGTGTATCTGCAGAGCTCCTCTAAGTGTATCTGCAGAATAGAGGAGCTCTGCAGATACACTTTTTGCCGGCTTGGAATTATTCTTATTTTCATCCTACTTCTTCTTCTTCATCCTCATCCTCAGAAGAAGAAGAAGAGGAAGAAGAAGAAGTAGTAGGATGAAAATAAGAAGAATTCCAAGCCGGCAAAAAGTGTATCTGCAGAGCTCCTCTATTCTGCAGATACACTTAGAGGAGCTCTGCAGATACACTTTTTGCCGGCTTGGAATTATTCTTATTTTCATCCTACTTCTTCTTCTTCTTCTTCATCCTCATCCTCTTCTTCTTCTGAGGATGAGGATGAAGAAGAAGAAGTAGGATGAAAATAAGAATAATTCCAAGCCGGCAAAAAGTGTATCTGCAGAGCTCCTCTAAGTGTATCTGCAGAATAGAGGAGCTCTGCAGATACACTTTTTGCCGGCTTGGAATTATTCTTATTTTCATCCTACTTCTTCTTCTTCTTCATCCTCATCCTCAGAAGATGAGGATGAAGAGGAAGAAGAAGAAGAAGTAGGATGAAAATAAGAATAATTCCAAGCCGGCAAAAAGTGTATCTGCAGAGCTCCTCTATTCTGCAGATACACTTAGAGGAGCTCTGCAGATACACTTTTTGCCGGCTTGGAATTATTCTTATTTTCATCCTACTTCTTCTTCTTCTTCTTCATCCTCATCCTCTTCTTCTTCTTCTGAGGATGAGGATGAAGAAGTAGGATGAAAATAAGATTAATTCCAAGCCGGCAAAAAGTGTATCTGCAGAGCTCCTCTAAGTGTATCTGCAGAATAGAGGAGCTCTGCAGATACACTTTTTGCCGGCTTGGAATTATTCTTATTTTCATCCTACTTCTTCTTCTTCTTCATCCTCATCCTCAGAAGAAGAAGAAGAGGATGAGGATGAGGATGAAGAGGAAGAAGAAGAAGAAGAAGTAGGATGAAAATAAGAATAATTCCAAACCGGCAAAAAGTGTATCTGCAGAGTTCCTCTATTTCTGACAGTTCTCTGACAGCTCCTTCACATGTACAGCGGTTGAAACATCTGTTTCCGAATAAAAACATCTGTATCCTAAATGGAAACAAATAGATACAATGTTTCAACCGCTGTACATGTGAAGGAACTGTCAGAGAACTGTCAGAAATAGCGGAGCTCTCTGTAGGGACACTTTTGCCGGCTGATCGGGAAAAATCCGATTCGCGCACCCGAAGTAGGCAAATATTCGGATTCGACGCGAATTGAATTTTTCCTGAAATTCGTATCGAATTCCACTTCGCCTGGTTCGATTCGCTCATCTCTAGTTTACACCATCACTTTGGATCCTAATTTTGGATATATGCGCATATGCACATACAATTAGTATTGGTTAATATCTGATATTACCATCTTTTAAGTGGTCTAACATTCACTGTGTATACTTTGGATCCATTGAGGATCAGTTGACTTATAATTATAGATCCCTGGAGGATCAGGTCACTGTTTGTGTGTCTGTTGCACATTGTGTCACTTTATATATATATATCATTCATTTATGTGTATATATTTATTTAGTATCAGTATTATTATTATTATTATTATTTATTATTATCAGAGTAGTGCTGCATCACTTCCTTATTGTATAATTTTTTTGATATACCTTTAGACTGCCTTGGCTGTTGAAATCTCTTAAAAAATCTCCTCTGAATAAGCCCGTGAGGGCGAAACATGTAGGGAGTAACTACAATTATATAATCAAGTCTTATTTCATTATCCTAGATCATTTTGGTATATGATTGGATGCTAGCAGCTTCCTTATATTTGTTTAGATTAGTTATTTTTAGGTTAAAGCGCAGGAGGTTTCCACCATCATTTATCAAAAAATGTATACAGTTACCAAACAACTTTAATATATCAAGTACAAACAGTGTATCAATCAAATATGTGTATGGGACTCAATGGCTCACAGAGCTAAAAGGAAATAACCTATCAAAGATCTAATCGGCCTATACGTCAAAAACAGTTGTAGAGGATATAGTGGGCATCAAATATCCATCTAGGCATAATAGGATAGACATAGGAAACAAAAAAGTAATTCAATTTTACGAAGGATATAAGGAGGAGGTCATAATTTGTTAAATGGTTATGGTTAACTTAAGCAGTTTTACCTGTTGAATGTTGTAGAAGGATATATAGGTTTAACCTAACAAGGATCTAATTGACCCATACGTCCAAAACCATAGTAGAGGGAATAATGGACATCAAACGTCCATCTAAACATAGTAGAATAGACATAGAGGAATCAGAAATTAATTTAATTTCAAGAAAGATATAGGGAGGAGGTCAAAAGTTGTTAGGTGATTAAAATTAACTTAAGCGGCTTTACCTGTTGAAAGTTGCAGAAGGATATATGGGCATATTCTGTCTAAAGCTTTAATTGCCCTACACGTCCAAAACAGTTCAAGGATATAATGGGCATCAAATATCCATCTAGGCGTAACAGGATAAACATAGGGGAATCAAGAACTAATTTCATTTCAAAGAGGGTATAGGGAGGAGGTCATAAATTGTTAAATGGTTAGGGTTAACTTAAGCGATTTCACCTGTTAAATATTGCAACTCAGGTAGCAAGGACAGTGTGCGGAAAATTTTTTTTTAATTGAAGATCAATTTCAAACTCCGCCATTAGGTGTCAGAAATGGACACCAGTCCAGACGATATTAGCTGAAAAAACAATTCACTACAGTAAGGCCCCATGTACATGAGACACTTCTCATTGATGGAAACTGACCGCTGGAAAACATAGGTTAAAAAAATGTCTGTTTAGCTGCGTTTGCATAATGCGTTTGTGCGTTTAGAAGTGTTTTTTAAATATATGCACAGGCGAACCTCCCAAATTCTCAGAATGCACTGAAAAGTGGTAAATTATTGACTGTTTCAGAGAAATACAGAGAGTAGAAGCATAGACAGCAGTAGATGTTGAAATTAGCTTAGGTGTGAGTAGCTCATTAGCATTTCTTTTGTTTCCTAGGGTGGAAAGGTGTCTGCTGGAGTGTGTCATTAAGGCCACCTGCCAGGGGGTCTTCATGAGGAATTTGAGGTGTGAATGAACATATCTTTTGTTTCCAAGGGTGGGAGAGGTCTGAGGTGTGAATTGGTCATTGCAATGTGTGACAAGCTTGGTAGGAACATCCTGCGTTCAGTGTTTTGTCCATCTGAGTACCTTGAAATGCTTTGCAGGCATTTTTCATGATGAAAAAAGGCTCTGGACAGCATCAGGGACTGGAAGAGTTAAAAAAAAATTTCAGACATAAACACGATTTGCCACATTTGAAACGCTGATAAAAGTTTTCTGCGTTCAAAAAAATGACTGTAAACGAAGATGTGTACATGGACACACAGGAAAACATTAGGGAGAGTTCAGGGGCTGCTCAAAAAAACACCTGAACAGCTCCTAAACGTGAGTGTATATGAGCCCTAAGAATGCAATATAAAGCAAGCCCTTAGGTGACAGAGAAGTCATCATTTTCTTGAAGCCCACCCATTTGAATAGATCAATCAAAATACTTCCCTTCTGTTCCAAAACAGCTTCCAAGATACTGAATATAAACTGGTGATTAGCAGAAAGGCCATTTTAAAATTCCCGCCCTCATTTATATCCTCCACGCCAGCCGGGTGTGGATGTCCGGGATACATGTGCGAAGGCTCCACTGCGCATGCGCAAGCCAATAATAGGCTGTCACAATGAGAAATAGCTGACAAGACAGAGATCATTAGGGGAGGGATCAATACAGATGAAACTTCCCCAGGACTGGCCTGAATAGACCAGACCTCAATTCTATTGCCATCTTGTGGCTGAAAAAGAAAATTACAGCCAAAAGAAAAGGAATATATTAAGGATTGGTCAACATGGAAACATATATCACTGAATAAGAGAAACAGAACACAAGAACATAGATAAGCAAATTAAAGATTTACCCAAATAAACTAGCCCTTTTCTCTACTGCCCCCTTGATACTGGAATCAAGAATTACTTCAAAAAATTAATAATTAAATGGCACAAATTCAATGGATTAGTAAAAGTGAACCAGAAGGCGCAATTTATATATCCTGCGCTTAAGATTATGGATTTGTTTCGTTTTTGAAGCCTTAAAATGGCCTGTTTCACTTGCATGGACAGCTCCTTTGAACACATGATGTAGGTTCACAGCAATAGATTTCAAATGCAAATACCACACTTGGAATCAATTCCAGACCTTTTACCTGCTTAATTGATGAAGAAATAATGGAGTAGCCCACACCTGGCCATGAAACCGCTTTTAATTCAATTGTTAAATTACTTTTGGTCCATTGAAAAGGAAGGATGGCTACTCTTGAGCTGTAATTCCTAAACCCTTCCTCCAATGTGGATGTACATACCCTCAAATTAAACCTGAGAGTGTGCACTTTCAGCCCATATCCATTATATAACTATAGCTTGAATATGTTTTGATAAATATCTAAAAAAAACTGAAATTGTGCCAGTGTCCTGATATATATGGGCCTAACTGTTTGTCAGTAACCAATACGTATAAAGGATAACCCTTTTTATTGGTTGCCCTGGCCCCTATGCCCTTACTCCAAGGCTTACATCTAGCCCTGGTAAGAACAATTATTTCCTAATGCAGTATCATGAATAACAAGAAATTGATTTATTATTTTTTTGATTTTTGTTCTGTAATTTTCTTGTTGTATTTGTTGTTTTTGGATGGTTGGATCATTCTTGTGTAATATTCTGTATTCAACTCATGTCCGTTATTCTTTATACATATTGGTTACTGGCATACGTGTTGTATTTTCTATAAGATTTGGATGAAGATATTTGCATATTTGCGGAGGATTGAAGACCCACCCTACAGGTATCTGAACCCACAGGCAGGGTCCACAGTGGATTAATTATGTAGTTTGCAAAGACGTCTCCCCATTCATGAGCATGTAGAGGTGGGGAACAGCCTTTTGGGACCACTGTAGGGATGCTTGGGGCGTTTGGTGTTTTGTCCATGATCTTTGTCCTCTTGGCTAACCCAGTGTCCCTTAATCTGGGGCACTGTGTATGACGCACCAGGTCCCATTTGATGTCTCCCCTCATTCATGCCCCTGATCTCCCTTATCAGGATAGGGAACTGACACTTTGAAGATGGTGTCATCATTGTTTCTTGTCATCTTCGATATCACCTGTAGGGGATGCTCGTTGTACCAGAGAAAGGCTTAATTTCTTTATGGATGCTTCCTTGTTACTCAAGCCTCGTATACAGCCACAAACTTGTAGGTTAGTGGGTGGTCTGAGATGGAGTTCCAGGTCTGCAGTGCGCATGCACGGGCCTTGATATCATGTCTGCATCCTGCCGTGATGTCACACACTGGCGGGATGGAGGAGGTAGATAAGTTCAGGGTATTTTGCAGAAGTTTAGGGAGCCAGTGGTATCTTCACAGATACTCTTTGCCCAAGCAAGTGTACCTCACATACTTTTTCGCTGCAAAGTGACAGTATAAACTATTTGTTTTGAGGGATGGAGGAATTAAAACGCCTTGTTATCGTATGAAATTTCCCTCTTGTACTTTATTTGATTACTTTAATACATATACAAGTATATTTTTGAGCACCTATCTATTTATATATGGAAAAATATTTTTCTATATATGTATTATTTGTGTATTCATATATATTGGGCTTTTCCTATTCTGTAACACCCTGACTTTCCCTTTGTTGGGACTGCTTAACCTGAAAACCCTCTATGAGTATGGAATGTATAAGAGAGGGAATAGTTTTAACTGTACCTTACAGAAATTAAATAATAATAAATATAACTCATATTTATAGGATTTTATATTTGCTGATTATACCTCCTCTGCGGTGGACCCCAGACTAAAACACTCCTTTTGTTGGCTGTTTGGTGAGGTTTATTCCATCTTAGTGATGCCTCTCCATTGTGGACCGTCTGTGGAGTGCATACTTGTTTGTGGGTGGGTTTCTTCGCCTCTGCATATGATGCACTTACTTTAATCAATTGTGCTTTATATCTTATATTTAGTTTTGCTAGTATCCTGTATGCATACTTCCTGAAGAAGCCATATGGCGAAACATGTAGAAGAAAGTGCATAGAGGACCCTGCTTACAACAATTGTAGAGGATAATTATCAGAACCATTTTGTGAAATTCTTCTTTGGTTTTAAATGGACTTGTAATAAATATTACTGAATTTGAACTGTTCCATGTTTTATTTATGGATATAGCACCTTTAAAGTCCCATTCCCTTTAAATCTATCTTCATATTTTCTTATACAAATTGTTGTCTTCTAGCAGGGAGATGCTCAGCTACCAAAAGCCCTGTCCCACTTTTGGTTCAGCTGGGCTTGAATCTCTAAAGATCACCACCTTTGTGCAGGCATTACAATGGCATTAAATATTTAGAAACAAAAATATAATAAATTCTTGAGCCAGTATCTTTACTTTTCCATGTATCCCTATTCATTAAAAGCGCATTTTTGTTTAAAGCCGTACTAACGTCCATAATATTTTTCACTATCCGACACCTGCAAGGTAGGTACCTTCTTCTTGTCTTCTTATACTGAACTGCGCATACACAGCTTACATTGTAAAGACTGCAAGCAGGCTGGTAGGTTTATTTTATTGCAGAAGAGACATTGCATGTCTTTTCTGCAATAGACAGCTTTCCTGCTCGCAATTTTTTAACCACTTCAAGTCCGGACACTTTTACCCCCTTCCTGTCCAGGCCAGCTTTCAGTGCTATCACACTTTGAATGACAATTGCGCGGTCATGCAACACTGTACCCATATGAATTTTTTAACATTTTTTTGAGACAGATAAAACTTTATTTTGGTGGCATTTTATTCACCACTGGGATTTTTTTTTTTTTTTTTGCTATATAAATAAAAAAGTCCAAACATTTTGAAAAATAGTTTTTTCTTATAAAATTTTGCAAATAAGTAATCTTTCTTCATAAATCTTGACCAAAATGTATTCAGTTATCTTTTTAGTACAAAAAAATAACCCAGATTAGTTTTATAACCAAAAATTATTTTTTTTAAATTTTTTTTTAAATTTTTGTTTATATTATTATTTGTTTTTTTAACATACTGTCACTCTAGCAGTACAGTGTCACCATAGTGACACTGTACTACTTGTGGGGGGTGATGATTTTTTTTTTTTTACACTGATTGCTTTTACACCCATAAATGCTGTAAAAGCAATAATTTCTCCTTCTCTCTGCCTGCATTCTTGCAGCCATTGATAAATACTGTGTGAGCTGTGATTGGTCACAGCTTGTCACATGGTACAAGGCTGTTGTAAATAGCCCTGTACCATGTGACCTCTGTGATCATTCACAGATTTCACATGTAGTAAGCAATGATGTCAGAATTGACATCGTTGTTTACTACTATTCATTTGATCACTGTGATTACATGATCAGGACCTCACACAGAGGTCCCGTACAGGATCGTGGTGCCGCACGCTCACAGGGAGCGCGCACCGTTCAAAATGGTGGGCGCCGTTTATGAACGGCAACCCCACCCTGCACTGCCCCCGTCTGGCCGTTTATATACATGGGCCGGACGGGAAGTGGTAAAAAGACTTTTTACTTTATGGTCATAAAAATATCTTTAAACTTAAAATCAGTTATAATGATTTTTAAAGGGTTAGCTGATCTATCCGTATTTCTAATGCCTGGTTCATATCTGTCTATATAGTTTAAGGTACAGTATTCTGACTCCAATTGATGTGATAGAAACTATCCCTTCCTGAGACCTTTTATGCATGCCCTGAATGTGGCAGACACTCAGCAACAACAATCTTCAGATAGTTGAACTCATGAAACACTTGGCATCTGTGTATCTGTATTGAGGCAATACACTTAATATTCAATGTTTAGGTGGCTATCCTAGCCCCAATGGGTGTCTTGAAATGAAGGAAGAGGAAGAGGAAATTACATCACAGAAAGGGGAAGAAATTACAGAAAATTACAAGTAATAGGAACAATGGTCACAAGGTGGCAGCATAATCAGTGAACAATGTACTAGAAAACATCTTAGGGGTGCTATGCTAGCTATACACAAGCAATCTGCATTTTCCATACATTCCTAGAGGCAGCACACATGGTTAAAATCACCTGCTACAACTGTTGGTTTAACATTAAAAAAAAAATCTAATGAAAAAAATGTATAGTTTCAAACTTTCCAATGTGGTCTTATGTATCTGGTACTGTATACACATTTATAAGATTCCACGTAATGCCATCAATAAAAACAGTAACTAAGAAACTCTCCCTGGCACAATATCTTGTACCTAATATACAGTATCTTTGCTGGTCCTTTCAAAAGAACCGCAGCTCCTGCATTAGTGTTCACATTTGAACCTGTCCTCACAGAAGGGCCAAGAGTCCAGTCTTTTGCAAAAGTCTCATAATGAATTGTGTGTGGTATAGCACATTCTTGCAGGAATAAAATGCTCACATACAGTTGTGCTCAAAAGTTTGCATACCCTGGCAGTAATTGTGAAAATGTTGGCATTGATATTGAAAATATGACTGATCATGCCAAAAAAATGCTCTGTTATTGAAGGATGATGATCATATGAAGCCATTTATTATCAAATAATTGTTTTGGCTCCTTTTATAAATCATAATGATAACAGAAATCACCCAAATGGCCATGATCAAAAGTTTACATACCTTGGAATGTTTGGCCTTGGTACAGACAAACACTGGTTAAAATGCCAATTAGAGGTTCATATCCCACATCTGTTGTGTTTTTAAATTGGAATTAGTGTCAGTGTAAAAATAGTCAATGCGTTTGTTAGCTCTTAACTGGAAGCACTGACTAGGCTAGATACTGAGCCATGGGGATCAGAAAAAAAAACTGTCAGAAGTCCTGCGTAACAAGGTAATGGAACTTTATAGAGATGGAAAAGGACATTAAAATGCAATGGGTGCTCCAGCTAAACAGACTTGTGGCGAATGTAAGAATGGTCTAGATGGGGCCAAGCTGGCAATGGTTTTAAAGATTTTGAGAGCTTGTCCACTACCACAAGTTGGATTTCATCTTCAGATTAATAAATGTTCTCTGGGATAGAAACCGCTGTTGAAAAAATCATAGTTGCCACCTTGCCCACTTCTTTTTTTTTTTTTTAAGAGGTGTTTATTTAGTTTTAACAAAAGTTACAAGAGGCACATAAGCAATCAGTAGCTCCAAAAAAGTAGTGACAAAGTAAGCTGTACACAGCAAGAACCAAAATAGCAAGTGTGTAGAGATTTATACAAAGTCAAACTTACATACACCTCCTTCTCCCCATAATCACCAGGAGAGAGAGAATACCCATCACAGCCACCACAGCAGTGATGAAGCAACCAGCTTAATTTGTGGAGCGATAGTGACTGAGGAAATGGAATATCAACCAGAAAGAATCTGAGATGTTTAACCAGGGTTGCTACACATTTTGTGCAGAAATTTGCTGGGAGAAGGGAAAATGAGTACTTTTGGCAGAGATTTACCTAGTGTAGGGAGATTTTTTTATTGAACGGCAGATATTTTTGCTTAGAGGGAAGGATAAATATTTACTGATATGTAATAGGTACATTTTTGCCAAGAAATATTTTACTTGTGGTGGGGGCTGTGGAATGGGGAGATGTTTGCCTGAACTCTGTGTCTGTGTTAGGGCTCATTGACACCAACAGTCGCTCTGAACACATGGTCACTGACACTGAGCGTAGACAGCACCATGTGCATTGTTTCCTATTTTTGTAAGAACTTTATTGAAATGTTAAAGGTGACATTTTATTCTGTTCTGGTCAATATGAACAAGTGCAAAGAAAAATATGCTGGCATGCAGCATACGGTTTCTTTTGTGTTTATTTTTAACTCTAAGAGCGCTTACCACTGTTTTGGTGCCCTTTGCAATGCCCAGGTTGCACAGTATGTTAGGCTAGTATCCAGTTGTAGCATGCCACTTGGGCAGCTGCAGAGTGCACCATATTGTGGCAGTCAGTTCACTGCCTGCCATAATATGGTGCTGTTTGGACCTGCTCAGTTTGTACACTAAGACTGGATAAGAGCCAACCCTACTGACCAGGTGCAAAGGGCACCATTTTATAGTAGGTAGTTTTCTTAGAAAACATTTCATAAAATTTATTATTTTAGGGTACAGTTTCTTAACCACATGCCGCCCAGCCACTGTATAAATACGGCGGCAGGTCTGGCACGGCTGGGCAAAAGCACGTTTTAAAACGTGTGTTTTGTAAACAGGTAAGGGGCGCTCGCGAGGTGCGCCGCCGCCCTACCTGTCCCACCGATCACAGCCGCGGATGTCAGTCGTTGGGTCACAGCCGGTCGTTACCGGCTATGTCCCGGCAATTGGCGGCAATCGCTGACAGAGATCACAGCTGCAGTAGCTGTGCTTTCTGTCAGTTCCCTGACAGCTCCAGGACACGCTGATCGGGACAGAAGAGTTCCTCTCTCCCAATTAGCGGTGTTCCCTGCAGTACACACCCCCACCCCCTAGTAAAACACTCCCCTCACACAGTTAACCCTTTCCCTGAAAAATAAATTTAACCCCTTCCTCCCCAGTGCCATTAGTACAGTGTCAGTGGTTTTTTTTTTTTGCACTGAATTGGTGTCACTGGCGATTTCAGTGACCCCAAGTCAGTACCCCCCAATGTCAGAATGTCCGCTGCAGTCCCGCCATAAGTCGCTGATCGCCACCATAAGTCGCTAATCGCCGCCATTATTAGTATAAAAAAACCCCTAAAAATCCCAGTATCTTTCCCGCAATTTGTAAACGATATAACTTTCACGTAAACCAATTAATTTAAAGCTATTGGGTTTTTTTTTTAGCAAAGACATGTCGCAGAATGCATTTTGGCAGAAATTTATGACTCAATTTGATTTTTACATTTTTTTTTACTGGACATGTTTTATAGCAAAAAGTCCAAAATATTGTTTTTTTTCCTCAAAATTGTCAGCCTTTTTTTTTGTAGCGCAAAAAATAAAAACTGCACAGGCGATCAAATACCACCGAAAGAAAGCTCAATTAGTGGGGAAAAAAAGATGTAAATTTCATTCATGTACCGTATTGCATGACTGCGCAATTGTCCGTTAAACTAGCGCAGCGCTGTATAGCAAAAAAATGGCATAAATTGCAGTATCTATACCATAGTTTGTAGACGCTATAACTTTCACACAAAGCAATCAATATACACTTATTGGGATTTTTTTTTTACCAAAAACATGTAGCAGAATACGTTTTGGCCTAAATATATAACCAACTTTGAGTTTACTATATATTTTTTATAGCTGAAAGTAAAAAATATTGTTTTTCTTCAAAATTTTTGGCCTTTTTTTGTTTTATAGCGTGAAAAATAAAAAGCGCACAGGTGATCAAATACCACTGAAAGAAAGCTCTATTTGTGTGAAAAAAGGGTGCAGCATTGCATGACCGCGCAATTATCAGTTGAATTAGTGCAGCGCCGAGTAGCAAAAAGAGGCCTGGTCATTAAGGGGGGGTAAATCCTCTTGAGGTCAAGTGGTTAAAGTTAAATCAATCAATCATTGAGTTTACTGCCTAGCACAATATGTTGCTCTTTTTTACCTGCTCAGGTTGCACAGTAAGGTTAGCCAACATCCAGTCTTAAAGTTATTATAAAGTCTGAAGGTTTTTTTTTTTACCTTTATGCCCTCCCTCCAGCTCTACCAATACTTACCTAATGCAGGCCATAGATGGGGAGAAAAACGACAGATTTTTCTTTTAAAAAACGAAAATTCGGTCGTTCAAGCGGCCGACGTTGCCATCAATGGTAAAAAAAATCGGCCGATTTTCATCCCTTCTACAGCCAGCAAAAAGTGTCCCTGAAGAGAGCTCTGCTATTTCTGACAGTTCTCTGACAGTTCCTTGACATTTACAGCGGTTGAAACATTGTATCTATTTATTTCCATTTAGGATACAGATGTTTTTATTCGGAAACAAATAGATACAATGTTTCAACCGCTGTAAATGTCAAGGAACTGTCAGAGAACTGTCAGAAATAGCGGAGCTCTCTGCAGAGACACTTTTTGCTGGACTGGAATTATTCTTATTTTCATCCTACTTCTTCTTCTTCTTCATCCTCATCCTCATCCTCTTCTTCTTCTTCTTCTTCTTCTTCTTCATCATCCTCATCCTCTTCTTCTTCTTCATCCTCATCCTCTTCTTCATCCTCATCCTCTTCTTCATCCTCATCCTCTTCTTCTTCTTCATCCTCATCCTCTTCTTCATCCTCATCCTCTTCTTCATCCTCATCCTCTTCTTCTTCTTCTTCTTCTTCATCCTCATCCTCTTCTTCTTCTTTTTCATCCTCATCCTCTTCTTCATCCTCATCCTCTTCTTCTTCATCATCATCATCCTCTTCTTCTTCATCATCCTCTTCTTCTTCTTCTTCTTCATCCTCATCCTCTTCATCCTCATCCTCTTCTTCTTCTTCATCCTCTTCTTCTTCCTCTTCTTCTTCCTCTTCTTTTTCTTCATCCTCATCCTCTTCTTCTTCTTCTTCTTCATCCTCATCCTCATCTTCTTCATCCTCTTCTTCTTCTTCATCCTCATCCTCATCTTCTTCATCCTCTTCTTCTTCATCCTCATCCTCTTCTTCTTCATCATCCTCTTCTTCTTCATCATCCTCTTCCTCTTCATCCTCATCCTCTTCTTCTTTTTCTTCTTTTTGTCTTCCTCTTGCAGGTCACTGCTCATGCGCAGTTTTTTTATCGGTAAAAAATCGGCCGATTCGCCCACTAATTGCCGCGAAAATCGGCCGATCGGCAAAATCGGCCGATTTTTTTCCAACTTTACCGAAAAAAAAAAAACGGCCAAAATACCGAAAATCGGCCGACCAAATCGCCCACTAACGATCCGAAAATCGGCCGATTTTATTTTCGGCCGAAAAATTGGCCGATTTTCGACCCATCTATGGCCTGCATTAGCCCCGTCGTGATCCATGTGCACAGCAGCCTTGGCTCACTGGCTGAGATAACAATGGGAGCTATTGTACAAGCAGGTATTGGCAGTATATTTGCTGTACCAGGGAAAGTATTACTGACACCTAAGACTGGATATTACATAGCTAATCAGGTCTTTGTGAAGTTGACCTAATTTCTTTAATTTAAAAAATATTTAGCTGGTACTTGCTGCATATTGTTACAAAGTGAAAATATGCAGTACGTATAAAATACCAATTACAACTTTTTTTTTTAAACACTTTATATTCTGGCAATCCTGTAAAGAAACAGGTAGATTATAAATCCACCCATGTGCCTCAGGATCCTCCCTAATTCTTACTTTAAATTTTATTTTGCTGTTGTATTGCCAAAAGTAATTCTCAGCTCTTTCCCATCACTCACTAAACACAAACTCAAAAAATTGTGTATAAGGTGGGTTTCCTAAAAAGGTTTGTAAAGGTGACCTGTAACATACTGTGACCCTGAATGAAACCTAAACTCAACTGCAGACACCACACAGTGCTCCCACACTCAACTTGGACCAATTATAAAATAGAGCTAGTGCTGCAATAGTAAACACACACCTAGGGTTCTAATACACTAATTGAAATTGAGAAATAAAGGGTGTATGAAATAACTAGTGGGAACAAGGGCAATAGAAACAAATAAACAATATGCTCATTTTTTTATTGTTATATAGGTGGAGCTCAGCCAGGTGTTTATTCAAAAGCAAATAAATGTGTGATTTGTGACAAGTATTCACATAAACTCTATTGTCAGGGATATCCTAGAGGGGAAAGATATCATTCAACATGATTCAAGATTCCATGTAGAAAGGTTTAATGGAAGTGTTTTTTTTTACCAAACTCCAATTACTACTAGGGGTTCATAAGTATCCTAAACATGATGTGTACCTCCAGCTTTAGCATATCCATTGTGCGCTATTAGATGATCACACCCATTGTTATATAACCTCAGGAAAAGCCCCCATCATCTAATAAGCAGGCATCAAAACCGACTTGCTCCACCAGAATGAAAAACTGAGAAAATTGTTGAAGCGCTGAACAAGTGAGTGTAACCCCTTGCAAATAATATAAGTGCAGTCAGAATCATATATCCTCCCTTGCACAAGAGGCGACGATGATAACAAACGACTAAGCAATATCAGAAAAAACAAACTTAAAATGTATTTTTGCAAAGTTCATAATATTCATTAGTCTCTTTATAAAATGTTATCTGCTTTATTATTATTATTATACAGTATTTATAAAGTGCCTTTATAAGTATATATATTTCATATTATGGAGACTACATCAGAATTATATAGAGTATAAATAAAATCAATATAGGTTGTCAAACAGACTGGCACTCCCCAGTTGGGGCTACACTTTGTCCCCACACTTTCAGAGTATTTTCCAGAAATTGCAGGGATCAGCACAGCCAGAGTGCCTTGCCCTGGCAGAACCACCTTCGTTTTCGTTTTTAAATAACTTTTATTAAAGCAAATCATAGTATACAAGTTCAAAATTCAAAGTTAAGCATAAAGATTGGTACAGAGTTCACTTTACATGCAAAACATTCTGTCTTTTCATTAGTACATCACATTGGAAGTCTAGACCAGGTTTCTTTGCACCACAATTTACTTTTATGTTTGTGATTCTTTTCATCAAGCAAAACATATAAATGTATTACACTAAAACTCAAGGATAAGCATTCACTTACTGGTACCTCGTTAGAATTGAAAATTATTTTGTTACGGACTTTCCATAAAGCTTCTTTGAATAAGTTAATCATTTTCCATAAGATTACAAATTTATCCCTTGGTATAGTTTCCACCTTTCCATAAAGAACCAACTCAATGTACATCCTTAATTCCCGACACCCTTTCTAGAAGCGGTTTTACCACCCTCCAGAGCTCTTTGGCATAAAAGCAATCCCACAGAAGGTGCTTTACTGTATCATTGGATCCACAGGAGGACCTTGGGCACTTAGCTAATGGTACCACACGTCTTTTGTGCTGAAAAACTCTGGTAGGCAGACACTCATGAACACAGGCCCATGCTAAATCCTTTTGGCTATTAAAGAGCTGTTTAGAGCTAACCTTTGACCAAATAGATTTGGCCTCATCTTCTGGGATTTGTGCGATAGGGATCAAAATCTCTGCAGCATTAAAGTACAGTTTCAGCTTTAAATTGTTAGAAAGCTCTTCCAGTGTTTTACTATGCAAGTTAAAGTCAGAGATGATGGTTGACAAAAGGTTATAAAACCATGGAGGATGAAAGCAGAATGGGCTTTTCAGAGATAGATTGTACCAACCATGCTTTTTAAACGTAAACCCTGCTGAGTACTTCAGAAAAAAAGACCAAAAAGAATCCGTATTGTAAGCTTGGAGACATAGAACCAAGTATTTTGTATGCAAAAAGCGCTTTATATTTGGCATACCTTTCCCACCTTTCTCTGGGGGTTTCATCATGTGTATTCTTTTTAACCTCTCCATCTTTGAACCCCAGACAAATAAAAAGCATGTTCGGACAACTTGAGTCAAATGCAAATCTGTTGGAGGGAAAGTGAGAGCTATATACAATAAAATAGGCAACAGAACCATTTTAATCAATAAAATCTTCCTTTCCATGGTCAACTGTCGCATTGTCCAGCCTATAACCTTTCTGTTTATCCTTTCCGTGACCACATTCCAGGACTCTTCTCCGTCATTCTTAGAAGTAAAAATTAAGCCCAGGATTTTGATCGATTCCTTCTTTTGTAGTGGGCAATCTAAAAGGGGCTCCCAATTCCCTACTTCCATCATACTGCTTTTATTTACATTTAATTTAAAACCCGAATCGCCACAAAAATATTCTGTTCTTCTAATTGCTCTTTTTACAGATGTAGTGTCAGTGCACAATATTGCAATATCATCCATGTATCCAATTACTTTCACCTGCAACCCTCCACTACCTGGCACATGGACTCCTCTGATCACCTTATCTTTTCTGATGGAACACAAAAGTGGCTCAATGGCACAGACAAATAGTAATGGTGATAAAGGGCATCCCTGCTTGACACCACACTTCAAGATAAACCCATCTGTCATGAAACCATTAACTAGAACCTGACTGGTACATTGGTTGTATAGTGACTTTAAAGAGGACAGGAAGCCATCTGGAATACCCATTTTGTGCAGAACATTAAATAGATACACGTGTGATATGCGGTCGAATGCTTTTTCAAAATCTAAAGACAGGATTGCCAGGCGTTGCTTACGGTCTTCAGTGTACCAAATAGAATCCCTAATAAGGTTTGTGAAGTGGTGAATTGTACGCCCCGGGATACCGCACACCTGATTACTATGGATCACTCTGTCTATCACTCTTTTCAGCCTGTTTGCCAAGACTTTGGCAAAGATTTTATAATCCAGGTTTAAGAGTGTTATAGGCCTCCAGTTCTTTAAATTGTCTTTATCCCCCTCCTTTGGAAGCAGAGTAATGATTCCTCTCCTCCAAGAATGGGGCAGCTCCATGCACAGAAAACGTTTGCTAAAAAGATGTAACAAGTCACTTTTCAAAATATCCCAAAACTGCAGGTAAAAATCAATAGGTAACCCATCCAAGCCAGGTACTTTCCCTTTTTGAAACCCCTTGATGGTTCTTAAAAGCTCATCTTCAGTTAAACTCTCATTTAGGGTCTCTGCATCATCTGGGTTTAAAACCATAGTTACATCCTTGAGTGTGTCATTCATGAAATCAGTGTCAATGTTTTTGGTGTCATATAGGGATTGATAGAAGGCAAACACTTTTCCCATAATGCCACTCCTGGAGTTCTCCCCTTCTATTTCTCTTATTCTTTCCTTTGACATGTGGATTTTCCTAAAGAAACACCTAGTACATTTTTCATTCTCCTCTACATGCTGTACACGACTTTTAAAAATGACCTCCTTCGCTTTATCCTCCAGATCTTTTTTAATCTTCTCTTTTGCTGCAGCTATGTAATCAGCTACATCGCAACCAATTCCTTTAAGTTTATACAGAGTTTGTAGCTGGGTATTTAAATGATCAAAAAATTCTCTTTTTGCTTTAGCTTTTTGAACCCCTAATTTTATGAAGAAACGTTTAATCCTTTCTTTTACTATATCCCACCATGTCAGAATATCCAAAGTGTGTAGCCTTTCTGTCTGCCAATCCTTAAAAGCCTTGCTGAAATCTTGATAAACTTTCTCACCTTCTAGCAGGGAGATATTCAGCTTCCAAAAGCCCCTTCCCATTTCCTGCTCAGCTGGGCTTGAAACTGTGAAAATCAACACCTTGTGGTCTGAAATCACATTTTCTTTGTGTGTGCAGGACAATGGCAATAAATACTTAGCAGCAAAGATATAGTCATTTCTTGACCCAGCATCTTTACCTTTCCATGTAACCCTCTCAGTTAAAGATGTGTTTTTATTGAGGGTCATAAAGATATCTTTAAACTTTAAATCTGTGAGGATGGTTTTTAAAAGGTTGGCTGATCTATCAGTAATCCTAACACCTGAGCCGTATCTGTCTGTGGGATTTAAAGCACAGTTAAAATCACCAGCTACAATCATTGGTTTAGAATTTGCTATAAAAACATTCAAAGTTTCAAACATCTCAGTACGGTCTTTTGGGTCTGGCGATGCATACACATTTAAAAGATTCCACTTGATCCCATCAATAATAACAGTAACAAACAAAACTCTCCCTGTTACAATTTCTTGGACATGCTGAATCTTGGCTGGCCCTTTAAAAAGAATAGCAACTCCTGCATTTCTGTTCACATTGCAGCCTGACCACACAGAAGGGCCATGAGTCCAGTCTTTCGCAAAGGTTTCATAATTTCTCATGTGTGGTATCGCACATTCTTGTAGGAATAAAACACTTGCATTAAAAGTCGCCAAAAAATTTAACACGGTCATTCTTCTTAGCTGGCTCTTTATGCAGTGTACATTAAATGATACACCGTTCAAAACAGCCATGAAGGTATCGGGAAAAGACTCTTAAAGGGGACTTACTGAAAACCCATGCTGTTATCAGAAAGATTCATTCCCATCATCTCAGTCAGTTGGTGCACCAGGTCAATGTTTAAGAAATTCTGCCCAGGAGATGCCAGACTTACTGGGCTAGTAACAGTCTCCTTTCCAAAGAAATGATCATTTGGCATATTTCCCACTGGAAAAAGACTGGACTCCATATTTTCTGAATCATTGCTGGCATGGGACTTTACAACCTCTGCCCATGACCTCCCTTCAGCCTTTTGTACTCCAACAGCACTCTCTGACCCTCTCCGTGGTTTCTTGGCCTTTGATTTCTCTGCATGTTCTGAGTGTTCACACCCAGGAGACTCACTCTTTTCCAATAACTGATCTCCTTCTCTGGATCTTCCATGTAGTTTTACCATCGCATTTGAACACTGCTCCTCTTCCCGTGCTCCCTCCGGTGCAGTAGCCTCCATCTCCTCCAAAACAGGCGCTGCCTCCTCTTGCATTGGATCTGGGTGTGGAGCTGGACTTTCTGTTTTGGCACGTTTTCTTGCTTTAGTGGTGCCAGAAGGCAATTCATTTGTAACGTTCCCCAGGTCACCAGTATTGGGTGCTGGACCAGCAGTTTCCTCTTTTTGGGCAGATGGCTCCCCCTGAGGATCAGCTGTGGCTGCATAGCTTGATTTGTCAGGGTTGTTTCGATGTGGGCAGTTTGAATAGACATGGCCCGGACGAAGGCAAAAATTGCATCGCTTTTCTTTAGGGCATACTACAGTCTCATGTTCAAAAGAATCACAATTCCTGCATCTGTGTCTCTCTTTGCATAATTCAGTTGCATGACCATACACATGACATATCCGGCAGAAATTGGCCATTCCATCAAAAAACAAGTCCCCGTTATACTTTCCAATGCTAAAACGTGCTGGAGGAAACACGCCTTTTTTAAATGACACAAGGTATTTCCTTTTCCCAGTCCATAACCCAAACTGGTTGGTAATGTTATGTAAAAATTTTACCTTATCGCAAAAAATGGACAGCCATTTGGTAATATCCTCCTGAGGCATATTCGGATTGTACATTTTCACCACAAGTGATTGAAAAACCTCTTCCTCATAATGTGGAGTGACTTTTACACAGCCCAATAACTGATGGTTCTGATACTCCTGCAGTTTCCTGACAAAGTCCAAGCAAGTTCTCTTGTTGACAAAAGTAACGTCATAAACTCCCCTTATGTGGTAATCCTGTAGCGCAAGAATCTTGTCCGGCGTTAACTGGAAAAAACCAAACAGCAAATCTTTGACGATATACTCCCAGGCCTTTCTCTTGTCTTATCTCCGCATCAAACTCCATTTGTACAGAATTATTCACCCACACATAAGCTGGAATCCTCACGTTTTTTGCCGCCGCCATTGCAGAGCTTCTCCTTTTGCTGTCAGTGGAACTGAAGATCTCAGGAAAACTCAGTAACCAGCCCACACTCCAAAGAGCAGAGCTAGCGATAACACCTTCGTGATCATGGTATCTCCCCTGCCAGGTAAGTATGAGTTGGAAGGGACCAGCTAGTGCTCCCCGGTTGGGGCCACGCTTTGTCCACGTTATGGGAGCTTTCTGGGTATCTGCCAGAACTAGCTGGAGTCAGAGCTAGGCCACAGAGCAATGCACATCTGTGTAAAGAGTGGAGCAGGAGTGTTGTAGTTTTTTTTTTTCTTCTCTTCTTCTCCCCCCCAATGTCTGGAGAGATGCAAAGGAGTTGTGAAATAGTCCCAGTGTAAACTGCGTCAGCGCATGTATTTGCATAGGAGGCAGCCCTTAAGCATCCAGCAGCAGCGCAAGCTTCCTGCCACGAAACTAAGCATAGGAATATGGCGCAGCGGGAGGGGGCTCTTCCTACAGAGTTGGCGATTGTCCTGTAGCAGAAATGGGGACTGAAGTCATGCACCGAAGAAGCCATTTGGCAAGGGATGCAATGCAGGTGCAAAGAGGCTAGAGAGAAGGGAGCAGGAGCTGAAAGAGCAGCCCACCCGGTGTCTCGTCAGAGAAAGCTTTTAGCTGAACTATCATTGACCAGAAAGAATAAGGGGAGAGTGCACTAATAGTGGCAGGACACACGCCTTCACCACCACCGTCTTCCCAGTGAAGGACAGGTTCCTCAATTTCCATAAACCAAGCTTTTTCTCTATCTTTGCCAGCCCCACCTCCGCATTCTTCTGACAACACAGATTACGGGAGAAAAACACCCCCAACACTTTCATCTGTTCCACCACCTCCACTTTCCCTCCCACCACCTCACATGACCCGCTCAAAGCGCACACCTGGCTCTTCCCCCAATTCACTTTCAGACCCGACATGCATCCGAAAATGCTCAGCAACAGCTCCGCCCTCAACAGATCTCTCCTGGAGCTACAAACAAAAGCAGTGTCATCCATGTAGCACAACACTTTAACATTTTCATTGTCACCTCCGGGCACAAACACACCCTTAAACACTTTGTCCTTCTTTACATGCTGCAACAGGGGTTCCATCACGCAGATAAAAATAATGGGGGACAGGGGACACCCCTGCCTCACTCCCGATCTGATCTGCACCGGTTCCGTCAGGTTCCCATTCACTAAAATCCTACTGCTAACTCCCTTATATAACCCCCTTACCATCTCCACAAAAGCCGTCGGCAGCCCCATCTTCTGCAACACCATAAACAGAAACTGGTGCGATACTTGATCATATGCTTTTTCCAAATCAAAGCTAGCCACAGCCAATGGGGCGTTGGTACTTTGGGCATAGTAAATCAAATCTCTCAGAAATATCAAGTGATCCGTCACCCTCCTACCCGGCACAGCACACGCCTGACCATCCCCCACCACCTTTCTGATGATCTCCCGCATCCTACCAGCCAGCAATTTGGTCAGCAACTTGTAGTCACAATTCAGCAAAGTTATCGGCCGCCAGTTTTTCATATCCTTGGGGTCACCTTTCTTAAACAGCAAGGTGATCACCCCTTCCTTCATCGACCGAGATAACATCTTCCCTGCCATACAGCACTGAAGTACCTCAACTACATGCACCTTCAATACCTTCCAAAATCTTAAATAAAATTCCAAGGGAATTCCGTCCCCTCCTGGTGTCTTATTTTTCCTCATTCCCCTAAGGGTATCCTCCACCTTCTTTTCTGTCACAGGATCCACCAACATACCACCATCCTTCTCACCCAATCCACCATCCAAGATCCCACAATACTGCTCAACTTCCTCAACAGAGGCACCACCTCCTCCCTTATACAACTCCCCATAGAAACCTCTGATCACCTCCTCCACCCTCTCACCTTGCACTTCTACCTCCCCGTCCATTACAGAAGTAAACACTTTCTTAGGCCCATATGCCTTCCTAAAAAAAAACCGAGAGCACCTTTCTCCCTCCTCCATCTCTTGCACTTTTGCTCTAAACACAATACCTTCCCCCCGCTTCTTCAAGGACAACTTCCGCTCTTCCCGCACCTCCTTTATTTCATCCTCTGCTTCCAGCCCCAACCTTTTGCATTTGAACAAGAACAACAATTTAGACAGGATCCTCTCCTCCTCCTCTCTCCTCCTTCTAGCCCCTTCTCTCCCCTTCTTCTGAAAGAAGGTCCTAATACATGCCTTAGCCCAATCCCACCAACCCAGCACATTAGCAAACTCAGCTTTCCGACACACTAATGCTCCAAAGAACACCTCAAACTGCTCACAAACTTCCTCCTCCTCCAATAGAGTGCAATTCAGTTTCCATACCCCACCACCAAACCGCACCCCAACCTCCAGATCAAATGACCCCGTAAGCAGCACATGATCAGAGAAAGTCACCGGATCAACCCTATAACCGGTCACCTTCATTGTAGGGGAACAAAAGAAAAAATCGATCCTGGACCTTACAGTCCCTTTGTCAGAATTGAAGGTGAAAGATACCTTCCCACCTTCCACTTCCACAGCAACATCTTGAAGACGGAAATCCCCCACCACCTCATTCAGGAGTTTGGACGACACATCCATCCCTCCCTCCTCCCTTTCACCTTGTCTATCCTCCTTCCTCCTTATACAATTAAGATCACCAGCCACTATCGTAGGCAATCTTCCAGGTAACCACAACTTCAAGGTCTCAAGGAATACCACCCTCTCCTTTTTTTCAGCCGGAGCATAACAATTTATTAAACGCACCTCCTTCCCATACACATCCAATACCACCACCTGCATTCTCCCAGGGATCACAATCTCATGCGATAAGCACAGTACATCCTTATTCTTGATCAAGATCCCCACCCCCTCACTCCTAGATGCACATGCTGGTGACCATAAGGCATGCCCCCGCACCCACTCCCCCTCAGGGGCTCTCTCCACTCCACACTCCTGAACACATATCACATCTGAAGTCACTTTTTCCAGGTGCTCAAAAACCACCGCCCGCCGCCACCCAGAACAAATGCTCCGTACATTCACAGAAGATACAACAAACAGCATAATGAAAAAAGGATGTATCATTCTCATATCAGCCATAATAAAGCTATTTACAGGTGTTTCATTGACTCCACCTTTCCACTTACACTCTCTACACCACCATGCTGTCTTCTCCTAACCAAAGGAGGATTGGCGGACTCTACATCAGAATCCCCATCAAGGCTGCCAAGCAAAGCACCCAGACCACCCCCACCCGAATCATCCACCCTCGCACGTTTGGATGCGGATGAAGATGGTCCCGCCCCTTCCCCAGAGGCGACAATCAAACGCTGCCCACACTCCAAACTACCATCACTTTCCACCTCCACCATATCATCGTCCTCATCACTGTCCGATAGATCCCCTATCAGAGCCGCAAATCTATTTGGATTACTCAGTCCAGCAAGCACACTCTCCTCTGGCCGTTCACCAGCGTGTTCTTCCTGCCGACAGGGCAGTGAGTCACCGCTTCCTCCGCATTGCAGTCCTCCTGTCAGCCTGCTCTCCTTCACGTGGCATCCGACACCCATTCCCGCCACCACCGCCGCAGCAGCTTCACCGGGGTGAACACTGACACCGCCCGCCAGAACACCGGCAGCGTCATCAGCGACACGTGTCCCCTCCGCCGCTACTGGCCGGTCTGCAGGGACAACATCATTAGCCAGGCGCTCCAGGATGAGGACAGCAGAGTCCGCAGCCGCGGGGCTCTCACTCCCCCCCTCCTCCTGTCGCGCCCTTCTCGGCTTCCGCTGCTCCTTGTACAATCCACCGGACCCCAACCGCTTCACAAGTCTCTCCTCCAAGCCACTCCTCCGTCTTGCCTCGAAGTATTCATCACACTGCCGGGCAAGATGTCCTGCCTTCCTGCAGATATCGCAAACTTTCCTCTCTCTGCACTCTCTGGAAGGATGACCCTCATGGCCACAAAAACGACATTTAGGGATCTGTTCACATTCCTGGCTTGTATGGCCATATACATAACATTTTCTGCAATAACTGGGCTGACCTGCATAAAACAGGAACCCCCGCTCACCACCAACATTAAACACTGCAGGGGGTCTCTGCACACCCCCCACACACCCCTCATCATGAAAAAAACGCCCAATAAATCTGTACTTTCCAGACCATATACCGAACTTATTCCGAACTTTATCCCCCCCTTTCAGCTCTTCACAGTAGGTTTTCAAAAAAGCTCTAACCAAATTCATGTCCGCAAATGGATTATAAAGATGTACAATAATGACCTCCTCTTGCATAAACAGGGGGATAACATCAAATTTCAGCACAATTTCCTCCTCCATCCTCTTAGCTTTCTCATAAACATTCCAGCAGACATCCGGACAGGTAAAAGTCACATCATATATCCCCTGTAGGGGAAAGTCCTGCAAACATACTATGTCTCTTAACCTAATGTCCAAAGCGTCCACCAAAAGATCCACAACCACTTCTCTTAGGTCCACTTCCATCTTCAAGCCTGGCTTCACCAAGAACCGCAAAGAATCGCGCATCCCACGATTCGCCATGTTGATGGCACCAAAGTGCCTCGCCTCCAACTTCCACCCGAAGAGCACCCCAACAAAGGGAGCTCCCCGGCTGCCTACTCACTGGCTGTGAGGAGTACTACACTCAGGAGAAGTCTCGCCCTGGGAGAACCACCTTTGTTTTTTTTTTCGTTTTTAAATAACTTTATTGAAGCAAATCATAGTATACAAGTTCAAAATTCAAAGTTAAGCATAAAGATTGGTACAGATTTCACTTTACATACAAACCATTCTGTTATTTCATTAATACATCACATTGAAAGTCTAGACCAGGTTTCTTTGCACCATAGTTTACTTTTGTGTTTGTGATTTTTCTCATCAAGCAAAACGTATAAATGCATTACACTAAAACTCAAAGATATGCATTCTCTGACTGGTACCTCTTTAGAATTGAAAATTATTTTGTTTCGGACTTTCCACAAAGCTTCTTTGAATGAATTAATCATTTTCCATAGGATTACAAATTTATCCCTTGGTATTGTTTCCACCTTTCCATAAAGAACCAACTCATAATCTACATCCTTAATTCCCGACACCCGTTCTAGAAGCGGTTTTACCACCCTCCAGAGCTCTTTGGCATAAAAGCAATCCCACAGAAGGTGCTTTACTGTCTCATTGGATCCACACGAGGACCTTGGGCACTCAGCTAATGGTACCACACGTCTTTTGTGCTGAAAAACTCTGGTAGGCAGACACTCATTAACACAGGCCCATGCTAAATCCTTTTGGCTATTAAAGAGCTGTTTAGAGCTAACGTTTGACCAAATAGATTTGGCCTCATCTTCTGGGATTTGAGTGATAGGGACCAAGGTCTCTGCAGCACTAAAATACAGTTTCAGCTTTAACTTGTTAGAGAGATCTCCCAGTGTTTTACCTTGCAAGTTAAAGTCAGAGATGATGGTTGACAAAAGGCTATAAAACCATGGAGGGTGAAAGCAGAATGGGCTCTTCAGCGATAAGTCGTACCAACCATGCTTCTTAAACGTAAACCCTACTGCGTACTTTAGAAAAAAAGACCAAAAAGCATCCGTATTGTAGGCTTGAAGACATAGAACCAAGTATTTTGTTGCAAAAAGCGCTTTATATTCGGCATACCTTTCCCACCTTTCTCTGGGGGTTTCATCATGTATATTCTTTTTAACCTCTCCATCTTTGAGCCCCAGACAAATAAAAAACACGTTCGGACAACTTGAGTCAAATGCAAATCTGTTGGAGGGAAAGTGAGAGCTATGTACAGTAAAATAGGCAACAGAACCATTTTAATCAATAAAATCTTCCCTTCAATAGTCAACTGTCGCATTTTCCAGCCTATAACCTTCCTGTTTATCCTTTCCGTGACCACATTCCAGGACTCTTCTCCATCATTCTTAGAAGTAAAAATAGTGCCCAAGATTTTGATCGATTCCTTCTTTTGAAGTTGGCAATCTAAAGAGGGCTCCCAATTCCCCACTTCCATCATACTGCTTTTATTTACATTTAATTTAAATCCCGAAGCGCCACAAAAATATTCTGTTCTTCTAATTGCTCTTTTAACAGATGCGGGGTCAGTGCACAATATTGCAATATCATCCATGTATCCAGTTACTTTTACCTGCAGCCCTCCACTACCTGGCACATGGACTCCTCTGATCACCTTATCTTTCCTGATGGAGCATAAAAGTGGCTCAATGGCACAGACAAATAGTAATGGTGATAAAGGGCATCCCTGCTTGACACCACACTTCAAGCTAAACCCATCTGTCATGAAACCATTGACTAGAACCTGACTGGTACATTTGTTGTATAATGACTTTAAAGAGGACAGGAAGCCAGCTGGAATACCCATTTTGCGCAGAACATTAAATAAATACTCATGTGATATGCGGTCAAACGCTTTTTCAAAATCTAAAGACAGAATTGCCAGGCGTTGCTTACGGTCTTCAGTGTACCAAATAGAATCCCTAATAAGGTTGGTAATGTGGTGAATTCTACGCCCCGGGATACCGCACACCTGGTTACTATGAATCACTCTGTCTATCACTCTTTTCAGCCTGTTTGCTAAGACTTTGGAAAAGATTTTATAATCCAGGTTTAGGAGTGTTATAGGCCTCCAGTTCTTTAATTGGGCTTTATCTCCCTCCTTTGGAAGCAGAGTAATGATTCCTCTCCTCCAAGAACGGGGCAGCTTCATGCACAGAAAACATTTACTAAAGAGGTGTAACAAATCACTTTTCAAAATATCCCAAAACCGCAGGTAAAATTCAATAGGTAACCCATCCAAGCCAGGTACTTTCCCTTTTTGAAAACTTTGAATGGTTCTTAAAAGCTCATCTTCAGTTAAACTATCAGTTAGGGCCTCTGCATCATCTTGGTTCAAAACCATAGTTATATCCTTGAGTGTGTCATTCATGAAATCAGCATCAATATTTTTAGTGTCATACAGGGATTGATAGAAGGCAAAAACTTTTCCCATGATGCCACTCCTGGATTTCTCCCCTTCTATTTCTGTTATTATTTCCTTTGACATGTGGATTTTCCTAAAGAAGTATCTAGTACATTTTTCATTCTCCTCTACATGCTGTACACGACTTTTAAAAATGACCTCCTTTGCTTTTTCCTCCAGATCTTTTTTAATCTTCTCTTTAGCTGCAGCTATGTAATCAGCTACATCGCAACCAATTGCTTTAAGTTTATACAGAGTTTGTAGCTGTGTATTTAAATGATCAAAAAAATCCCTTTTTGCTTTAGCTCTTTGAACCCCTAATTTTATGAAAAAACGTTTAATTCTCTCTTTTACTATATCCCACCATGTCAGAATATCCAAAGTGTGCAACCTTTCTGTCTGCCATTCCTTAAAAACCTTCCTGAAATCTGCATACACTTTCTCACCTTCTAGCAAGGAGCTATTCAGCTTCCAAAAGCCCCTTCCCACTTTTTGCTCAGCTGGGCTTGAAACTTTGAAAATCACCACCTTGTGGTCTGAAATCACATTTTCTTTGTGTGTGCAGGACAATGGCAATAAATACTTAGCAGCGAAAATATAATCAATTCTTGACCCAGCATCTTTACCTTTCCATGTAACCCTCTCAGTTAAAGATGTGTTTTTATTGAGGGTCGTAAAGACATCTTTAAACTTTAAATCTGTTAGAATGGTTTTTAGAAGGTTGGCTGATCTATCAGTAATCCTACCACCTGAGCCGTATCTGTCTGTGGGATTTAAAGCACAGTTAAAATCACCTGCTACAATCATTGGTTTAGTATTTGCCATAAGGACATTCAAAGTTTCAAACATCTCAATACGATCTTTTGGGTGTGGCGATGCATACACATTTAAAAGATTCCACTTGATCCCATCAATAATAGCAGTAACAAACAAAACTCTCCCTGGCACAATTTCTTGGACATGCTGAATCTTGGCTGGCCCTTTAAAAAGAATTGCAACTCCTGCATTCCTATTTACATTGCAGCCTGACCACACAGAAGGGCCATGAGTCCAGTCCTTTGCAAAGGTTTCATAATTGCTCATGTGTGGTATAGCACATTCTTGCAGGAAAAACACACTTACATTAAAGGCCGCCAAAAAGTTAAACACAGTCCTTCTTCTTAGCTGGCTCTTTATGCAGTGCACATTAAAGGATAAACCGTTCAAAACAGCCATGGTGAAATAAAGAAAAAGTTCTTAAAGGGGACTTACTGCAAATCCATACTGTTCTCAGAGGGATCCATTCCCATCACCTCAGTCAGTTGGTGGACCAGGTCAATGCTCAAGAAATTCTGCCCAGGAGATGCCAGACCGACTGGGCTAGTAACAGTCTCATTTCCAAATAATAGATCGCTCGGCATATTATCCACTGGAGAAAGACTGGACTCCATATTCTCTAAATCATTGCCGGCAGGGAACTTTACAACCTCCGCCCATGACCTCCCTTCAGCCTTTGTTTGTACTCCAACAACACTCGCTGAGCCCATCCGTGGTTTCTTGGCCTTTGATTCTGCAGCATGATCCGGATGATCACCAACAGTAGACTCACTCTTTTCCAGTAACTGCTCTCCTTCTCTGGATCTTCCATGTAGCTTTACAATCACATTTGAACACTGCTCCTCTTCCCGTGCTCCCTCCGATGCTGTAGCCTCCATCTCCTCCAAAACAGCCGCTACCTCCTCTTGCATTGGGTCAGGGTGTGGAGCTGAACTTTCTGTTTTGGCAGGTTCTCTTGCTTTAATAGTGCCAGAAGTCAGATCACATGTAACATTCCCCAAATCGCCAGTAGTGGGTGCTGGACCAGCAGTTTCCTCAATTTTAGCAGATGGCTCCCCCTGAGAATCAGCTGCTTTTCCCGATTTGTCAGGGTTGTTGCGGTGCGGGCAGTTTGAATAGACATGGCCCGGACGAAGACAAAAATTACAACGCTTTTCTTTGGGACATATCACAGTCTCATGCTCAAAGGAGTCACAATTCCTGCACCTGTGACTCTCCTTGCATAACTCAGTTGCATGGCCATACACATGGCATATGCGGCAAAAACTGGCCATTCCATCAAAAAATAAGTCCCCGTTATATTTTCCAATGCTAAAGCGTGCTGGAGGAAAAATGCCTTTTTTAAACGAAACAAGGTATTTCCTTTTCCCAGTCCATAACCCAAACTGGTTGGTAATTTTGTGTAAAAATTTTACCTTCTCGCAAAATATGGACAGCCAGCTGGTAATGTCCTCCTGAGGTATATTTGGGTTGTACATTTTCACCACAAGCGATCGCAAATCCTCTTCCTCATAATGTGGGGTGACTTTTACACAGTCCAATAACTGGTGGTTTTGATACTCCTGCAGTTTCCTGAAAAAGTCCGAGCAGGTCCTCTTATTTACAAAAGTGATATCATAAACTTCTCTGATGTGGTAATCCTGTAGAGCAAGAATCTTGTCCGGCGTCAACTGAAACAAACCAAAGAGCAAATCTTTGACAACGTACTCCAAGCCTTTTTCTTGTCTCTTCTCTGTTTCAAACTCCATTCTGACAGAATTATTAACCCGCGCATAAGCCGGAATTTTCACGTTTCTGGCCGCCGCCATAGCAGAGCTTCACCCTTCACTGTCAGCAGAACTGAAGATCACAGGAAACCTCAGCAACCAGCCCACACTCCAAAGAGCAGAGCTAGCGATACACTACAAGCAGTGAGAACCACCTTTGTGATCATGGTATCTCCCCTGCCAGGTAAGTATGAGTTGGAAGGGACCGGCTAGTGCTCCCCGGTTGGGGCCACACCTTGTCCACGTTATGGGAGCTTTCTGGGTATCTGCCAGAACTAGCTGGAGTCAGAGCTAGGCCACAGAGCAATGCACATCTGTGTAAAGCGTGGAGCACGAGTGTTGTAATTTTTTTTTTTTTTTTTCTTCTTCTTCTCCCTTCTCCTCCCCAATGTGTCGAGAGACGCAAAGGAGTTGTGAAATGGTCGCAGTGTGAACTGCGGCAGCGCATGTATTTGCATAGGAGGCGGCCCTTAAGCATCCAGCAGCAGCGCAAGCTTCCTGCCACGAAACAAAGCATAGGAAGATGGAGCAGCAGGAGGGGGCTGTTCCTACAGAGTTGGTGATTGGCCTGTAGCAGAAATGGGGAGTGAAGTCAATGCACGGAAGCCATTTGGCAAGGGATGCAATGCAGGTGCAAAGAGGCTAGAGAGAAGGGAGCAGGAGCTGAAAGAGCAGCCCACCCGGCTTCTCCTCGGACAAAGCTTTTAGCTGAACTATCATTGACCAGAAAGAATCGGGGGAGAGCGCGAACGCAGTCCCCCACTACCACAAATTATGCAGTCGAGTTTCCCGCATTTGGGGAAATCGCAGGGGTCAGCACAGCCGGAGTGCAATGGTTGAGCCTCGCCCTGGGAGAACCTTTTATTACAGAAGCATCAAAAACAACATGTTACTTGTAATCGGGGTACATCTCACCCTGTTCTGCGACACAGCGCACCACATTGCAATACAGTTCCAAGCATACAATAAATACATTCAGAAATAAATACATTCGCTCAGCGGTATGATGCCTGACGTGATGTGCGTGGAGGACGAATCTCCAGACCACCACGTCATGCATAACACCGCTTACCCCAAAAACTGTAGCATCCTAATATACATTACGTTTCCTAATAATACTAATGCATGCAAAAACGAAAACCGGATATTACGATCGACAATAGGCATCGGGTGTGTGGGGGGGGGGGGAAGGGGGGGAAAGAACACACGCCCGAAGCTTTATTGAAAAGACAAAGACACGCAAGGGGGAGTAGGGGGAAGGGGGAAATCTTCAGACGTCCTCTTCCTCCTTAAAGTCCATCAAGGAATAGTCTCTGAGCAGACTGAGGATCAGTCTGCGGCAGTCCTCAATAGACATCCTCTCCCGCTGGTGGATGAGGCGCTTTCTGGCGCACCATAAAGCGTCCTTAAAACAGCACAGCACCCGCCAGGCGCCGTCAATGTCCTCCAAAAAAAAAAAGTCTGACAGAATAGTCCATTCAACACCCCAAAGTGAGTGATGGCTGTCTGTGGTACAAAGTCCTTGAGTTCAGGTTCCAGGGCTCCCAACAGGGCCTGAGCAAATGAGCACTCCCAGAAAACGTGGTGAGACGTTTCCTCGTGGATGATGCAGAAGGGGCAGTGTCTGTATCTGCTCAGGTTCCTGGCATGCATAAATGTCCTGAGAGGCAACCCCCCTTGGATTGCCATCCATGCCAGGTCTTTGTGCCTGTTAGTAAGGATGTTGGAAGAAACATTCCTCCAGACCACCTTGCAGGTGTCTGAAGGCAGGCCTGGAACCGACTCCAAAATGTCGCTGGCTCGGATGAGCTTGTAGATAGTCTTTGGCTTCCACAAGTCAGGCTTGACTCCCTGCAGCCCTTGCTCCCTGATGAACTTGAAGGTATCCAAGTAGTACCAAGGAGTGTCCCAGTTGTAGGGGATGGAACTATCCCAAGTGTCCCACCACAGGGACCTCCAGAGAGGCAACAGGAAGAAGCGAGACATTGCGTTCCCGCCAGAGTCCATAATCCGTCTGGGCAAAGTTCTGCGGATGCAGTTGCAAGCGAAGAACACCCTCAGCTGGATGGCGATGTCAAGCACGCCCTTACCGCCCTTGAGGGGTTCCTTGAACATGACTGCCCGCTTCACTCTGTCCATCTTGGAGCCCCAGATAAAGTGGAATACTGCCCTGGTGATGGCCTTACAGGTGTTGACCCGTGGGGGCCAGGCCTGGGCGAGGTACTGCAACACAGGGAGAATCTCGCTGCGGAGTACCAGTGTCTTCCATTCGATGGAGAGGTCTCTGAGGCTCCATAGTCCAAACTTTTGACGCATCTTGGCCAGTCTCTCCTCCCAAGACTTCAGGGCTGCGCCCTCGGTGCCAAACCAAACTCCCAAAATTTTCATGAAGTCTGTCTTGATGCCAAAGGGCATGGATGCAGAAGAAGGCAGGAACCACTTTCCGAAGAGCATGACTTCCGACTTCCCGCAGTTGACCTTTGCCCCCGAAGCTTGGCCGAAGTCCTCGCAGGTCTGGACGAGCAGGTCGATGGAGCGCTGGTTGGCACAGAACACCGTCACGTCGTCCATGTAGAGCGAGCACTTCACTTCCCGTCTGTCTGGTCCCGGTGCGGTGATTCCCCCGATCTCTGGATTCCGTCTGATGCATTCGGCGAAGAGCTCTATACAGCAAACAAAAAGCAGAGGTGAGAGAGGACAGCCTTGTCTGACCCCGGAGAGGACCGGGAAGGGGTCAGTCTTCCAGCCGTTCACCTGCACGGAACTACAAATGTCATTATACATCATATCCACAACCGAACAGAACATTTCCCCAAGACCAAACCTGCGCAGGGCTCTGCACATAAACCCATGGGAGACACGGTCAAAGGCCTTTTCCTGGTCAAGACTGACCAGGGCCGCGTGCACACGGCGGTCTTTGATGTACTGGACCGTGTCCCGGACAAGCGCTAGGCTGTCCGCAATCCTGCGGCCAGGAATGCCACAAGTCTGATCCGGGTGGATTATCTGTCCGATGACAGCCTTCAACCTGTTCGCCATAACTTTGGCGAGGATCTTGTAGTCCACGTTCAAGAGAGAGATGGGACGCCAATTTTTCAAGTCACATCTCTCCCCCTTACGCTTGTACAGGATCGTGATCATCCCCTCCCTCAACGAAGGCGGCATCTTGCCCTCCACCACCATCTCCTTGTACAGCTCGAGCAGGTCCGGGCCCACGAGATCCCACAGCGCTACATAGAGCTCCGCTGGGAGACCGTCGCAGCCCGGGGTCCTGCCTCGCCTAAAGGATTTAGCAGCAGAGTGCAGTTCCTCCAACGTCAAGGGGGCGTTGGTGGCCGACAAACCTGCAGGATCAACAGCATTAGAGATACCTGACAAGAACCTGTCAGCCACTGCCGTGTCTGTTTCTTTGGGGGAGTAGAGGTCGGAGTAGTAGTCGCTGACCACTTCCATCACGGCCTCCTTCCCCTTCTGGAGTGTTCCAATCTTGTCGCTCAGCTCAGACAGGGGTGTGTGTCCTGAGTGGAGTTTCCTGAAAAAGAAAGAGTTACATTTCTTGCCTTTCTCTAGGTGCTCCACCTTGGCACGGAAGACAATGTGCCTGGATTCTTCCTCAAAGTGCTTTTTCAAGCTCTTCTTGGTGTCCTCCAGGTCTTGCCTCACGTCCCAGCCACAGAGATGAAGGTCCTGCAGGGACTGCAGCTGACGCTGCAGCCTCCTGAGTTCCCTCCTCCTGGCACACACTTGCTGGCGTCCCCTGGCCTGAAAGAAGCTGCGCAGCTTGACTTTCACGAACTCCCACCAGTCGCTTACCTTGGGAAAGAAAGACTTCTCCCCTCGCCAGGCACCGTAGGTTTCCCTGAGCTCCTCTAGCAGTTCCTCATCGTCCAGCAGGGTGCAATTTAGCTTCCAGGAGCCTGGGCCCGGGGCAAAGCCCTCTCCCAGATCGCCTTGAAAGTGAATGGCCCTGTGGTCAGAGAAAAAGCAGGGAACCATGGAGAACCCGCGGTGCCTGACTGCCCTGGAGGTGAGCACAAAGTCAATCCTGGAGCGCACAGATCCATCGGGGTGGCTCCATGAGTAGTTCACGGAACCGCGCCCCACGGATCCCACTGCGTCTCGCAGGGAAGCCTCCGCAATCACCTCCCGGAGCAGCTTCGAGGTGGCGTCGAGTTTTGCGTACATGCTGGGGCTGCGCCCATCCTCCTCTATCGGACAGTTAAAATCACCGCCGATTACTACTGTTCTCGTTGTGACGAGTTGCGTCCGCAGGGTTTGGAAAAGTTCCAGCCGCGCGTTCTTCTCCGGGGAGGCGTACACGTTGATGAGCCTAACGGGCTCCCCCGCCCACGAACCGTCTATGACCAGAAGGCGGCCACAGACGAGCTCATGGACGGAGTCAACAGTGAAACGTCCTCCCCTGATAAGAACCGCTACCCCTGCGGACTTGCAATCGCCACCCCCAGACCAGTAGGAGGGACCGTGGGTCCACTGTGAGGACAAATGAGTGTACCTCCTCAGAGGGGGAAGTGCGCACTCCTGAAGCATGTACACATCACTCTGCTGTGTGGAAAGAAAGGTCAGCACAGTCTGCCTCCTAGACACATCCTTGATGCTCCTCACATTAATGGAAAAGATAGAGATCTCAGCCATCATGGGAAAGAGATGAAGGGGTTAGTCGGCAGGGGCTGTGCTTACCTCCCCTGGAGAGGGGGGGCGACCTCTGTGGCCTGACAAATGTCCTGGCCCAGACCAATCTGGTTGAGGACCTCATCGAAGTCGGTGGAGAGATCTGGCCCCGACTGGGTCAGGGCCATCTCTTCTTCCACCAGCGTGTCGAGGTCCTCCCCCACGGGGTCAGGACCTGCGACATTCTGGAGGACGGCAGGCCGTTTGGTGGCGGAGGAGGGGTCCTCCGCCGCCGGGCTGGCCTGCTCCTTCTTCCGCTTCCTGTACCCCGCCGCAGAGCTGCTGACGGGGGTGGCAGGGGAAAGGGGCGGGAAATCCTCCTGTGAGGCCAGGTCAGGGGGGGTTGAACCGGGCCCGGGGCGGGGGGGGGCAGGAGGGCAAGGGGCAGGGGGACCCGGGGGGGGGGGACCGGGGGCAGGAGAGCCAGGGGCAGGGGGACCAGGGGCAGGGGGGGGGGGGGCGGGGTTCCTCTTACCTGGGTCCTTTGGAGGTTTCTGTGGCGCTGGTTTGGTGGCAGGGCCCTTGCTCAGGGCCCCCGCATACGACCTGCTTCTCTCTGGGCAGTCTCTGTAGACGTGCTCTGACCGTCCACAGAGGTTGCAGGTTCTGGACCTCGGGCAATCCTTGGTCTCGTGACCTGCAGACCGACAGAACCTACATGAAAGCACCTGGCAATCCTTACCCTTGTGCCCCGGCTGTCCGCACCTGCGGCATGACTGGGGTTGGTCCGGGTAGTGTAGGAGTCCTGTTGACGCTCCCAGGGAGAAGCACTGTTGCAGGTGTTGGAGATCTCCAGCGGGACGATCTCTCAGCAGCCTGCAAAACACAGCCCACTTACCTGTCCAGAAGCCGTTGGCGTCTAGTATCCAGACTGGGTCCTTCAACACGACGCAAAACCTTTGGAGATAGGTGGCGATGTCTCTACCAGGGACGTGAGGGTTCCTCATGGACACCGTGATCCGCCTTTCGTCCCTTTGAATGGGAGAGTTCGCAATGAACTTGCGGAAGAGGGAGTCGGGTCCAGAGGTCTTCACTGCCTCCCAGTACCTTCTGCATACCTGTAGAGAAACAAAAGTTACAAAGAAAATACCTCTCATGAAGGACTGCACCGACAGGGTCTCTGCCTTGCTAAATCCTTGTTCAAGGATCATTTTCTTCCCAAAGACTTCCGGGGTCATGTCTGGGACTCTGCCTTCCACTTCTTTTAGCCGCAGCACGACTTTCTGCTTCATCCAGGGCTCCAGGGGAGGGAGACCGTCTGCAGGGCCGGGGCGATCTGAGGTGGAGGGGGCTTCTCCCGGGGTCTTGGTGGGGGCGGCGGCAGAGTTCTGTGGCTTCTTGGTGGTCTGTCTCTTCCCCATCTTGTCGCAGAGGAGTTCTCAGGAGGGCTTCCCAGAGATCTTGATCGGATTCCTTCTCCTTCTTCTTCCTCGGCGGCTTCACTCTCGCTTAGCCTTTGAAAAGGCTATTGAGCGTCTACTGCCCGGAGGTAGTAACGCAGAGTGAACAAGGGGGGGGGAAGATCACAAACTCGTTCTGTGTGGGGGCTAAGCCTCAAACCCAATAGCAGCAAGCAGGTGAAGCCGAATTTAATCGACGATCCTACAAGGCCGAGAAGAGGGTACCCCACACAGACCAAATGGCTGGGATAGATGCAAGTGAAATTAAAAATTAGTGAAGCGCTTGTATCACATGAATACAATCATGTATCTCCATATAGTGTAATTATAAATCAAAGTGACCACTATATATAATAAATGTGTGTTGACTCCCTCTAGTGAAAAGAAAAAATAGTGTCAACCAAAATAGCTAAATAACACACATTAGGAAACTAAATATATAGTGCATAAATCAAATATAATGAACAGAATATATATACGTGAAAACAGAATATTGGCCACATACAATGGTGTCTAAATTATACATAAATTATATATGCCATAGGTGAACAAGACAATATCAAAGGTGAAAAAAATATTCCATGCATGTGACTGTGCTTTAAGCTGGAACACACACGTGATCTCCACTTCTAAGTGCAAGTACTCTCCTTCAAATGGCAGCAATGCCTGCTCACCTCCCTTCCTCGACCCACACAGGGCCTCAAAGCAGTTACCACCTCAGTGGTGTATTCCTCTGGCAGACTCCTTATTCCTCCTCCTCTCTTATGCAACTCATAAAAAGACAAGAAAGCCTTCCATAGTGTAGTAAATTTAATAGGCAAAGTTAAAAATTACAAAGTTTTCCACTCACATGCTCCTTTCCATAAAAAAGCGTTTTTCCCAGCCTGTGGGTAGATATGCATGCACCTGGGGGAATCCAATATGGCCACTGTGTCCGGACATACGTCACCAGGAAGTAGACAAACCGACGCGTACCCTGATGAAGTCACGACGCACGTGACGCTACGCGTCGGTTTTGTCTACTTCCTGGTGACGTATGTCCGGACACAGTGGCCATATTGGATTCCCCCAGGTGCATGCATATCTACCCACAGGCTGGGAAAAACGCTTTTTTATGGAAAGGAGCATGTGAGTGGAAAACTTTGTAATTTTTAACTTTGCCTATTAAATTTACTACACTATGGAAGGCTTTCTTGTCTTTTTATGAGTTGCATAAGAGAGGAGGAGGAATAAGGAGTCTGCCAGAGGAATACACCACTGAGGTGGTAACTGCTTTGAGGCCCTGTGTGGGTCGAGGAAGGGAGGTGAGCAGGCATTGCTGCCATTTGAAGGAGAGTACTTGCACTTAGAAGTGGAGATCACGTGTGTGTTCCAGCTTAAAGCACAGTCACATGCATGGAATATTTTTTTCACCTTTGATATTGTCTTGTTCACCTATGGCATATATCATTTATGTATAATTTAGACACCATTGTATGTGGCCAATATTCTGTTTTCACGTATATATATTCTGTTCATTATATTTGATTTATGCACTATATATTTAGTTTCCTAATGTGTGTTATTTAGCTATTTTGGTTGACACTATTTTTTCTTTTCACTAGAGGGAGTCAACACACATTTATTATATATAGTGGTCACTTTGATTTATAATTACACTATATGGAGATACATGATTGTATTCATGTGATACAAGCGCTTCACTAATTTTTAATTTTATTTTGCACTTATTGGTATCAGCTAAGTGACAGCAGCTGTATTTTGTCAATTATTCCCATGAGCGCAGGAGGATCCCTTATTAGATAGATGCAAGTGGTTCTCAACGTCCTAGCTGGAAGCAGGGACACCCCTAAAGGCAAGGTCGATACTACACTTGATCTTAGCCAAAAGGCCGAGAAGCGATTTCAAGACAGATATGGTCCACATGTTGTCACCATCAGGAAATGTGAAATGCCAATTAGCCATAATTGGAGTATGTATAGACAGAAGGTGGCTGCAAAGTAACTGCATGAGACCAAAAACACTGAAATGTGACAAAGGATAAAAACAAAATGCAATCAGTATTTTAATTTCACAAGGCATTTGAATACAATACACAGTATGTTAAGCAGCCCACAGCTTATTCAATTTTCTTATCTAAATAGATACACATGTGATATGCGGTCGAATGCTTTTCAAAATCTAAAGACAGAATTGCCAGGCGTTGCTTACGTTCTTCAGTGTACCAAATAGAATCCCTAATAAGGTTTGTGATGTGGTGAATTGTACGCCCTGGGATACCGCACACCTGATTACTATGGATCACTCTGTCTATCACTCTTTTCAACCTGTTTGCCAAGACTTTGGCAAAGATTTTATAATCCAGGTTTAGGAGTGTTATAGGCCTCCAGTTCTTTAAATTGGCTTTATCCCCCTCCTTTGGAAGCAGAGTAATAATTCCTCTCCTCCAAGAATGGGGAATCTCCATGCACAGAAAACGTTTGCTAAAAAGATGTAACAAGTCACTTTTCAAAATATCCCAAAACTGCAGGTAAAATTCAATAGGTAACCCATCCAAGCCAGGTACTTACCCTTTTTGAAAACCCTTGATGGTTCTTAAAAGCTCATCTTCAGTTAAACTCTAATTTAGGGTCTCTGCATCATTTGGTTTTCATACCATAGTTACATCCTTGAGTGTGTCATTCATGAAATCAGTGTCAATGTTTTTGGTGTCATATAGGGATTGATAGAAGGCAAAAACTTTTCCCATGATGCCACTCCTGGAGTTCTCCCCTTCTATTTCTCTTATTATTTCCTTTGACATGTGGATTTTTCTAAAGAAATATCTAGTACATTTTTCATTCACCTCTACATGCTGTACACGACTTTTAAAAATGACCTCCTTCGCTTTATCCTCCAGATCTTTTTTAATCTTCTCTTTTGCTGCAGCTATGTAATCAGCTACATCGCAACCAATTCCTTTAGGTTTATATAGAGTTTGTAGCTGGGTCTTTTTGCTTTAGCTTTTTGAACCCCTAATTTTATGAAAAAACATTTAATTCTTTCTTTTACTATATCCCACCATGTCAGAATATCCGAAGTGTGCAGCCTTTCTGTCTGCCATTCCTTAAAAGCCTTGATGAAATCTTGATAAACTTTCTCACCTTCTAGCAGGGAGATATTCAGCTTCCAAAAGCCCCTTCCCAATTCCTGCTCAGCTGGGCTTGAAACTGTGAAAATCAACATCTTGTGGTCTGAAATCACATTTTCTTTGTGTGTGCAGGACAATGGCAATAAATACTTAGCAGCAAAGATATAATCAATTCTTGACCCAGCATCTTTACCTTTCCATGTAACCTTCTCAGTTAAAGATGTGTTTTTTTTAGGGTCATAAAGATATCTTTAAACCTGTGAGGATGGTTTTTAAAAGGTTAGCTGATCTATCGGTAATCCTAACACCTGAGCCGTATCTGTCTGTGGGATTTAAAGCACAGTTAAAATCACCAGCTACAATCATTGGTTTAGTATTTGCCATAAGGACATTCAAAGTTTCAAACATCTCAGTATGGTCTTTTGGGTGTGGCGATGCATACACATTTAAAAGATTCCACTTGATCCCATCAATAATAACACTAACAAACAAAACTCTCCCTGTTACAATTTCTTGGACATGCTGAATCTTGGCTGGCCCTTTAAAAAGAATAGCAACTCCTGCATTTCTATTCACATTGCAGCCTGACCACACAGAAGGGCCATGAGTCCAGTCTTTTGCAAAGGTTTCATAATTTCTCATGTGTGGTATCGCACATTCTTGTAGGAAAAATACACTTACATTAAAAGTCGCCAAAAAATTGAACATGGTCATTCTTCTTAGCTGGCTCTTTATGCAGTGTACATTAAAGGATAAAGCGTTCAAAACAGCCATGATGGTATCAGGAAAAGACTCTTAAAGGGGACTTACTGAAAACCCATGCTGTTATCAGAAAGATTCATTCCCATCATCTCAGTCAATTGGTGCACAAGGTCAATGTTTAAGAAATTCTGCCCAGGAGATGCCAGACTGACTGGGCTAGTAACAGTCTCATTTCCAAAGAAGTGATCATTCGGCATATTTCCCACTGGAAAAAGACTGGACTCCATATTTTCTGAATCATTGCTGGCATGGGACTTTACAACCTCTGCCCATGACCTCCCTTCAGCCTTTTGTACTCCAACAGCACTCGCTGACCCTCTCCGTGGTTTCTTGGCCTTTGATTTCTCTGCATGTTCTGAGTGTTCACCCCCCAGGAGACTAGCCTCCATCTCCTCCAAAACAGGCGCTGCCTCCTCTTCCATTGGATCTGGGTGTGGAGCTGGACGTTCTGTTTTGGCAGGTTTTCTTGCTTTAGTGGTGCCAGAAGAAAATTCATTTGTAACGTTCCCCAGGTCACCAGTATTGGGTGCTGGACCAGCAGTTTCCTCTTTTTGGGCAGATGGCTCCCCCTGAGGATCAGCTGTGGCTGCATAGCTTGATTTGTCAGGGTTGTTTCGATGTGGGCAGTTTGAATAGACATGGCCCGGATGAAGGCAAAAATTGCATCGCTTTTCTTTAGAGCACACTACAGTCTCATGCTCAAAAGAATCACAATTCCTGCACCTGTGTCTCTCTTTGCATAATTCAGTTGCATGACCATACACATTACATATGCAGCAAAAACTGGTCATTCCATCAAAAAATAAGTCCCCGTTATACTTTCCAATGCTAAAACGTGCTGGAGGAAACACGCCTTTTTTAAATGACACAAGGTATTTCCTTTTCCCAGTCCATAGCCCAAACTGGTTGGTAATGTTATGTAAAAATTTTACCTTATCGCACAAAATGGACAGCCAGCTGGTAATATCCTCCAGAGGCATATTCGAATTGTACATTTTCACCACAAGCGACTGAAAAACCTCTTCCTCATAATGTGGAGTGACTTTTACGCAGCCCAATAACTGATGGTTCTGATACTCCTGCAGTTTCCTGACAAAGTCCAAGCAAGTTCTCTTGTTGACAAAAGTAACGTCATAAACTCCCCTGATGTGGTAATCCTGTAGCACAAGAATCTTGTCCGGCGTTAACTGGAACAAACCAAACAGCAAATCTTTGACAATATACTCCAGGCCTTTCTCTTGTTTTATCTCCACATCAAACTCCATCCTTATAGAATTATTCACCCGCATGTAAGCTGGCATCCTTACGTTTTTGGCTGCCGCTATGGCAGAGCTTCTTCTTATGCCGTCAGAGGAACTGAAGATCTGAGGAAAACTCAGTAACCAGCCTGCACGCCAAAGAGCAGAGCTAGTAATACACTACAAGCAGTGAGAACCACCTTAATGATTATGGTATCTCCCCTGCCAGGTAAGTATAAATTAGAAGGGCCAGGCTAGTGTTCCCCGGTTGGGACCTCACTTTGTCCACGTTATGGGGGCCTTTTGGGTATCTGCCAGAACTAGCTTGAATCAGAGCTAGACCACAGAGCAATGCACGTCTGTGTAAAGAGTCAAGCACGAGTGTTGTTTTTTTTTTTCTTTTTTTCTCTTCTCCTTTCTCCTCCCCAATGTCTCAAGAGACGCAAAGGAGTTGTGAAATAGTCCCAGTCTAAACTGCCGTAGCACATATGGCATAGAAGGTGGCCCTTAAGCATCCAGCAGCAGCGCAAGCTTCCTGCCATGAAACAAAGCATAGGAATATGGAGCAGCGGGAGGGGGCTCTTCCTACAGAGTTGGTGATTGGCCTGTAGCAGAAATGGGGACTGAAGTCATGCACCGAAGCCATTTGGCAAGGGATGCAATGCAGGTGCAAAGAGGCTAGAGAGAAGGGAGCAGGAGCTGAAAGAGCAGCCCACCCGGTGTCTCCTCAGACCAAGCTTTTAGCTGAACTATCATTGACCAGAAAGAATCAGGGGAGAGCGCGAACGCAGTCCCCCACTACCACAAATTATGCAGTCGAGTTTCCCGCATTTGGGGAAATCGCAGGGGTCAGCACAGCCGGAGTGCAATGGTTGAAATTTTGAAGTGGTGCAACTTACAGTGAAGTCGCATGATTTCAGCATTGAATTTGATGTGAATGGAGCCTATAGGGGACTGGGAGTACCGCTGACAATGGTAATACTCAAAGGGCTGGGAGTACCGCTGACACTCTGCTAATACTCTCAGGGCTGGGAGTACCGCTGACACTCTGCTAATATTCCAGGGCTGGGAGTACCGCTGACACTCTGCTAATACTCCAGGGCTGGGAGTACCGCTGACACTCTGCTAATACTCCAGGGCTGGGAGTACCGCTGACACTCTGCTAATACTCCAGGGCTGGGAGTACCCGCTGCCCCTCTGTTAATACCCTGGGTCAGGACTACCTGCTGTGGGCCCCACAATCCTCTGCCTAATACTCTGGGGCCTGGATTACCCACTGTTGCTGTGTGCTGAGCAGGGTCGCTCCTGCTGCCGTGCGCTGTGAGCCAGGACATCCCTGCCGGAGCCGTGAGTGTATACACCCCTGTTTATTCCCCCTGGACTGTTCTTTAACTCTGTTCTCCCTCTGTTTCCTACTTGGATTACAATTTGCTAGAGACTCTAACTTTGCCCCCCTTGGGCCAGATTACAATTATTTTGAGCCCTCTCCTTGCTAATATCCTAGACTGGGTACTGCCACGCTACCTGCAGACCCCAATTGAGTGACTGTCATTTCTTTAATAAAGCTTTGTGTGTTTATCATCTGCTCTGTGTGTTCTGTCCTGCCTACCCTCTGTCACAGCACCAAACCTCCATTCAGGAGTAGATTTTATCAGTCTTTCAAACACCAAACAATTATAAATGTGGCTAACTGCGTTTATAAGCGTTTGGAAAAATTGTTTAAGTCTTTCAATTGCAGATGCTGTCCGGAGCCTTTTTTCATCATGAAAAATGCATGCAAAGCATTTTCCCTGTACTCAAATGGATCTGATACACCATACTTTGTGGTTTCACATGAAAGAAAATATGTTAAACAATGCTGCAATAATTTCTGCACAGAAATGAGCTGGAACACATCCAAACACCACAAAAAAAAAAAATCTTAACACATACTACTCTCTCTGCTTCTGCTCTTTTTCTCTCAAAATGTCTGAAATAGTAAATTTTTTACTGTTTTTCAGTGCATTCTGGGCATTTTGGAAGGTCTCCTGAGGTTATTTTTAAAAATAGCTTCTAAACGCAAACACTCAAACGCTCAGAAATGTGGTATGCAAACGCAGCTAAACAGACATTTTTTAACCTACGTTTTCCAGCAGTCAGTTTCCATCGTTCAGAAGTGTCCCGTGTACATGGAGCCTAAAGTGTGTTTTGGTGTGTATTATTGTACAGTTTCGTGTGTTTATGGTTTGGGAGCATATGATGATCTTTGCATTGTGATCCTAACATGTCAATTTCTCTGGTCTTCCAAATCTGCACTTGGCTACAATCTGCTTGCTTATTTAGACTAAAATGCAGTTTTAGGACAAACCTGATCAGAAATGTATGTGTGGGGGATTTGGGGAGGTGTTAGTTATTTTGGCACTTTATTATGTATTTTTATATTGATATTTTGACCTGGGGCCTGTTTTGTGGATAGATAATCCTGCTAATAAGTGATGGTGTGTGCTAATTTTACGGCCTTGAAGATGTTGATTGATTCATATTAACGGTTTGCTGCTGTACCGTGTAAAAGCACTGTTCATTAGAAGGTATAATCTTTTAGATTGTAAGCTCTTATGAGCAGGACCGTTCTATTTTAGCAACATCTTTTTTCCACCAAGAAATGGATTATACCTATTTGTTGCTGCTGTCCAAATAAATATTGAATATGTATTTGATCAATAAATGTTTTGACTATGTATTGTTTGATTTTTTTTTTTGGTTATTTCATGTTCGAGCTGAATGTATTGGCACCCATAACACTTATTTTTGCTACCTATATAATATGCACAAATCTTCCTTGTTAGAGCGCACATATGCAAGTATGTCCCAAATAACCCAAAAGCACCCTATTGCACCACAAGACAATGTTATGTACCAAAGAATAGGTCGTGTTCAATGTGCAGTTAGCTATTCTTTTTCTACAATCCTCTTAACAGTAATAAAGTAGGCCCTCAATTTGTGTTGACTTTGGGCCTTTACCAGCAAACATATATTCACCAATGCTAGGTATTCAATTGAGCTGCAGGGAAAATCACTAAGGTGCACCAAGATGGCTGTCATACCGGAAATACATCACGCTTGCGGAAGGACGTTCGCGGCACCCGGAAGTAGTAGTGGGGAGTGTCTGTGGTTCGCACAGCAGTTAGGAGAGTTGGAGATTTTTTTTTTGAGTGACTAATTTCTGGGAGAATACCTGACCACATCTAGGAATGGTGAGATCACTGTTCTCGCCAGAGGAGCTGATCCTCATTTACAGAGTAAGTGTGGCAATTGCAACAATGTTCATAGCATGTGCAGGTTATGTGATAGTTTGATTCAGCTAATGTGCAGCTTTTGGGGCCTAGCAGCATGTCATTTAGCGCACATGTGCATACACACGCTACTTCCTGTTTATCTGCACATTAGCGCGCGGGTATTGATGGGTCACAGATATTAACCATCCCAGCAGCTAGGCCTTCAATGTTTAAACATTGCATATATGTACATACCGTGCCTTAGTGTACAATGTGTTAGAGTGTACAAATATTATTATTGTTATTATACAGGATTTAGCGCCAACAGTTTGCTCAGCACTTACAATATAACGGTAAACAATACAGTCCAATACAAGAGGGATAGGAGGGCCCTGCTCCTTGGAGCTTACAATCTAGGAGGGAACAATGCGTTAGGGTGTACAATGCATTAGAGTGTACAGTGCATTGTACTCTAACGCAGGGGTTAAAATTTCGAGTCCAGACCTACTAGCCGATCACAAAACTTACCCGCCACCAGTTGCCCCACCCAACCTTGCCCAGGTTTGCCCCCGGCCTGCCCCAAACCACGCCCCCTTAACGCTTATGAAATTACATTTTTCTTTAGAATAAATAGTCCGAATATAACTGTACACAGTAATGTATATCCCCCCTCCCCTGTACTCCATTATAGTGAAATGACATGTATACGGTAATGTATATCCCCCTCCCCTGTACTCCATTATAGTGATATGACATGTATACAGTAATGTATATCCCACCTCCCCTGTACTCCATTATAGTGATATGACATGTATACAGTAATGTATATCTCCCCTCCCCTGTACTCTATTATAGTGATATGACATGTATACAGTAATGTATATCCCCCCTCCCCTGTACTCCATTATAGTGATATGACATGTATACAGTAATGTATATCCCAGCTCCCCTGTACTCCATTATAGTGATAGGACATGTATACAGTAATGTATATCCCCCTCCCCTGTACTCCGTTATAGTGATATGACATGTATACAGTAATGTATATCCCCCCTCCCCTGTACTCCATTATAGTGATAGGACATGTATACAGTAATGTATATCCCCCTCCCCTGTACTCCATTATAGTGATAGGGCATGTATACAGTATTTATATCCCAGCTCCCCTGTACTTCATTATAGTGATATGACATGTATACAGTAATGTATATCCCCCCTCCCCTGTACTCCATTATAGTGATATGACATGTATACAGTAATGTATATCCCTGCTCCCCTGTACTCCATTATAGTGATATGACATGTATACAGTATGTATATCCCAGCTCCCCTGTACTCCATTATAGTGATATGACATGTATACAGTAAAGTATATCCCAGCTCCCCTGTACTCCATTATAGTGATATGACATGTATACAGTAATGTATATCCCAGCTCCCCTGTACTCCATTATAGTGATATGACATGTATACAGTATGTATATCCCAGCTCCCCTGTACTCCATTATAGTGATATGACATGTATACAGTATGTATATCAGAGCTCCCCTGTACTCCATTATAGTGATATGACATGTATACAGTATGTATATCAGAGCTCCCCTGTACTCCATTATAGTGATATGACATGTATACAGTAAAGTATATCCCAGCTCCCCTGTACTCCATTATAGTGATATGACATGTATACAGTATGTATATCCCAGCTCCCCTGTACTCCATTATAGTGATATGACATGTATACAGTATGTATATCAGAGCTCCCCTGTACTCCATTATAGTGATATGACATGTATACAGTAATGTATATCCCAGCTCCCCTGTATTCCATTATAGTGATAGGACATGTATACAGTAATGTATATCCCAGCTCCCCTGTACCCCATTATAGTGATGACATGTATACAGTAATGTATATCCCAGCTCTTCTGTACTCCATTAAACTGATATGACATGTATACAGTAATGTATATCCCCCTTCCCCTGTATTCCATTATAGTGATACGACATGTATACAGTAATGTATATCCCAGCTCCCCTGTACTCCATTATAGTGATACGACATGTATACAGTAATGTATATCCCAGCTCCCCTGTACTCCATTATAGTGATATGACATGTATACAGTAATGTATATCCCAGCTCCCCTGTACTCCATTATAGTGATACGACATGTATACAGTAATGTATATCCCAGCTCCCCTGTACTCCATTATAGTGATATGACATGTATACAGTAATGTATATCCCAGCTCCCCTGTACTCCATTATAGTGATAGGGCATGTATACAGTATTTATATCCCAGCTCCCCTGTACTTCATTATAGTGATATGACATGTATACAGTAATGTATATCCCAGCTCCCCTGTACTCCATTATAGTGATATGACATGTATACAGTATGTATATCAGAGCTCCCCTGTACTCCATTATAGTGATATGACATGTATACAGTAATGTATATCCCAGCTCCCCTGTACTCCATTATAGTGATATGACATGTATACAGTAAAGTATATCCCAGCTCCCCTGTACTCCATTATAGTGATATGACATGTATACAGTAATGTATATCCCAGCTCCCCTGTACTCCATTATAGTGATATGACATGTATACAGTATGTATATCCCAGCTCCCCTGTACTCCATTATAGTGATATGACATGTATACAGTATGTATATCAGAGCTCCCCTGTACTCCATTATAGTGATATGACATGTATACAGTATGTATATCAGAGCTCCCCTGTACTCCATTATAGTGATATGACATGTATACAGTAAAGTATATCCCAGCTCCCCTGTACTCCATTATAGTGATATGACATGTATACAGTATGTATATCAGAGCTCCCCTGTACTCCATTATAGTGATATGACATGTATACAGTATGTATATCCCAGCTCCCCTGTACTCCATTATAGTGATATGACATGTATACAGTATGTATATCAGAGCTCCCCTGTACTCCATTATAGTGATATGACATGTATACAGTAATGTATATCCCAGCTCCCCTGTATTCCATTATAGTGATAGGACATGTATACAGTAATGTATATCCCAGCTCCCCTGTACCCCATTATAGTGATGACATGTATACAGTAATGTATATCCCAGCTCTTCTGTACTCCATTAAACTGATATGACATGTATACAGTAATGTATATCCCCCTTCCCCTGTATTCCATTATAGTGATACGACATGTATACAGTAATGTATATCCCAGCTCCCCTGTACTCCATTATAGTGATACGACATGTATACAGTAATGTATATCCCAGCTCCCCTGTACTCCATTATAGTGATATGACATGTATACAGTAATGTATATCCCAGCTCCCCTGTACTCCATTATAGTGATATGACATGTATACAGTAATGTATATCCCAGCTCCCCTGTACTCCATTATAGTGATATGACATGTTGTATACAGTACTTACTGTCCCCCCCCGAGTCCTCCGCGGTGGTGGAGAGGGTGTCTCCTCTCAGCGGAGCACAGCGGACCTCTCCTGTACTTTTCCCTTTGGCGGCGGTGCTGCAGAAGCCGGAAACCGGAAGTTGGAAACTGGAACTCGGCTTCACAATGAGGCCTGGAGCGCAGGTGCAGTCACTCCAAGCTTCATCTGGAGCAGCCGCTCGCCACAGAGGAATTTCTCCTCACATTTGGTAAGCGGCTTTTTCAAGCCCTGCTCTAACGCATTGTACTCTAACACAGTATATTAGTGTACAGTGCCTTGGTGTAAAATGCATTACAGTACAATGCACTGTACACTAACGCATTGTACACCGACGCACTGTACATCAGCGCATTGTACTCTAACACATTTTACACTAATGCACTGCACTAAAACAGTACAATGCAAGAGTGTACAGTGCGTTAGAGTACAATGTGTTACAGTACAATGCATTTTACACTAAAACAGTACAATGCATTGGCGTGTACAGTGCATTACAGTGTACTCTGCATTTCCAATATGGTGTATGTTTATTAAGCAGAGATAATTTCTCTCATTTCAGGGAGAAGTCTTCTCCTCTGTCGCCCTGTTTATGAGGCGGAGGACATTTGTTCTCAGAAGAAGAGAGAAGTTTTTTTTCTCTGAGAACAGCTGAGATCTGTGTAGAAGGGGGAGGGGCTGCATGTGGTCTCCTGAGATAATTGTGATTACAGATCACCTGGAGTTTAAACAGTGAAAGCAAAGTTACAAAGACCATTACATGAAAATAATAAGCACTGACCACTGGTATTTTTTAAGGCACATTCCGGGTTCACACTGATGCAGTGCGGAATTTGCAGCGCTTTCTGTGCGTATTCTGGACCGAATCACAATCGCACCCCGTGTATGCCACCTGCTGCTGGTGTGTATGTTAACAACACCACGAAATCGGACCACAAAACGCGGTGCAATGTGCAGAATAGGATCACATGGGTATTCACACCCATGTGCGGAAAAAAAAAAAAGGTTCTGCACCTTTTTGGTGCGGATGCGTGTGATTTGAGCCATTTATGGATCCAATCGCACCGCACACAATTCGCATGTGATTTGCACAGGAATGCGGTGTGGTTCCTGTGTGAATCATATGTGATATATTGCATCATTCAAGTGTGAACCCAGCCTCAATGTGTATTTTGGTTCCTTTTTATTGCGCATTTTATCATTATTTACGTGCATTTTGCCGTTTAACATGCTGTATATTTTAACATGCATTTTGATGTGGTGGTTATTTTATGTGCATTTTGCCACTTTTCTAAACACACAGTTACCCTAGGTCCCAGGGGCGGACTGACAACTCTTGGGGCCCCCGGGCAATAGGGGATCATTGGGCCCTTGTGTCCTTGCCCAAACTCAAAAAAAGCCTATGAAAAAGGTACCAGGGGCATCTCATGGGGCCCCCTACTGACCCCGGACCCTCGGGCAGTGCCCGAGTTTCCAAATGGTCAGTCCGCCCCTGCTAGGTCCACACCACATTTTCAGCAGCGTTTGGCAGAAACGCAGTGCAGTCCATTTAAGATGATTTCCTATGGGACATGTTCACACCTGTGCGTTTTCACCAGGGACATTTTTTGGAAAGGGTCAGGGTTTTTTTTTTAACGCAAAAAGTTGTGTTTTTGGTTCTAAAAACGTAAATGAAAACGCTGCAGAAAAGCATGTATTGCAATTTTGCTGCCTATTTGCTTTTTGCATTTTAAATCTGCCTAGCAACAAGAACGATGAAAAAAAATGCAAAAAAAAAACCCCACATCAAAAATGTATTAAAAACGCAACACAAATCACAATGCAGAAACGACTCAAACGCAACCTGCGTAGGTGTGAACCTAGCCTTAGGCACTTAACACAGTTTGGCAAAGGTTATTTTAACATGCATTTTGGTGTGGTTTGTAACCAGGGGCGGACTGACCATTTGGAAACTCGGGCAAAGCCCGAGGGCCCGGGGTCAGTAGGGGGCCCCATGAGATGCCCATGGTACCTTTTTCATAGGCTTTTTTTGAGTTTGGGCAAGGACGCAGGGGTCCCATGATCCCCTATTGCCTGGGGGCCCCATGAGTTGTCAGTCTGCCCCTGTTTGTAACACACATTTTGGCCCTTTTGTTAGCACGTATTTTTGCAGTTTTTTAAAGTGCATTTTGATTTGTTTTTTATGCATATTTTGGCAAACTGCACATCTGCTATCCACTTTTGGTGCCATTAACAAATAATAGCACCGCAAACATGACATGCATTTTGCATGTGTTTCCAGAACACACACAAAATCTCAGGTAAAAAAAATGAGCCAAAAACACTTTAAAAAAGCAACAAAATGCAACTAAAAATTTCAGTTCACATTTTAAAAAAAAAGTGTGTTGAAAATAGCAGCAAAATGGTTGTTAAAAACTTACCCAAATTGTGTATAAAAAAAAAAAAGGCCCCAAAAAGCCAAACTGAACCTTTTTGGGCATGGAGTGTTGTGTTTTTTCAATATGCATTTTGTTGCATTGATAGCGTATTTGTCAAATGCCAAAATGTATGTCTGCTAACAGCATTATGGGTGCCATTACCAATGAATGGCACCCAAAAGCACACCGCATATTTTAGCACAATTTGGAACTGTACAATGCAGTCAACAATTCTGTATTGCTCAGGTGTGCGTCCTAAACGACAATACATAAGATGTCCATTTCAGGAAGAGAGAACAGCCAAAATCCTGATGATCACAGCTGATCTCTCAGGTGTGCCAGTTTAGGAAGCTGAGGTGAGGAGCGGAGAACATTTTCTTCACTTCTCATAATAGGACACACCCTTCTGTCATTCACTTTATGGCTAGGTTTACATCTGCCATTGTGGATCTGCACGAAAATCCATGTAGCTGCACCACCCCCACAGAGCAATGTGGACCTGCGGGTGGGTGCCATTAGTTCTAATGGCATGCAGCCCGCACTAGAAAATGCAACCATACTGGGAACCTAGGCTCCCGTGCGGACTGCATTTTCAGAAGTGCAGGGACTTCTTACCTGCGTGGAACGGGGCATGGGAGACTATTCAAATGAATGGGCTCTCGTGCCCACACAAAACGAGGCCCGCACGGCTGCATATATGTGAACCAGGGCTTACAGAGAGAGCCAGTTTTATGAAGCTGAGATCTGAAGATCTCACTGGCAATCTCTTTAAAATATCTCCATCCCAGATTCTTCAGTCCAGAGCTGGAGAATCTTGATGAGAAGCTGCTGTGATGTGAGGAAGAAGGCTTCTTTCTTCCTAATATCAGCACCAGCGGGGTTAAACATTGATATAAATTATAACTACCATATTTTCCGGCGTATAAGGCGACTGGGTGTATAAGACAACCCCCTAATTTTCCAGTTAAAACATAGGTTTTGGGCTATACTCGCCATATAAGACTACCCCCCTTCCGAGGTAACACCATTTAAAAACAGATTTTTTAATTGAAATGGTTATGACTTACCGGTACTTAAAATCCTTCAAAATCCTCATGTCCATCCTCTGACATCATAAGTTCATGAATGACATCTTGTAAGACAGTCATCATATGGATCAAATTCCAAATCAGATGTAACCGCTGGATGTGCGGTAATACGGTAGCTTCGGCTACATACAGTATATATACAGCTCGCTGGATGTCCAGTATACATACAGAATACCGTGCTGAGCCAAGCTGGCTCAAAACAAATGTCCCTATAACAGATTAAACTGTCAGCCCGCTGGATGTGCGGTATATACAGTATACTGAGCCAAGCTGTTTCAAAACGTACCGGTACGTCCCTACGGTAATCAGACCGCTGGATGTGTGTATGTATAGTAGCTGAGGCTACATACAGTATACGCTGAGCCAATCACGGCGAGCGATGTATTCTACTAATGAATACAAAGTCAGCTTGGATTGGCTGAGGTTGTGACATCATCAGCCCACCTCTCTGACTCAGCCAATCCGAGCAGGCTTTGTATTCATTAGTAGAATACATCACTCGCCGTGATTGGCCCAGTGTGTACTGTATGTAGCCACAGCTACCGTACATACACGCATCCAGCGGGCTGATTACAGTAGGGACGTACCGGTACATTTTGAAACAGCTTGGCTCAGCGCAGTATACTGTATATACCGCACATCCAGCGGGCTGACAGATTAATCTGTCATAGGGACATTTGTTTTGAGCCAGCTTGGCTCAGCACGGTATACTGTATGTACAGTATTACCACACATCCAGCCAGCTTGACCCAAACAAACTCAAGGTTCACATTTTATACCCCGCGTATATTAAGTATAAAAAGTAGTCTTATACGCCAGAAAATACTGTATATGTATATTTGTGTTTTATATATAGTGTACAGTAGTTGTATGTGTATATCTATCTATCTAGTACTTGTATAGTGCCATCAGTTTATGCAGCGCTTTTACATATGTATTGTACATTCACATCAGTCCCTAACCCTCAAGGTCCCTAACTCACATTCATACATACATGTGCCAATTTAGACAGGATCCAATTAACCTACCAGCATGTCTTTGGAGTGTGGGAGGAAACCCACACAGGCAGAACATGCAAACTCCAGGCAGGTGGTGCCATGGTTGGGATTCAAACCAACGACCCTAGTACTGCCAGGCAGAAGACAGACAGACACACACACACACACTTTGGCATTTGACAAATACCCTATCAATGCACCAAAATACATATTGAAAAAACACAACACTCCATGCCCAGAAAAGGTTCAGTTTGGCTTTTTGTTGCACATTTTGGGGAAGTTTTTAACAAACATTTTGCTGCTTTTTTTCCAACACATTTTTTTAAAAATGTGAGCTGAAATTTTTATGTGCATTTTGGTGCTTTTTAATGTTTTTGCTCTTTTTTTTTACCTCAGTTTTTGTGTGTGTTCTGGAAACACTTGCAAAATGCATGCCATTTTTGCGGTGCCATTATTTGTTAATGGCACCCAAAAGTGGCTAGCAGACGGGGCGGACTGACCATTTGGAAACTCGGGCACTGCCCGAGGGCCCAGGGTCAGTAGGGGGTACCTTTTTCATAGGCTTTTTTGAGTTTGGGCAAGGACACGGGCCCCATGATCCCCTATTGCCTGGGGGCCCCATGAGTTGTCACTCTGCCCCTGCTAGCAGATGTGCAGTTTGCCAAAATATCCGTAAAAAAACAAATCAAAATGCACTTTGAAAAAAGTGCCAAAATATGTGCTAAGAAAAGTGCCAAAATGTGTGTTACAAACCACACCAAAATGCATGTTAAAATAACCTGTGCCAAAATGTGTGTTAAAGTGCCTAATGCCCCGTAAACACGGTAAGAAAATTGTAAGAAATATTTTGCAGAACCAGTGATTGAACGATTTTCTCTTCATTGATGAGCAGGATGTTTTAATTGATAGAGATATTGTGAACGAAAAAATCTGGATGAACAACAGTGAAAAATGTTGTTGTTTCGCATACGAACGATCGACTTTTCTATGCGGTGGTACGGAAATTTTTTTTTTATCAAGCGCTATCACGCATGAGCGGAAACAGAAGATGACTCGGATTTTTATGTCCAAGGAATCTTCCTAAACGCAAACGAAAATCCAAATGTTAAAAGTAGATTGGCCTAATGAGATAATGAAACCAGAATTCTGCATATTAGATTTTATGTATCACTATTTATGTATATAGGTAATGTAATAAACTATATTATACTCATTGCTGGTCATTGTTGTGTATATCGCTTGTTCTGGCCGGATGGGCTACAAGGTCACATGCACACTGCATCACTTCCACTTGTACGGAAGATGTCAACACTACGTATTGCCCGACGAATGATTTGTTTTAGATTGATTAATGTGGGCACGATTTCGACCAACGAAAGAACGTCTCTCGGTCGTCGGATGACCGATCGGTCAATTTTCTAATTGTGTATTCCCACCTTTAGGCTAGGTTCACACCTATGCAGGTTGCGTTTGAGCTGTTTCTGCATTGTGTTTTGTATTGCGTTTTTGCACTTGCGTTATTGCTGCCTGTTTGATGCATTTTGCATTTTTTTTTTATTGCTCTTGTTGCTAGACAGATTTAAATATAAGAAGCAAAACACAGCAAAAATGCAATACAAGCTTTTCTGCAAGGTTTCTATTGAAATTTATAGAACCAAAAAAATGCAACTTTTGGCGTTCAAATAAGTCCCTGACCCTTTCCAGAAAATGCACAGGTGTGAACATGTCCCATAGGAAATCATCTTAAATGGACTGTACTGCGTTTCTGCAAACCACTGCAGAAAATGCTTAGGTGTGAACCCAGGGTAAAGGTGTGTTTGGAAAAGCGCCAAAATGCACATAAAAACACCCACATCAAAATGTGTGTTAAAGAATACAGCATGTTAAAAATGAACATAAGTAATGCTAAACTGCACAATAAAAAGGAGCCAAAATACACTCAAAGAATGTGCCAAAATGTACATTCAAAAATACCAGGGGTCAGTGCTTATTATTTTCATGTAATGGTCTTTGTAACTTTGGTTTCACTGTTTAACCACATGCCGCCCAGCCACTGTAGAAATACGGTGGCAGGGCGGCACGGCTGGGCAAAAGCACGTTTTAAAACGTGTGTTTTTAAAACAGGTAGGGGGTGCGTCGCCGCCCTACCTGTCCCGCCGATCACAGCAGCGGATGTCAGTCGCCAGGTCACAGCCAGTCCATATCGGCTATGTCCCGGCGATCATCGCTGACAGAGAGCACAGCTGCAGTAGCTGTGCTTTCTGTCAGTTCCCTGACGGCTCCAGGAGAAGCTGATCGGGACAGAAGAGTTTCTCTCTCCTGATCAGCGGTGTTCCCTGCAGTACACCCCCCCGCCCCCTAGTAAAACACTCCCCTCACACAGTTAACCCTTTCCCTGAATAATAAACCTAACCCCTTCCTCCCCAGTGCCATTAGTACAGTGTCAGTGTTTTTTTTTGCACTGATCACTGTATTGGTGTCACTGGGGATGTCAGTGACGCCCAAGTCAGTACCCCCCAATGTCAGAATGTCTGCCGCAGTCTTTTTTTTTTTATAGCGCAAAAAATAAAAACTGCACAAATACCACCGAAAGAAAGCTCAATTTGTGGGAAAAAAAAAGCATGTAAGTTTCATTTATGTACCGTATTGCATGACTGCGCAATTGTCCGTTAAATAGCGCAGCGCTGTATAGCAAAAAAATGGCATAAATTGCAGTATCTATACCATAGTTTGTAGACACTATAACTTTCACACAAAGAAATCAATATACACCTTTTGGGATTTTTTTTTTACTAAAAACGTAGCAGAATAAATTTTGGCCTAAATTTATAACCAACTTTGAGTTTACTATATATTTTTTATAGCTGAAAGTAAAAAATATCGTTTTTCTTCAAACTTTTTGGCCTTTTTTTGTTTATAGCGTGAAAAATAAAAAGCGCACAGGTGATCAAATACCACCGAAAGAAAGCTCTATTTGTGTGAAAAAAAGGATGTATATTTTGTTTGGGTGCAGCATTGCATGACCGCGCAATTATCAGTTGAATTAGTGCAGCGCCAAGTAGCAAAAAGAGGCCTGGTCATTAAGGGGGGTAAATCCTCTGGAAGTCAAGTGGTTAAACCCAGGTGAGCTGTAATCACACAATTATTTCACAAGATCACATGCAGCCCCTCCCCCTTCTACACAGATCTCAGAGAAAAAACTTCTCCTCTCTTCTCCTTCTGCGAACAAATGTTCTCCACTTTATAAACAGAAGGAGAGAGAAGACTTTTCCCTGAGAACTGCAGAGAACTGAAATGAGATAAATGCTCTGCATCTTCACAGCCGGGAGCGCACTGCACATACGTGAGTAGCGCTGCACTTTGTGAATGGTCCTGTAGCCTTAGGGGACCTGTCACGTGTCCCAGAGGGCTATGGGGGGGGGGACTTCCAATTCCAATCACAGTAGACAATTGCAGCAGAAGTGGGAAGGTCAGGACCTGGACTTGAACCTGGGACCTCTACTAGTGTCAGGCAGTAACTCTTCTCACTGAGCTACCTGGAATGCTGGACAACACTCTGCCTAATCCATTGGACAATCCTGCCTTGTTTTCTGATGAACCTTGAACTCCTTGCTCCTCCAATGAACTTCCTAATTTAAGCCATGTCTCTGCACTTCCTGGTTGCCAGATTATTGTGCTTTCTGCAGCCAGTATCCAGCTTGGCTTGCCTGCTGATGTCTATGCCTTCGCTACTGACCTTTGGCTTGTTCCTGGACTAGGATTTCGCCTCATCCCATCTACTACCGCTTGTTACCAACTCTTGGCTTGTTGACGGACTCCGCTTCTGCTAGATCCCTACCTGCTCTATCTGCTATTGGATTCCGGCCTGCTCATTCCCTGGTGGGGTGATCCTGAGATCTGTGACCTGGTACTAACGCGCAGCTAAATCCATCTCCACCACTAGGAGCTCTGGTGAAAACCGGTTAGTGCTTAGACCCCGCACCTCAGGTGAGCCTGCGTCATTCCCAGGGTGACCCGCTGGTATACCTATCCTGCTGCTTTCAGGTAAGCCTTACACTGCTATAGCAACTGGTACCTGAACCAGACCTCACACTGACAGGGAGAGGGTACCTGTCAAATTTGGGGACTTGCTCCCCAAAGGTGCCAATTCTTAATGGGGAGTGGGGGACATGCGTTTAAAGCAGAACTTACACTTTTTGGTAAGTATCTGGTTGGTCAATGGATAGAAGAGGGTAAGAGGAGCCATGGCTGCCAATGACATTTATACCACGTGAAAGCAACACCCATTCAATTCTCTGGCCAAGGAGTTGGCATTGGTAAATTAGAAGGGGGCATCACTTTCAAACCCCAGGAAGTACTGTGCCATCCTGCACCCTCCAGGAAGTAGGTCATTGGTTCCACCAGGGGGGGCCCGCTATATTGACATGAATCTTCCTGCCCCAGGGCAACATCACAGCCCACATCGGGCCCCCCCTTTTGATGTCAGGAAATCAGCCACTTTGTAAATTCACAGCACTCTGAATTCTGGACTCCTGCTCTTCTACCTCCATAAATCACGGGGGGGGGGGGGACTTATGAGAGAACATCCTTTTGAGAGATGACTTCCCGTTGGTGACCCCTTGTAGCAAACACCCTGCTGTGTCAATTGATTTGCTTGTTGCCTCACAACAGTACTAGATGGCAACTTTGAGGGCTCTCCCTCACATGCACACAGATGTTAGACTTGCCATCCTGAGGTTTCCCCCCGCCCCCTTCCTGACCAGGCCATTTATTACATATACATTCTGAGTTACTTTAACTGGCAATTGTGTGGTCATGCAACGTTACACCCAAATTAAATTTACATCCTTTTTATTCAACGAATTGAGCTTTCCTTTGGAGTTATTTGCTGGCCTGTGGCTTTTTTAATTTTTTGCGCTAGCTACAAAAAAAGACCGACACTTTGAGAAAAAAAAAATATTTTTGGACTATAAAATTTCCATTGTCCATTTCTGTAGTGCAAAATGTATTCTGCTCCATGTCTTTGCTCCCACAAATCCCAATACATGTAAATTGTTTGCTGTTAAAGTTCTAGTATCTACAAATGGCAGAACATATACTTTTTTTTATATACTTTTTGTTTTATTAGCAATGGTGGCAATCTGTGACTTATAGTGGGTATTCTGCCACTGGGGGGAACTAACTTGGTGTCCCTGACATCCCCAGTGACACCAATACAGTGATCAGTGCTAAAAAAGAGCACTGTCACTGTACTAATGGCTTGGGCAGGAAGGGGTTAACATGTGGGGCAATCTTAGGGTTAACTGTGTGCGGTTTTACTCTATGCTGTCTTCACTGTAAGGACATTGCTTTGGAAGGCTGTGCTGGGTACATCCATTCAAAGCAATGTGCACGAGCTGGCACGTAGAAGAACTGTATTGTTAACATACAGTCCTCCTCCCTATCGGAGATGCTTGTGAATCAGCGGGGGGATTGACAGCCGAGGCCACGAAAGGCAGCACAGCAAGGGCGTGCGCGCCCCTTTTGTGCCACCCTGTAGCAGGATATCTGCTATAGAGCGGGCAGAAAGCAGTGGTTGCAATTTTAGCCAGTGTGTAGTCAACATAACAAGTTGCCCTGGCCACTCAAACATTAAATAACTAACTGCTGTGGCTTTTGGCAAGAGGAGAAAAAAAAAACACAGCTGCGTTTTCTCATCTGGTACACAAATAGGACAGCCTGCGCTTGTTCACCACCTAGAGACCATATCTGGCATTGCTCCTAGAAATGTGTCTAAGCTGTTTCCATATTTACAAAGAAAACTGTCTAGAAGATGTTTTTAAATCTGCTTGGCATTTTTCTGGCCACTGAAATGTCTTAATTGAGTTTGGCTGAATGTTCAGCATCTGCTGTGTAACAGGGTTAGCCCAGCAGCGGGTGTGTGTGACCCCCTGGATGAGTTCACAACACAAAAATGGGCACAGCAAAACAGCAGTTTAGGTGAGAAAACAAAGGTGTGCTTTAGTACAATATTTACAAGAGGAAAAACATTAAAACAAAAAACATGAAAATAAATCCTTGCCAACTTGGCCACTTGCTATACACAAAGCTTCCCTCTCTATCAGCTAGGTGCAGCCTTGTGCTGCATCCAGTCCCTATCTGCCTGTTATTTAGAGGTTGGCCACACAGATGTTTTGTCTCACTGCACAGACCTGGTTCCAGGATGGAGCAACTCCCTATGCAGGCTGGGAAGTTTTATAGAGGCCCTAATGAGCCCACTTGCTTCAGCTGGGCTCATTACCTCACTGCTGAAGGGCTCAACAGTTCCCCCAAGTTGAACAAATCCACAAAGAGCCTAAATCTAGGACAAATGTACCTGCCATCCTGGACGCAACCAGGTGATTTTTTTTTTCCTGCCTACTGTCACCGCTGTTAGACACCATTCTTAATAAATCGGGGCCCTTGAGTCAAATGCAAAGCTGTTGAAGGGAAAATGAGAGCTATATACAATAAAATAGGATATAGAACCATTTTAATCAATCTTTCCTTTAATGGGTAAACGGTCGCATTGTCCAGCCTATAACCTGTTTATCCTTTCTGTAACCACATTCCAGGACTCCATCATTTTTAGAAGTAAAGATGATGCCCCAAATTTTTAATGATTCCTTCTTTTGTAGTGAGCAATCTAAAGGGGGCCCCCAATTCCCTACTTCCATCATACTGCTTTTATTTAAATGTAATTTAAATCCAGAAGCTGCTCATAAATATTCTGTTCTTCTAATTGCTCTTTAACAGATGTGGGGTCAGTGCACAATATTGCAATGTCATCCATGTATCCAGTTACTTTTACCTGCAAGCCTCCACTACCTGGCACATGGACTCCTTTGATCACCTTATCTTTTCTGATGGAGCATAAAAGTGGCTCAATGACACAGACAAATAGTAATGGTGATAAAGGGCATCCCTGCTTGACACCACACTTCAAGCTAAACCCATCTGTCATGAAACCATTGACTAGAACCTGACTGGTACATTTGTTGTATAATGACTTTGAGGACAGGAAGTCATCCCCATTTTGCGCAGAACATTAAATAGATACACGTGTGATATGCAGTCGAATGCTTTCAAAATCTAAAGACAGGATTGCCAGGCGTTGCTTACAGTCTTCGGTGTACCAAATAGAATCCCTAATAAGGTTTGTGATGTGGTGGATTGTACGCCCCGAGATACCGCACACCTGGTTACTATGGATCACTCTGTCTATCACTCTTTTCAACCTGTTTGCTAAGACTTTGGCAAAGATTTTATAATCCAGGTTTAGGAGTGTTATAGGCCTCCAGTTCTTTAAATGGGCTTTATCTCCCTCCTTTTGGAAGCAGAGTAATGATTCCTCTCCAAGAATGGGGCAGCTCCATGCACAGAAAACCTTTACTAAAGAGATGTAACAAATCACTTTTCAAAATATCCCAAAACTGCAGGTAAAATTCAATAGGTAACCCATCCAAGCCAGGTACTTTCCCTTTTTGAAAACTTTTGATGGTTCTTAAAAGCTCATCTTCAGTTAAAGTCTCATTTAGGGTCTCTGCATCATCTTGGTTCAAAACCATAGTTCTATCCTTGAGTGTGTCATTCATGAAATCAGCGTCAATGTTTTTGGTGTCCTATAGGGATTGATAGAAGGCAAAAAACTTTTCCCATGATGCCACTCCTAGAGTTCTCCCCTTCTATTTCTGTTATTTCCTTTGATATTTGGATTTTCCTAAAGCAGTATCTAGTACATTTTTCATTCTCTACATGCTGTATATGACTTTTAAAAATTACCTCCATTGCTTTTTCCTCCTTTTTTTTTTTTTTTTTTTTTTTTTTTTTTAAATCTTTTGCTGCAGCTACATCACAACCAATTGCTTTAAGTTTATATAGTTTGTAGCTGGGTATTTAAATGATCAAAAAAATCCCTTTTTGCTTTAGCTTTTTGAACCCTAATTTTATGAAAAACTGTTTAATTCTCTCTCTTACTATATCCCACCATGTCAGAATATCCAAAGTCAAAGTACTGAAATCTTCATACACTTTCTCACCTTCTAGCAAGCAGATATTCAGCTTCCAAAAGCCCCTTCCAACTTTTTGCTCAGCTGGGTTTAAAACTCTAAAAATCACCACCTTGTGGTCTGAAATCACATTTTTTCTTTGTGTGCGCATGACAATGGCAATAAATACTTGGCAGCAAAAATATAATCGATTCTTGACCAAGCATCGTTACCTTTCCATGTAACCCTCTCAGTTAAAGACATATATTCTTATTGAGGGTCATAAAGATATCTTTAAACTTTAAATCTGTTAGAATGGTTTTTAAAAGGTTAGCTGATCTATCAGTAATCCTAACGCCTGAGCCGTATCTGTCTGTGGGATTTAAAGCACAGTTAAAATCACCTGCTACAATCATTGGTTTAGTATTTGCCATAAGGACATTCAAAGTTTGAAACATCTCAGTACGATCTTTTGGGTCTGGCAATGCATACACATTTAAAAGATTCCACTTGATCCCATCAATAATAACACTAACAAACAAAACTCTCCCTGGCACAATTTCTTGGACATGCTGCATCTTTTCTGGCCCTTTAAAAAGAATAGCAACTCCTGCATTTCTATTCACATTGCAGCCTGACCACAGAGAAGGGCCATGAGTCCAAACTTTTGCGAGGGTCACATAATTTCTCATGTGTGGTATAGCACATTCTTGCAGGAAAAATACACTTACATTAAAAGCCGCCAAAAAATTGAACAGTCATTCTTTTTAGCTGGCTCTTTATGCAGTGCACATTAAAGGATAAACTGTTCAAAACAGCCGTGGTGGAATAAAAAAAAGATTCTTAAAGGGGACCTACTCAAAATCCATGCTGTTCTCAGAGGAATCCATTCCCGTCATCTCAGTCAGTTGGTGGACCAGGTCAATGCTTAAGAAATTCTGCCCAGGAGATGCCAGACTGACTGGGCTAGTAACAGTCTAATTTCCAAATAATAGATTGCTCGGCATATTACCCACTGGAGAAAGACATGACTCCATATTCTCTGAATTATTGCTGGCATGGGACTTTACAACCTCTGCCCATGACCTCCCTTCAGCCTTTGTTTGTACTCAAACCGCACCAGATGACCCTAACTGTGCTTTCTTGGCCTTTGATTCTGCAGCATGTTCTGAGTGTTCACCCTCAGGAGACTCACTCTTTTCCAATAACTGCTCTCCTTCTCTGGATCTTCCATGTAGTTTTACAATCACATTTGAACACTGCTCCTCTTCCTGTGCTCCCTCCGATGCTATAGCCTCCATCTCCTCCAAAACAGCCGCTGCCTCATCTTGCATTGGATCAGGGTGTGGAGCTGAACTTTCTGTTTTGGCAGGTTCTCTTGCTTCAATAATGCCAGAAGTCAGTTCATTTTTAACATTCCCCAAATCACCAGTAGTGGGTGCTGGACCAGCAGTTTCCTCTATTTTAGCAGATGGCTCCCCGAGTATCAGCGGCATTTCCTTGATTTGTTAGGGTTGTTGCGATGTGGGCAGTTTGTATAGACATGGTCCGGACAAAGGCAAAAATTACATCGCTTTTCTTTGGGACATACTACAGTCTCATGCTCAAAGGAGTCACAATTCCTGCACCTGTGTCTCTTTGCATAACTCGGTTGCATGACCATATACATGACATATGTGGCAAAAACTGGCCATTCCATCAAAAAATAAGTCCCCGTTATATCTTCCAATGATAAAGCGTGCTGGAGGAAAATGCCTTTTTTAAATGAAACAAGGTATTTTCTTTTCCCAGTCGATAACCCAAACTGGTTGGAAATTTTACCTTATCGCAAAATATGGACAGCCATTTGGTAATATCCTCCTGAGGCATATTCGGATTATACATTTTCACCACAAGTGATTGCAAATCCTCTTCCTCATAATGTGAGGTGACGTTTACACAGTCCAATAACTGGTGGTTGTGATACTCCTGCAGTTTCCTGACAAAGTCCAAGCAGGTTCTCTTATTAACATCATAAACGCCACTGATGTGGTAGTCCTGTAGAGCAAGAATCTTGTCCGGTGTCAACTGGAGCAAACCAAACATCAAATCTTTGACGACATATTCCAGGCCTTTCTTTTTTTCGCCATTTGAAACCCACGCATAAGCTGGAATTTTCATGTTTTTTTGGCCGCTGCTATAGCAGAGCTTCTCCTTTCGCTGTCAGTGGAACTGAAGATGTCAGGAAAACTCAGCAACCAGCCTGCACTCCAAAGAGCAGCACAGCCAGCGATACAATCCAAACAGGGAGAACCACCTCCATTTCATTTTTAATTTTTTAAACACTTTATTGAAGAAATTCATAGTATACAAGTTCATAAGATTACAAATTTTTCCCGTGGTATAGTTTCCACCTTTCCATAAAGAACCAACTCATAATCTACATATTTAATACCCGACACCCGTTCTAGAAGCAGTTTTACCACCCTCCAGAGCTCTATGGCATAAAAGCAATCCCACAGAAGGTGCTTTACTGCAGGGGTGTGTCAGGGACCGCCGCGGCTCCGTCCCCGACGCACGCGCACTAGCAGCGGCTCACGCCGGGACACAAGCACCAGGTCCCAGCAGGCCACGGCTGACAGGATGCCGTGCATGCGCAGTAGGAGCCTCGGGCGGCCAATGACAGCCCGGGGGCACGTCCTGGACGGCCAATGACAGTGCAGGGCGCAATATTTAAAGATGCCCTGCACTGTCATAAATCGCCACAAGGTCTGACCTGTTATCTGAAGTTTCCTGTGCCCTGTGATATTAGACCCAGATTGTTTGACCTCTCTGCCTGCTCCAGCTCTGACCCGGATTATCTGACTACGCTGCCTTCTCCTGAGTTTGACCCGGATTGCCCCTGACTACGCTGCCTTCTCCTATCCCGACCCCCGGCTTGTTTGACCATTCTGTGGACTGACTTCGATACTGACCCTGCATGTTACCTGACCACTCTCTGCCTGCCATCTCTGTACCTCGCCATTCCCCACGATGACAACCGCCGGTTTATCCTGCCTGGTCCCGCCGGCCTCCTCACATCTGGTTCTCTTCTGGTGTACACTCATCCCTGGAGGCTCCCTCTGCCACTGGTGGTATTGCTCGGAGGTCGTGACCTGGTCCTGGTTCTGCTCCAAGTCCATCCCCACCATCAGGGGCCCTGGTGAAAACGCAGACCGGGACTTAGACTCCACGCTCCGGGTGATTCCGCCTAGTGGGCTGCCAGAGGTACCACCTGGCGGATCCTTAACAGGGTGGACTGACAACTTATGGGGCCCCCGGGCAATAAGGGATCATGGGGCCCCTGTGTCCTTGCCCAAACTCGAAAAAGGTACCAGGGGCATATCATGGGGCCCCCCTACTGACCCCGGGCCCTCGGGCAGTGCCCGAGTTTCCAAATGGTCAGTCTGCCCCTGCTTTACTGTCTCATTGGATCCGTACGAGGACCTTGGGCACTTAGTAGATGGTACCACACGTCTTTTGTGCTGAAAGGCCCTGGTAGGCAGACACTCATGAACACAGGCCCATGCTAAATCCTTTTGACTATTAAAGAGCTGTTTAGAGCTAACTTTTGACCAAATATATTTGGCCTCATCTTCTGGGATTTGTGCGATAGGAATCAAAGTCTCTGCAGCATTAAAATACAGTTTCAGCTTTAAATTGTTAAGGAGATCTCCCAGTGTTTTACTGTGCAAGTTAACGTCAGATGATAGTTGACAAAAAGCTATAAAGCCATGGAGGGTGAAAGCAGAATGGGTTTTTCAGAGATAAATTGGACCAACCATGCTTCTTAAACATAAACCCTGCTGCGTACTTCAGAAAGACCAAAAAGCATCCGTATTGTAGGCTTGGAGACATAGAACCAAGTATTTTGTCTGCAAAAAAAGAGCTTTATATTCGGCATACCTTTCCCACCTTTCTCTGGGGGTTTCATCATGTATCTTCTTTTTAATCTCCATCTTTGAGCCCCAGACAAATAAAAAAAAAACCTGTTCGGACAACTTGAGTCAAATGCAAAGCTGTTGGAGGGAAAGTGAGAGCTATATACAATAAAATGGGCAGCAGAACCATTTTAATCAATAAAATCTTTCCTTCAATTATCAACGGTCGCATTGTCCAGCCTATAACCTTTCAGTTTATCCTTTTCCATAACCACATTCCAGGACTCTTTTCTGTCATTTTTAGAAGTAAAAATAGTGCCCAAGATTTTGATCGATTTCCTTCTTTTGTAGTGAGCAATCTAAAGGGGGCTCCCAATTCTCTACTTCCATCATGGGTGTTTTTTTAAACTTAAATTAAAAAAAAAAAATTTAAATCCAGAAGCGGCACAAAAATATTCTGTTCTTCTAATTGCTTATTTAACAGGTGTAGGGTCAGTGCACAATATTGCAATATCATCCATGTATCCAGTTACTTTTACGTTCAACCCTCCTCTACCTGGCACATGGACTCCTCTGATCACCTTATCTTTTCTGATGGAGCATAAAAGTGGCTCAATGGCGCAGACAAAGCAATTGTGATAAAGGACATCCCTGCTTGACAAGACATTTTAAACCCATCTGTCAAGAAACCATTGACTAAAACCTGACTGGTACGCTTGTTTAATGACTTTAAGAACAAAAAGCCATCTGGAATACCCATTTTGCACAAAATATTAAATAGATAAACCTATATGATATGAGGAGAAAAAAATCAACAAAATTAATACGTGGCCATACATTTTTGCTCGGGCCTGAGGCCTGGTGGCAAGAATTTCCCTCAGACTTGGCCAAAAGGCCTAGTCCTAAAAGATGCAGAAAAGGTTTTTGTGCTGTGACCATGTCTCATTTCATACTGGGGAGTCCCACACCCATGTGTTACTAAAGACACCCTTGGGGTGACCACTCCCAGGGGGCACAGGCATCACGGACTCTATGCATTCCCAGCCCATGGCCAGACCAGGTAGACCCATTCAAACTAGGAGGAACTGGGCCCATATAGTTTTCCCAGCAGAAATACTCCCGTGCCCCATCTGCCTGTGGGTTTCTCTTAAATCCGATACTAGCCTTCAGGGCCCCCATCACACCAACAGGGATACATTACAGCCAGCTATTCCTACCAAATGGGAAGAATGATGGTGTAGCACCACTACTGGACATTGATTAGAACATATACTACACTTGATCTTAGCCAGAAGGCTGAGAAGCAATAAAGATCAGTTAAACTGAATTTATTCAGTACAGTAAATTAAGGGGGATATGATCAAGTATAAATACGTTCAGTAACTTGCACAAATCCAGAATATTTTTGCACTCCTTGGTATCTTTATTGAAGCATTAATATGACATCACAGGTATGACAGAAACATTAAAAAGGTGAACTTTTAAATGTTCCTGTCATAGCTGTGATGTTTTAATGCTTCTATAAAGATACCAAACAGTGCAGCAATATTCTGGATTTTTGCATGTTACTGAATCTCAGACGAGCTGTACAGCACCCTGGGTTCCAGTTCACAACATGTGAGTCTGTCACTCACCTGGAGCAGCATAATTTTGGATTTAAACAGCAGGGTGTAGCCCTCAAAGATACAAGATATTAATAAAAGTATTTGTGGTAAGATAAATAATGAAAGCATATGTCATATCCTAATGACCGCTTATGGATATAACGTTTGAACATCAATTTATCAATGATAACAGTCCAAAAATAAGTGATAACGTGACCTAGTGCAAATGCATAAATAGGTGTTGTACGTCACTAATCAGTGACTCGCCATGTTCACGGTGCCAGGTAAAGTCAAAGTATTAAGGTGCCTAGAAGTCTTCCGGATCCAAATGACTGGTCCCAATGATTGGTGATAAAGAAAAAAATGTGTAAAGACTGTGCACTCACCAGACGCGCAATCACACTGCGCATTTAGAGATCAATCTCAAAGAACCAGGGTGTCCCCTTTAAAGATCTGGTCAGGTCCGGTATCCCTCTTACGTCGACATCTACTGCCCATGGGTAGCTCACCTCCTCTGTGGATGGTAAGAGCTCACGGGGAGCTCAGAAAAGAGGAGGCTAATAGTGTAATACCGTTTGAACAGAGGGTGTTTTTATTGAAAAAACGCAGTGTGATTGCGCGTTTGGTGAGTGCGCAGTCTTTACATATTTTTTCTTTGGTCCCAATGATTGGGGATAGTCATTTGGATCCGGAAGACTTCTAGGCACCTTAATACTTGGACTTTACCTGGCACCGTGCACATGGCGAGTCACTGATTAGTGACGTACAACACCTATTTATGCATTTTGCACTGTCACTTTATCACTTATTTTTGGACTGTTATTATCATTGATAAATTGATGTTCAAATGTTATATCCATCAGCTATCTATAAGCGGTCATTAGGATATGACATATATGGTTTCATTTGTATATTTATCTTACCATGAATACTTTTTATTATCTTGTATCTTTATTTGAGCGCTACACCCTGCTGTGTTTTTGTCTATTTTGGAGGTTTTTGATACCTTTTTTGGTGTTTAGCAGCTTATTGACTTTTAGCGCTCACTTACCCCCTTTTCTCTCATAATTTTGGATTTACTGATGTGTATGCAACAATGGAGCAACAGCTCCAGGATAGATACCGCTGTGACAGATGTGAGCGGGTTAGCCTTCTGGAAACTCCCGTTAGAGATCTGGAGGAGCAAGTTGCAACACTGGGCAGAACCGGCAACCTTGAAAGGGATCTTCAGCTCTCTGAGCAGGTAGCTAATGGGATTAATGTGGACGGCGGAGGGGCTAATCAGGATTATCAGGTAGAAAGATGGGTTACTGTAATGAGAGGGAATGGTAGGGGCTCACAGAAAAGTAAGGCCGTCCCTGGGTTTGTGCACCCAAAACAGATTTTCCAAGTTTGGTGAAGATGTGGGGGTGCCAAGCTCAGGGGTGGCAGCCCTGGATGTCACTGCTATCCCTAACAGGTGGGAGGGCAGACCATCTGCAGGGGGTGGTGAGGGTAGTGCAGGAAGGCCTAGACAGCTGGTGGTAGTAGGGGATTCTATAATCAGAAGTACTGATAGAATAATTTTTCGGAAGGATCGCCTCAACCGAATGGTTTGCTGTCTCCCTGGTGCCAGGGTTCGGCATGTGGTGGACCGGGTTGATAAATTACTAGGAGGGGTTGGGCATGACCCAGCTGTCTTGGTTCATGTTGGTACTGATGACAATACATGGAAGGTGGAGGCTCCTTAAGAATCAATTTAAAGAACTAGGCTGCAAGTTGAAGGGAAGGACCTCCAAGGTGACATTCTCTGAAATATTACCTGTGCCATGCGCACAGACTCACATGACTGGGCCATTAATATTCCTGGCTATGTTCTCTTTCGGAGAGACAGGGTAAATAGGAAAGGTGGTGGTGTCTCTCTATGTGAGACGTGATCTCAGAGCAAGTGTGAAAGAGGACCTAGTTTATGGAGAGTGATGAGGCTGAAGTATTATGGGTGGAACACATGGGGATACGTACTACAAAGGTAATCATTGGAGTTTGTTATAGGCCTCCCAGTGTTAATGAGGAGGTGGAGACTCCGCTCCTTGCACAGATCGAAAGGGCTGGGACAGTGATAATAATGGGGGATTTTAACTACCCGGAAATTGACTGGAGTAATGGTACTGCAGTAACCGTTAAAGGGCAAAAATATTTAAACCTACTACAGGACAATTTTATGGTACAGTTCATAGAGTCCCCAACTAGGAATGATGCTCTACTGGACCTGGTGATCTCAAACCATGCTGTCAGAGCCTGGGATCGAACCTGGTCCTTCTGCAGTGGGAGGCAATGTCTCCTCTCACTGAGCTATCTGGAATGCTGGACAGCTCTCTTGACAATTCTTGGATAATCCTGCCTTGTGCCTTGATTTCTCTTAAAACCTTGAACTCCTTGCTCCTCCCATGAACTTCCTTATAAAAGCAATGTCCATGCACTTCCTCCTTACCAGATTATTGT